>NC_064307.1:41163783-41784817 GCF_023373825.1 Bactrocera dorsalis
GAAAATGATTTTATCCCCACCAACCGAAATGAATTAAGCCCCACCAAACGTGGGTGTTCTTACATGACAGAATCCCCACGAAAAAAAAAGGAATTAATCCCCACGAAAATGACTTTAGCCCCACTTTACTTCATTTTTAATTTATTTTGCTTGCTTTAAACGTCAAGTTTTTAAATCAAAATTTTAACAAAAATTCAATTATACATACGTATGTAATATTTAAAAAAAAGGTAAAAAATTAAGTGAAAATATGAAAATGTGAGAAAAAGAAAATAATTAAATAAAAATATGTAAATATTCGTCAACATCTTGGACGACAAAAAAGGGCATTTAAATTTATTAAAAATTGTTTGCCACACTCTCTTATGGTTTCTCCTTTTACGAAATGTACACTGTGATTTTAACCTTTCGTAAAAGGAAAAATTCCCTTCTAGTATTTTATAATTTACAAAATTATGGTTTCTCCTTTTACGAAAATGTGCACTATTAGTGATTTTAATACTTTTCACAGAAGAATTATGAACACCGGGGTTTTGGACCGACCAGGGATATTTTTTTTCGAGCGCTCGAAAAAAAAATATCCCTGGTCGGTCCAAAACCCCGGTGTTCATAATTCTTCTGTGTCCAAATTCTTCTTCTTCCTGCTATAATAATTAATTATAAATTTTCCTATTATGTATTTCTCATTTTTACCAATTCTCGTTCAGACTCGTATATTGAGGAATATCGATAATTCGAAAACGATCAGTGCATGAATCAATAGTGGCCATTCGAATTTACAACAGCTGTGCCATAATTTCGAACATAACCCTTGCCATTTTTGTTAAAGTGAAGTGATTGTGAAGTTTTTCATATTTTTATAAAAATAACATAAAAACCAATTTCTGTTATTGATTAACTAAACAACATCAATCGAGCGCTCGAAAAAAAATATCCCTGGTCGGTCCAAAACCCCGGTGTTCATAATTCTTCTGTGAAAAGTATTACGTTGCTAATTGTTTGTTTTATTTTTATAAAAGATCACGGAATTAAAATGAATTAAACCCCACGAAAATGCTTTTATCCCCACCAATCAAAATGAATTAAGCCCCACCAAACGTGGGTGTTCTTACATGACAGAATCCCCACGAAAAAAAATGAATTAAACCCCACGAAAATGTTTTTATCCCCACCAATCGAAATGAATTAAGCCCCACCAAATGTGGGGGTTCTTACATGACAGAATCCCCACTAAGAAAAAAAGAATTAATCCCCACGAAAATGACTTTAGCCCCACTTTCCGCCATTTTTAATTTTGTTGTAAAATTGGTGGGGCTTAAGTCATTTTGCCCGGTGGGGGCTATTTCAGTGGGGGCTAATTCATACACCCAGTATAATTACAATAAAAGTTGGGGACCACTGCAGTACATTGCAAGCTGGGGTCTTTGCTATTGCAAAAGCCGCGGAGCTTTCATCTAATTCACCTGCAGGCTATTACAGAGTCAACATCTACGTGGACGACCAAGCAGCCAGAACTGCCTTAGGAAGCATGGCAGCAGTGGAAAGTGTTGCCAGAAGCAATCAACTTCACTTCTACTGGTTGTCAGGCCACAAAGGCATCGAGGGCAATGAAATAATGGACGAGGTTGATAAGAGTGGTGTACCGTTAACACCCGAAAACGTGGTATACATTGGAAAAATCCATGCAGTGTATATACGATGGTCCAGGCAGAAACATGGTAAAGAAAATCAAAACTCGACGGAACGATCTACCTGGGTGCAAAACTGCAAAAATCATGTGCAAAATGGTACGTCGGTAGTACAGAAAATTCCTATTGGCACTCGATAGAAGAGACTGTGGAACCATGATCGGAATACTAACTAGTTATATAATAATTTTGAACATTTTAAAACTACCTAACATTTAACAACGAGTGAATCCATTAAAATTGCAAAAATTATAACAAATACAAAGCAAACGTTAACACTGTTATGTAAGGGTACGACGAAGGACTGATAACTCGTAAAAGGTTGCGTTCCAAAGTAAACAGGTATCTAGCACCCCCTAGTAGCTCCATCTATATGTCAACTGGTGCGTTAGAATTTGCGATCTTTATCGAGTATCCAGTGAGAATTTCATAAAATTTCATTGATTGGAAGTGAAGTTATTGCGTTTTAAGTGTCAGTATGTTTGTGTTATCGGTGCGAAAATTAGCTTCGAACAAAGAGCCAACATTAAATTTTCTTTCAAAATTAGTAAAATTTTACCGAAACGATTCAATTGCTGAAACAAGTTTAGGGCGATGATTGCCTATCCTGTAAGCAGAGTGCACGAGTGGTTTCAACGTTTTCAAAGTGGTCGTGAGGACATAAATGACAATAAAAATGTGACCCAATCAAAATCCATGATCACCGGAAGTTCCATCGAAACTGTGCGCGAATTCATCAAAAATGAGCTGAAATGGAATGGAATTTAAGATCACCAAAACATCGATTTATCGCATTCTGACCGAACATTTGGGCTTACGAAAGGTGTGTGCACGGTTTCTTCCGCACAAAGTGACTGACGACCAAAAATTGCTCAGAATCCAACATTCGAAGGACAATTATTTGACCAAAAATCACATTTTAACCATTAACCATTACCCGTATTCACCTGAAATGGCACCGTGCGACTTCTTTTTTTTTTGGAAAAATGCATTTGCCCATGAAAGGAAAGCGTTATGCAGACGTAGAGGCCATTCAAAAGGCTTACAGCGACATACTGGTATCCATACCTGCCAACGAGCTAAAACACTCGTTTGACATGCTTTTGGACCGTGCAAAAGACAGTATTGAAGCAGAAGGAGACTATTTTGAATAAAGAAAATTGCTTTCACCGAAAAAAACATTTGTTCCGTTGTTTTTTAAGTCCTATTTACTTTGGAATCCACCTTGTATGCCACTGTGACAGCTGTGAACGATGGATTTTTGTGATTTTCAAAATCTCTTGACCCTTATAGAACGGCGATCCGTTATAAGCCTACCAAATATGTATTTATTAAAATTCTAGGCATTTTGCAAGGTTCGCCGAAAATCGAGGTTTCAATCTCAATCTAGCAAAAGCTGAAGAGTTGAGAAGAAAGTTCCATCTCGCTTTTTTCCACACCGCTTTACCAATTTCCATCCGACAGGATACATCTGTAAACTCACAGTCAAAACAACTGCCATGGCGACGAGACAAACCTTTTTAAAAGCAAGTACCATAGTTCATAGAATCTCCGGCCTTCACTTTGAGGCAGAAGGATTTCGGTGCAGTATAAGTTAGTTGTTGACTATCAGCAGGTTCAATGGTCCAACGATAGAGTGTAAGTGGACAAGTGAGTACTGACTCGTTGCCAATCTGATGAAATTGGGTAAAGGTGTCAGCTTCAGCAAGCTCACGGCTTTATAGTTTACAGCGATTCCACTGTGAGCTGTCTATACCTAGTAATAATTTGAGTACTAAAGGAAATATCTTATTTGAAAATATATTACAGTCTGTCAAGTAAGAGCGTGGTCGTGTTAATTTATAAAAAAAATAACTTTATGAATCTTTCATATTTATATATACATTACAAGCAATGATGCAATTTGGTCAATAATATGTTCAGTCACCACCGGCGTCGATAATTTCCTGGCATCTCCGAGGCATGCTTTCTACTAATTTGACGGCGTATTCTAGTGGCAAGAATCCGACGAATTTCATAAGACAACTGCGTCAAAGTATATGTGCGTCTTCCACGAAGTTTCTGTTTAATATATGCACACACATTTTCAATAGGTATTGCATCGGGCGACTGCGACGCCAATCCAATAACGATGCTAGATTGAGTTTTCCACTGAGAACAGAGCTTGCTGCGGTGTTTAAGATCGTTGTCCTCCTACAGAATCCAATCTTCATTTTTTCTGATGAACCATCGTTTGGCAGATAGCAGTAAAGCCTTTTTGTAGATTTTTATCATTTTCTCGGCATTTAGGTTGTCAGTACAGAGGTACAAAGTGCTCAATCTCTGCTATGAGAAGCAGCCCCAAAGATGCACCTTTATTCCATATTTTACGGTCCGTTGAACAAGCCTATTGATGGAAGTTGACCAGGCTCGCGTGAGGACAAAACGTGCCCATATAGAACATTCATCAGTAAAAATGAAATTTTCAAAATCTCTATCAATGTTTTCATGCGCCCAAGCGAGTCGCTTTGTCACAAGTTTTTCAGTCAACAGAGGCTTCTTCATAGTGTTGCGCCATTTCAGATCATGAGTATGAAAAAGGGTTCGGATAGTTTCGTAGGATATATCTAAACCTTTTGCCATTAATTTTGCTTATCCTTGCCGCAGTGTTAAAGCAGGATTCCGCGAAAACAGATTCACTACTTTTTTTCATCTTTTTGTTCACTTTTCCTATCGAACCACGTTCTGGTAAATCATCGACATTTTTAGCCACTTTATACCGCTGCATCCACTTCTGTACAAATGCCTTCGACTTTCTTATATACTTAGCAGCCACTGATTGCAACATTTTGGGACCTTTTGGGTGGATGCAAAGGAACACAGCTTCGTAGCGCGACGCGTACTTAGCACTCATGGCGTTTAACGTGATTCTCTTTCAAAACATCAACGACAACTGAACCTTTGTTGACAATGCATCAAGGACAAAGCTTCCCTCTATCGATTCGCGAAGGAATTAGAGCGAAATCTGTCATTAAATGCCGGTAAGGTCGACCACGCTCTTACTTGACAGACTGTATATTGCATTTCTAAAGCAGTTACCCAATCTTTTGGTATTTTTGTATAAAAAAGTATTATTATAAATTTTTTCCTCGTTCGAAATCGTATTCAAAATACGTTATGTTTTTTTTTTTAATTTTTCTGGAACTATATTATATTTAAATTGAAGTGAAGTGAAAGAACCTTGAACAGTTATTTAGCAATAAGTATGTGCAATTTGTTATTAGCGTTGTTGTCAGAAGCGTCTTTAATAAGGAAATACTTAACGTTTTTTGTTTCTTGGGATCGAGATTTGCTTTCATATTCCACCGTCATTATACCCCGAACATGGTAGGGAGTCAAGTGCTTGTATGGAAAACCTTTTAATTTGACAAGATATCATCACGAAATTTGTCATGGGATATTATCTGAGGTAATGTTCTAATCTCCAAACGACTTATTCAGATCAGACAACTATAGCATACAGCTGCCATACAAACTGACCGATACAAATCAAGTTCTGTTAAGTAATCTTTCGTATTTGCGAAGCGTGTTACGGTTCGCCTTGAATATATTTTTATCGAACGATTAACGGTCAAGTAATTGTTTGAAGCTACGAGGCTTTACAGGTTTGGATACTTCTAATGAGTGTTTTTGGCTACATTTGGCTATATGTAAAATATGTATAAATAATATAAAATAAAATTATAATAGTCTTTACTTAATGGTTAGGAAATAAGCCTCAAGAGATGTATGACAGAAGGAATATATCGCCTCCTAAAATGAAAATTACATAAAATCACTTTTGATAAGATTACAAGTGAAGAAAAAACATATAAGAGAAACAACTCATATTGAAACATAATGTGTTTTTTGGTTATAAAATGGTTATATATTGGATATATGGGACAGCGGAAGCCTAACTGTTTATGATAAATGTATGTAATATGATGTAGTAATTCGTAAGCAATAAAAACTCAATTTCGAATTTTGTAATGATTCGTTGTTTTGCTTTTTAAGTGACGATATAAAGTTTTAAAACATAATAATCAGGAGTCCACAAGTCACATAATGCTTGGTAGTGTTGCTCATATTGAACATGCCTTTCTTATCATATGTTTAAGCCTTCTTCTTACTATTTGTTTTAATGCAGTAAATATTAGCAATAATTTCCACTAAAATATGCTATAAGATTATACCTCACCCAGAGGAAAGAGGTTTTTTTTATATTACAATATTTTTTATAGCAAAATTTTTAAATATAAGTAAAAACTAATCATTTCCATATGATGAAAAACATAAAATTTTTTAATATATGGTACATTATATACATATGTATGTATTTATTTTGTATTTTTCATTTTGCTAAAGATTGAAGACTTTTTGTTTAGCACTTTTACCGTTTACCACAAGCACATTTCAATAAATTTCACAGCACGCAATACAAATATGATGCTGATTTTATATTTTACGAGCTTTCAGCAACTTTACAAACACTAATTACCACTATTTATGCGCTAATGCTTCAAATTGCCTGCGTGAATTTACAAAATTTATCACCGCAATGAAGTAAATCGATTTAAATTTTTATTGGCCGTACTTGCAACACGCACTTCGCGCCCACTTGGCAAACGCATTTGTTATTTGGCACTTACATGAGAGCGCACACAGACGCCAAATACACACACGCGCACGCACTTACTGAATGACTTCGTTAAAGTTTCACATTGCTGTTGTTGTTATTGCGGCAATTGTTGTTGTTGTTGGTGTTGGCAACGACTTTTGCCTGCACCGAGTATCCGCCCAATGCACTAATTAGGCGCTGGCAGCAGTCACAGTGCGTAGGTAGCCACTCTTTTTTTGTTATTGTTGTTGTTGTTTTTGTTTTTGTACACATACACAGAATGCGAATTTCCTTCCGTTACTGTCCTCGTCGTCCCAATTTCCACTGCGGACTATCGCTTTCGATTTTACTGCTCTTCAACCGAGCTCTACTTTACTTGCTTTCATTGCGACACTCACTTTTTGCACATTCTCACATGTACTTCTACATACATACATATCTACACTTTCGCACATTTACCTTCAAGGGAATATTCACTCTTTCACCATTTCTGCCACACAATTCACTGGCTTTTATATAATTTGAAAATTACTTTCTTTCAAAATTAAAACGAAAATTTATTTTTTGCACTACTTTCTTCGTGTTGAATGCGAAATTAAAGCGTGAGAAAATCAGCTTTCTATTGCTTGCTAAAAATTAGGTAAACGGAAAAGGTTCGGTCGTGTTCCGCTAATGCCGTTCTGCATTTGTCTGCATCCGCCAACACGTCCGTAAAGTAAAAATGTCTACAAAAAACTGATGCGATGAGCGGCACAAAATTCGGTTCTAGCCATTCTCTGACCGAAAAGCAAAATACGTATATACATATACTATGAGAAAAGAAGAAGAAGAAAAGCGAAAAGATATTTGCACGTAGGAGTGAATCAGGCAACGCGCCACCCAGCCTGCCAGCTTTTCTGTTTGGGTAGGCAAAAAGCGTCGGTTTGCCATTGCTGGGGTTGCTGTTGACAATACGAGTGCTTCCGACCTTCTTTGCGCGGGCGGGGTGGTGCATGTTTGAAATGAAATATGCGTGCGACGGTTGTACACAGAGAGTTTTCACGTTCGGCCAAATAGTACAGCGAGCAGCTGACGCCTAATACGCGTTCGATTCTGTCCACTCAATGTTGTGCCATGTGCTTTAAGGTATACTCTCTTGGGTAAGAGAATTGCTTCGAATAAGGGATGCAAGCAGTCGACAGACCCAAGTGCGTACAGTTCGTGTAATAAATATTAGAATTCTTAAAAAAATATTTTTTTCTTAAATATTAAAAATGGAAAGCAATGCTATGGCTTTCAAGCTTTCCAATTCTGTGGACATATTCATAATTCGTGTAAGCTTCGCCATATGGAAAGAGCTATAAGTTGGGAGGAATATAACATAATATATATTCGATATGTAACTTTTTTACCAAAAAGTTTTGAAATTACCATACGGAGTGGTTTTTGAATCGACGTTTATTTCCGGAGCGGACGTAGTTTCTGTGATAAAAAATCCAATTTATAATTGAACACTTATACGCATTTATGAAACAGGAAGGAAACACTTTTATCATCTGTGCACCAATAATACTAACTGGAAGTATAAAACCAATGTTGTACTAAATATTTTCCTCTATTTCTTATTGACAATGTAAAGGCTTATCTCTCAAACTGCAATGAAGACCGATCCTCTTCTTAGTCAATTTTTAAGTATATACACTATAGTGTAGTGGTTGTTATCGTTAGTAAAATTTATTATAAATTTGTAGTCGCTTACGGGGGCTTAAGGTTTCTACTTTCGAAAAATACACATTTTTTCTCTTGTCTTATTGTTTACTTATCCGAGAATATGTCCTTAAATTGTATGTCAATAGAAGCAATGTTCTTAAATTTATTGTCTTATTAATATCCTGACCTTTAACACTCTAAATCTAACAGTTGCGGGCGGCCGGGATAGCAGTGTATAAACCTTAGATGCGTTTTTCTCAAAGCTACTTTTTCAAAGTCCGTGTTTAATGTCAATTTCAAAACTACTTGACTGATTCATTTCAAACTTTGTATATAATTTAGACACATAAAGGACCGCACCTCAACGTTTAGTAAATTTTTTACACCCACCCACAAAATGGCGGAATTTTTGGTGGCAAATAACAGTTTACACTTTAAATGGCCGCCAAAAAATTATAAATGAAAAAAAAAATTACCTAATAACGTGAGGGAGTAGATTTGATTTTTTGACTCATTTTCCTTGTTTTTTTTCATATAATTTCCAGCCGAGCTGTGGTGAATCCCGCAAATGCTTCAATATTTCTGCATAAAAAAATGACCCTATATTGTCAAAAGGGTTCTCAATAATGTACAAAAGGTCTGAAGAAAATCAGTCAAATCATATTTAAAAAATAAATTTGCAAAAAAAGGTTTTTTTACTTTCAAACCCTACCCCCATTTATGCTCAAAAGTCCATATACCTTTACAACTTTATGTTGAACTTACTTGTACAATTACCCAATCGATGAACTTATCAGTTTTATTCGTAGAGAGCGTTGCCTATTGTGATGGAAAGGGTGAGGGCAGATTAGTAACAGAGTCGGGAACTATTGCAACAATATTGAAGCCAAGATTGCTGCCATTAGAAAAGCACTGCTCAGAGGTGTAGCCTCCTTTGAAAAAGTGACGGTGACTCTGACAGTAGATCGCCGATACTAGCGTTGAGCTCGCTCTTAACTATCAACGACATGCAAAAACTTCGTACGGTAAGACGTTTTAGCTCCGTTAGCAATAGAATGGTAACGGGTCAGTGCTCTGCTCTCTGCATGGGTTTTATTACTGAATAACTAGACTTCTTGGAAACTTGGCCAGCTATGGGCTAGAGTCAGTTCTTGCTTTGTCGCAAGATATTTTTAGCGCATAGTGACACAATTGAAACGTGACATGATGAGGTGACCAACCTTATCAGTTCTTTTATAGAAAATAGGAAATTTTTTATTTGAAAAATTATCTTCGCGAAGTTTGGCAAGAACTATTGCCCAGTCACCTAAAACAAGTCTTTCTATGGAAAACCTTTTATATTTGAAAAGAGATACGGCACATATAATTATCTATGGCAAAGCTATGATATATGTATATTGTTTATTAATTATCTTTTCACTTACTTAGTCCAATAAATCAGTTCATATAGACTTTTAGCCAAAAATATATTTTCAGATTATATGGGAATACTTTATGATTATTGGGATAGCAAGAGTTGACAGAAGACGGAAACATCGCATTCAAAAATCACAGAAAACGTGGTTCTTTTAAAATTTGTGGATTATTATGATTAAGTTTAGAACTGAGTTTTTCGAGCTTTGCAGTGAATGCGTCAATAATAGTCTACAAATCCAACTTCTTGTCTTATTCTGCTTCTAGGCACTGTATAGGTAGTTTTGAAACCCTGAGCGATGAATCGATGAGCAGTTTTAATCCTTGCTAAAGCACTAAACGAACATTCACCACTTGAAATAGAAACAGGTAAAGTGCAAGATATTCTCAAATCGATGCAAATATTTGAGAAAAGTCTTTCGAATTTTTGAGTATTGATTTCATTCAATAAATTATATGGAGTAAGATGGTTTTCAAAATTTGCCTCTTTCACGTGCCTAAGGTGAATATATTCTTTGTCCAACTTATTAGATATATCAATGAAATACATTTAAAAATGTTTACAGCTTCGTTGAGTCCCTATTATGGAACTGTCATAGATATGAGGACGGTTTGTTTACATTGTGACAAAAAAGCATCCGGAATTTGTTATTATATTCCCCGGGTAAATGATATTTCCAAAAAATGTGTTTTTCTAAGATGGTAGAACTATCCTTAATTACTATGCCAAATATGAGTGCGATCTGTTAACCGGTTTGTTTACAGCAGTTGCTTAAGTCGGTATACCTCTGTAGTGCGTTGTGATTTTTACAATGACTAAAATTATCGATCAAATAATTTGTCTCAAATTGTGTATTTCCAACCAAACTTCGTGTGCGGAGTCGTTGCGAATGTTAGAAAAGGCTTACGGTGATTCAGGTTTATCAAAAACAAAAGCCAACAAAGACGGTCTGGGAAGATTTTTTGTAATTTTTTCCTGGCAATCTAAAATCTTTAATCGCAATGTTTAAATAAATGTTCGTATTAATCACCTATCAAAGGGAATATACTTTTAACTACTGACTACATTTTTTTGAAAATACAGACCACTTCGAAAACTCAAGAGCCAGGGGAAATCACGACCAACTATCTCTCTCATCGGGTCGGTATATGTAAAATATTCATGAAAATAAAATATTGCATACAGTTAAAAAATACATATTTACCTTACATATTTTTGAAAATATTTTTTTTTTCATCTTCTTGTGAAACAGCCCACTGTTTCGTAAATAAAGAGCATGTCGAGCTACATCTCTTCCCATTTATGCTTCATATGTTTTACAATAGAACATGCGCAGTATGAATAGCAAGCAAAAAGTCTCAAACTGAGAGCGTACATGGAACAGAATTCTAACAACAATAATAACAAAGAAATATGTGAGTGTATGTCAGTGCATAGGAACTCTCCAATTTAAATGTTGCTCACTAACTTGATGCAATGTTTTCATGCTTTTGGATGCTACATGGCTATATGTGTATTTGTATGTGAGTATGTAGTGATGTAGATTTGTATATACAAGTTGACGCTGCGCTGTCAGATCCTTTCAGTGCATCTTTCGCCCGCAAGAACAAAAAAAACAGCAAGGTGAATAAGAGAAAGATAAATAAAGGCAGAAATCACAACAACAACATCAAAGTTGCTGTAAAAATCTCTTTCCCAAAAAGTCGACAAGTTTATGTGCGCGAACACATGCTTTGCGTTGTCAGCGGCGTTGGCGTCGACGTTGCAGGCAGCAAACAGCAGGCAGCGGCAGTGGTGACAGCACTCTTAATGCTCCACTTTGGAACTCTACTAAATACTTAGTGGATATATGTGGCTAGATACATATATTTATGTATATTGTACATATATATATATTTTAATATTAATGTCTGTGAGTTTGTGGATATTTTATATGCGAGCCCTTACTTGGCGCATGTCACAATTGTAGCCGCTATGAGTTAGTGTGTTTTTGGGCTGATCCTTTGCCAAAATGTGCATGGCATTCATTACAGAAGATTAACATTTTCGAGACGTCAACTGTCGTTCGACACATTTTTGAGAGATGCCGGACGCGTAACACAACTGAAGGCACCCTACATACATACACACATACACACAAATATATAGTAAATACATACATATATCCATACATATATATACACATATAGATATATATATTGTATATATATATATATATATTTAATCAGTTGTCTCTATTTGAGACGCTTTGGTTGGGTGTGTGTGAGAAAGAGAGTGTGGTGTGCGGTGTGATAGCCTGACCCTTGGGAGGCAAATGGTCATTGTGGCGAATTTTATTATTGTTACAATGCTTGTTTAGTTGTTATGGTTATGGATGTTGTTGTCAAGGGTCAGGCTGCTGTTCTGAGGTTTTCTTTTCACTGTTGTTTGTACGTTGCACGTTGTTAGGGAGATTAAAAAAGTGTTTATCCTCGTCGTTTACCGCTCAATCCCTAACGACTCTTGTATGCGAGCGCGCCGGCAAAGCATCCAAGCAACACATGCCGTTAGCTATACAGACACACATTTATAAGCAAGTAGTTGTTCACCTTGTTGTTGGTTGTGTCGGGTTCGAGTGCATGTCAATGAGAATGGGGCGCTCATAATTGAATGCTTGGGAAGTGAAAGTGGCGCCGAAAGGACAGGTAACAATGGAAATAAGCAGAATAAATATGTGAAATAAAATAGTTGGTAAATGCCGTGTGGCAGGAGTTCACATTGTTGACATTTACATATATGTATGTATATGTGTTGGATGCTGGTGTTGTAACTGGCGGTGAAATTGTGGGTGTATTTGTAGTGATATGGTTGGAATGCAAATATTTTGTATTTTTTGTTGTTGTATTTTTTGCATATTTTACAAATCGTAACTTTATGCGGTTAAGGCTGCTTTTCACTTGTTGTCAACTTCGTTGCCTTGGCGCTTGCGGTTGCAAGTGCTTGAGATCTATAGATGTTTCTTACAACAACAGCAATAGCGTGCTGTGCTTTCACTGCTGCTGCCTTTCCTGTGGAAACTCGCTATTTTCAATTGCTGTCAGCGTGGTTACAAGTGCAAAATGTTTGCTGTTGTTGTTGTTGTCAGCATTGTTGCGAGCGGAAAATATTTGTTGTTGTTGTGGTGCTGTGCTTGTGTTGTTGTCATTTGTTCTTACATTTGCCACAAGCGTAAGATATTTGTTGTTGTTGTAGTGTGATGTAGCTGTTGTTTTTTGTGTTATTGTTTTTTTTACTTTCTCAGTTACAAGCGTAACTGTTGTTGTTTGTTGTTGTCGTGCTCTTACAACCATGAAATATTTGTTGTTGTTGTTGTGTGTTTTTTATTATTTGTGTTGTTGTTGTAGTGTAGTGTTGTTGTTGTTATTTGTGTTGTTGTTTTTTACTTTCTCAGTTACAAGCGTAAAATATTTGTTGTTGTTGTAGTTTAGTGTTGTTGTTGTTATTATTATTATTTGTGTTATTTTTATTAATTCCTTGTTGTTGTTTTTGCAGCTGTTACAAGCATGAAATATTTGTTGTTGTTGCATAGCTTTTCCTTCTGCTGTTGTTTTATTGTGGTTGCTTTCTCATACCTTTTCATCTCTACCGTCGTTTGCTGACAACTTTTCCGATTGAAATTTCGGTGCGGCTTATGCAAATTAAGTTTAATTTCCTCAAATTGCATTGAAATTGAAATTTGGAGTAAATGAAAGCGAAAAGTCGAAAGTGAAAAGTGTGGAAATACATAAGAATTCACCGTCTTGCTTTTATTTAAATTTATTTATTTTTTTTCGTTTATTCTCTTTTGTCTTACATTAACACATTTACATATACATATATACTTTATCTTCATTGTGTTGTGATTTATTTTGTTGCTATAGATACTTAATTTAATATTGTATCGTTCGCACTTAAGTCTTTAAGCATACAAATTTGATACATTACGGTATACAATACATTTAATTACAATATAATTTAAAATGACACTAACTAAACAATAATAATTTATACATTACTTATACAATAGTGTATGTATGTACATAATGCTAAGGCAGTAAATGTATTTTAATTAAGTGTTTCTAAGTAAATTTATGCATAATTAATTTATTTCGGTTTTTGATTACGTACATACAAACGAATCGAAGTGAAATAAGAGCGTGCGGTGTACACGGCGTATGAGTAATAAATTTTATTCTGCTGCCTCAACGCCATTATTAAACATGATAATGATAGCGATAGCTTTCCAACTTACATAAATGCATACATTTTTAACTTCAGTTACAAATACAACGTGCGTGTTGTGTGTCTACGACATTACAAATACACTATGTAAAGGCAATCAGCGAAGGGCAAACAAACAAACGGCCACCTGTGCGTATACGTAATATTTCGTTTGAAATTTGATTTGGGTATTCAAGTATCAAGCGGTTGATTGCAAGACACGGCATTAAGGTGTTTGAACAAAAAATATGCGTGCAAACAAAAAAAATTAAAAATTAAATATAAAAATTTTAACATAAAAAATATCAAAAATCAATAAAATTCATATTTTAAATTAAATAATACTTAATGTGGAAGCAAAAACAAACCAAAAAATAAAAAAAATTTAATTTAAAAAATTAAAAAAAAAACATTTTTAAAATTAAAAAAAAAAATTTATAAGCACACAAAAAAACGAAAAAAATATTAAAAATATAAAGGCATATTTAAACACTGCACAATATTTAAGTGAAAACAATTAAAAACAAAACATAAAAATAAAATAAAAAAATATTTTTCAAATTAAAAAAAAAAATTAATTAGTAAAAATAAATAAGCAAAAACAATGAATTTGAAAAATATTAAAAATGAAAAAATTCATATTTTAATTAACACTACACAATATGGAAGTGAAAGCAATTAAAAACGGAATATAAGAAAATTTATTTTAAGGTTAAAAAAAACATTAAAATATTTCAAAATTAAAAAAAAAAATTATTTTCCAAATACTGTTATAATTTAAAAAAATAAATTAATTAAAAATAAAATTACAAAAGTTGAAAAATAAACAAAAATTACTTTAATAGTTTCATATAAGCGCAAAAAAAAACTTTAAAATTGTGAAAAATTAAAAATCCACTTTTAATACTTTTTTTTACATACGAAGCGATAGACACTAAATAGATTTTTTTTTTAATTTAAAAACCAAATTTTAAATTTTTAAAAAGTTCAAAAATCAAATTTTAAAATTTTCAAAAATTAAAAAACCAAGTTTGCGTAATGAATTATGGATTTTATAAAAATTTTTAAGTATTAGAAATAAATAAAATTCAAATTCAAATAAAACACTACAAATTACGAGTTTTAGTTTCGTAAATTAAAAAAGGAAAAAGAAATTAAAATATTAAAAAAATATATAAAAGTCAAATTACTGAAAATTTAATTAATTGCTACATAATAAGCGCGATATATCTAAAAGAAATTTTTAAAAAATTTAAGATAATTAAAATGAATTTTTAAAAAAAATCAAAAAACAACTATTAAAATTTCAAAATAACAAAATTTCTAAAAATTCAAAAATCAAATTTTTAACATTTTAAATATTTTTTTTTTAAACATGCTCAAAATAAAATTATCGCCTTTGTTTGTTTTTCACCCTGCCATTAAGCGCAAATACTTAAGCCGCTTGTGCTTGCCACACGTGCCCCTAATCACCACAATCACCAAGAGTGCCGTTGCTTAAGAAATTATGTAAATTTTGCAATATAGTGCTTATGCGTGCGCATTTGCGGTGCCCCACACACCACCCACACGCACACACAAAAAAAGTACGCTATTTCCTTAAGTTATTATGCTTAGCTCCACTGCAGACATTTGACAACTTTGCAATTGTCGTTTGTTATTTTATTGTTGTTCTTGTTTATTTATAACATTATTGGTTTGTGCTTCAGTCAATTAACGCCCTGTGTTCATTAAATTGCCTGCACTTCGCACACGAAATACGTTTCAAAACTACACGGCGAATCATTCCACTTCAGACCCTTGCCATCACGATTCCATAACTCCATGCAATTCTCCTCTTCACCATTCTCATAACGGAAATTATTCGGTTCGCCAGCATTCCAATTCGTAAATGTAATGGGCCGACCATTGGCCATCCAAAAGTAGTTGCCCTCATCGGCCAAGTCAGTGCCAGATGTCCAGAAGTGTTCGTGACCCAAACCTGCTGAGACGCGGCAATCAGCAGAATCAGTGCCCAAAGTGACGTGTGCGTATGTGTGTGTGTGTTGACATATGGTAAAGAAAAGAGTGCATTAATATTGTATTTATGTAAATATATAACATTCTATATAAATAATGCGAGTATATTGTGGCAAGCGGTAAATCATGTACGAACGTGAAGTTAGTCTAACTGCTGGTGGCGCAAGCGGACCCTAAGGCACCTCAAGGCACCTTAAGGCTTAAAGCTGCGAGTCAAATGCCGCAAATCAGGGGGAGACACACACGAAATGTGAGTGACCACAGCCGCCAGCCGCAGCGCCAACGGCCAGCTGTGGTCAACCTAGCGCCCCGCATAATTTAGGTTAGCACGAGCGCTATGTGCTTAGCATATGTGCTGGTAATGCTAGCGAAACTGACGTCAGCAACGAGCGTGACACACAATGGGTAAGCAGTAAGTAGTTGCTTTCACTACAAATATGTATGTATGTATATGCGGATATTTTTGTTGTTGTATATGCGAATTGTTTTCGTTGTTCTGCGAAGGCATTATTTATTATATGTATTTGCTTGTGTGTTCACACATAAGTCATGCAAATACTCGCAAATCCATAAAACACCGGCACAAGCATTGTGTTGCTCGTTGACTTACCCAGGCATGCCTCATGTAAACTGTGGCACGTTGCAAGTAGCAAAAGTAGAAATAGCGAAAAAGCGTGCAGAAATGCAAGAAAAATGAAATAATAATATTAAAATACAATATATTAGTTTTCAGTTTTCCGGGTATTATGTGAGGCTAAAGAGGTGCATTGACCATTGCCACCAACAAGGCGCGCAGGCGGCACAATAAAGCATAGCATAGCATGGCATGGCATGGCATCGAGTGCCATTCACTTGGTACCTTTCTGGCATTTAAACTTATGTAACATAATGCGGCCATCGCACGACATAGCCGCAGGCAACAAAAAAATTCAAGAAATAATAGGAAAATGCGCTAAATTCGCTTGGCAACATGAAAGTCTAAGTGAGTAATCTCATGCGCTTAGGAGCGCAAATAGTGCACTTACAACAAAAAAAAAAATCCCAACAAATTAGCGCAGTGAAGGTAAGCGCTGCAACTTTGCCACAATTTATTAACCGTCGTCTATTTAATTGTGAGTCTGGTATTTCTTTTGCATTGCCAACATATTTAATTGAAGATCATTTTTGCAGTTTTTAGCACAACTTACTTAAAATGCCTTACAGTCGCATAAATGTAACTATTTATGCACAATTTTGTATTTCAATTGCTTAATGCGCCGCTTATTGCTCTACTTTTGTATGGCATAAGTAATTAGCTATGTAATTGAGTATTTAATCACGTGTGTTTGCTAAGCCGATTTGTTAATCTCGCATTTAAGTATATTGGCCAGCTGCGCGTGAGACATTTTTTTACCGCTTTGCCACAATTACCGGCCATTTTGGCTTGCCAGATACTCACCAAAGTCGCGTATGTGTTTTTCCAGTCTGTCATTCTCTTCTTGTGATGCAATACTTGCTAAGTGCATGCCGTGATAGCGGCAATATTGTGAAGCTTTGAACCAATTCGCCTGCAAAAAATAATGGAAGATTTAGAAATGTCACGATGTTAATAAACATTAATGATAAGTTAGTTAAAATAATACAAATATTAGAAAATTTGAAAATAATATAATTACACTTTGCCAGTACAAAAAGTATCAGCTTTAGCGCTAAGGACATCAGCATCATAATAATAATAATAATTTGGAAAATATATTTAGTCTTTTTAGACACTTGATATGTTGTTCTCAATTTAACAACTTCAAGTTCAACTTCTAACGTATTATATAATAATTTGAATTGAATTGCAGTTTGCACTTCAACCTATGGTCTTTTGTGCCCTTCTCTCTATTATATGCTCTCATAAAGCACCAGTACTCGGATTAATTCCAGAAACTTGCTGAGCGCTATTGAAGCGCTATGATTTTTACTCATAAATATGGATCTTCTTTTAGTTCCAAGGGCCTTAAAAGGGAGTCTACAGAGTACTGTGCAATCTAGCATCAGGTGCTAATTAGTTTCCGGTTCCATAACGCAAAACTAACAGTTTACACAAGAGGAAATGTATATGGTGAACAGTAATAAGTTTTGAGCTTGCAGTGTCCATACAATTAATGGCATCTTGGCAGCTATACATACATATGTCTCTTCCACTTGGATGCTTGGTTATAGAAGTTGTTCTGAGAAGTGCTGAGATGCGCAACGTAAATGAAAGAGGAAGCTAAGCCATACTTTAATCAGAGATTTAAATGTCAATTATATATATAATACTACACTGAGCGTTCGAATCCATGAGATATAGCCTTTTCTACAATAGTATCTAAATCTTTATATTTGGCCAGGTAAAACACGAAAGTCTGCTACAGCAACTGTAAATAACGAAGAATAGCGAATAATCGACAAATATTGGAATAATGATCAGTAAATTTATACACGAGATTATTTAATATACGCTGAGAGCTTATATCAAAGATATAATTTAAGTATTGTACGGTAAAAGTACTTGCTAATTTCTAAATAGGTTACTTTTTATTTATAGAACATTTTGAAAATTTCAAAATCCAATCCTGAAATCTTAGTTGTGCCACAATGTCGGAAGAAAATGTCAAATCATAATCACTTTGCGACAAAAGATAAGACTAAAAATTAGACCCAAAGCCTCAATAATAATTTTCACATAAAAAGTAAAAAGTTCCAGATAACATTCTCAAAAATGGCTTTTGTAAAATAAAATATTCATTTATTTACTTCATCTTATGAGGACCTAAGAAAAGAAAGAATAAGCCAAATATTCAAAAAAATAGGCAATAATATTTAAGTACTCATAATTTAAATTCCCCAGTTGAATGCTATTTCCAAAAAATGTAATTTACTATTATAAGTTGGTACTACTGTCCTTAATTACTATGCCTAATATGAGTGTGATCTGTCAACCAGCAGATTAAATAAATATTAAATATTTTGCTTTTTATTTTAAATTTCTGGGTACTTTTTTGCAACACATTTAAGTGGAATTTTATTTGAAACAAGTCTGGAAGTATTAGAATAAAATTTGGTGCATAATATGTTTACTACTATACATTTTTTTTTGCAACTGGATTGCAAACTCGCGAATCGCCCATAGTTATTTGTTGACCCAATTTATCATAAAAAATATAACAAATAAGTCTGGAACTTCTCCGAGCTTATGCATCCTACGTAAACACAATGATTTTCGTTCATCTGTTTGACCTTATAGAAAAGGTTAAGGAAGACGTTGATCACTACAATGTTCCTTTGCGTCCGTATGAACTTTTTTGTTTATTTATTTCACTACATTTCTTTAATTTTACCTTGATTCTCCATAAAACAGGAGCGAAATGTAAGTGAAGTTATTTGGGTTTCTCGAGATTTTTCCACTTCTGTATTCGTTCAGTTTCAGTTCTGCGCTTTTGTCAAAAAATGTTCAGCTGAAAACCATTAAGAAATCATATTTCTCCAAACCAGTTTATTTAATTTATACCAGTTCGATTATACCAGCATTCGGTTTATCACACTCTCTTTTTGACATTTTATTTAACACCAGTTTTTCTTTCGATTCGTCACACTCACTTTTCGGTCTTTTATTTTATACCAGATGTGTGTTCGATTCGCCAATATCTACTTTTGGACTATTTACTGTAACTTTTCCCAATTATAGAAATGTTTAAGCCCGTGCAATTTAATTATGTCAATTTATTTAATTTATACCAGTTAAGTATTCGATTCAGCAAGCTCTATTTTAAACTTGTTATTTTATACAAGTTTTCGGTTCGGCCTTTAATTTTATACCAGTTGTGTGTTCGATTCGCCAATATCTACTTTTGGCCTATTTACTGTAATGTTTTAGTAATTTTATCGCCACCATTTAATTATACCAGTTTATTTAATTTATACCATTTTGTTATATTTAGTATTCTATTCAGCAAGCAAAATTTTTGTCTCTTTATTTTATACCAGTTTAGGATTCGTCCTCTTATTTTATACCAGTTTTGTGTTCGATTCACCAATATCTACCTTTGGCCTGTTTAATGTAACTTGGTGAAATTTTTAGTAAATTTATTTAATTTTGTAACGAATTTTCAAAAATTTTTGAAATTACATTATTTTTGAAGTTTTTGTTGAACTTCTAGCAGCTGAAAGTGCAAATTTTTAAAAAATAAATTCAAATAATAGCATTTTAGCATTGAAATTTTTAATTTAAATTAAGGCTAATTACTTTTACGGTTATTTATTTATAATTATTCAATTTCAGTACTCATTTATATGACTTTCTATGCAGTAGTTTGAATTTTTAATTAGTCTGAATTCGGTATGCGTGGGTCATAGCTGCAGTGAGTTACTATTTATTTGGGCCAATGCATTACCTAATGAATCACCGAACACTGATTTGGCGAAATTAATGCACTCGGAACTCATTTCTCCTAATTAAAACCAATCGAGCATATAAACATATATGCATACACAGTATAAATATTTGAGTACATATGTTGACGTATGCATGTACCCAATAAACTACAAGAATAATATGTACGTAATCACATAAATTCGTATAAATATGTATGCAGTCAAGTGTGTGTGTAAATGACTTCATTCAATTTAGTTAGCATTTAACCACAATTGCATGAATACTATTAGGCATCTTTGACAGCAACTGTTGCTGTCAATTGCTTTTGCCACACAGAAACTTAATATAATTTGGTTTCATGCGTCGGCCTGCCATTTATGCAACACATCTACTCAATCGCCATTTAAGTGAAGGCGGCTTCATGCCAACACTCTGTTCATATGCTATTCATATAATTAAGTAATAACCGAACTGAATATTTATTCCATTACACCAATGGCCAAAACGCCTTGCGAATTGCAAATGTTCTTTTCTTCTGAAATAATTTCGAAGCTGCTGAAATGTAGCGATTATGTATGTATGGGTAGCCGTCCATTTATTATCGACCCATTTCATAACAGTAGGTATGAAAAGTGTAAGCCACAACAACAGAAAATATGCTAATAGATTGATTGATTCGAACAGGCTTTAAGCAATATCCTAGAATTGGCATTAACAAATTTTATTCTATAAAATATTTCTTGATATAGTTTGTTCATGTTCAAAATAGTATACTAACCACTTTCACTCCCCAACAAAGGTTATGTTCAAAACTAAGCTCTCAATGTGTTTATCAAGATAGCATGGTATGCATCTAAATCGATAACAAAGTGGATAATAGGTGTGGCTATGTCTACTTTTACTTCGAATCCTGTTCATCAGCAACTAGTCCATTAATTTAGATAAAATATGGGGCATAATATTATATAAGAATTTAATTATCACGATCACTACTGTACCTACTTCCCATATAAATTCCATTTGGATAATTTAAATTACATTTATATAAACCTATACTAATGAAAATTTTAAAATAACATATAGAACCTTGCACAAATAATGCCTTCAAAAATGTGGCACTATTCGTCTAAGAATTGTTTAAATCCAATTATAACTTTTCAAGCCCCTAGATAGCGAATATGATGACCTCAGTGCCTATAGCTGACCTTTTAACAAAAATATCAATCATTGTTTAAGATATCTTAATGAAATTAAGTGGGTATCTTTTCCTCATAATAATGTGAGCTGACGCTAAAGCAGATACAATCCGCTCAGGACTTTATCCGGACCCCATAGATATGTTATTAATATCATAGTACTTGAGCTTCCAAGTAACTTACTACGAGTACAGTAAAGTTAAATCATTATGTAATATATCATAGCAAAATTTAGTCATTAGATCGGGTTTTTAAATAGGAAATACAAATTTTTTTAAAGGAAAACCAATGAAATTGCTCTCAACCGCAATTTCGCGGCTAAAATATCGTGATGATAAATATTCGCCAAAAATTTTCCATTATTCAAACTAAATTAACTGCTTTGAGCACACTCAACTGCGGAAAAATTTATAAGAAAGGATTCATAAATGCTTTTAATTATTAATAATTTGTCTTCTTGAGAGTAGCTTAATTTAATAAAGCAAAGTATGAGGCATAAATGTATTCAAAATTAAAGTAAAAATCAAAATACAGCTTGACGAAGAGTTCTAAGCAAGCGTCTTGTATATAAGATTGCAGACAGCTTTTTACATATATTAACACACACATACACAGAAAAATGTCTGGCTGTGTTTCCTGCCTTTTTCCATATTAACTAAAGCGAAAGTTAATAGCCTTAAACTAATTAATTAGGCCGCATTTCCAGCATCTGCTCGGTGTCATTTATCACTTGAGCGAGGTCTATACCATACATCCAACAGCACACATACTCGTACATATACTTGCAGCATACTATATATACGAGCATGCGTAGGTTATATTTACCTATGGGTATGTGAGTGAAGGTGTTTGACGGCAAGTAAGTTTAACTTGTTGCACAATCTAATTAGCACCAACTTAATGTTGATGGCACAGTCATACATATGTATGTATGTGCTTATAGTGCATTATATGTGTGAATATGGAAATGACTGTATACATATACATATATAGTATGTGTGACGCATATAATATTAACACAGGTGAATCAGTCGTGTTAATATGCTTGCTTGAATGAAGAGCGTCAATTAATTTTATGCCTTCCTTACGTTCCGTTTCGTTGCGTTCCTTGCATGCCACAGTTTGACGCTTTGATGTTTTACAACTTTTTTTTGTTGTTGCTTACAACATTTCCTTACTCATGCCTTGGCAGCAGACGAGTATACAAGTATAAGCGACACTCAGACTCTTTTGTTTACGGGTTTCTTTATTAAGTAGTGAAAGTGTTGCAAATAGGTCGTCTGCTAATTAGATGAACTGTCGATAAAATTTTTTATTGTTATTACTGGTACCCTGGGGCAGGGGTAGCAGGGGTTCAAACAAATATGTAAATGTGGATATACATATGTATGAGTATATATGTTATACCTAAACGGCGCCTATGACTTTATCACATGTTTAATGAGTTGCTCCTCCTGTTTGCTAACTGTATTAAATTGTTTTTTCCTCAGGCCTAGATCTTGTGAATATAAAGTTGGAGATGGTTTATGAGGAAATTGTCACCTAAACTGCAAAATAAATGTAAAATTTACAGGCGAACAAGAAACGTTATAATAAAAACCACTTATACTGAGTTTTTTTTTAATAAAATGGTTATATATTGGTTATAAAATGGGTATATTTTGGTGATCATACACTCGTATTGAAGCAACATTATTTTAGTTTTTTTTTTTATAAAATGGTATGTATTGTTATCGTACACTCATACCGAAACAAAATTTGAATTTTGGTTATAAAATGGAAATATAGTGGTTATTATATCTAACAGCGATTTTCGATTTTTTTTTTGATTTACATTGTTTTATATTTTAGGTGCCGACATGTATATTATAAAATTTACAGAAAATAAAAAGCCAATTAAGTTTTTTGAAATTTCAAAAATTGTGTTACCACTTAATTGTGATTAAAAATTATTTGTAAACATTTCATAGCTAAGAAATTTGGAGCAGTATGTGGTTAAGGTGTTTCAAAGTTATCGAAAGTTTCAGTTTTATCATATGTTTTAATATTGTTGCCATCCTCATAATATATTTGAAGAGATACTAATAGGATATTTAAAAAAGTAAGAAAAAAAACGTGTCAATATTTGGTTCCACCGAACATACTCTCGCATTTCATGTAATATGAAATTCTCAGAAATATATGTTTCCTTATCGCAGATGGATGTTTCGAAACAAGTCGTCTATTACTACAAAACAAAGAATTATTTATGTAAATTTACTTATTTTTATATATATTAAAAAATGCCTGTTTAAAAATCAAAAAAAAAAAAAAAAATACAAAAAGTAATTTTCAGGCTTGTAAGTTAATATAGGTTGCCTTTTATATCTTGGAATATCTTGTAATCTGGCAGCCCATAATTTTAGCGTCAAGTTTGACATTTTTGATGTTATACATACTCAGAATATTTTGACATACGAGCGCTATTTGTATTGTTAACAGTTACTTAAAATATTCATCTCTGTCAAAAAATGGGATTAAATCGCGAATATTTTTGGGTCATTATTTTTTACAGCTTTTGACATGGATTAACTCAGCAAAAGTGCATTGATCAATTTAATTAAATTTTTGATAATGAAGTGCCTTCAAGGACCATACTATATCGCTTGTATGGGGAATTTAATCGAGGTCGCAAATCACTCCAGGACGAACAAAGTCGTTCATAATCAGTTGTTGCGCCGGAAACTATAGGCATTTGTGGACCAGCATGTGAAATAATTTCTTCACAATTTTTGTGTCCATGGGTCGAGATGTTATGTTATTCAAATACTATCGATGTTTCGAAACATGTGATGAATCGTGGATTTACTCGTGCTAGCCCGAAAGTAAACAAGAGTCGACTGTATGGGTGTTACAGCTGAGCCAAAGAGTAAGTGCAACTACAAATTCTGAGTGGTGCACAATCATTTTATGCTATATTTAAAAAAAAATGTTGAAAAGTTTTGGAGGGGCCAAAAAAAAGTACCCCAACTGTTGGCATGATTCCGGCCGAATGAGTAGCTGAAACAAAAAAATTTGAAATGTTTATTCAACTTAAGATATTTCCTATACAATAACCTACGATCTTTGAAAAATATCAAAAATTAACAAAATGCCTAATTATGAAAAAAAAAATAGTTTTTTAGGTAAAAAATAATCGTTTTTTTAATTTTATATTATTAATGCACTAAGACTTTATAAGGTTGCAAATTCGATGTTAAAATAAAATAAAAATTAAACAAGAATTTTGAATAGTTGTTATGCCCTTGCATTTTTCACTGTACTCAATCATAATCAAAGATTTGTTTACGCCGTTAAAAAAGTGAAAAAATTTTGCATATATTTATTGTTATATCACGCCCTGACACGCGGATCGTTAATTTATTGGTTTTAGTAGCGAAGAAATAGCTCCATAAAAGCAAACTGATCTGCAAGCACTTAAATGCAGCCAATATAAATATGTATGATTTAGTGTTTAATTGATTTCAACAGTCGCAACTGCTTATTATCTACTCATTTTACGATCACTTATGGGCGCTTGACTTAATGTCAGTTGGCGGTTGACTTAACTGTCACAATATTAAATGTTGTTTGCAAAAGCGTCAATACTTCGTCGTTTCTAATAAAATATATGCATTTTTCATGCAAAATAGATGGAGCAAAGAATTGCCACACAAATTTTCGATTCAATTCGCAACGCCTTAATGCGATATTGACTTGAGCAACACGCGCCGCTTAATTTCAGTCACTTGGCTAACTAATTACTTATTTAAGCAAACTCTAAGTAGCGACTAAATTGCAATTTGTCACTGTACAAAAGATGCATTAGACGCATATTAAATCGAATTCAAGTTCAAATGCAAAAAAATAACAACGAAACACTAAATATATTAATATATAGATTATAAACTGGTCACAATCACTTCTTTTCGTATATAAATAATTATGCTAAAATTAGGTGAACTCAACTGACAGTGAGTGACAAAATTAATGTGTGCGTTTTACAAAGCAATTAATCAATATTAAAGTTGACTTATGCATAGATATATGAGCATAAGTAGCTACCCAGATACGCATATAAGCAAGCAAAATAAAAAATTATGCGAAAGACAAAATATAGATACATAGTTTATGTGTGACTTGTAGTTGGTTGCTTAGCGTGCTCTTCAAAGTTTAAAAACTCCCACTGAAGCAGCGCCAGAGGCGACATTTTAACACATTGTCGTGTGACTTCGTTCGACTTTTTATCACGATTTAGCACAGTTTTGATACCACTTTGAACGAATCTGCTGAATTTGCTCATTTCAGATATGTCCATTAGGAAAACTCATTTTGGGGTTGATATTTCATATTGTACAAGTCCTATATATCTAATGTATGAAATTTCAGCTAGTGTCCGAGAAATTGGAAGACGTTTTCTTCATTATATTTTCATATAAAGCTACGTGAGTGACCATTGAAGTAGTCCCAGTTTAGAGCATGCTATCTAGGGAGCTAACGACTATTTTTAGTTGTCAGACTATAGAAAACTATATTTAACCCGTTTAATAGATTGTTTCTTCTAATCATGTCTCATGTTGGTTCTATTTTGCTTAGATGTCGTGCAGGTAGATAAAAAGTTTCATCTGTTTTGAGTTAAATACTCATATTTGGAGCGAATATATAGTATGTAAGTAAAAATGTGAAACTCTACTCAAGTTGAAAAAAGCATAAACTCCGTAAAAATTTTTTAATATCTCAATAACCTTTAATCACTGCCTAATATCGTCAAATCCGACAGTCTTTAATCCAAAAAAATACTTGAATAGGAAACTCTCCAGCATTTCCTATAAGAAAAAAACTCCAACCAATATATTTGGTATTCTATACTTGCATAAATTACGTTGAGAAGGTTGCCAAATATCACCAATGTTTCATTAATATAACTGCTATCAAGATATTTCAAAATTAAACTGTAAATATAGAAACATCAAAAACTTTAATATTAAAAGATATTATTATTTGTAGCCTGTGACACTGTCGTTGACTAGTCATAAAAAACCAGTTGTAAGGAATGTTGAAATACGATATTCGCTATTAATTCGTTTTTAATAGTCATGAATATTTTAAATAATAAACTTATAAGAATATCTAAGCTATGCTCATGGGTATTCTGCATAATAAGCGCTGGCTTTGAAATTTTGAATACAAAAAGATAACCATGAGCATTTGAAATAATACAAAAACATTGTTAAGATAACTCAATAAGAGATAAAGATCATCTCTTTACAATTAAGTTAGATTTGTAGAGTTTTAGAATCACGTGTCTATAATTTTTGTACTGGAATAACCCCTATTCCTTTCTTCATTACTTAGAGAGAGGTATGGTTAGTGTCCATATAGACTTTAGGTCTGAAAATAGGAAAAAGTCAGTGTGCAGATCATCTCAAGAATAATCGCATTGTTTCTATTAATATCATTAATTCCTCAATCAATGATTTTTCTCACTGAGGCAAAAGCTGAGAGTTTCTGCATAAACAGATACTCATGATTTATACGTTATGTCTATCATGGTATGTTGTGATATCTTTAGAATGGCAGCTACCTGTATCAATTAGATCATATGGCATACTGTTTTAAACCAACCAACCAACCAATAAGCATAGATCCAAGACTCTTCGCTAGTAATAATTAGTTTGATGACGTCAACGGGATGCTGTTTTTCGAATCGAAAAAATTTAGTGATTTTGGAAGCAATCGTGATTTAAAATTTCTTAGGCCCAAATATAATAGCTTTTACTGATCCTTCCGATACTCCAACGATGCCAGTAATAAGTATCCCAGACTGTTAATCGTCGATTCGAAGGCGTCAGTCCCTTAATTTGACGTGTTGATCATCAGTTGATGTCGATGGCCATCCTGGATGTAGTTCGTCGTCAACGCGTTCTCAGTCTTCTTTGAATAATTTATATTAATAAACAAGTAAGGAAGGGCTAAGTTCGGGTGTCACCGAACATTTTATACTCTCGCATGATAAAGTGATAATCGAGATTTTCATTATCCGTCATTTACATATTTTTCTATTTTGGTTCCTAATGTATATATTCTACTATACAGAGAAGGCATCAGATAGAATTCAAAATAGCGTTATATTGGAACAAGGCCGTGGTTTGTGAACCGATTTCCTCCATATTTCGTACATGTCATCAGGGTATTAAAAAAGTATTATTGTACCGAATTTCATTGAAACGGGTGGAGTAGTTCCTGAGATACGGTTTTTGGTCCATAGTGGGCGACGCCACGCCCATTTTCAATTTTTTAAAAGAAGCCCTGAGTGCAGCTTCCTTTTGCCATTTCTTCGGTAAAATTTAGTGTTTTCTAAGGTTTTTTGTTAGTCGGTTAACGCACTTTTAGTGATTTTCAACATAACCTTTGTATGGGAGGTGGGCGTGGTTATTATCCGATTTCTTCCATTTTGAACTGTATATGGAAATGCCTGAAAGAAACAACCGTATAGAGTTTGGTTTACATAGCTATAGTAGTTTCCGAGATATATACAAAAAAACTTAGTAGGGGGCGGGGCCACGCCCACTTTCCAAAAAAAATTTACGTCCAAATAGCCCCTCCCTAATGCGATCCTTCGTGCCAAATTTCACTTTAATACCTTTATTTATGGCTTAGTTATGACACTTTATAGGTTTTCGGTTTCCGCCATTTCGTGGGCGTGGCAGTGGCCGATTTTGCCCATCTTCGAACTTGACCTTCCTATGGAGCCAAGAAATACGTGTACCAAGTTTCATCACGATATCTCAATTTTTACTCAAGTTACAGCTTGCACGGGAATACAGACGGACGGACAGACAGACATCCGGATTTCAACTCTACTCGTCACCCTGATCACTTTGGTATATATAACACTATATCCTGACTCTTTAGTTTTAGGACTTACAAACAACCGTTATGTGAACAAAACTATAATACTCTCTTTAGCAACTTTGTTGCGAGAGTATAAAAAACTTTGCTCGCGACAAACAATTATCAACGAAGTCCTTTTCCAACACTCTGAACGTTTCGGCACCAGCAGTTTGATTCCGCAACTTCAAAAGACAGGCACTAATGATTATTTTGATGTGACATTCGGCACTGATGGCATTAATAGTCAAACCAATGTAGAAAATAAAATATTTTCACGAGTAGGTTTTCACTCAAAATTTAAATTAAAAAGTCTTTCTATTTTTTGCCCACAGCAGTACTTATCATATGTTTAAATTCAGATCTGTCTGGTAGGTGTATGTCATTAAGAATATAATTTGGTAAATAAATTTAATTTAATTAATTCTTTTATCTTCACACGAAACAAAATTGTTTCTATAAAATAATTAAAAGAATGTAAAACCAGTTTAAATTTATTATACTTATGTGTGCTCTCTCTAAAAGATATCTAAAATTTCTAGTAGAAGAACTCACTTTTTTTAAAGTCTTATTCAAAATTTCCATTCTGTTTTATTAACAATATTTTATGGTGCAACTATAAATCTTTCTTTTAAGCTCATTGTACATTGGTTACTCAAGTTTTGGTTCTTTTTTGGAAATTAAGAAAAAAACTCGATTTTCGTGATTTTTAAACAAAAAGTAATAAATATATTATAACACAGATCGGACACATTTGCATTGTATCCGTGTTTAAATTTAATTGCTTCTTGTTTTATTTAGTTAGGGCTTATAAAATGGATTGTGAGGCGGTTTAATAAATTTCAAGCTTAGTTTTATCGAAATTGTGTGCAACACGGCGGAAATGCCTTGTTATGTGATGTTTAGGGCAGCTACGGTTTCTAAGTAGCCTAACTTGTAGTTGGAGTAAGAAGTAAAGGTTTGAAATATGTTATTCTATAATAAATTTTAATAAAAAGCATAATTTGATCTTTCCTTAGCTTAGGCTATTTTTACAAAATACCAAAATTGTTTATGAATATATATATGCATATACGTATAGTATTTATACTCGTATATGTACCTATGTTACTACGAGTATAAGTAAATAGGTAGAATGGTCGCTGTCTTGCAACGCACCCAAGCCTTTAGGAGGCTTATTGTGAAACCACCAGGACTATAACACAAAAAGCCCTATTAATTGTTATATTGTTATATATTCTCCCCTTCTTCTACTTCCTGACAGTTTCTACACCAATTCCTTGGCATGTCTGGAAATTAGGTAGTGATCTGCCAGCCTTACTACCATAGTTCCTGGGTCAATCCTTTTGAATTTTAATAATCGACTTGTACGGCCCATTATTTATTAACGAATGCCACGTGCCTGTTTGTTTAACAAGTTATGGATTGATTTTACCTAGAAATTCGCTCTTTTCCGGAATATAATTGTACGGTAGTGCCTGCTAGTTCATCCGCTTTACAGATACCAAAGATATCACTACGGAAGCTATTGTAGGTTTACAGTGAAATATGATGTTGGATCCACAAAGAGAGCAAGACATTCTTCACTACCTCAAACGAAACACTAAGAGATATAAAGAACCTTGACTACCTGTATAAATAAATATATTCTTTGTTGTGAGCACATTACTTGTCACAATAAGGAGCTTTTCTTTAATTGCTGTGAAGACACTGGAGTGGCCTGTGCGACGGAGTGCGATATCTAATTTTGTTAAAAAGACACCACCTCATATTCGATTGTCTAGTTTGGGGCAACCGTATAGATGCCTGTACCGCCGCGCTCCTTTCCCAAAATTCTCTAGAAGGGCAAACAGAATATTGGGTACTGAGTTGTAGTTTAATTCTATAGAAAAAATCCATGGTATTGAGTGGAAATGGGAACTTACTAAGTATCTTAGAATACTCCTTTTTACTGGCGACTAGTAGGCAGGTAGGTTCCCTTAGTTGAAGAGCTGACTTGGCTGCCAGTTGGCAGAACTGCAATTTTATGTCCTTGGTCTATTTTTTACTCTATTAAAATGGTTATCGGGACATATGAAGCCAACCTTTCTTAAGTTAGAAGCAAAAACCGTCAATAAAGTTGGCGAAAACTGTGTTAAAGCTAACTACATAGTTATACAAAGCCAATAGAACCGAAACGAATAAAATTGTAATTTCTGCCATATCAGCACAGCAGGTAATCACTAACTACCTATAGCACACTATAGTAGAAACATGAAACACTAATAAAAAATGTCCAAATCGTCCCATTAAATTGCTGCCTTAAATAATAATTTTATAGCTATTAAATCACGAGCGCTTAAGCACCAAAGTAAGCTATATTTATTTGAGATGTACTTAAAGTCACTTTACATATTTACGTCGCCCACATTTCTGTTTGATGGCTCATAAAGCGCCAACTGCAGTGCCCGCAGCGCCTATGATTTTGCACAGCTTCGCACAGATCGCCACAAAAGAAGCAACAAATGTGCTATTCTAAAATTTATTTACCCTTTGCATTAGCTACAATGCTCTAAGCACTAGCATATGTACGGCAATAACCGTTAGTCTGTCTGAGCGTCTCATGAAAAATATAGTTTAAATGTCAGACTACAAAATTTTATTGCAAAATTCCCATGGCTTTATTATTATTTCAGTGCAATACTTGGCAGCTGTAAAATGCAAAAATCAGAAGGAAAATGCACAAGCGAAACGAAAAAATGCCGTTGACAGATTTTCAACACACGTGCAAAGTTACAAGTTACAAGCTACAAGTTTAGCTGGGGAGCTGGAGAAGAGACGTGCTTAAGCGCAGGCACAGTTTGCACGACCTTATATATTTATATATGTATATACATGCATGTATATAAAGGTACATATGTACATATGAGCACGTATGTTGAAGCAGTTAAATGGCAGAACACTTACATATGCAATTTATACAATATTGATACAAAAAATTCAACAGAACCGGAAACTGGCTTACCTTGAAGAAGATGCCGAGGTAGTAACGCTTCTCGCCCAGTTTGAGCAACGGCATTGTCCATTTGTTATTGTATTGAGACTCGTCCACACAGTTCGGACAATCTGAGACGGCAGCAACAACAGCAACAGCAGCAGCAGTAACGTCAGCAACAGTAGTGATCCACCAAATTAAGTCACACCAATACACCAGCAAATAGTGATGTGTGAATCGGCGCACAAGTGGGTAACCACAAAGGCGATGCAAATAGAGAAGAGAAGAGAGAAGAGAAGATTAATTAATTACAATGGTTTTTAAAGCAGAACTGGACAGCTGGTTATACAATAAAATAAAATGCCGAAGCAGATGATAAATAAGAAGAAGAAGAAGAAGAATAATAACAAGATGAAGAAGACAAAGAGCAACTCACCAAAAGGGTGTTAAATTTAATTGCAATGGCGCTTTAACGATCTTACATTCATACATACAAATTATTTTAATTGATTTTATGACGCTGAACTTAATACATATGCATTTAGTTTCAAAGGTCGTATTTTTGGGCATTTTGTGATCGCAGTACAGGCCGGCAGCGAGATCACGCGCAAATTACAATTTATAGACTGTAGTAAAAATATGTTTGGCTTGAGTGTGGATGGATAAAATATTCCGCAAATAAATTGATTATTTTGTTAAAACTCAATTTCTTATTTAAAAATACAAAAACAAAAATTCCTTACAAGCACTTGATTTTGATTGGTCAGTTTGTGTGGCAGTTATATGCCATAGTGACTCGATCTGAACGATTTTTCGGAGATTACATCATTGCTCTGCACAATAATCTTTGCCGAATTTCGTGAAGATATCTCATGAAAAGAAAAGGTTTTCCATACAAGCTATAGATTCTAAATTTTCAGTTTGTGTGACATCTATATTAGGCATATAACTTTTTACAATTTTTGCAAATACGAAAAACGGCATACCATAGTCGAATAGAGAATAAAAAAGTATGAACCCCATTATTTTTTTTTTTGCGAAATTGCAAAAAAGTTTCCGCGCAAAACGAAATTACTTTTTTATCAGAACTGCTGAAAAAAAAACAAAAAAAGTTTTGTACACTGTACACGTTTTTCTTCATAATAATAGATATTTATTTAACTAATAATCTTCCTATTATTCCAAACGCCTTTTAATGGACCTAAGGGAAGTGCCCCACCCACCCCAAACTAATTTTTCTTCAGAAAATTCTGATTCAATGTAATAATAACACAAAAAAAAAAATGTTGACTTTTTTTAGAAATCCATTTTTGCGCGGAACGTTTTTGAACCGAAATCACCTAAAAAAGTGATATTCATTACTTGTACAATATTTGCCACCACGTGGTGGTATGCCAAATTTTTCGTCAAAATTTGTTATATGCCTAATCTATACGCAGTGGTCTGATATCAGTGAGAGACTAGTAGCTATAGACAGACAGACGGACTCAGCTAATCGTTCTCAACATTTGTAGACAAACATATGTACATATCTTATCTATTACCTCCGATGTTCCTTCTGGGTGTTACAAGATAGCTAGGTTGGTAGAGTGGCTATCTGACAACGCAACTAAGCCTATAGGGGTTCATTGTGTTACCAGCGGGACTAAAATTTCTTCACTTTATTGTCTCCTCTCTCTCCGCCTCTGTTGATGTTCATCAGTACAAGAAGTGTTATCTGTGCAACCTCTGAAACGTCGTGGTAAGGAAACCCTCGACAATTATTCTGAGGCTGCGATTATTTTCTTATACAAAGCCTTGTATACGCATAGAAGATGTTTTACAGTCTACTGTCATGTCAGAAAATTAGACAATGACTTATTACAAACTTCGTGACAAACTTAATAGACTCTGTTCAGGGTGTAAAAAGAAGGAACGTTGAGAGTTACATATTACATATTCAAGAATTTCTCACACGTCGTTATCAAGCATTGAGCATTTTTGTCACATAGTTGTGGGGAATTTTGGAAAAAGATCTTGGCTTATATCCTTAAGCAATCAAATTGATGCAAGAACTGAAGCCGCTTGACCACCAGAATCGTCGTATGTTCGTGAATTGGGCTGAGCAACAACTTGAAAATGATCCGGATTTTCATGAAAAAATCACCTTCAGCGATGCGGTTCATTTCTGGCTAAATGGCTTCGCCAGTAACCAAAATTTGCTTTATTGGTCAGGCAGCAATTCACACATACTCAATGAGTCATCCTGAAAAAATTGTAGTTTGGTGCGGTATGGACTTTGACAACATTTGGTTCCAACATAATGGCGCCACAAGCCACACAACGAACAGAAATTAATCGAGCAGGTAGAATCTTCTATAAGAGTGTACAGCTGCTGGCGTCACGCCGTTAGTTCTGCTTTCTCCAGACTGGAAAAAGAAGCAAAGCAAAGTGATCAAGACGAAATATTTCCTGTTATCAAACAAACAGCCGTCGCACTCACGACTTGGCTCTCACGTCATTTTTGAAGTTGTAGATAATTTCGTCTATCTTGAAACCAGTATCAACACCGCCAACAATGTCAGCCTGGAAATCCAACGCAGAATAACTCTTGCCAACAGGTGCTACGCGACGAACAAAAGCCAAACTCTATAAGTCGCTCATAGTTCCCGTCCTGCCTTATGGTGCAGTGGCATGGACGATGACAACATCTGATGAGTCGACGTTACGAGTTTTCGGGAGAAAGGTTCTGTGAAAGATTTATGGTCCTTTGCGCGTTGGTCACGGCGAATATCGCATTCGAAAGACAGTAGCTTCGGTGGCTAGTTCATGTTGTCCGAATGGACGAAAACACTCCAGCTCTGACAGTATTTGACGCAGTACCCGCAAGAGGAAGCAGAGAAAGACCTCCAAACCATTATAAAGACCAGATGGAGAATGAAGTTTCGAATTCCATACATAATGGCATCGAATGTACTTTAACCGGAACAAATAAATAATAAATTGGATGGGCTCACTGAAATAAATTGGATCTAAACATACTAAGTGCTTGTACTGGTATTGAGAGCAGTTCAATGTGAAAATAATAAAATAGGAGGCTACTTAAGAAATATGAAATAATTGGGGGGTTTAGTTCCCTTTCACATTGCAACTTGGCAAAAAATTTCAAACTAGAAAGTGTGTGCGCCCTATTATTAATTCAGGCAACACCAGGTAGGTGTTTATAGTTTAAAGCCAGAGTTAAATGCTCTGAAAAGCAGTAATTCGCATTGCTATTACTATTATATTCATAAATACCCAAAAATTACCGTAAAAATAACCAGTAAACCCTTTTTAATATATCATTTCTAGTTATAAAAAAATGTCTATAAATTAACAACTTTACAAGGAATATCTATTGTTTACTCTAATTTCATGCATATATGTTTAATTGCCCATTGAAAGTATATAACATATATTAATAGTATATACATAGTACATACGATATATGGAAGGGCAACAAAATTTGCTAATCACTCGCAAACACCATTTTATAATTATGACTAACAAATTCAACACAAAATTACTAAGAAACGAGGGAACTTTTTGCGGTGTTTAATGTGTGAAGTTTAATGTGTGATGCCATTAGTCAAAACTTGACGGCCCACATAGCAAGGTCACTTGTGAACGGTATTGTTTGAACGTCACTGCCATACATTGGACGGACACAATGAGTGCGCATACACACAAACAACACTAAAGTAACTTGTCAACATATTTATGTATTTTTTTGCATATATTCACATAAGAATTAAAGTGTTGTGGAGCTGATAAATATGGAAAATGCAAAAAATATGCGAACAACACGAGGTGCGAGTAAAAATCGCCGAAGAAGAAGGTAACTAATATGCATAGAAATATCAAATGGCGACGCCCTCACGGAAGGTAACAATAATGCAGTGGCCGAAGCTGTCACACACTAACACACACACACATAAGAAACTGGCTTTAAAATGTGACTTAAATGAAATGCAACGGTCGTTGCCTTTGTAAACTTAAGCTACTTTATGGCAATTTATTATCGTGTACACGTCAAATGCATATTTGCCACCTAAAGCCACCGTGCGTGCAAGCGTTAGGGCCCAAGGTGGTGTGTTTATTGCAAAAACACCAAACTCGTTTCACAGCACTTTACAATGAAATGGTGGGAGTTGTTCATGTTGACGTTGAAGTTGATGGATTCCGCTTTGTTTTCGTTCGAAATTTTCCAAAATCTAATTTAGTTGTTACTTTAAAAACGAGGTTTTGCGGAAGCCTTTGATTAATTACCCATTTTGAGTTTTTTATTAGTCATTGGTCACTATTGTAACCATTAGTTGGTAGCAATTTATGTGGGAAAAACAGTTTAAGTCTATCATATATATAAATATTGTTTTTTTAACGTTTTATATTTGAATTATCTATATTTCAACATTGGAAACGTCAAATACCATTTGGAAAGTGACAGATATTCAGTAAAAAGTCTAAAATTTACGAAATGGGTCGCTATTCACTAATCTACAGTTCGCAGATTGGGCAGAAGATCGTTTGACCGAGGATGGTCAATTTTAGCGAAAAATCATCTTTTCGGACGAGGCTCATTTCCACCTCGATGGTTGCGTTAACAAGCAGAATTGTCGCATTTGGGGCACAGAAAACCCACACGTAACCGTCGAGAAGCCAATGCACCCAGCACGAATCACTGTATAGTGCGGATTTTGGTCTAGTGGAATCATCGGCCCATTTTTCTTCGAAAATGAAAAAGGAACCGTAACCATCAATGGTGAGCGATATCGCGCAATGTTAACCGAATTGTCCTTCAAGCAAATTGAAGCGCAAGACTTGGACAACATCTGGTTCCAGCAGGACGGCGCTACGTGCCATACAGCAAACGCTCTACTCACTCTTTTACGTCCAACTTCGAAATTTAAAACTTTTTATGCCCCACCCTATATGAAACTTAATGACTAAGAAAAATTGAAATAATATATTATATTTAATCATTAAACAAAATATGGTTTAATCTGTATTTTTTTAGTATTATTGCATTGGCTTAAATTAAAATATTGACACAAGCAGATCATATTGAAAACTTCTCGAAATCTAATGGCCATATAAATTGTATATAAATTCCTTTCGATAGTTCATGAAACTACACTGTAACTGTGAAACAAATAAAAGGCTAGTAAATATTCCTTATAGAATGTTTCTAAGTTTCCAACGATCCTCTCATTATTTTAGCCCTAGATGTATTTTAATAAAGAAAAATGCCAGACTAAAAAATATTAACTATAATTTCGTGCGCATTTTTGGAAAATGATTTTTCTTTCTAATCTTGCGAAAATTATCAGTTCTTTCCATTAAAAGAATCACTGAATGAATCCGAAAAAAATCGGATAATTAGATTCTGGTAGTTGAAGTGATATGACATAAATCAAAATCAACTCAGCTATGGTCAGTAAGAGAACGCGGCACTTCAGGACAGTACAGACAAATTTTCTATACTAACTATATCAGATGAATATATTCACTTATCGTTAACACCATTATTTTTGGACTCACTAAAGGATTTTCAAGTAGCAATGAGTAGAAGAAATACAAACTTACAATATGTATCACAGACAAGTTTCTTCTTCTCGACCTCTGCGGTTGTCATGTTTAGAAATTGTAAGCACACATGTAAGTAAGTTTAAGTAGTAATATCAAAATTTTTGGATTTCTGAATAATTGCGCTGAATATTAAAAGTTTTATTGAAAGTATGTATCAAGTATCATCTGCTCTAATTTAGCCTAAAGCATTTAAATGGCAAAAATATGGATAATCTCTAAATTATTTCTTATGTTGAAGCTTTGACAACTTCTCTTATTAAGATCCTTTTTATGCGTGTTTGGTAGCTAATTCATTAAGCTTTTGCTTTGCTTTCACTGAAAAAGTAGCTACTTCATTGAAAATACTCCGAAGTAATTTTTACTAAAAAATTTGGTTTCAAGTCAATTATTTGATTACCATGAAATGTTCTGGGACAACTTAATTTTCAGAAAGATTTTCAGGATTATTTTTTGTTCAGGCGAATGCAGAAGTAGTCTTGTTAGAACCCGATTTTATCAAGATCAACTTCTTCCAATTGCAGTCATAAAAAGTTAGTTAACATTGATTTGTGCCTCTCTTCATTGACAGTAACGGTATCCCCAGCTTCATTTCGAAAGAAGTATGGACCGATTATTCTACCAGACCAAAAACCACACCAAACTGTCAATTTAGGTGAATGTAATGGTTGTTCATGAATAATTTGTGGATTTTTTTCACACTAGAATTGACATTTTTGTTTATTTACCGCAACACTCAGATGAAAGTGAGCCTCATTGAAGAAGATGTTTTTCTCGAAAGTTGTCTCAAGGCAAAATCAGCATATTCATGACGTTTATGGTGGTCTTATGGCGTCAGTTCTTGAGTGAGAACAATTTTATACAAATGCAAGCCCAAATCCTTTTTCAAAATCTGCCAGATTGTGGTTTGAGATAGTCCCAGTTCTTGAAAACGTCTTGGAATCGACAAATTGTGGTCTTCAGCAACACTTGCCTGAACAGCAGCAATATTTTCATTACTTCGAGCGGTTTTTTGTGTTATTGGCACTTGAACATTATGTAAAGAAAGTGTACACTCGAAAATGTCAACAATTCAACGAATAGCGGGCGGGTGGCCTATTATTAAGACCATAAAATGGCAAAGGCGCACGAAAAGTTGCAATTGGACAACGATTACCTTGATAATAAAATTGAATGATTTGTAAACGTTGTTATTGCATACATCTTCACAGGATGGTATTACTGAATACGATGAAAAAAGTTACAGCTCATGGCCTATTAAAAAAAGCCGAAACGACACTTAGAAATCAGATCATTCTTATGGGAAACCCGGTACATTACACCCAAAAATCATTGGATTGATTGATGTTTGACACCAAAATAAACAAAATTTAAAGAACAAATAATATGTTCAATGCATTTTATATTAAGTGCGCGTACAAAAGCCTTCAAATGAATTTTAATGAAATATTTGAGATTAAATATTTAAGCTGAAAAGTTCAATGTTCAATCTCAAAAAATAAATAATCCACGAAACAATTTAAAGTACATTGAAAATTAAAGATTAAGCACAAATTTTATAAACTTGATATCGAAAATCTTTAATTCCACATTACTGAGTATATACGCATACGAACTGATTTACATACATAAACACATATATATACACATATATGTATGTACATATATATGACGCATTGTTAACCGTGACTGCCACCTTAAAGTCGTAATGGCCATGCAAGAACACAATTTAATGACAAACATTATCCGACATAAAATTTGTTGTTAGCATTCATATAGCTTTACCATTTGCACCTAGATGTGGGTTGCCACTGCAATGTTTACCACTTACGTTAAGATAAATTCAATGTCAAAATGTTTAATTGCGCAATTTACGGTATGTAGCAATAAACAAACTCTATTTTTGAGTGGACAAGGTGAAGTGGACTTTTCATTGACATTGTAATTTGAAAAATTTGATGAAGTATACCAAAAGCGAGACATTTTATTTTTGATTGAATATGTGATGGTATCTTTTTAATGTCACAATGCTTTTTTGTGTTTTGAAAGCGCTTTCGGTCGCATGATACATTTTGCTACTTAACAATTTATAGATGTATATATATATACATACATACATATTGTATTATTAAAAATTAGCAAACTTCATTTTTTATGGTGCTTAAATGACATCATTAAAGTGTTTATTGTGAAAATTTAAATATTTTTTGGCGAATTAAGAAACTCACCGTGCCCGTTGCCAAACAGGATAATAAATAAGTCAGAAAAAGATTTATTGAAAGTATAACGAGAAGAAATCCAAAAAATTGAGAATGATTTTCTTCCTCTCATTGTATGGGCTCTAATTAACAGCTAGTGATTTAAAAACTACGGTTTCCCCCTTAAAATATATGCAAATTAAAACATGTCTGACTTTATGTTAGAAAAAGCAATATATTTTATTTATTAGCAACAGTATTCGGTTATACTCGTATAATGAGTATTCAACTAATCGGAGCGAGCAACCAAGATCTTTTCATAAATAGCTTTAATACATTTTTTGCAGATAAGTTAGCGAAAAATCTGCAATTTCCGTTATACATCTATATGTGTGTATATCAAAGTCACTTAAAAGTCAAATTTTCTAGCACGCTTGAAACGTGTTTGAATGTGACAAATTATTATTGATACTAAACCTGAATGCTTCTAAAAATAATGTGCATGACATTATGAGACGCTATCTTGTGCTCAAATAAAAATTTGGCATAACTAAACTAACTAGTTTTTTTCTATTGAATATTTGGTTGCATTTCTCAAAATAATAATTTCATAAGTATTTGGTACAGTTAACCCACTTTTTATACTTCAATTTTGTACACGAATGTATAGCATTGAATTCGAAACTATTAATGAGTAATGCAAGCCTGATAAGTTAGATTTTTAGAATTATTAAAACATTAAAATAATTTTGAAATAAATTGAAACTGAAAATAATATCTCTTGGTTTATTTCGTATAAAAAATGGCGCTTTCAAAACTTTAGGTAATTTAGATTGGCTATTGATTATTAAGGGGTTATCCTAGTCTAGAAATACAAAAAAATATGTTTTTTAAATATTTTTAAAGTTTAACTATTCAAGTCTGCAGGAAAATTTTCCAAAATTAAAATAGTTTTTAAATATGTAAGTAAGTACTTTGCTCATCCGACACCCAAATTAGTTCAGCTGGAAATGCAACTTTAAACGTGTTTTTCTCTAGATTGCCTTTTTCGAAATGATACATACAATTTCTCAGGTTATGCTAGACGGATTTTCCTAAACATTTTAGAGAGTCTCCATAATAGACTTGTCTCTATCTGGAATTAGCCATATCCTCAAATTCAAATTTTTACTGTTTTTAAAAAACTTGAGACTGAAAAAAATGGTACAAAAATTGTTTTTGCTTTCAGGCAGTCGGCATTTTGTAAAGAATTTCGTCCAAGTTCTCTACGGTCCTTCCAGACATAGCGACATTATTCTAGAAAAATAATTTGTTTTTTGGTTTCAGAATGGTGATACGTTTGAAATCGTAGATATGGTTATTTTCCAATTTTTTGAGATTCCCCATTTTATCAGCTGCTAATTTTTGCAATTTTTAACTGTTTTAGTTTTTGGCATTTTTCTGTATTCTTGTAACCTTAATAAATAACTAAGTAATAAAAAAATTGATGGTAAAAATATCAGTTGAATAAATATTAATTAATTAAGGACTATAGACTATAATACTCCCTTTAATACACTTTTAAAAAATCATACAATTGTGGCAAGAACACGAGTGTTGTGTAACGTTTAGACTGCTAATAACAAACTCAACTCTTACAATCTCTTCTTGAAATCCAAACGCATTAGTCACCAACCATTGCTCACATTCCACATGCTCCCAACTTCTCTTTTTATATAAAGAAATTCTTTGACTACTTTAACAAATATTTATTAATAGCAACCTGCCACAAATGGCATGCACATAATTTCTTGATATGCATAAATTTATAACAGCAGACATAGCTCAAGTAATCTTATTTAATTATATACAAATATATTTCTTACTCTTACATTGTATACATACACCAATGTCCAGTTAACATTACAGCAAATTCAATAAGAAAAATGTCATCGAAATTGGAGCGGATTGGAAATGGATAGTTACATAACTATTTCTACTACAACTCAAAAATTAATTAAATGGAAGTTGCAGTCAGTTTCAATGGTGGAGACATTCCACATCAAATTATTTCAAAAGCAGAAATTATTCTGTAGATGACCAGTATGACTCAGAAAAAGTTGTTAGAATTTGAAATAACAACGACGAACTATCATTAAATTTGAAGTAATGATAGCTGCACAGTACGAATATTAAATATATATTAATATAAATTGTGGTGAAAACAATTAATTTTATCATTAAAAAATTGAATTGGAACTTCTATAAAACCATAAAACCTTTTACGAAATAAATTTAGGTATAATAAATATAATTAAAAATTTTATTGAAAACATCGATTTAAAAAATATTGGAAAAATTACTTAGAAAAGAATATAAATTATGAAATAAAAAAGAGGTTTGACAAAAATTATTTTCTAAAATTAAAAAAATAGCATTTATTTCACTGCAATAATAAAATTATGTTAGCAAAAAATTGAAAATGTATAATTTTTGATTTTTTTTTGTGTTATTATAATTAAAATAAATAATAAATAAAATAAAATAAAAGTGATTAAAAAAATTATTGAAAAAAATCGATTTTAAAATTTTTGGAAATTGGTATTTTAAAAAGGAATAGAAACTTTGTAAAGCCTAAAAAGTCCTTAAAAGAGATATTGTGTTCTGAAAATTAAAAAAAAAAATAAGTATATTTAATGCTTTGAAAAAATTAATTTAAGCCCTGTAAAAATATAATAATGTATAATGTTTTCTTGAAAAATCGAATTTAATTACGAAGTTGATAGATATAGAATAGAAAAAAAATTACAAAAATCAAAAAAGAAACAATTAGAATAAAAATATTACAAATAAATATTAACCCAAAAAAAATTTTTTAAAATGTTCAAAAGTTTTTTTTTTGTTTCAATATCTTTTTATTTATTGAATCTACTTTTTGTTTTAAAAAGCCTAACGATAAGTTATAAAATCTTAAATCTATTTAAAAACAGGACACGCTCAAGCAAGTGATTGAGCGGTTTTTAAAAATTGAAATGCGGTCAAAATTATAAATATATAATTTCAAAAATATTAAAAAAACAAATAAAAAATTTTACAAAATTTCATAAAACTATAGATTTTAATTAAGAAATTTATAGATATAAGTAAAAGAATATAAATTCTAAAAAAAAATCAATAATTAAAGCAAAAAAATTGTTTTTATGTAAAAATTAAATGTTATCCCCAAAAAATTAAAATATTTGATTAAAAGAATTGAATATTTACCAAAAACACAATTTTGAAATTTTATTAAATCCGGCCATAAGAATCATGAAAATGTGATTTCACATACATACATTTGGAAAATAAAAAAATATTATTTTAAAGTTTCTGGAAATAATCGATTTTAATTAAGAAATTGATTGCCATATGTACGTAGAAAAAATTCTAAAAATCGAAAAGAAAAAAATATTACATTTATGTAGAATAAAAATTTATTTCATTGAAAGAATATTCACCAAAAACTATTTTTTTTAATTTCTAGAACTTTGAATTTTTGATAATTTTTAAGTTTTTTATTTGAGCGTCAGACATCACTTAAGCACATATAACGAATAGGAAATATTGAGGTACCAGATAATTGCTTTTAATCGTAAAATATAATCAATCATTTTGTTCTATTGAATCACTTAAAAAATTTATTAATTTTTAGAAACTGAGCGGAGAGTATAAAACACTTCAGAATAAAGCCACAAATATTTTATAAATATTTATTTATTTTACTCGTTTATTTTTGTACTAATTTAAATATATATACATATGCATATATGTTTATGCAAGGATATGAAACCATACAAAATTTGCTCCAATTACTCTAAAACAAAACAAAATCGGCTCAAATTGCTCGCGGTTAAATATCAACCAAGCCACTCTACAGTGAAAGTAGGTCCAAGCCAAAGCAATCAAAAATCTCTTGAGAGCAGGACCAACGCAAGTAAACCAAAACAAACGGTGAACATGCAAAAGCACAATAAACGAGGCGGCATTACATAACGGTGTAATCAAGTTAAAAATATGCCACACAATAAAATAAATATAACCTGCTAAGAAGCGGAGAGTGCGAGGAGTTCAGGAATGCAAATTTTACGTTATTATTTATCAGCTTTATAGCACGCTCAAAACAAAATAAAAAAAGTAAAAAAACACTGTCATAACGAAGCATCACTGGCGCACGTGCACACATACATATGTACAAACATATTTACACACATATTTACGCAGTAAGGTGACCTACCTGTCGTTGGCTGCTTCGATGGGTTCGCTGGATGCCCACCGATTATTTGCAGATATAATATCACAGACAAAAACAAATACTTTTGCATGATGCTCGACTAACGTTGATTATTATTTTCGTTGTTAAGTTGTTGTTGTTGTTGCTTTTGATTAAAGCTGTTATTGAAAATGACTTTAAAACTGTATTTTTATGCAAAGCAAATATTTTTCGTATGTAAATGATTTTTTTGTATTTTTTTTTTAGTTTTTCTGTGTCCAACTGATGAGCTGCAGACGCTTAGCTAGCAAGCGTAAAACAAAAACCAACGTAAATACAAACAAACACGGAAATCGGTTTCGGTTTTACGCACTTTTCAACACAAATATTTCAAAGGCAGCCGGAATATCGGAAACCCGCAGACTGGTTAGCGGATTTTAGTTTATTTTACTATTCGATTTTTTTGATTTTTTCGAAGGGTAGACAGCGTGCTTGAATGTATTTTTAATTAATTTATGCACAATATTACCGAAACGAAATACAAAAATTGACTACACCACAATAAAAACAAAAATTAAATTGCGAAAATATTTAAATTTTTGTGTTATGCTTTGGAAAAATATTTCTACAACAGTGACGCCTGCGCAGTGGATGCCACAGATTACAGCTGCCTTTTAACTATGTAAAGCGCAAGTCTTGCTTGCATTCCCGAAACAACGCTATCACGTTATCAATGTATTGGTGCGCAACGACAGCGACGACAAGCGCACACAAGCACTCAAATAGAAATTGGAAAAAAATGTAAAAATTATTGTCAGCTAAAAAGCAGCTCAACTCAAAACTTGGCTTGAAATTGCTAGAAATGCTGTGGATTGTCGTCGCGCATCGTATAACACGGCGAGAAATGGAGACGAAAGTGAAAACGTACGTACGAACGGTTGCGACGGCGGTGGTGTACTCGTTAATGAAATCGAAAGTTTGTGACTTAAGTCTTTCGTTTGCTACTGGCTCGTATCGGCGGCGGCGGCGGCGGCGATTTTGTCAGTCGTTCGACCGTTATGTTGGTTGAAGTGCGCATGTGCGCCTGAATTGACCGTTGATGAAGAACTAATTTTGCAGCAAGTAGACAGCGGGAGGAGTTCCAAGCTGCGCCGAAGCAAAAGCAAACCGACCGGACGGAGCCAGCCAAGCAAAGCAAACGAGTCTTCAAGTAGCGCCAACCAACAGCCGTTAGTGAGCCAAAGCAACACATGTGGCCGCAGTAAAGAGCTTAAGAGCGAACAAAGAGCGGCGCATGAGCGTGAGCGCGTACAAGGAGCGCGCCAAAGCAGCGAGGCGCTGGGAATTTAGGCGATCTTTGCAGCATTTCGTTGTGAGTGTGGCGTGAAAAGCGGTTTGCGAGCGAGCCTGTAGGCGCGCACACACATACATATACAAATATAAGTGTATAGAGTGCAAAGAAGAGCTAGAGCAGGCGCATCCTCACGAGCGCTCAGCCACTTAGCGAGCAATAAAGATTCTTGTTTCTGGTTTTTTCTTAATTTTTTTTTTTTTAATTTTTTTTAAATATTTTTTTTATGATTAAAATTTTTTTTTTTTAATGATGGACAAGCGAAGGGCGGCGCTGCACGCCAGTCAACTTGTTTGTGTAAACATTTGAAATGAAAAAATTAACATTTATTTGCAAAGAAACTAATTGTTTAGTTTCTATTAGTTTCACACATACATACATACATACACGTGTATGCACATCAGCTCGTTCATCAAAGGTGGGGCAAGCAAATACCAAATACCAGTTGTGGCTGCGTTATTTGTTTAACTATTCTCGTTGGACATTTCGTCCGTCCAAGGTGGTATAATGCATCAGCCAAGCGTGGCGCAAAAAGAAATAGCAAAGAGACAACAACAAAAAAATGCAAAGTATTTGCAAAATGCAAAAACAACTCTGCTCTAGGTGCAAATGCACTCTGTTGGCTTGCGATTGCGAAAATAGCCGATTATGTTGCACTTGTGCGCGAACGGCATTCCACTGTCGACATCCGAACTTAGCGCGGAATTGTCATTTCAACAACAACAGCAAAAACGCAATGAACATAAAATGAATGTCAAGTGTTTTGAGTTTACGTAAACTAGTTTAAATGTTACATGCATGTAAGAGATCCATAATAAAAAGTTATTTGTTTATTGCTGAATATTGCAGAAATCTGTGTTAATATTTTGTAATATATAAAAATGATGGTTATGTAGCAAGTTATGCGAGCACATCGCGCAATGAAGAAAAACTTTGAAAAAGACAACTTTTTTTTTAATTTTAACATTAAAAAAAAATAAAATTGATTTTTTCTTATCTTTAAGTTTTATGTATGCTAAATGTTGAATCACAAACCCATATGCGCTCGTTTTCTAAAAAATAGTTTTTGTGAATTTTAACAATCTTTTAAGTGTGGCGTAAAAAGATAGTCATTATAGCTATGACGCAACCGTAAATTAGTTCATTGCCATTTCCATTCAACGATTTCTACTCACACATAACTTCCGCCAGACTTTGTTTTGGCGACCCCATCATTAAAAAAAACGCTATAAAGTTAGAGCGTGCAGGGATTTCCGAATGTTCAAACATACTTGTATGTTCATTTAAAAACCTAGATTCTCTGATTAAATTTCGCGATCACATATTAAGCGACATCTATGGCAGCTGTGTTCAAAAGGGTATTAACATAAGTGCTATGGTTGGAGTAAATCTTAGAACAGAACACAAGCTGCTGAGCGCTGCTCATTAAACGCTCTCGAACTCCTTGCAAGTATATTTTAGTGTCCTTCACCTCACAAAGACGCCATCATCGGCTGAACTATCGTATAATGTCGTAGAGCGAGAGTACTACTTTCGCGACAGACCCCACCTTTTGTCAATGGATCCACTACAGCAGATAAATTCAATGCCTTCTTTGTTCTCCCTTCGATATTAGGATTACATGGAACTTTCAGGCGGATGCTTTCCAACCGCAGTAGTGGTGCTTCCGAGATCTTATATATTCTAGTACATAAAACAATGTCAATTTCATTTGGACCATTTAGGTTTTTTTTACATGGCTGATATACCCTAGCGTCAGCCCGATCATTAAGCTGATTTCGTAAATCAGGCCTTTTAGTTAAAGTGCATAGAGGTAGAAATTCGCGGAAAACGACCGAAGCAGAGGATAAGGCAGTTATTCAGGCAATAAAAATTATTCTTTATATCTGAAACATCTATTGTAAGACAATTTCGGTTAAATCTCTGTAATATACAGAGATCCGTAAAACGTCGAGCTGTCCAAGGAGGATTTTCATGCTTTAAATACTTAGTAGACCGGCGTGACGGGAATTTGCCAGGATGCACATAAACTGGACGACAACCAAATGGCGAACTATACTTTCTTCTTAAGAACCAAAGTTTAATATGAAAGATTCAGATGGCCTGAAGCTGGTAGGCAGATCGAAGAGACAACGCCTAAATCATCGTTATATAACAGACACGCTGAAACATGGTGGAGGGAATACACTAGTGTGGGGTTGTTTTTCAGGGCATGAACTAGGGCCAGTTCATCGTATATATAGTAATATGAACAAATATAAGTATAAAAATATTTTTCATAATATTATGCTGCCGCATTCTGCAGAAGAAATGCCTTTAAAATAGAGTTATCAGCATGATATTGACTAGAAACACACCGTATTTAGCGTAAAACAGTGGTTTGTTGTTAACAGGATTCCATTAAATAAATTAATAGAGTCCATGCCTCACCGATGTGCAGCAGTATTGAAAAATAGGGATTCTCAACCAAATATTGAAAAACATATTATAAATTTTTCAATCCTAAAACCATTTTGTGCTTTAGTTTTTTTGCGTCAGACTTTTGGAGTTTTTCATATTTGGAAATTTATATTTTTGTTCAATAAATTAATTTGTTTAAGGGGGTATTCTACTCTAGAATTTTGAAAAAAAACTACTTTTTTCCACACTATACCGGCATTATCTCAAGTTCTATACAACCGATTTACTTGAAATTTTGTGTGAACCTTCTTTATGTAAACCTTTATCCTTTATCTTTATACAATCCTCAATCCTTTGTTTTTAATATTTAAAAATTTTTTTTTCGTGTTGACTGAGGTAGGGACTATAACAGTATCCTTAATGATTAAGCATTCCTTTGAATTTTTTTCAGACCACCAGGAGAGTCAGGATCAATGTCACCAGGATGCGCACTTTTTTACACCTGTCTCTACCCCCCCTTACTATTTTAATTTTCAATATTTTTTTACAATTTTTTTTTTTTCTGTATTTTTAAGATATCAATAAAAACATCATTAAAAAATGGATAGTATAAATATTTTTGGTTTTTTTTTTTAATATAATTCAAAAAAATGCCCAAAATTTGATTTCTAGAGTAGAATACAGGGTGCAGGGGATCGCAGCAGCAAGGGACACCTAAGTACTAATTTTTTTTTTTAAATTCTCTATTTGCTTTAATGTCCATACCATAACCAAATTCACTCACGACCTCTTCTGTCATTTCCCTGCCTTTGATACTTGCAAATTGCAAGAATATAAAATGTTCGGTTGCACCCGAACTTTGCACTTTCTTCTATCATATTAGTGTGTATCAAAACTATCTTTAACTTTTTAAATGGCTGAATATAAAAATGAAAATTTAAATCAAACTTAAGGACAATGGCAAATTTCATACTAATACACTAAAGTTCTTGGTTTAGTGTATAATTTTCTGTTTCAGAAAGTGAGGAGAAGATTCTATATAAATATAAGTGTAAACTAATACGATAAAGAAGGTGTAAAAATATTACTCACACTACAGCAAAGTATAAGAGAGAATAAACGATCAGTATGAACTATTTTGATATAGGACACCAATAAAACCCAATAATACAAAGAAATTTTCTATTTAAATATGTAAAAAAAATTTTAATTTGAAACAACATTTATGAACGATACAAAAGTGGAACGTATTAATTATGTTATATCAATTTCCTTGGGTAAAAAATTGTTTTAGACCGCTTTGCGGAATCATAGTAAAGCATACCAACTTTTTGTACATATTTTCGAAACTTAAATATTTTCAAAAATATCACTTCATGCTGCCTTAAAAAATCCATTTCAATTTAATACTTTAAGGATCTAGAACCTATTGTCTTTCTGCTTTCTGCACCAACATTAGCATATAAAGTGTGAACAAAAAATTCTTACTAAGGTAATTAAATTTAGTAGCGCAATTAAATTATAATTTATGATGATAGATTAAATTTTCAAATAAAATCATGTATTAAGCATTTAATAAGCAACCGTAATTAAAAATCTTGCTCGCCACATGATTATGGTATATACATACATAACACATTTAACATACAGTCGGTTGATATGAAAAGTCTTACGAAACAACATAAGTATCTAGAATTCTTGAACATCTTACATTGTCTAAATATGCTAATATATTATAACAGCTCTTTTTAATTATAATAACGGTAATTTTCGAATTTCGTAATCAAGATTTTATAGCGTCAATGCCAATTAGAATGTCTCTTTTGGTGTGCCTGAATGGTTTCTTTCTATTTTAATCCCATTTTATTGCCAAATGTCATAGCATTGACTTTCTTACTCGTTCGGCAAGCATTGAAACACATAATGCAAATCCAGTTATTTAAATCAGCCAAATTAAGAGAATTTCTATTGTAAACTACAAAATACAGACCAGAAAACCGACATAACTATGCACGAGTTGCGAAGGTGAACGCCATTTTCGGCAGTCAAGGTTAGATTTAGCAGAAAAAAGTTAGTCGCTTAAGCTTTCTTTAATAGCAAAAGGAAATAAAAGAAATGGAAGAAGTCAAACTTAGAAGAAACATGTTTGAGGAGAACTTGAAATGGAGTTTTTTTTCGAAATTTGAATTTGAAAAGATTTATGGCAAATTCTGCACTAAAATTTTATTATCTGCCTTTTGTATTCTTGTGGAAGATTGTATTCTTATGGAGTGGAAAGAAGCAGTTATGCATAATTAGAAGACAAGTTTTCGCATACTAGTAAGTAGGAGTGGAATAAGTAACTTTAGCCCAAATTGTCAATTAAATTTGCAAATTTCTTCTTTCTTTATTCAAATAAGTGATTTTGAAAATTACGAAGAAAGCTGAATAAATTTAAATTTTATCAGGCATTGACTTTTTTGGAGGTCAAAAGAACTAAATTAAGCACTAATTTGGCTCGTAAATGGCTCATTTTATTTCAGAATTCCAAAGCAGGTTATAAAAATATATTTATTCATATTATTAATTCCTATGATGAAATTTGCCAAAAAAACCATCGAAGATTTTTTTGTGCTATGTACCCTCGTTCACCATTATATTAAGGGAAATATTCTTAAAATTTAGTATTATTATTTCACTTTCTTAATGAATATAACGGTTTTTTCTCAGAATGTTCACTAATTGAAAATAATAGATCTACGAGGCGTGTTTAAAAAATAATCGAAATTTCTGTTTACTGAAAAAACTATTTATTTATTCGTCTGCATTATTTTCGTTGACTTCAAAACAGTCCCAATACGATATAATGCACCTATCGACCAAACATTGCCCAAACTCCATTTTATGGGAAAACCTTTGGCTCTTTCAGCTATGAAACGCCGGCACTTTAAGGTTTCTCTTTATTTTAGGAAATAGAAAAAAATCACAGGGAACAATGTCTGCCGAATATGGAGACTGGAGCATCACTACAGTTTTGTTTTTGGCCAAGAAAGCACGAACTAAATAGCAACGAAGTATGTGATTTCATAAAAACACGTATTTCAGAGCATATGAATTGGTGGTCCCATTCAGCTAATACCAAAAATGGGCAAATGGGGTTGGTGATGCGAATGTATAGCCTATCCCTCCCAAACGTCAACCTCATCTTCGCGCGGTACCCCCTGTTCACTACAAACGAGGCTCTGTCGACCGAGAAAAGGCGGTATAACCTTAGCACCTGCGAGGAGGAAATTCCTACGCCATTGCCTGCCTAGAGGCGAAACCGGCAGCCCCGAACTAAGCTCGGATGCAGAAGGCTAATCACCTACTCATCTTAAACCCTCTGATTACCGAAACCGAAATTAACAAAGTGAAGATTAAGAACGATAAATTGATGACGACCTTCAGCATGAAAAATGGATTACGAAAGAAAAAATGAGGCTCTATGTTCCACCTAGGAACTACGGGAAAATATATATAATCATAATAAGTAAAAGCTTTGACGATTGAACTCGCCAAACCTGCAAAATTTTAAATTTATACATATACCTTATACATTCCCGTTATTTTTTGAGCACAATTTCAGTGATAATTGTAATGAAACGAGTAATCTAGTCTTATATTGTGTCTAAAAATATTTCCCAACTTCGTAGATAGATTTCGCCACGCTTAACACCCTCCAGTCGCTAATTGGCACGTCCGAATTCTGCTGTTGCAGCAGCCGCAGAGCATGTTTCGTGTCCATCACGTGAGGAATAGTTACCTTCGCATTGATGAAATACTGTTGCAGTCTACCACCTCCAGTTTCGCCCCTTCCCACAAGTTTGAAACCATTCTGACCGCTTCCCTTACCCATGTTAGCGCCGGGTCGTCGATACATTTTAAAATTTTGACAACGCTAAGCCACCCTGCTCCATCAAATGACGATGTGGGTGTGTTCGGTTCGGCGGCCATTCTCGAGAAGAGGGCTTTCAATAGCTCCATTTCCACTATTTTCCACCGCTCATGTGACATTTGTCCCAGCAGCAGGTTACTGGGGTCTATGATCGCGACGGTCAAATACCATTTTTTTTTTAATCTCATTGGCTGCCTCTGTTGCCTTGGCCTTTTTCAAGGTCGCCTTCATTTCGCCTTCATGGAACGCTGCCTCTTTCCAGCGATATGGTCCTTAATGTGATTGGCACACGCTGGACCCGAGTCATTATACAAATTTCGATTGGCAAAGGGTGCCTGGCCGTTTTTTACCTTCTCTCTAGCCCAAGACAGCCGTTTCACCTCTTCTTCCTTCAGGCTGAACTTGCCCCCGAGACGGTTGCATTCCGCCGCTGCCTTGTACCTCGCTTTTGACTTCCGGAGCCCTCTCTTGTTGTCAGAGTTGGAATTCTCAGTCGCCTGTACAGGAAAGCGGAGAAGCTCTTCTTTCTTTACCGCGTTAATGTTTACAGCGCTTTCTTGGTCCGAGTCTTCGTGAACTGTGGTACTTGTGCGCTGTAAAGCTGGTTTGGCAGTGGTACTACAACCACCGCAACATACTCCTTAAATAATGACCATTTTTTGGATTCAGATAAAAGAACTACAACACTCGAAAGCTATGAAAAGCATACGACGTAAGAAGAGAAGTACATAGCATACGAATTCTATAATTTAGTCCAACTAGGTGGTTACATGTGTCTTAGTTAATACTTTTCGTTAGGTGGCGTTGAAGTTGATGGAATATCTTTAATAATAAAGTTCATATTAATCAACTATGGTTTGTTTTTCTTTTTTAACAAATGATGAAAGATTTTAAGGGTGCCTAAAAAAATGTAATAAATAACTTAAAGCGGTTAATTATTTCGTGGTAAACACCAATGCGTCGGCAGTGAGAAGTCGTGGACTTAATCTCAAGTTGTTCGCCAAAATAGTTATGTAATATTTCTGTAGAAATAAAACTGGAAGAATTAAACAAAGTATTCCAAATATTTTTAGTAATGCGAACATGCTTAATCCACCAAGTTGAAAATTTTATTTTTATATCGAAAAGTAATTTCTGTAAAAAAAAATCGTATATATCAATGTACATATTAGGAAAAAATATTAGTTGCGTATATCCATAGCGCCTAAAACTTGTTAAACTTTGTAAACTGCTCAGCCACGCAAAAATACGCATTTTTCATTGAAATGGATTTGAGAAAAACATATTTATTTGTCAAAAATCGCCTCCGATTGACATTCCATTTACGTTAAACTGCATTCTACGCCAAACGGGTTTCTAAAATCCACTGACAATTGAAGCGTCAGAGTAAATGCAATTTTCGAAGTCAATTCATCAATGTCAGCTTTTGTTGGTGCCATGGCACAGCAGTCACGGTAAGTTACCAAAAGAGGTGAATGCTTCTGATGCATTGCAGAAATAGTTGCTTTTTTGACAACTTTTTCTTTTAATTGTGAACTAATTCCTTAATTAGAAATATCTTATAGCCAAAAAATACCAAAAATTGTTTGAAAGATAAAAGGATGAAATGATGAACTAGAATTGTAACACGAGCCTTAAAGTAGTAGTAGTGGTAGTATCTAACAACGCCAAATATTTTCGAAGCTATATGCGCTTATAAGCTAAGTGTTTTAGCTTAGCAACAAATACAATATAAGTAAACATTTCTTGAACTCATCGAACAGTTTTTAGTTGTTGCTAATATCATTGCCAAGGTTGTCTAACTCTGTTTGTAGATGTGTATTTGTTGAACTACAGACTGTAGGCATACTATTTTGGACTGTGTGTTAATCACTAAGAGTTATTCCATGAGTTTACAATATGAAACACTGTTTAATAAATAAAATAAGCCCAAACCTGCTTGAATAAATATATATGTATGTATATGTATCTTGGAATATATACCATTATTTGCTAGAGTAAAATATTTGCCTTTCAGACATTAGCGTATAAATATATTCAAAGGCGTCAGTGACGTATTTGCGATTTTCTGCTCAAATTTCAAGACAATGGAAGTGGAATTATTTAATGCCGACGATCGCACACTCAGCGTAATACAAAACTAAACAAAATTTTACACATATACATATACATTAGGGTGGGGTAAAAAAAAATAAATATTTTTTTCGCTTGGTCCTTTGAAGAATAGGTGCTTAGACACTTCTAAGAAAGTCTCACCAAGTATGAGCTCTTAATTGCAATGGAGACATCCTGCATCGTACAGTTTTATATTTTCTCTTATTACCATATACAAAAATGCATATCTCGCTTCCAACTATTATACTTAAAAAAATTACTTGTCCCACAGAATTTGTAAGAAATTTAATGTTCCAAAAAATGGTCTCCTACGATTTTTCGTAAATTTAACCCTTCAACAGATTTAAAGGGTTAAAGTTTTCTTGTTTTATTGCAAATGAAAAAAAAATATTTGAATTGCAAAACTCATAATTTTGTACGAAACTTACTACTCAACAAATTGATTTCTTATAATTTTTCAATTAAGTCTAGCATTTACGCTATGTTTATTGAAGACTGAAAAAAAATAATAATAAGAAAAAATAAAAAAAAATATTAAAAAATATAAAAAACTATCTTACGACCCACCCTAATATGTATCTTATTCAAATATATTTGATATGTTTGTTTTTATATATTTGCTTTTAGACAAATTTTTTATACATGGAAATACCTAATATTCATTACACTTGTATTTGCTTAAGTTGCGGTGATTGTTCTTTTCGCAAAGTGGATAAACTGAACATATTTATTATTTAATATTTATGCAAATGTTTGTTATTTAATATTTAAGCAAATATTCAACAATAAAAAAATTAAAAAATATAAGAAACTATTCTTAGATCCACCCTAATATGTATCTTATTCAAATATATTTATATGTTTGCTTTTAGACAAACTTTTAATATATGGAAATACCTAATTTGCGTAACAGCCACAAGCCTACGGCTGTTTAATACATTTTATTGGAGAATTTTATTTCCGACTTGACGTCAGTTTTTATTGCCAATATTCTCGTATAAAAAATTTAAAAAATTCCATTATTTAAATAGGAACTAAGCACAACATACTAAAATAATACTTAATTACAAAAGAATTTATGCAAATAATTTATTAAAACTACATTGGAAAAAGTATTTAAAAACTCATAAAACGTTTATAAGGCTTCTTGGAATATATTTTAATTTTTATATATTATTTTTTAATGGGTAAAATATTTCGGAAGCTTACGCGAGATATGAGACGTAAAAAAAATTTGGCATAAAGAAATGCTGAGTTTATTTTAAAACGAATTGATACTTTGAAGTATTCTCAAAAACTCCAAAAGAACTGCATTTTAGTTATATTTTCATCTTTTAATAAGTGAGAGAAAGACCGCGGATTTTTGGCACTAATTTTTATTGATCGGAATCAAAAGGTAAAATAACAAACATTAATCCATGTATTATGGGTTTAAAAAAATCGAACTTTTATTTATTTTATTAAATTCTATAACACCTCTAGCATATTGTCATAAATTTTCAAGTTGGTCTGAGTTAAAGTTTCGGAAATACAGATTTGAGAACTTGTGTGCAAGTGAGCCGCCTTTAAACGAATTTTTCTCGAAACTGTGTTTCAGAAGTCGGTTGTCAAGATTTCTCGAAAACTACTCAACCGATCTTTTATTTTACAGAAGTCTTTCAGATATAGTTCTCAAAGACATGGACGAAGGATTTTTAACGATTACAACTATTTGCAAAAAATGTCGCACAATTTTCACTGAAATTTTAATTTTTTTGTAAAAATGTCTGCCAAAAATCCAATTTTCAGTTTTCACTTCCTTCGTCCAAGTTCTTAGTTAAGGTTTTATCCAAATCACTTACTTTTTCACTTTATATGATTCTGTAAGGATTGTGCGCCTTTTTTCCGAAGTGTCACCGGTAACGGCGAGCAATTGCCGAGTTAAAATATTTTTTTGCAAAAATTTCAGATTTTCTTTGTTAATAGTAGTATGTTTGTAAGAAAAAAAATTCTAATAAAATATTTTATTTTTAATATGAGAAAAAAATTGTTGGAAAAGGGCTGTTTTTTACCCGAGGAAACCCATGTACCCCTTAAGGAAAAATAATTTATAGGTAAGGGGCGTGCCCACATTTTTAAAGTTTAGGAATGATTTATCTTGATTTCTAGCGAAACTATGTGTCCTATGGAAAAAGGTTGTATAGCAAAGCTGTAGGTAATGAAAAGATAACTATACTTCTGTATGCAGACCTTTTTCAAACCCTCAAAATTATTTTATAAATATAGTAATGCAATTGCTTAAATCGTTATAACTTTCGTAAAATATTGATATCTCAATAGCTGATTTTACTTCTACATTTATATATTACATTAAAACATATATTATATGAAATATATCTATAATCATATTCCGACGTCAATAAATTCATTTTCATAATATTAAGCTACGCTTGAAATCGGAACTGAATTTAAATAATCTTGCGTTCGTATTATTCTATTTCATATTTTTTCTTAGCGCTACATTATTTTATAGGTTATGTAAATAAATTTTGCTTCCAAATCGATTATTGGCATAACAGGTTTCGTGTAAAGAATTTATATGTGATTTAGCATTTTTATCGAAGTTTATTGACGTAACTGAGATCTGCAATAGTCGAACGGTAAAATGAAGAAGATTGGCAATCAAAAAATATATATTTTTGGCATAATATTTATAAAATTATTATGCAATGTCTGCTACGAGAAAATCGAGTTTGTGCGCCGAATCGGCAAATGCACGAGTTACGAATTTTTTTATATTTTTTATTACTTTTTTTTTAAATTTTTTCGAATTGAATTTGAAACTTTTTTACAAATTTTTTATTTGATTTTTTTTATTTGTTTTTTTTTTTTTCTTGTTTTTATCGGTTTTATTTTTTTATGTTTTCTTTTTGTTGCATTTATAAGATTTACGTCAAACGCTTGATTTTCAAATATTGTTGTTGCTCAGTGTTAAACTCTTGTGTTTACCGACAGATACATGCAGCAATGACGTGCTAATTACTGGTACCATTAAGCTACCAGCCAAGAAAAAATATGTTGCTTTTGTTTGCCAATATTCATTGCACTTGTATTTGCTTGAGTCGTGGTGATTATTCTTTTTCGCAGGCTGAATAAACTGAACATGTTTATTATTTAGTATTTAGGCAAATATTTCAACAGCTTTTTCAGAGCAAATTCGGAGCGCTGTTATTTGATTTAAAGCTTGTATAGTGTACTTGCGTGTTAGTCTATTGTACTCACATAAAAATTTCCGAAAACTTAAACTTCAATATTTGTTATTTACATTAACTGAGATATCATTAAGCACTGTTATATTATTATCTCACAATTTGTACAAAAAAAAATTGCAATTGCGACACAAGGTCACCCATTACTTGTCGAACATCAATCACTTTGATTATACCAAAATGCATAATAACGGTATAAATCAAGAGTGAAGTATGAAGACTAACTATTAACACTCAAACTCGGTTACGTGAATCATTAAGTCGCTATTTAGCTAGCATTATGAATCATAAACCATACTTAGCATTATTTTTTCAAATTGCAAAAAGTCACTGCAATCAGCTTGAGCGCGCGCAGTTGAAGGGGAAAGACGTGTGTCTTAAATTTGAAAACAAGTTTTATAATTCAACTCTGCATTGGGTTCATCACAAATATAAATGCTATAAAATTTTGAAATAACAGTAAAATATAGAAGTCTATAATTTCTTCGTGAGCAAGTTATAATTCTTGTTTTCTATAGTATTTCACCATAAAATGCACGTGCCATCATTATAATTCTTAATTAACTTTAATAAACTTTCGAATATTAAGAATTTGAGTATTTTTAAATACTGCTGATACTGGTTTGCGCTTTGAAGATTAAAAAAACCTTATTTAAATCTAAGAGAAAAAGCAATGAACACATAATTTCTTTCGACTTGCGTCGCCCACAATTTTTTCTAGATTTTATTGCAATAAATATCAACTGCACCGAATTGTGCGCGCACAAACGAAAAATGAAATTTATAGCCGTTATTAATTGCAATTTGATAAAATTATAGAAATTTGATAATTAAAAAAAAAAATTATTAGGAATTTTTAATTGCATAATGGGTTAAATATAATATTTAAATTGTCCGTAAATTCAGAATTTTTCCATTTAAGCTACTAAACCGCTAATCACGTATAATTAAAAAATTAAATTATTTAATGAGTTTCTTTTTTCATGCCTATGATTTTGAGATCTATTTAGCGCTATTATTTGGCCGCACTTCTGCAGTCTCGGAATTACAATGGAAAGATCAAATTGAAAGGTGAATTTTTAATTTATACTTCGAGTGTTTTTTGAATCGGTAAATTTTTTTCTGTAAGTTGGTAATACTGTTAGTGACATCGATGCCAAATTTCGCGTCAAAATATTTATTAGTATTTGAGATAGCGTCGTTTTGAGAGGCTCTAAAAGTGACTTCTTCGATTTTTACTATGTCTGAATTTATTGAACGAAGAAGTGCGATAATGTACCGTCTCATACTTCATTGATTATTTGTGATAATTTCGCCACATCTTCAACTAATATCGTGATGCATCCTCTGCATTTGCCTGATTTACCTTCGCGTAACTTATGGCTTTTCAGAAAATTCGAATGACCACTCCGAGGACGCCGTTTTGTCTCAAATGAGGATATAGTAAAAGATGAATCGAAGAAGGCTCTGATGACCATCACGACGGAAGATTTTTCCAAGTGCTATGATGACTGGAAAATTCGTTGGCATAAATAGCTTACTTCAGTTTGCCAAAACTGGAATAATGGCAAAACAAAAATAAACTGGTATGAAATAGAATAAGAAAATAAAGACTTTACTGCCTTAGCCACTAACTTTCTTGCATCACATTCAACTGGATATATTTGCTGTGCTTTCACATGGGTTTACATGGGTTTATGGGTTTCAGAAAATCGAATTTTTTATTGTCTTATTAAATTCTGCAACACAAATATTGTCCTAAATTTTTTAGTTGATCCAAGTAGTAGTTTCAGAGATGCAGTTGCAGAACTTGTGTGCTCGAGGCTAGCTAGGCTAAGTGCGTTGTCTTTAAACGCGTTTTTATCGAAACTGTGTTTTTGAAGTCGGTTGGCGAGATTTCTCGAGAACTACTTTACCGATGTTCATGAAATTTTAGGCAGGCCTCTGAGATACAATTCTTAAAGACTTGGCCGAAAGTTTTTTGTTTTAATCACAAATATTTGAAAAAAATGTCGCGAAATTTCTACTAAATTTTCAATTTTTTTGTAAAAATATTTGCCAAAATCCAAGTTTCAGTTGTTTTCTTTTTTTCGTTATAAGTTAAGGTTTAAACTAAACAAAGTATTTTTTTACTTTAGATGATCCTGTAAGGAGTTATCCGCCCTACGCGAGCGTATTTTTTCCGAGGGGTCACCGGGAATGGCGTCGAAATGGCCGAGTTTAAAATATTTTTTCTCCAAAAATTCAGAATTTCTTTGTTAATAGTGTATGTTTGTAGCAATAAATCTAATAAAATCTAATAAAATATTTTATTTTTTATATTAGAAAAGAATTGTTGAAAAAGGCTGTACAAGAGGAAACCCATCCCCCTAAAAGTTTCTGACAAATATGGCGAACAGAAAGCTGGCAACTCGATGGCTAACCCAAGCTATTCGGTCTATTTCGATTATACTAAAAAGAAGAGATGAAAAAAAACTTAAGCAATTAAAGTTTTAGGCCAAAATCGTTTCCTAACAGGGGAAATACTGTCGATATTAAAAAGATTCGGGACTTCCAAAGAGATCACATCAAAAGCAAAAACTATTATCCTTTTCTTGATGTACTAACTTTAATTAGTATAACATCAAAGTTTCATGTCATACGGTCATGACTCAAAGTTGCCGCACCTCTGCCGTCTTGGAACTTACAAAGGAAAGAAATATTATGTTTCGTATTTTCATAAACGATATTGGCTACAAACACATAAATCAGTAAGTCTAAAAAAAGTTATTGAGAGACAGTCAGCACCATCCACAGAGGCCGAAAAGTAAAGAAATTCATATAAAGAAATATATATAAAACTATAAACTACTTAGAATTATATAAATCTCGAAGATTTTTGTGATAGTACTATTATTTAAAGCACATACCTAACTTCATTGCCAAGGAAACATATAAATCTAGGAAAAATACTAACTTCCTTTCCAACGATGCCATAATACCCTTCACAAACACAAAAGTTTCCTTACAAGAACTTCATTTCGATCGTTTTGTTTGTATAGCAGCTATATATATACCGATCTAGAGAATTTCTTCGGAGATGTCATTGCCTTAGACAATAATCCATGCCGAATTTCATGAATTCAGCTTTCCATACAATCATTTTATTCCGATCGTTCAGTTTGTATGACAGCTATATTCTCCAGTTGTCCGGTATCGGCGGGTCCGACAAATGAACAGCTTCTTGAGGAAAAAAAGGCGTATGTAATAATATTCCAGATCGATATCTTAGAAACTGAGTGACTAGTTCGTGTATATATAGACAAACGAATATGTCTAAATCGTCTGGACGTATAAGCATTTATATATATATATGTATATATATACTTTGACGAGACTCCGACGTTTTCTTTTGGATGTTGAAATTTTCTTGGTGAACATATTGCACCCTGTTTAACCTGGTCTACGTAACTGGAAAGCACTCTGGCTTACATCGAGTCGAAGAAAATGACCTCATACGAACTTTTCCAAAGTAGTTAAGCAACGATTAATGTGGCATTTACAGAAATTACTTCTCTCCAATAGCATAAAGCAACAGATACATTAAATTTAAACAGGAAAAAATACGTTTACGTGGTCCGGCGCTTGTCGCATAATAAAAATTCCGCAAATTACAGAAATTATCTCACTACACTCGTAGACACAAATAGTAATTTAGGATCAAGTTTCAATAACATGCAAAAATTTCGCACTGGAAAATGACGGAAATCGCAAATAAATCATTTAGCGGCTGCAATTTAATGACCTCCCGTAGGAGATTGCTAAACCGCGACTATAAACAGAGGCTATTAAGAAGCTGAAAATTGCGCCGCAGAAGATCCTTGCACGTCAGTTAGCGGTTGAGCGTGATTCCTTGACGACCTTGAGGATATTGAACGACAAAGCAGCATTCCAAGGGACTCAAGATAAATTCAATTTTCTTACATACGGACACACACACACACATACATACATATGAGCAGATGAACTAAGCCTGCTGTTTATTGAAGTAAACAACACGCTCGAAATATTTAAATTTTGCAGCGGGAAACGGTGCGACCAAAAAAAATATTTAAAATAAAAACCTGATTTTAAGTTTATGTATAATAAATTAAGTGTAAGCGATTATTCGCCGGAACGCACTACGATCTGCCCAAAAGCCCTGCGATCACAGAGGCCATTGGCCAAACGGCGACGCGTGTACTCTCTGACAGCTGTATGAGCTTTTGCATGCGTACAGTAATCAGGATGTAGTTGTTGTTGTTTTTTTTTTTTTTTTTGAATCTGCAGAAAAAACTGAATGACAGCGCGTGTAAGAAGAACGCGATAAATGCCATGACGTCGGTAAGGTACTGTTTATACAAATATATATATGTACATATCAACACCTTTTTTGCTGCTTCACGAAATCTTCAGCCTTGGATTTTTACTTCTCTTTATTGTTTGCGGTTGAAATAAAGAATTCTTGGAAACTGTGCGTATTTATCGAGTAATGTATGATTTTCATCCGAAATATTCAATTATTTTTAATAATTACCTGCAAATTATGAAATCACGTGTTCAACTGAGTTGCCGGTAAGAATTCGTAAGAAATCCAAATATTAACACCTAACATACGAAACAAGAAATAAACGTTAACTTCAGTTGCATCGAAGCTTTGTATAATGCCCTTTACAAATAAAAAAATAAAAAAACGTTAACTTCCCTTCAAAAATAGAAAAAATTCTTAAAAGAACTAGCTTTTGATCGCCCTATATGCTATAGTTACTCGATCTGAACAATTTCTTCGGGATCGCAACATTGCCTTGTGCACAATAATCCGCAAATTTGGTAAAGAAAAGAACTTTTTCATACAATCACTTGACTCCGAACGTGCGCTGTATTTCAGGCAGGAATCGATAAAAAAATCTTTATACAGTGGCGGTACAGGCATTGTCTCTAAAAGCTGTATATATCAGGTAATGCATTGAAAACTGCAATTGATTTGGTAAACTTTGAGGAGCGCTGAATCGAACAAGCAACGGGTATAATTAACTGAGACTAATTGTCTTATTAGATCAACAACTGAGCGTCTAGTAGAAAAATTTTAATCCACAAGCACCGTACAAAATGTTCGCGTGCCAGTGAGACAAAAAAAGGGCCCGTAGTGTCGAAAATTTTGCTACCGCTAACGTATCAATTAATGAAGACCCAAATCAGTCTCTCACACGTCGTTCTTAAGCATCTCTGTGATGTCGTTTGTGGCGAAAATAACCTTAGCATAACATCCTTACATGATTAAATTGATGCAAGAACTGAAAACGCTTAACCACCGAATTGTCGTATGTTCGTGAAATTGTCTGAGCAATAACTTGAAAATGATCGGGATTTTCATCGCAAAATCATCTTCAGCGGTGAGGTCCATTTCTGGCTGATAGCTTCGTCAATTAGCAAAATATGCGTTATTGATCGGGTAGCGATCCACACATACTCCATGAGTCAGCATTGTATTCCGAAAACTTACGGTTTTGTGCGTTTACGGTCGGCGTCGTCATTGGGGCCGTACTTCTTCCGTGATGAATGATAGCCGAATATTTTTGGTTGGAATTGGATGATATGGACTTTGACAATATGTGGTAGCAACAGACCACAAGCCACACAGCGAATGTCCACAATCGATTTATTGAAAACCAAGTTAGGTGAACGTAGACTATTTCCCTGTAGGGCTACGACAAGTCTATGGTCTATGTCAACCAAACGATTGAGGAACTTCGTAGGAATATCGAAGGGGAAATTAAAATAGTATCGGCCGAATTATACTTGAAAACCCGTCGAAAATTAGGTTCAGCGTGCGTGTGGTGGTCTTGCAAATATATCGAGTTCCATACATAAAAGTGGATTGTTATCAGAATTAGATCGCCAACGATTTGTGTACCCAATTTCAACAAGTACGCTCATGTTTAATCAATTTGTCTGTTGCATATTCCGATAGATTTTAGGAAAGAATTGCGAAATGAACAAGAATCTCTACTCTTAGCCAAGTGTCGCAATCACCTTCCTCTTAAGGGTTGCCAATCTACAAATCATGAAGCCAAGATTTCAAAGGGTCTGTTGAGTATACACCATAATGTTCGAGAAGACGAGCTGAGTTTTTTTAAATGTTCCTATTGGTCAGTATCATAGATTAACATTCCAATTATCACATAATTTAGATATATTTACTGAAGTTTGTGAAGCGTAATTCTTTTTAAATAATTTATTAATAATAACTTATATTTGACCAAGCATAAAACTAACTGTTCAATTTTATTCAACATTTATCTTGAGAAGCAATCAGATATGCAATTACCGATTTACTTTTATAAAATTGTCTTAGTTACTTTTACGAAGGCTGCTATATATATTTCTGGCCTAGGGAACACTAAGTGTTGCCAGGTGCAATCTGACATTTTTCATTGGAAAGTTTGACATTTTTTAGCATAACATCACTCAGAACGTTTTTGTCATTTAATCGTGAAATTGTTTTATTTACAGGGAATTAAAAAAATTCGTCTCGGCCAAAAATGTAATTACCTCGTGAACATTTTCGTGCGATCATTTTTCACAACTTTCGACGTGGATTATCACGACAAGAGTGCATTGATGAACTAAAATCTTTGTATTGGCTATGAAGCACCATCCTATAGCATTGTGAAAAACTGGTACAACGAATTCAATCGTGGCCGACGCTCGCTCAAAGACGAATTCCCGTAAAGTCGTTGGGAACGACCAGCCGTTGTGCCAGAAAACATCGATGCCGTAACGTGAACTGATAATGCAAGACCGTCATGTAAACATACCTTCAGATAGAGGCATGCCTATGCATTTCTCCCACCAGCATACATTCGATATTGCATGAACACCTGGCCGTAAAAAAAGGTTTGTTCTCGTTGGATCCCCGCACATTTTGACAATCGCTCAAAAAAGGGCTCGTGTGGATTGGTGTAAAGAAATGCTGAAAAAATACGATCGCGGCTTCAAAAGACATTTATAATATCTTCACAGCTGACGAATCACGGATCTATGCGTATGAGCCCGAAACAAAACAGCAATCGACCGTGTGGGTCTTCCAAGACGAGCCAAATCCAACGAAAGTTGTTCGTGGAAGAAGCACTTCGAAGCAAATGGTCGCCTGTTTTTTTTCGCCAAAACTGGTCATGTGGCGACTATTCCGCTTGAGCAACGTAGGACGGTCAATTCTGAGTGGTACACACCATTTGTCACCTGAAGTCTCGGAGAAATTTGAAAAACGAACAAGAGAAGACGAATCATTGTGCACCATGACAATATGAGCTCTCACACATCGAGCTCAAACCAGCGCCTTTTTGACCGGCCAAAACGTCGAATTGATGGGTCATCCGCCGTACAGCCCGGCCTTGGCACCCAATGACTTCTTTTTATTCCCATACACCACAAATAATGCGTGGCCAACGATTTTCGTCGCCAGAAGATGCTGTTGAAGCATTCAAAAACCATGTCTCAATCGGAGTGGAAAAGTGCTTCGAAAATTGGTTTGAGAGCATGCAAAAATATATAAAATTTGATGGAGAATATTTTGAAAAACAATAAAAACCATTTTTCGTTAATAAATATTTCTATTTTCATTATTAGGCCAGAAATATATAGCAGCCCTCGTATAACAAGATTACTAATAAACTCGAGCGATAAAATAAATATGCCACCAAATAAGCCTTTTAAATTAGGCAATGGCAGTCAGCTAAGCGCTTGAGCGTGAGATCGCGAGCACGTAATGATCTTTCTTATCACACCATCAATTTTTTCAACGCGATTCGGTTAGCAAAGCAGCAGCCACTCGATCAATGTCACGCTGAGTGCACTGAACAGAAATTTAATTGTAACAGGTTGCTTATACATATAGTATAAATATAATGTACCATATCGACCATCACTTACCGCTATCAATTTCATTTTCGCTGGGATCACGATTAAACACATCACTATAGTAGTGATCGTGTTGCTCGGATTCGACACTTTGCAGTGACTCTTGACCATCATCGGCCACTTCATCGGCTTCGGCATTGATATCCGTATAATACTCGGTACTCTGCTGTACCGTTGGTTCTGCGTCTTGTTCTTCCTCCTCTTCAGGTTCAACAACTAATTGCTGGCGATGTGCGCCGTGGCTGTTACTACCGCCACGCTGTCGTTGCCTTTGCTTTAGATTAGTGTTACCATATCGTTTGCGACCGCTCGTTTTCTGTGTGTCAACACCACGTCGAAAATTGTGAAAATCCCTCGCAGAGGAGAAGCCGCGCGGTCGTGGTCGTGGCGTCGTAGAGGAGGATGGTTTGGGTAGTATTTCCGAAATGGTCGGTATGCGTTCGTTTGTGCTGCGATTCGGGAACAGACGTCGTTCTAAATATTTGGCGAATATTTGTTGTGTTATTTGATTTTGGCGTGCGATTTCCGCCTCGTCCAACTGAAAGTCGCCAGTAGCTTGAAAGAAGATTGAAATTGATTTAGTTAGTTTTGTTATTTGTATTAATGCTTACAAGTAAGACCTTAGTAAAAGCAACAACAAATTTACTTTATCAAACTAGTTCTAATTCTAATAAACAGCCTTGGAGAATACTGCTTTGCCGGTTAAGATTTGTTCCCTTGATTTAATGCAATTATGCTGTTTTAGCAATAATGGAGTCAGATAATTACATCACCCTAACAATCTGTATCTAAAACATCCACATATATATAGGTACCTAGGTTTTTAGGAGGCCAACTGGGACTAAAATACTATCACTGTATTGTCTCTGAACTAACAGTACAAAATTTTTTATGTATTCAACCTCCGAAGTATCGTCTTGAAACACTCGACCGATAGTTGCGAGTTAGTTTCGAAACCCAACGCAGAATAATTCTTGCAACGGGTGCTACTTCGGACTGAGTAAGCAACTCAGAAGTAAAGTCCTTTCTTGACGAAAAAAGACCAAACTCTACAAATCCCTCATCTTCCCCGTCCTGTTGTATGGGCCAAAGGCATGGGCGATGACAAAATCTGATAAGTTGGCGTTACGAGTTTTGAAGAGAAAGATTCTGTGGAAGATTTATGGTCCTTTACGCAATCGATGGAACGTCTCTAGTTCATTTCAACCCAATGAATGAAAACACTTCAATTCTGATAGTATTCTACGCAGTACACACCGGGGAAGCAAAGGAAGAGAAGGTCCTCCACTCCGTTGGAAAGTCCAGATGAAGGAAAACTTGGCTACTCTTGGAATATTCAATTTGGGCCGAAAATTGAAAAGGAAAAACTCGGCTGTAACTTCGTAAGCGTTGTCGACGCCAATAAAGAAGAAGATTTGCATTTGGATAGAAGATGTTTCATAGTCTCCTCTTCTTCTACCTTCTGACAGCTTCATTATATGGTGTTCCTAGTCCTACTGGCAAGTCTGCCAATTAGACAGTGGCCTGTTAGCACTCCTACTAGATTTCTTATGTCATTCCTTTTCATTTTAAATAATCAGCATGTGCGGGCCCCATTTTCGATTGCTATTTCCAAACGGTTTCCATTAGTGACAAGTTTGTTTGCTTGCTGAACAAATTAGGGACTCTAGAGACTCCGTTTATACATATGTTTGTTGATCAAATGTCTACAAGTAGCCAGAAGGCATATAAATTCACTCTTTTCGGATTCACAGTTACCAGATATATCACTATGTGAAGTTTATTGCAGGTTTACGGTGAAATAAAATGTTAGATCCACTTAGAGATGAAGACCATCCACTACCTGGTCCCTTTCACAATAATGGGAACCTAGCTTAAGTTCAACTCTGCAAGATTAGGAAAAGTGAGATTTTGGATAGAAACGGGATCTTAGCAAATATCTCAGAATGCTGTTTAGTTTGCAAATGAAAAGAAATGACTTGAATATTTCACTTTTTATTAAAAACTCTCTTGAAAATTGAGATTTACAAAGAAGTAGTTGCTTTCCTACATCATAAATAAAGACATATATGACCAATTGTACCATGAATATATTAGAAATTGATTTTTCAACGAAAAAATGTCAAGGTCGAGAGGTGTTGGTAATTTGTAATTAATTACCTTATAAATTTATGTACATACATATGTACATCTGTAAGTACATACAAACGACCCACTTAACTGACACATTTCATTCATGCCGCAAAAAGCATTTGCTTGCTCATCGCCCACATTTAATTTCAACATAAAACTACATGCAGATATTCATACATATAGTACTATGTAGATATGTAATTTATAAATACGATATTTTGCACATCACAGTTGTGGAAGAAAACATCACTGACAAGCGATCATAAATCATGCGGTAAGCACTTCGAAACCGTTTTACATATATAAATGGGAATGTACATGCAATACATATAAACATGCAACGGTATATTGCTGACACATACATATGTATGTACGTATAGCAATGTTGTTATTAATTTGTAATTAGATATTTGATTACAAAATAAATGGATAAATCAAGCAGTGCATGAATGAATATACAAATTTAGTAAATCGTCATTAAAAATGGCAAATAACGTAAGATGACTTCTCATAAGTTTCCGGCGATGGAAAAACGTTATAATAGAAACCACTCACATTGAAATATAATAAATTTGAGTTTTGGGTATAAAATGGTTATAAAAATGTTATATATTGGTTATCGTATTGAAACAAAATTTGAGATTTGGTTATAAAATGGGTATATATTGGTTACAGACACTCATATAGAAAAAAAATTAGTTTTGCTTAAAAAAAGAGTATATGTATATTTCTTATTATATCTGCCAGCGATTTTCGATTACATTGTTTTGCATTTTAGGTGACCATAAGGGTGCTTCAACTCTTACCTCTTCAAATGTTAGTGATTGACAATCAAAAAATCCCCCCTCAAACCAGGCGCTGTAGCTTAACTCTAAGAGATCGCTATTTTTTGTAGGTTCCCATACATTTTACATAGGAATTATCGTTTTTTCATTCAAACTAAAATTTCACCAACTAATTTTCGTTTCTCAGAATTAGTCATCAAATATTCATAAAGCTGGCATTTCAAACTTTAAATTGAAAATTATGGTTTATGTTAGTAAGGTTTCATATAAAGTGCTGTGTGAATTTATACCTATATTTATCGCATTTACTATAGTCTATAAAGGTTTCCTCTGCACTTTTTCACTGCCTCTTCATTTCGCTTTACATTGTTATCCCGTCGATTACAACAATATCGATCTTAAAAACTAAAAGTCGTAAAAAAGATTTTTGATTATATTAGACTGTCACTCAGTCGTTAATTTTAATGAGCAATGCACCGCATTTTTCTTTAGTAACAACTTAACAGTCCTGTCTTCTGCGCATGCGCCAAGTTGTTGCTCATGTTTCGTATGCGGTAGACTTTCTATCCTTGACATACTTTTGAACACACTCAGCTTCCAAGCCGATATTCAAGAGCGCCTAAAGTGTTAATAACAACGGTAAATACCGAGACTACACAAATATTTGCATGCCATCGCACATACACATACATACGAACATAAATACATTCACATAAACAAGCTTATAAGACGCCTCAAATCAAGCATAAAAAGCAAATATTTCGCCATATGTGTATGTAGGCACATATATTTCGGTAAGTTCGTATGTAGATAATCAACTTAAAAAACAATCAAAATTTCTTCAATCACAAAGAAGCCTAAATAATGTAAATAATAAAGCCTCTCTATTGAAATTTTGGTAGTTTGCTTGAAAACAATCGAAAAGCTTTGGGCAGCAAACTTCGTCACGCATGCGCAAATGACATCAGTCAAGCGGCATTGAGGCGCGTTAAATGATTTATTTGAAGTGTAGTTTGATGAGTGCAAATATTTGAGATACGCATCGTATATTGCGTTGATGGCTGAATGAAGCGGAAAGCAAAATTTTGAACATTGTGCAAAAAAAAATATATTTTTTTTGGTAATAAATTAATACTTTTTTTTATTTCTTTACTACCCGAATTTTTCCATAGCATTAGAGTTAAGCAGCTTATATTTCTTATAAAAATAAAATAAAATTTTAATCATAATACAAATGATTATGAAAATTTGTCGAGAGTAAAATGTCTTTTAAATGCCTAAAGCTCAGCTCACAGGTTGTATAAATCATTGTTCCAATAGATCAGTCATAGATGTTAAGTAAATTACACTTTTTTAACATAAATCACACACAGTATTTGTTTCCTCGTTTCAACACTGTCTTTTGATTTATTTGCATTTAAAAGGTGTTCCAAAATTAGAGGATAGAACAACGTGTCTTCATTATTTAACAATATTTCAAAAATAATGAAAGTTTGGCAAGTCAAGTTTCTAACCTACATAATTCTGATATAAAGTGATTTTTTCTGGTTTGTTAAGACCTTTTTATCTCATCTGAGCTTTGATTTTTGGAATCGAAATGCTCTATCTCACGTAATGTAGTCCTTTTTTAACCCGCTTTAAATTGGAAATAGCCAACGCAAGGTTACTTGGCCAATACTTGTATTAAACCACTACTGCTAGTAAAAATGTAACAGCATAGAGATAAATTTTCTGTGAACTTTTTATGAAATAACATTCCTTAAAGTGCCGGAATTAATCTATGAAAACCCTCTGAAGAAGAAAAAAATCATTGCCAGCCAAATGGATAGCCCACGACTAGACATTTTAAGTTTGTAATCAATTAGCTTTGTTCATTATAAGCTTGGAACATGTTGCTACAACAGCGTGCACTCGAAATGTTTAGGGATCACTTATCAAGCCTGCTGAATGGCGGAAGCAGTGCTGCGACAAGACAAAGGAAGAACAATTCTCACCAACAATCTACCTACACTGTCGTCTCGCCACTCGACTAAGACGAGGTGAAAACAGCTCTAAAGCGCTTAAAAAAAAAACAAAGTACAAATGCTGATAGATTATCAGCGGAGCTGTTTAAAGCCGACAGCAAGTAGCTGCAAAGGCCTATGTTCCAGTTGTTAAGTAGGATTTGGTCGGATGAATACACATGGAATATACTATAAGTGTACTCTGCCCTCATCACAAGAAGAGAAATCCCGCAGTTTGCGCAAATTGCAGCTGTCTATTTGATGACATGTCTAAATTTGGTAATCCTGCGAAACTCACACGGCTAAGCCGAGTGATATTGAGAGGTGATTATCTCTGTTGAATCTTTTTTCTATATAATGTTGGAAAAAGTAATACGAGCCGTTAATCTGAACCGCAGTGGCACTGTTTACTCTAAAAGTACAAAGCTACTTCGGTACACCGATTATAACAACAGAGCCGTCAGCGCAGCCTTTTCAGCCTTGGACTTGTGGTGAACGAGGGCAGGACAAAGTACCTGAAGGTCACATACAAAGATTCCTCGCGTCTTGAGAACTACTTCACTGTAGGCAGCTATAAATTTGAAAGAGTTAGCGACTTTGCATATCTTGGAATCAGCTTAAATTAGACCAATTATCGTGCAGATTAATTTTTGCCAACAGGTGCCATTTTCGAACCGGTACGCCATTGAGAAGCATCTCGCTCACTCAAAGAACAAAAATTACACTCTATAAGACCCTCATTATTTCCGTCCTATTATGCAATGTAGAAATATGGACGATGACTACCCGAGATTAGAAAGCACTTGGAGCATTTGAGAGAACCGCTCTTCGTAAGATCTTTGGAGCCGTGTGCGTGAGTGATGTGATTCAAAGAAAATCCACTGTATGGGCTGTACGGCGACAAGGCTATAGTTAAGTGTTTAAAAATTTAACGAATGCGCTGACTATTCCATGTTTTTCGCATGGAAGATAATGCTCTAATGTAAATCTGCTTCGAGTCGAGAACCATGAATAAACAACGGAAGCATGGGCGCCCACGGATCCTATGAAAGGACCAAATGCATACCGATCTGTCTTTAACATGGGATACACTGGCGTGAACTCGCAAAGAACCCACTACCATATACAACTTATAATGATTTTCATTATTTTAACCCAAATATGTCCGCCAGTTAATATTATTTAGATATAAAGTTGCTTCAAAATATGTTCTCAAGTATAGCTGAGAATAACCTGAATTTATCCCATTTAGATTGGTCGAAATGTGCGATATTTCAAAAAAAAAAATAAGATTAATTATAAATATGAATTGATTGGGCCAATTCCAAGTTCGAAACATGTTAAAATTACTTTTGTATACTTTCTTAAAAACATGAATTATCTATATATGGTACATAACAGATGATATTACTAATGCTTCATATATAGAACTAATTGACGTTTATTATCTACTCGCTATAAAACAGTTAAGAAACCAGGTTTCATATCGAAAACAGGTTCCAAAGTACTGTACGCACTATACTCAGTCAAGAGTGACCATATCAAGCACACACGACTGCAACATTGTAACACTCGTATACGAAAATTTCAGTATAATAGATGTCAAGTGCTCATTGCACTGTCTTTGACTGCCTACGCACATACTTTCAAAACTATTTAATAATTTTGCTGACTAATGAGGAATGAGTGTAAACACTACATAATTAACATATTTCCGTCAATTTACTAAAGTGCAAGCTCAAGAGATGTATACATAGTCGTCATAATATTATATATTAAACACAGGTATGAATAAATGAACGAATACACGAATTAAAAAAAAAACGTTTATATATTATATATATACCGATATATTTTCGTACGCACTTAAGTGCACATGTAATGACGCTCATAAGTGATGTTCAAAATGTTGTGCATAATTTTCGTTTTTATTGCTTTTTTCCCCTCACCAACTGTTGCCATAGCACTGCCCTCGCTGTAGATCTTATCTGGATGCCAATCATTTCGCCAGCGGTTTTTTGGCAGCTACTCATTACTGCATGAATTATTATAATTTAACAGCTAGTAACAACGTAATTACAATATATATAATTTTTATTAAATTTATTAAAAAAAAAACGATTGCAAAGCGCACGCCTCTTGCTTTCATTATTTTTGAAGCCCTTTAATTTATTTCGAAACGCCGGTGCTTTGCACTCGCTTGCGGCGTACAATCTCTTCGCTCGTAATTAGTTGCTCACGTAAAAACTATTAAAAAGTAGTTAAAACTTATGGCAAATATAAAGTTGCTGTGGTGCAAGCCATTCGCAATTGCAGTCGTAAACTACTTGCTTACGAGAATTATGACAGTTTTGCCTTTTATTTCATGCAATTTTAAACGAATAAAAACTAAAGAGCACTCATTTGGCGGTAATTTCCAACGAAATATCTGCCACTGGAGACGGAATTGGACGCGACTTTTCATTTCGGTTAGTAAAAGTGATGTTTCGCATACACTTATATTTGTAAATTTATTACGTAGAAATCTTTATGAACCATATGAAGAGCATGCAAGAGAAAGTTATTTAGTTTTAATTGCCGAAAGTAAAAATTATGCAAATTCAGCAAGGACGTTTCAGCAAAATATTATTTTTGACATTAAAAATATATTGTACCCCGATTATAAGCAAAGGCGATAAACCAATTTCCATCCGAATACCAAAAATGTAAATTATGCATTGCAAGCAAGAGTTCAGTGAATCAGCACAGGCTATAGGACTTTCAGATATCCCCTAGTGCACCCTCGAGGAATTGCCAATATCAAGCTCAAAACAAACAAATCGCTGACACGTCCGGTAACTCAGCATAAATACCCAAAACAATTGCTACAAAACGACCCACAGCACTCTTAAATATGCAGTACACCTGCCTCGAAGCTGGAATATTTTCTGAAATTAAGAAGAAATAACGACTAATCAGCAATGGATAAGCTTGTCGTCAGCATTACGCCCACTATGCATGCTCGACACTGCGAGAAAGTTCTATTAAAGGCTACTTAAACCTAGACTGGAAGCGGCTATTAATGAAGCTGGAGGACTCTCCTTCAAACAGCTTGGTTTTAGACCCGGAAGGTCTGCTCCAGGTGCTATCCGAAGCGTCATTGAAAGTGTAGAAGTCGCACAGCGTAGATGTCCCAAATAGAATCGAATAGTTCTGTTGGCGAATTTAACGCCTTCAATAGCAAGAGATGGGCGGACATGAACGACGCTGTAGAAAAAATTTTACAATCCCTAATTATCTCAACGCTGTGGTCAGGAGCTACCTTAGCAACAAATAACTGCCGTACCAGACTAGAGAGGAACCATCACAAATTGAAGTTACGCCAGGAGCAGCACAAGGGACCATTTTAGTCTCAGACCTGTTGAATAATTGTTATGACGGAGTAATAAAACTTGAAATGCCACACGAATCATATTTAATCAGCTACGCGGATTACATAGCAGCAGTAAACACAGTCTGAGACACAGAGGAAGCTGAATCAGGTCTTGATTCGGTTACAAACATGACTTGACACACATAGACCCCAGCTTGCCACAGAAAAAACAGGGCTATTACTGCTGACGAACAAACACATTCCTCTCGCAATAAGCATGCAAACGAGTAAGGATATTCTAAGGACACAAAAAGCTGTGAAGAAATCCAGCACACGCAGGAAAGGCAGGGAAAATCAACTTCTTTCTTAGCAGACTAATGGCCCAGCGTCTTACTATACTCGCAAGACAATGAAGATGATTTAGAAACCAGTGATTGCTTAACATCTTCTGATATATGAATCTGATATTATTATACTATGATCAAATTGAAAGATAAATTTTTAATTTTTTTTCTGTAAGTTGGTAGTTCTGTTAGTGACTGCTAAACTTCATGTAAAAATATTCATTAGTGTTTGATATTGATATCATCGGCCTCAACACCCGCGCCGTTAGTTCTTCTTTCTCCAGACTGGACAAGGAAGCAACGCAAATGGGTCCGGTAGTGAAGGAGGGCAAGACGAAATATCTCATGTCATCAAACAAACAGCCGTCGCACTCGCGTGGGAGACTTCACTGTAGACAGTCACTACTTCGAAGTCGTAGATAATTTTGTCTATCTTGGAACCACCGTAAACACCACCAACAATATCAGCCTGGTAATCCAACGCAGAATAACTCTTGCCAACAGGTGATACTTCGGACTGAGTTGGCAATTGAGAAGCAAAGTCCTCTCTCGACAAACAAAAACCAAACTCTATAAGTCACTCATAATTCCCGTTCTGCTATATGGTGCAGAGGCTTGGACGATGTCAAAAACGGATGAGTCGACGTAGCGAGTTTTCGAGAGAAAAGTTCTGCTAAAAATTTATGATCCTTTGCGTATTTGCAACAGCAAATATGGTATTCGATGGAACGTTGAGATGTACGGGATATACGACGACATTGACATATCTCACCGAATTAAGAGACAACGGCCACGCTGTCTCGGTCATGTCTTTCGAATGGATGAAAACACTCCAGCTCTAAAAGTATTCGACGCAGTACCCGCCGCGGGAAGCAGAGGAAGAGGAAGACCTCCACTCCGTTGGAAGGACCAAGTGGAGAAGGACCTGGTCTCGCTTGGAATATCCAATTGGCGCCACGTAGCGAAGAGAAGAAACGACTAGCGCGCTGTTGTTGACTCGGCTATAATCGCGTAAGCGGTGTCTACGCCAGTAAAGAAGAAGAAGAAGTTTGAAATACGCGTCGGTTTGTGAGACTCTAATAGTGATTTCTTCGATTTTTAGTATGACTATGTGTGAATTTATTAAACAAAGAAGCGCGATAATGCACCATCTCATACTGCATTGGTTATTCGTGATTATTTCGCCACAGGCTCTGATAGCCATCACGACGGAGGATTTTTCCAAGTGCTATGAGGACTGAAAAATTTGTTGGCATAAGTGTATTGCAGGCAGGGGATTACTGTGAATGAGATGAAATGGACAAAATTCACCTTTCAGCGATAATTGGGTCCATAAGAAACCTACACTCTGAAGAAGTTTATTGAGCAGTCAATTAATTATATATGTACATAGGTGCACAGCAAAGGTGAGACTTTCATCAACATTTTTGTGCCAAATTACCAGCAACTTGCAAAATGGCGAAACGAATGTCGTTTATTGAGGACTTTATCAAAAAAAATTTTGTAATTTTTCTTCAAAGCTATAAACTGAAATGAAAGCTAAAAATTTGAAAGAAACACCCAGCTATAAAGCACTGTAATTAAGTGATTAAACTCACGCTACGATTAAGTTAGCCAAACGATTCAACTGGCAGCAAGCGGTAATCACCGAAAAATCATAAAATTACGTAAGGCCTCCATATGATTTATGTGATGTATATACAAGTATGTATGCATGTGTAAGCACACCTGATTTGATTCAATTCGATTTCGTCAACCAAATCCGGTAACTTGCAGGATACCGAATAAAGTGAATTTATACTTTTTTCACTTTTTCCAACAATAAAATTGGGCAATAAACTACAAGTGTTCAATTTTAATTTACATATGGTGTTTTATGGCAGCTTATCGATAGCATTATTGACCTCATTTCAATTTTCGTAAGCTTGTGCCTCCTTGCGGGTCTGCTCACCGCAGCTAAGCGTGGCAGTTGTAGTCCTTCAAAAATGAAGTCTTAGCAAAAGATTGCAATAAATATGGCATTGCACAGTAAAAATCGGCAGTTAAATGAGCGCAAGTTGGCGCGTGATATATAACCATATGTATGTAAGTGTTTGTACTTGTGTTGTGTTGCTGCGACATCATGGATGTCATGAAATTAAGTGCAGCGACAAAATCTGCCAAACGAACGTTGGAAATTGCACAATAAAGTGCTGCAATGCAATGCTAATTAAAAGTTTGGCACTTCTTGTTGGTTATTTTCGTAATAAAAATATGCTAAACGCTTGCATACCTACGAGAGCAGTCCGATAAGTATTTAGCCGACATATCAAAAACGAAATTTTTCTAAAAATGGTGAAGTTTTTCTCAACCTTCTCAACACCGCCTAGTTTTATAGTAGAATGAACACAGCTGATCCAGCGATATTCCAATTTTATAATCAGCCTGAAAGGTACGTATTCTTTTATTCTAGAATCAAGACAGCTAATCCAAGCCGTGACGACGTTGGAAGCTTGAGCCAGTTCATTTCTGCTAGAGGAAGAATTTTTCGACAAACGGAGCTCTTTTCTCTGCAAGTCGGCGTCAAAGCAACCCATTATTCGTAATACAGCATAGTAGCTCTGTGACGTTTAACCCCTCTCCAATAAGTCTAAGTAGATCCCATCTCCTGAGTCTCAGAAAACAGTGGTCATCACTTTCGCGGCCGAAAGGACAGTCTCTGCTTTCTTTGGAGCAGGTTTTCCAGGAGAATTTCGTGGTTTGAACAGTTTCTTGGTTTCTTGTGTGTACCTTTAGATCCATGGTCCATCGAATTTCACTTACGCAACCTCAAAAAATTCTCTAAAATTAACCAATTCCGCTGACTTCAGATATTCGATATTAACCAACCACGTGATGTGACAGACGACCTCGTATGTATCTTCCAAATCGCTATATACAATGTGTTCTTCGAAAGTATGTATAACACAATTAATTAGTTTGAAGAGTGTTAGTGTTTTGGCGGTGGCAGCTGGAGGCCAGCACGTATATTTGACACAGCGTCCCTCTCTTCACACCGCTGCTTGGTTACTGACAAAAAGAACCTTCCAGCAATGCAAGCTGCAGCTTTCGAATTCCTTTTTTTATTATTATTTTTTTTTTTTGTTTCAGAAAATTTTTCATGAAATATGTTTGTTCTTATTGTTGTGGGTTTCACGGATTTTTGCAACCACACGATTTATGGTTCTGAAAAAGTTTCCATGCCACAAATTCGCGACGATTTAGTGTCCATTGTTTGAGCGGGAAATTTCAGCGCTACTAAAACAATGACCGCCGCCGCCATCCTCCTTCCGCCAGCGGCGCGGTGTGGGAGCAATGCCGAAAGAGTTGATAATTGGCTGCAGTTAATGTGATTTTATTGTTGTTATTATTGCTGTGCACTTAGTGTTAGTTGTGAAACATTCGTCACGGACACCACGGCTTAATGTGCCAACCGCAAATCATTTGTTGGCTGCAGTTCTATTTGAGTTTTTTGTTTATATATTGGTTTTTTTTTTTATTTTTATGTTTTGTAAAAATATTTTTAGATTTTCCAAGTGATTTGTAGCGCATGCAAATCTTTTAAACAATCACATTAAATATTCGTGCAGATGTTTTAACGATTTCTAAGCGCATGCCGGTAATGCTAGTGGCATGAGCTGGCAACTAGTTACTGTCCATTAGTGGCAGCGAAATCAAGATCGGGTTCAAGTTCGCTTTTAGTTGATCGTTGTTGTTGTTATTAAAATGGTGATTTATGGCCTTTATTTAGTTGTTATTGCGCGCTGTAGAACACTATAAGAATTCTACGCCTTCATATCTAGAATTCTAAGCAAGCTGATTTCATTTTCAGGCATTAGACATCTTCCAAACTAATTACTTCCATAAATTCCTACATTTAGAAGAGGTTTCATTAATCTTTTGTAAATTAATTCCATAATTATAATATATAATTATTTCATCAATTTTAATGCCTTTTAATTTATTTAAATGCATATTTTATATTCCAACACATATTTACATGTATGAATGTCATTGCCATTCTTACTTGAATGAACTGTTATGGAACATTCTTTTGATATCACGGCATAAACATGGTGTTCCACGTGGGGTGTAGTCACGATTTTCTTGCTTTGAAATACATGTGAATACTTAATGTAATTCAGTGGCATTCCACATGGATCATTGCAGCTGTAATTGACAAATAGCATGCGCTCAAAATCACATACATATTTGTTGTATAAGTTGATTTTCTTCTCTTTGGAGATTGGCTTTTATGAGTACCGCATACCATATCGCTTTGAGGAAGCATTACTCAGCAAACAATTGAGTGACGGAATGATTAACAATAGCGATTTTTTTCGAATATCCTATGAAGTCTTATAGATATTTAATATTACATTAAACCAGTTCTCAGTCAGGGTTTATCTATTGGTAGAATATCCTCTAATATTCACACCAATGACATATTTCAACTATATCTAAATTTTATTTTTCGCTCACTCATTTGTCATACACACTTTCCAGTAATAACTCTCTAGCTCTCTAAAACATTAGGATGAAGTCATGTGTAGAAGTTCACTCAGATGAGAAAAGTTCACTGTGGCCAGAAACGCTTGCTTTACATATGGCTCAAGTATTTAATCACTTCCGGTCTTAGACCAAGTATCTTCTGGCGAGTCAAAGAGCATCCGTTTGAAGGCGGACCATCTCTCCGCAGGTTTGTGAGCTGGGTGTGAGACCCGCTACGTAAAAACCGTCCCAAAGGAAAGGAAACAACAGCTTTGGATGAGAGACCCTTCTTTCGATGACGACGCTTGCAAACATGTTATGGATTAAGATTTAAGGGCATGCACCAGGAATAACCGGTTTCGTAATTACGAAGATGCCGCTGCCCAACAGATTGATATCCTCAGAAAAAGAAAGCCTGACTTCACCTCCGTCCAAGGAGTGCGATGGATGAAACAAGGGCTGAGACGAGAGGTCTTTGCGACATTTACTACAGTGTCTCCTAATAGAGTTGTCCCCGTTACGATGTCAAATTGTGCTTGGCGACTTCAACGCCAGGATGGGCAAAGATGATATCTTTGGCACAACGGTCGGCAAATTCAGTCACCATGATCCCCAAATGGGTTGAGGCTGGTTGACTTTGCAGGGCCTGAAATATGAAGAAACTGCAATTAAAACAACAGAACGATTTTCTACTCGCCTTGCACTCCTGCTCTCTGAGAGCACTCTTCAGCAACTCGGTATAAGAGAACTGTGGAACGGCATTTTAAACTCCTTACGTAAAACTGCAAATTGCCATCGGTTTTCGGAAAACGCAAAAGAACAGCTGGCACAAGAAGGAGTGTCCTGTCGCAATAGAGAAAACAGACTGTCTACCTCGCAACACAAAAATTCGTGAGTAGGAAGAACTTGACAAGCTGGCCTACAGGGGTGGTAATCGAAAACTCTACGAAAGGAGCATATTCTTGTAGAACCTCCAAGAGTGATCCAGTGATTGATGCCCAGAGCATTCTGAACTTATGGAGGGAACACTTTTCCAGCCTGCTGAATGGCAGTGAAAGCATAACATCAGGAAATGGTGAACTCTATTCTCCAATTAATGACGATGGAACGGACGTTCTATTGCCCGACCCTGAAGAAGTTCGAAGAGTAATTACCCGACTGATGAACAATGAATCAGCGGGCCCGATATATTTCCGACCGAGCTATTAAAATACGAGATAAGGAGCAAGCATTAGCTTCTTTGTAGAATATGGTCGGGCGAAAGCATGCCCGACGATTGGTATTTAAGTGTGCTTCTCCCCAATCCATGAAAAGGGAGACCCTACTATTTGCGCCAACCACCGTGGGATAAGACTTCTCTATATCCAAGCGTATTGTATGAAAGATCAAAGCCCACCGTCAATAAACTCTTTCGACCTTATCAGTGGTTCATGGATATCGGCCACTATTTTAAGCATATAGAGGTAAGTGCCCATACGCAGTCCTAAACCTGATACAGTAGCCAGTCCATTATAATAACATTTATTCACAGCTGCCTTACAAAATAATTATAAAAAAGCTCGAGATTCTTAAATAAGTTATTATATACACCTTCTACTATCTCTCGAATACGTAAAGGGTTCGTGAATTTCATACAGAAAGTTCATGAAATGAATATATGTATTTCCGTTCAACATCTTTAGACAAAAAATCTTTTCGAGTTTTAAAATTATGAAACAAAATTAACTAATTATGGCACAACAAACGAATCGGAATAATGTTAATTCTCCTTAAACCCGGATTTGGACGATTAAATCAGAAACAATCACGAACTCTTATTAGAAAAGTCACAGTGCCGTATTGAGCTTCACGAGAACATTGAATAAAATCTGTAATTGGAACACAGAACAGTCACGATTGACGTACCAAATCGATTGCGCAACTTGATTTATTGCCAAAAATTTAACCCCATTTCGGCATGCGACGCGATGTTGCACGCACTCAAAGCAGAACGACGAAGCGTTGCAATGATGAATTGGCAGCAATCAATATGACAGCAATGACTAGGCCAATAGTAAGCCTAACAGCAATGTAACTGGCAATTTTGATTAACCAAATATTGCATACGAATGGCAACAAGCAAATTGAGTGAAGAAAGAACAGCTTCATGGGGTGTGTTAATGCAGCAGCCAATTAAGCATTGTAAGAAAATTTCATAGTTTTACGAACTTTCAACAAAATAATTGTTATATAATTAAACTGCGATTGCATACAAACAATCATGAGTAGTAAACGATTTTTGTGAAAACAGTAAACAATTATGAAAACCGATCTCACTGGTAGTCGCCGCCATCAAGGAATCAAACGTGCGCTTACTTTGCCATTGTTTTGCTGTTGGCGGCTGGCAACGCTTGAGCGAAATGAGGTTAATTACGAGGAGAACCACCTGCTCAATAGCAGCACAGCCAACGTCATCGCCATCGCATCTACCGCAGCCGCAGTCATAGCCGCAACACGCTTACTGTGGTCGGACTGTCTGTCAAGCAAGATTTTCAGTAATCAACTATTCATTTCGGTTACGTTTGTTGCTCGTCTGACTGACGTTCTACTAATGTTGGCAGCTATTATCACTTTATTTCATTACAACAACAACGAAGTCAATAAGTGAAATCGTGATGTTGTAACCACACATTGACCACCATTCAAAACACATTTCGGTGCAATTACCGGCCGAAATTGCGGTGAACGGTGAAGTAATGTTGCATTTTATCACTTTCGCTCGCAACCACACTTCATCAGCAACAGCAATATCGACAAATTGCTGTCTATCACAATTTATTTGAATTAGAGTAAACTGCGGTTTATAATAGAGCTTAATAATGTACTCACAGCAATATACAGAAGTCACTTTCTACATGAGTGGATGTGTAGTATTTGGGATGCTTGTGCGATTTTGAGGCAGCTAAGCACTGAACACCAAACAAAAAACATTCGCTTTCTGTAATTACATTATTTTTATTTAATTTGCCATTTTATAATTTATTCGTAGTAAGTATTTTGTAAACACAAAATCAATCACTTGGTAGAGCCAAATCAACTGTTTTAGCTGCGCATTCCATTACTTTTTCGGGCTACTCGAGCGGTAGAGTGACGATTTTTGCACGAATGTTGTTCTTTAGCTCACCAATGTTGTATGGATACTGGATATGTACTTTACTTACTCGTTACGCATTTCCAAGAGAAAGACGTGTCAAATCTGAAAATTTGGTTAACTAATCAATGCCATCTCGATTTTTTTATGAGATGTCCAGGAAATTTTTTTTGCGAAACGAAATAGTTTGATTCGCAGCGCGATCTGCTGCGTCGTTCTTCTTAAACCAGTAACCTTGCTTTGGTGGAAAAATATGACTTAATGTTCCATAGATTTGTAATACAATTTATGTTCCCCAAACAGGGTTCTCGTATATTAAATTTGCCTCGAAGTTTGTAGCATCCAAAAGGTAACGTCAGGTGTGTTTATCGTGGGTACCTATGTACTTCTCCCATGGCGCTCATAAGCATAAAAGATCAAATCAATCAAAGGGCATTTTGCAAATACATGCATCCAGTCCTCAACCCGCGGCCCACAAAAAAATCCTACCTAGTAGATATGTGCCTGGGATGCTAAAATGCATACATCCGCCGATATCGGACCACTATAGCATATAACTGACATAAAAACAAAACTGAAGGAATCAGGTGCTTGTATAGAATGATGTTTTCATTTGCCAGATATCTTCACATAATTTGGCATCGGATAAAGCATCTGAAGAAATTGTTGAGATTGGCTCACTATAGCTATAGCTGGCACATGAACTAATCGGAAGCAGCCTGATATAATCGGCCCTTGCCAAAGTTTGCCTAATTTTACGACTATTTTCAATGTGAAGCGTTGTTTTGTTATGAAACAGTTCTAACTGAGGTTTCCAAATTATTTCTTACTCACTCAGTCGATCAGTAACTGGTAATGTAAATCAATCTATATAAAGTCAACATATAAAATGTGATTAAATTGTTTTCTTTAAATGTCATATAAACTTGTTTCGAGGTTTTAAGGGAGAACGAAAAGACCGTGTTCTTCAATAAACAGTTAATCCTTCCACTGAGATGAAAAAATTGCTCGAGAAACCCAGCAAAGTTCGCTGTTTTCTCTTCATTTATAGAACCCTCCATTTGATGAATAACACTAAGCACCAAGACACATACATACATATAAGAGCATCATATTTCCCCTTTAAAACACATACTAGAGCTGTAAAAGCCAATTACTATATATATATACAGAAATTCCATGTAATATTCTTGTTTCAAAAGCTGAATAATTTTTTGAAAAATGTGTTGTATTTCAAAGTAAATTGCGAATCTGCAGCCAATGGTCATTGCAATCCATCAAATTGTAGTCGCACATTTAGACTTTGCTCATTGTCATTAAACCGTCACGCGTCTCGCGTCTCGCGTCTCGCCAAAAATGCTGCTAATCGTATTGCAAGCAATTTATACACGTTTGTACGATTTGGCATAGGGTAATATAGCTTACTTAACGATTCTTATTTCAATCTATACTTATAAAATATATCTATGGTCACCATGGTATGATACACTGGAGAAGGTACAGATAATGAGGCCGCAGAGTCTGTTAAAATTCGCGGCGTAGACATTCTAAAGGATGATTACACCTCTTGATCTTAGTAACTGAACTACATTTGGTATTGCAAAGGACCAAATTGGTCTATGCGTGGCTTATTGGCCTACCAGATTAACCTAACCTAACCTAAAAAATATATGAATATGTATGCTATGCATTAAAAGTCAAAAAATGCGAAATAAATTTAACACATAGTATTTCACACCTCTTCGTTTACAAAAAATTTTAGACTTCAGAAACCTAAACCTGACCATAAATATAGCTTTGTAATAACCGAATCGTAGCAATATCACACCAAAAGTCTCACTTATCTCTGCATTCGGTTCCATCTCCGCTTATCGCACCTTACTTGCTGTTGTTGTAATAACCGGGGTTCACCGTTTTTTGTCGCTTTCGTTATCATGTTTGTTGTTTTGGCTCGGTGCTGCATACCGTATAGCTGGTGCCACCAGCCATTGTAGCTGCTTGTGTCAGAGATTTATCGAAGTTACGCGACCTTAACGACCCTCAGCATACTTAACGCACACATCGCCGCATTTACGGTATCCGCGTGTAAATACCGAAACATAATTCAAATTCAGTTTGGGAATTCGTGCATTCATGTACAATATGACTACACCAATACATACATACGTAAGCAGTCGCGTGTACAGCGGCAGCAGCGAGAACGAGAAACCACCTGCCAGCATTGAATCAAAATTTCAATGTTAGACACTTGACTTGGCACAAATATACGTACATATGTACTATATATTATAATATTTGTATATTCGTGTCTTATGCATTTGTATCTCCATTTATGCTTGGCTTATGCATCTAATTTTATTGTAAGGTGTTCCACGAGCTATTGTCTGTACATATTTATTTGCCCTTTGCAATAATGATAATAAAAGAGCTTTGTTTATTATTTTTCGGTATCTTTCAATTAAAAAAGTTTCCCGCCCATTGTTTGACAAAGCTTGTATCTATTACTGGCATAATTATAACCTTATTTGAGTTCTTATTAAACCTTTAGAGTTCATTTGTTGCTCTATACATAGCTGGTTCATGCTACTTAGTTCAAGGTTTTAATGTCAATTACATTGAAATATTTCAATTGTGATTTGTATAGCATGAAGTCGAAACCAATCGGTCATAAAGTTCGATTTATTAATAGGTTATTATCTTAATGCTTCCGCGTACGAATTTTTCCAATTATATTATTTGACACAGATAGTTTTTACATGGAATTGGTTGAAAAAAAAAGTTATTAATTAGAATTTCGAATTCAATCGTACACATTTTTTTACAGTTGATGTGGGAACGAAGAACTTATGTGATATTTAATGTCATGAATTAAGTGATAAAAATACTTAAAAATATAAGTCTATCAAAAGAGCCACTAATTATCCGTAAGGTGCCTTCTATTTGACACAAATTAAACCTTTTATGAGAGATTTGTGCATATGAAGAATTGTTTCCATTTTTAACAGGAGGTGATGGCGACTTTGTATTATTAAGATCATCCTTTCGGTCCAATTTGCCCCACCTTTACCAGCCTAGCCGACATTTTCTTATAAATATTGGGTTTTCCACTAAGTAATTTCGATTTTTAGTGCAATTAAAACACGATTTTTCATTGTCTCTGAAATTATATATCCTCCGTTTTAATCCAATACCTTTCGACATATTTTGGGCAAGAGATTGAATCCATGCTCGTAAGATTTTTGATCTTTGCAGGTAAAACACTGTTTCAAGTGGTTTTTCATGACCGTATTTGAGGTAAAGGTTCTCCCAGCTAAAAAACTTGCAGAGACCGGAACACGTAATAGGCCGAAGGTATCAAGTCTGGTGAGTGTGGTAGCACATCCCATTCCAGCTTAAAAAGCTTTTGGAGAGTCATCAAACTTGTATGATCGATCTTGTATGATAAAATCCCTTTGAAATCCCATCAAACAAACAACACAATCTTTTTTGGGTCTTCATAGCTGATGCATTTTTCTTAGGCTATGATCTTTTGTGCTTCTTATTCTTGTAAACAATCCAATTTTCTTCGTCATTAACAAAGCGCTCAAAAATTGATTACTTTTTTGACATTTGTTAATCAAACCACAATCACTAATGCGACAAAGCAAATTTCGTTCTGTAAAAACGTGAGGAACCCTTACATCAAGCTTCGAAATCAATTTTAGACATTGCTGGACTTATGATCAATCACCGTATACAAATTTCATCTTTCAACAATCTCTCGCGTTGTTTTTGAAAGATTTGAATCGGCCAACGACTTTATTTTATCCACATCGGCTTTAAGAGTTAGCTATTGTCATCAAACGAAATTACTTCAGGAACGTCCAAATAAAATGTCGAATGTTGATTTCTAACTGATTAACCCCACCTGATTTAACACAATAAATCTCAAAAGATAGTCCAACATAATCAAATCACATGACGATGGTAGCAATTTGACATAGCCATTTCTTTATAATATTCGATCTTAAAAATTTCGTCTATTCTGTTCTGTTGGAACCAGTTAAAATGTGTGACTAACCAATTTAGGAATTCTTTATCTAAAGTCTTTGTTAATATTGATTTCACGTTCAGTTTTAAAAACATTGCTTCTACAATACCTTCGACATACCAACAACTTAAAATAGTAACTTTTTTAAGAATGTAGATAGTGTTTTTAGAATGGTTTGATATCCCAAATATTGCAACGTTTATATATCTTTAAAGTAGAAGAACAGGATTTGTTATGTCGGTAGATATATGGAGGTTAGCTTTATGATTTTCGGTCTACTGTTCTTACTATATCCCTTCATTTCTCAGTTAATTTTTCGTCTCAGAAGCGCTCCAGCACCAATTCTTTTTTATTGTTTTTAAGCACTGTAAGTTTCTTCCTCTGTGATGCTCGTTTAATTTAGACTCTTTTTAGTTATTTTTGCTACCCAGAGTAGTTTTCAACTATCAGTTCTCAACTATATCCTGAAGTTTGTCCCTTTGATAGTGGCTTCCCTAAAAATAGTAAAAGCGTGAGCTCCTCGCTAATAACCTCGACTATTGAACCTTTTTAAACTTTCCTTCTATATAATAAACCGGTATTACACTCGTTATAGTTCATTTTGTAGACAGATGCACTTCCAACTCGGCAGTTGAACGCCGAGAAACAAAAGCTGCCGTTTGCAAAGTCTAACTCTAGGAAGTTTAACACCTCTAAAAAATCACCCTATATGTTCAACATCGTAAAAAATATGGCAACCGGGAGGTTTCAACCTAGCATGCCTGGCGAAGGCTAAAAGGTGTAGGTGAAATTGTCTAAATGTTTTCACCAAATCTTCCTCATTGCAATTTTGAGAAGTTGAGTTCTTCAAAACTTTATCCTCACCGCGAGAGTGTCAATGGAATGTCCAGTTATGCTGCGGTGATGTGAGCCTTAGCAATTCAATGGACATTTAGTGAACCATTCTGAACCAGAAGACTTTCTCCACTCCACAAGTAGCTTGATTCTACTGTACAGCAACTCTCCTACCGAAGTGGATGCATACCTACCTAAAAGAAGCCGCACTTCGGAGAAGTCCGCTTGAAAGACACTACAACGACGTAGCAGTCTGAGAAAAGACTTGTTTGAGAGCTCCAGTTTAGCGACTCCACTCCACTCACATATCACTCGAAGGTATGTACGCGAAGAAGGGGCCGCTAGGAGAAGACGCAGTAGTCCAAGTTAACAGTGATGAAGTCGAAATTAAAAATGATTTCGGAATGTACCTTTCTGAGAGTGTTCCTCGAAGTCTGTTAGCAACCTTTGTATCTGCCGGCTAAGTACAAAAATTATATGGGTCAAAAGTCAGGAAGAATTATGAAAAATAATGAATGTCTGTCTAGGCCACACTGTTTAAATGAGAGTATTTTAGAAATACTTTTATTTGTCTTTAAGCATCTAGCAAATCATATTCCGATATATGGGAAAGGAAAGGCCCAGCAGTAAAAAGTCCTGCATGATATTTGTTTTTATATCCTGAACAAGTTATATATGATTAAATAGAATTAAATTGTCAATAGAATAGTCAATCAATAATTTGGAAAAAATAAAATAATTGTTTCTAGTAAATCCGTCTGATTTCATTGGCCACACATATACAAGTACTATTCATCACGCAGCTCAATATCCTATTCTAAACCGGATAACCTACTCTAAATTATTTTCAAAGCGATGTTTATGTGGTGGATCCCACGTTGTTCGCCATTCCATCGTATGATTCGTTATTCTTCAAGCGAATTTAGCGTAAAATAAAAATTGCGGTTTTACCAAAAAGTGATTAAATAAAAAACTATTCAAACCATCTACTGTATTAAATGTGCTAACGATTCACTTAAAATTTATTTATTTTTTCTTATATCCCAATTGAAATTGCGAAATCTTCTACAAAATCTGACTATTCCATGTTTGTATTTCCATATCTTTTAAGTCAATTGTTCATATTTAAGTTTTTTTTAAATTTATATTTCAAGTTCTTCTATAAATTTGCACTTTTTGCCGCTGTTCAAACAAAATATAATTAAATTTCACAGTCTCGCCAAAATCTTTTGCTTCAAGAATAATTTTTGCCAAATTGATTTATGTTCGTGATAAGCGTGCTAATATTCAAATTAAGAGGAAAATAGAGGACCGTAGACTGTTAATTATCATAATTAAACAAAATAATGAAATATCACGAACATTTGGACATGCTTGAGACATTGCATGTAGATAATTTTATAAGTACACATGAGCAAATCGCCTATGAAAAATTTATAAAAAAAAATCTATAATTTGATTAATTATTATTTTTCCGTATCTTAGATATTTTTTCATAAATACGGATGCTTGAATTTTTAAATTCTTTTAATTGGATATCTATTAGGTAGCGCTATATTTGTGCACAAACTTAAATGTGTTCCTTGCTCGAACAATTGATTGAAATAGCTATTTTATACGAGTATGATACTGACCCAAATGCTCAAGTTCAAATTAATTTTACATATGTATGTATGTAAATTGCGTTCTTTCAATTTAAAAGTTGTTTACCTTCAGACATCCTACCGAACTGGCGGGTGTTGAAGTTAAGCGCCTTTGCAAATTTGTATTGGCTACTAGGGGCTTTGCAGATCTGTAAGTCCGAACACTGGAGTTCTTATTTTCAATGGCTTTACAAAGGACTACATTTATCAGTCCACGTGCAATCTCTTATCAACCATCTAACCTAACCTAACCTTACGTTGAAATATAAGTGTCGTATAGTTAAAGACGGTATAAGCACGCAAAGCATGTGTGCTTTTCAAAATTCCAATAGTGAAGAGTGGCTGGATTTATTCCATAAGAACATTTATTGCTTCAGTAACATTTATTGTAGCTTATATAGACGTTATGACACTATTTTCAACACCAGAAAGGAAGACTCAGCAGAAATAAAGTCAACGTGGTATTCCCTCCCAGAAACTGCTCATCTTTTGGACCAAAATATCTCTTCCCCTATAAATTAATTGCCAAGACAACGTTATAACTTTTGAAAAAACAGTTCATATCAAAGCACTATAGCACATAACCGTATAAACTATAATCAAAAACAGGATAAAGATCTTGTTATACCCTTTTATGTTATAAAAACTACACTCTTGAAGGGTTTTACAACTTCCAGCCGAAGTTAACGTATTTTATGGTTTTTTTTATTGCGTCGAGTGACATTTGGTAGGAGTTTGTTAAGTGTTAAGTGAACACTCTAATTTAATCCAATAATTCTAAACTTACATAAAGGGTTAGCGTTAGTGAGATTTTTCAGAAAATCATTATTTTATTTTTTAAAGTATGATATCTTAGAAATATTCTCTGAAGTAAATCCGACAAATACTTTTCGAGTTCTTTACCAAAGTGTTTTCGTGTGCTCCGAAATGTTCGTGTGAAACTTCAAGTCTCGGCTTTCTCAAACCATTTTTTTTTCAAATTATGACCACTGTAGCATAAAATCCGCTCGGTAGATTTCAGTGAAATTTATACCTAATGGAGGGTTTTTTATCAATTCCGATTTTTTGTAACCAATAAACTATTGATTTTTTCCTAAAGATCTGAAACAAAATTTTACGCCATTTTGTTAATTAAAAAAAAAACATTGGTCAGGCACTAGACTATGTATTAATAAAACTATTTTTTATTCGATTGATTTTAGATGAATTTCCACCGCAAGCAGCTTCGGTTGGTACAGGATCAAATATCGTATTTCTAACCAACGACAGATTTTTTTTCAAAAAGAGTACGATAAACAGGTCTCTTTGGATATGCTTGATCGTGCGAATTCCGATCTCACATTCATTGAGATCATTGTATGCAACTGCCGTTGAGACATGAGTTTATGAGTGTGACATGCAAACAAATCAACAGTCATCTGAATGAAGGGAAAAATGAGCCCAAACCAACAAATATACGCCAAAGCCGCTCAAAAATCAAGGAGATGCTCATTGATTTTTTTCAATATTCGTGAGGAGTTCTATTTGGCCGTTTTAAGGCGTTTACACGAGAACATCCATTGAAAACGCCCGGAATCCTGGAAGAACAATTCATGAATTTTACACGATGATAATGCACCATCGCTTCGAGCCACGATTGTTAAAGAATTTAAAGCCAAAAACGCAATTAAGCAATAAATACCACCAATCAACTGCCGTATTCACCAGATTGAGCTCCGTGAGATCTTTGCTTGTTCCCCAAACTGAAATGGCCGCTCCGTGGAACCCGTTTTCAGTCGATCGAAGAAGTAAAACAAAATTTGGTGAAGGAGCTGAAGGCCATCCCAAAAACAACTTATGACAAGTATTTCGGGGATTAGAAAATTCGTTTGCATAAGCCTATTGCATCTGGTGGGGATTACTTTGATGGCTTTTTTGTCGCCTTCAAAGTAATCCCAACCAGATGTGTGAATAATTAAATATTTTATGTTTTATTAGCATGGTACTTTTTTGGTACTGGGAAACCCTGGACTCAATAGTTACTTGACAACGGCTAATGCGAATTACCCGTTTATACATAAGTATTTACCAAATATTTTGAAAATGTTTGTTTATATAACATATAATATCATATTAATAACCAAAATCTATACAGTAGCTTTCTCACCATATTTATTTTCCGTAGAAATACGAATTAACTTCAAACAACTGTTTAAACAAAAACATGTTCACTATTTGAACAAGTTTAGTTTTATTACAGTTCTGCTTTTGTATTTCATTATAAAAAGTGCAAATATGCTAAATCTCACAAAAGAATTAAAAATTTGTGCATGCTTGACTTTTTTCGGTTATGGCGAACGAGAATTAAGAATTTGTATAAAGCAATAAATATTATTTTTTCTGTAAGCTTTTTTTATTATCAAAGCAAAATGAAGTTTGTGAAAAAATACTAGTTTTAAAGCATAAAATAAAAATTAAAAAATTTCTTTGCCAAACATTAATAGAAATGATGAAATAGTTGGAGCTACGCTTGTTTTCATAGATTTTATGAAAAAGAAGAACAAAAGCTGCACAATCAGCAGTAATTTGTTAGCACACTCAAGGTCAAGAGATTCATTTGCACGCACTTCTGGTCTGCGCTAATGATTTTTCCTCTGCCTATTACTTCATTCCACTATAATTACTATTATTAGTAATATTTAAGTTGATTGGCATGCAACAACAACGAGTTGAACGACCTTTAGTAATTTGTCCGATTACTTCATTCAGCTACTGTGCTCAAAGCACGCGAGCCGAGAAAAGACGCTATTGTTACAAGAGCGACATTTGCATAGTTTGATTATTAATATTCTAAAGAATTTCCAAAGCTTTTATTTGTCCCCAGAATCAATGTAATGAATGCGCCAGCGTAAATTTGCATATTTTAGATATTTTAGAGAAGACTAATTAATTATTGGAGAGGTTCAATGTACGAGCTTTAAAAACAAAATAAAAAATCAAGTATTTCAGTCGAAATTATAAATAAAAAAAACATATAAAAATATATAAAAAATTAAAAAAAAATAATGAAAATCAAAATCAACTTTCATGCCTTCAAATTGTATCAAATGTATTACTTTATATATGTGAATATGTCTGTATATCGCAAAAAAAGAAAACCTTTTCAAAGTTCGGGTGCATAGAAACTATAATACCCTTCATAAATGGAACTTTTCTAGCATAAAGAATGTATAGAAAGATCTTAAATTTTATTTTGATGACTACGTTTGTATGGCAGCTAGATGCTATATTGATTCAATCTGAATAATATTTTCGGAGATTATAGTCTTGCCTCCGAAAATAATATATGCCAAACTTCATTATGAAAGGTAGTCAAATAAAAAGTTTTCCATAAAAAACTTTGTTTTGCTCGATCAGTTTGTATGACAGCTATGTGATATAGTGGTCCAATATTAGCGGTTCCGACAACTATACAACTTTTTGGGGAGAAAAGGTCGTGTGTAAAATTTCAGACCGATATCTCTGAAACTGAAAGACTAGTTCGTGTATATACTGACGTACAGGCAGACGAAGGCAAACCTGCCTAATTCGACTCAGCTCATCACACTAATCTTTTGTATATATTCTTCATAGACTCTCCAACGCTTTCTCTTGGGTGTTATAAACTTTGCGGCAAACTTAATATACGTTGATCAGGTTATAAAAATGCAAAATAGAAATCTTCACATTCAACGCAAACGCGGTCAGCGGCTTAAACTATATATGGTTTATCCACGTCTAAATTTGCTTTAGTTTTATTGTTCATTATTTAATATATACACACATTAATATCGGTTTACGGCTGCTTCCGAAACTAGAAAACATCAAAATATCCAAATTATAAGTAAATAAAGAAAGACACTATTCGAAACCAGTTCGCTTAATAAGTCATGGTTCCGCGCATATTGATAAAATTCTTTATCAGCCACTCAGGCAGACAGCTTTGCGTCGGTTGCTTTTTGTCACCACAAGTGTGAGTATGTATGTATGTATATAAACTGGTATGTCTGCAAACTGGCCAACTCTACTCTACATTTAGTTGCATATATTAAGATTCCGATAAGCTACAGTATTTACTAATTTACATCGCGCATAAACAGTCCTATCATGTTTGTTGTTAAGTCTGCTCTGGTTTTAACCGTGAAAAGATTTGAATAATAATATGTGATAATAGATTTTAGTCTCTGCTTAAAATCTATTTGGGGCATTGTTTTGGCAAACTTTGATTCAAATATCTCGTCTAACGTGTAAGTGAAACGCAAACCACTAAGAATCAGATTAAGCTGAGAGTGTACACGAAGAGAGTCGATTCGGCGCCGTTCGCAGCAACTCGGACTGACGTATGGAACGATTTGGCATATTTTACGTCGAGATTCTTAAATTGAAAGCGTACAATATACAACTTGTGTGCAAGAACTGAAGCCGCTTGACCTCTCCAAGTGACATCGTTTCGCTTTAAGGGCTCTTGAAAAGTTCCAAGAAGATCCGACATTTTTGAACCAAATTTTGTTCAGCGATGAGGCCCATTTCTGGCTCAATGGGTATGTAAACAAGCAAAATTGTCGCATTTGGGACGAAAAGCAATGTGAAAAGGTTCAAGTGCCGCCAACGGTTTGATGTGGTTTGTGGAATCATCGGTCGATATTTCTTCAAAAATGATACCGGTGAGAACGTAATCGTCTATGGCGACCGTTATCGCGCCATGAGAACCGACTGTTTGATGCTTAAAAATGAAGTTCACGATCTCGACGACATTTGGTTTCAACAAGACCGCACCACTTCATACACATCGCATCAATCAATGAATTTATTGAGAGAACACTTCGGTGTGCAGATAATTTCACGTTTTTGGCTGGTCGATTGGCTACAAATATCTTGTGTTATCACACCGTTAGTCTTTTTCCTGTGAGGATATGTAATGTCTAAAGTCTATGCAGACAATTCCACATTAATTCAGGTCTTAGAGCAAAACATCAAGCGTGTTTTTCGCCAGTTACCAGTCGAAATCCTCGAACGAGTAATTGAAACTTAGACTCAACGGATAGTCATCACAGACGTAGCCGCCGCTAACATTTAAAAGAGATAATCTTCAAAAAGTATATGCCAAAGAATGTGCTTTTGAATGATGATAAACATTACCCATTCAATCTGAAGTTTCTGTGTTTTTTCTTTAAAAAAGTAGGGAAATGGATCACCTTTTATATGATGAGTGGGCGCATTATGTCCATCATACTGTAGTTTCTGACGAAAACGTAGACGAATTACATTGGTTTCCATATATATAAATGTTTTCACAGTAGTTATCTCCAATATAGTCGACTTTACGTCAATCTGGGTATTCCTTCATTAAATTTGGTGGAAATTTTATCTTGAGCAAGATGAAATCCTTCGGGCTCCTCCTCTGGCCACCAATTTTCCATTCACTTGTTATAAGCTTCGTCTGGAATGGTCTTCAAAGCCCTCAGCGAATTTCGGTTGATGCCATTTCGAATCATTTTTGGAGCGCCATTCGCTGCCTTGTTGAACAGTTTCAACGTCTTATTTGTAAAACCACGCCCCGTCACGAGTAATGATACGTTTAATGAATGTAGGTGTTCACCAACATTGTCAGGCATCGTTTTTGCTAAGTCTACTCGACGTCGTTTTTGCAAAGGATTCAGGAATTTTAGTACGAGTTGAGCATTGAAACGCTTCATATCCAAAACATTAACCAAAATGTGTAGAGTCGATCCATAAGCGATGCAGAGATGCTCCGAAATCTCATTTTTAATGTCATAACAACGATTCAAGCACTGCTTCTTTTAATTTTTCGATGTTATTAACAGAGGTGGGGCGATGACTTAACCTTCACATAATTCTTTTTGCACTAAAATACCTATGTTCATGACAAGATGGACTCTCCAATATTTTCAACGATTCTGAAGCGCTGACTCAACTCGAAACACAAAATTTCAGGCAAACCCGTTGCTCATTTCTTTTTTGTCTTGGTAAACACCGCCAGTTAAAACTTTAAAACGTTTCGCCTTAATACATGTCCTATGAAGATCAAAGTTCATATGAACGCAAAACAGGTTGTACCAAACTAACAAAAGAATTTTGATCGATTCGATTTTAACACGCAGTTTCAATTGACCAGTATGGGTCGAATTTGAAGAACAAATGTTTGAAGAAGATATTTATGTTTGACTATTAAAACAAAGTATTGATTGAAAAAAAAATCACAACGCAATAAAATCCGCAGACGTCCTTATATTTTTGCAACAAATACGGAAACCGTAATCCCAACTTGACTCGTTTTACTGCGCTGCAGTAAAAAAGCACTTAAGACACTCTAGCAGCATTAGTCCCAATTGTGTTGCGATAGCTTGTGCAATGTACTGATACAAAACAATAGCAGAGTTCATGATTATGCAAAGCCAAGCGCGATATTAAAAAGAATTAAAACTACAAATTCAAATTTGGGCAAATATAATTCGCGACAAATTGATTTATGACCCGGTTGAGTTTAAATTAACTTCGGATGCAAATGCGATACATAAGTGTACAAATCTACAAGTATAAAAGTTGATTTAGTAGTTAAATAGAATTGATTGTTTTGTTGTATAACGAATAAAATATAAACACACATACACTTATTTGTATACTCGTTTACTCGAGCAAAGAATTTGTCGCAAATTTTGTGTTTCTAAAAAAATTTCGTGTCGTTGCGAATGTTGGAAGAGGCTTACGGTGATTCTCTTTAATCAAAAAACAAGCCTACGAGTGGTACAAAGCCTTCAAAAGCAGTCGAGAGATCATTGAGTACATGCCTGGTTCTGGACGACGTTCGACCTCTTCAACTTATTAAAATATTACAAAGTGAAGGATATGGTGCCTGAAAATCGCCAGGCAAGTGTTAAAGAGAAGGCAAGAGAGCTTGACATCTTTCGAGAGTCCGTTCAAATAATTTTGGTGGATATTTTGGGTACAAAAAGCGTTCTTGCTCAACTCGTCTCGATAAAGCAGAATTTTTTTCAAGAAGAGGTCTCTTTGGACATCCCTGATCGTGTGAGTTCCGACAGCACATTCATGGAGAGCATTATAACTGGTGATGAGACATGAGTTTATGAGTTTGACATGTCAACAATCATCTGAATGAAAGGAAAAAATGTGCCGAAACCGAAAAAAAACCCAGGCTAAAGCCGCTCAAAAATCAAGACGATGCTCTATGTTTTTTTGATATTCGTGGTTTGCTGCATCATGAATTTGTTCCGGAAAGACAGCCGCTCAATAAGAAGTTCTATTTGGCCGTATTGAGGCGTTTGCGTGAGAACATCTGTCAAAACCGGCCGGAATTGTAGAAAAACAATTCATGAGTTTTACACGATGATAATGCACCATCGCCTGCAAAGCAAAAACTATTAAAAATTATTATACTAATGCAAAATTGTCCCCTATATAAAAAGGTTTAAAATTTTTTTTCCACTATTCTAAAAGTTATATATAGTTTACGTTTTCCATCAAATGTACTGAGCATTCATAAAAGTGATTCTGTGTTGCTCATACGACATGGTATACTGTTTGAATATATTTATACATATTTATTTGCTTTGCTGATAAATTAGAATAAAATGCAGAATATTTTATTAATACTAATTCTAATAAACTCACCTCTTTTGTCGCGCTGCGCAAGCTGCTGTTTTTGCTGCAGATGATGAGTTGGTTGCTGTTGCTGCTGTTGTTGTGCGCGTGTTTCTTCGCCATTGTTTGCCGCACTTGTTGAACTAGAAACTGGATGATTGACGATTTTCGTGTTGTTGGCGCTGCTGAATGGCTGAGGAAATGTATGAATTCTGCTATAATTGTGATTGTTGTTGCTGCTGCTGTGATTGCTGTCGCCGGAGTTGATAATGACCAGTGATAAGAGTATGAGTAAGACCGATACGCGTGACATTATGGCGAATCAATTTGTTTTTGTTTTTTTGTAACTTAAAAATATTGCACTGAAGAACTCACGTTTAATTTTAGTCTGATTTTAATTTAATATTATTTTATTATTTTTTTTGGTATTAATATTATTTTTTAATGTTGAAATAAATTTGTTTATTACAATAATTTTTTTTAATTAATTAATTTTTTTTTATTTTTATTGTTATACATATATATATATATATATATTTTATAACTAATTATATAATTATTTTAAATACTTTTTAAGATGTAGTGATGACTTCTTTAAATATCTGGCGCTTTTGATGACTGACTGTTTAAATGTGTGACTGACCGTTAGACCGGCGCACGCGGAATGCGCTCCACTCGCTGCGTTTCGTAGCGAAAATGCTGCTCAAGGCAAAGTCGCTGCTCGTGCAGCGTTTACGCGGCGTCTCAAAGCGCAGGCAGCTATGCGGTAATGCGACGCACTTGACCACTTGACGCGCGATGCTCGAAATTCAAATTAATAACAGGGTTCGTTGGCTACAACTAAGGCATCTAGCGCAGTAGAAATTTTTTCACAGCAACTTGAAAACTTGCTGCGCTTATAATATAATTTTGTTGTTGTAAAATATTTTTGTTGTTACAAAATTTGTTGTTGTTGTAACATATTTATTGTTGAAATATTTTAATTTTTGTATATCATTTATTGTTGTAATATATTATATTTGTAATATTTGTTGTTGTCGTTGTATAAAATTTCTTGTCTTTTTGTTGTTTTTGTATACAATTTGTTGTTGGAGTATTTTAATTTTTTATAATATTATTTTTATTATTTTTTTTTATATTTGTTGTTGTATAACTAAGCGCTTGCATCTGATTACTATGCAGCGTTTATTTATCAAATCGTTAACGAAATTTCAAGTCAATAGTAAACAAATGCGCGGAAGACACCATACACGCGTTACGTCACTAACACACCGAAAACAAGTTTAGCGTAACAACAACACGCACGCCTGCGCGTCCACTAGCTTTTAACAGCAGCTTATCTGAATCGGGCTGGCCAACTGGCTAACTTGTATATATTAATGTACCTGTTCCGTTCCAGCTGGCTGCGACGCGCGTTACATTTCTCCGCGGTCACTGCTTATTTCTGCACCACTGAAACACCTTCACCACTGCACACCACTCTCACTTTCGCCTGCGACGCGCTGGTCCAACCGGCTTGACGACCAAAACTAAATTGGAATATTTTATGCATGTAAATCTCCGACTAATCAAAACGCTTTCTAAATATTCTGTTGACAATATTCAAATGCAACAAATTATGAGCAATAAAATTTCCAAAAAAACACACTAAATCCAAAAACAACAACAATTCGTTGCGACAAAAGGTGCTAATGAGGCCGCTGACGCTTAGCTGTTGCAGCGCACACTGGCCACTCGTCGCTGTCTATCGTTTCGGCTTCCACCTGTCCCACCTATATGCATGTGCATATGTTTGTGTCATTATTATCCAACGGATTAATTAAGGCCGCGCCGAAGAAAGCATATTCGTTTATTCATATTTCAGCGACGTCCAATTTTCGATTATTAAATAACACCAACTAATAAAAAACAAAACAAAAAACAAACAAAAAACTGATGCAAACACAACACCGCCTTTCTTCACCGTATATGGTGTGTTGTTGTTGTGGACTTAAAGAAAAAAGTTGTTTGTGCGACGCTTCACTTCGTTCGTTACACTTGATTAAGTCGAAGCGTGGAGATTTGTAATGCAGATGCTGCGCATGCGCGCCACAGCTGGTCTATGCACAGAAGTTCGTAGTTACAAACGTAAGAGAATGAAATTGTTTATCAATAGCGTTGTTATTATTGTTGTGTTTATTGTTGCTGCTGCCTTAATGACTACCAGCGGGTGGCAAGCGCTGCTTGAACAAATGCGTTCGCATGCACTTATTAGCCATGAAATTCCAGCGCGATAACTCTGAGCTGCTGCAGCACATGCGCTCTCTGCACTGCCTCTACTTGAAGCTTTAAAAATTGCAATCAACTCTCTTTGGTGTGCGCTCTCTCGCTGTCTTCGTTTATTAACGCTCACTCACTGTAGCTTCGTTGCGCCCACCAAGTTTCTCATTGCCACTTTTGACTCTTCGCAGTGATGCTGTAGCGATCTTTTGGCATTCGCGCGTTGACAATCACGCCGTTAACATCTTAAATAATGCTTGCCGCTTGCTTGGTAGCAAAATCAAAATATTTTACACTACTGTCCAGCGAGCTGCCGTCTCTCTGCATGCTTGCTTGGCTTTGAACGTACTAAATGTTGGCGTTGCTATTCGTAAAACCGTAAACTACTCGTCGCTCTCTGGTACTGATTGCTTGCTCTTTGCCACCGCGCTGGACTTATTTGTAAGCCTCTAAGGCTGCTCTTATTTCGACAAGCTTTGTGTTCGCTTGAGTGGCTATTGCTGTGTGCTATTTCACTGACTCTTTGAGATATTGCTATTTGGGATTAATTTTCAGCCTTTCACCTCACTACTAGTCGTAATGTTTTACGATGTTGTGCCTTTGCGCTCAGCACATCCACTGCTCCTCGTGAGAAATTGCTCTACGCTAAACAAATTGCAATGTGTTTGTGTCTTTTCATTCATGCATTTACATATATTAACTTATATAAATTTTTTCACTGGAACTGGTTGCATTCTTAACATCATCTTTGCATTTATGGATGATCATTAAACCAGTCGCTTAACCAATAACTAATGACAGCGTATTTAATGTTTTGAATACAAATTATGAATAAGAATAAATTTATCAATCGAGTAATCAAAACTAAAGTGAAATCAAAAGACTTAAGCGACAAACTCGATAAAAAAGCAGCTGTTAGAAATATGTTAAAATGAAAATTTCAAAATAACTGTAACGAAACCAGAAGAGTGTTGCTGTAAAGTAAGGATATTTTTAAAAGTTGTCAGCTCTCTTAAAAGGTAAGGTAATCATCGAGGCCAATTGGATAAGTATATTTAAAACACTTAAGGACTATACCGAAAAGCAACAGCACTTTTTCAATTCAATGTTTCTTATGAATTAGCCATTTGATTACATTGCGGTAAGTACTGTTAGAAAGTGTGATTGCTGCATCTATTGTTTTTTCAGTTCACTTCAGTCACTTTTTTAGTTATTTGTAATATAATTTTAGCCATGTCTCGAATCAAAGAGCACGTGTTGTAACGCACGCTGAAACATATGTAGAAATGGACTCAAGACCATTACCAGGTCAACAATTTTATACAAAACCAAAAGACGGTAATATCGACATGTCAATGTCAACAATTGATCTCGTAAAATTTAGCGAGAAAATACTCATCTGGCAGTCTCGTTGCTCTTGGGGCCTTAAGAGCACTTCATTTTTCACAAAGGGTACTACAAGGTGCGTTTCAAAGTAAACAGAACTTTTTGAATCTAGCGCCCCCTGGTGGCGCCATCTATATGTCGACTGGTGAGTTAGGATGCTATCTTTAGCGATTGTCCAGTGAGAATTTCATGACATTTCATTGATTGGAAGTGAAATTATGTCGTTTTAAGTGTTATCGGTGCGAAAATGAGTTTCGAACAAAGAGCCAACATTAAATTTTGTTTTAAAGTTGGCAAAGCTTTTACCGAAACATTTCAATTGATGAAACAAGTTTATGGCGATGATTGCCCATCCCGTAGCAGAGCACTCGAGTGGTTTCAACGTTTTCAAAGTGGTGAATTCATCAAAAAATAGCCGAAATCATCATTAAAATTCATGGAAATGGAATTGAACATCTCCAAAACATCGACTTATCACATTTTGACCGAACATTTGGGCTTACGAAAGGTGTGTGCACCTTTCCAACATTCGGAGGACGATTATTTGATTAAAAACCGCATTTTAACCATAAACCACTACCCGTATTCACCTGGTATGGCACCGTGCGACTTCTTCCTTTTCGGAAAAATGCATTTGCCTGTGAAAGGAAAGCGTTTTATGCAGACGTAGAAGCCATTCAAAAGGCTTGCACCGGCATACTGGCGGCCAAACCGTCCAACGAGCTAAAACACTCATTCGACATGCTTTTGGACCGTGCAAAAAGCTGTATTGAAGCAGAAGAAGACTATTTTAAATAAAATAAATTGATTTTGCCGAAAAAACCCATTTGTTCTGTTTTTTTTTTCTTAAGTCTTGTTTACTTTGGAACACACTTTGTATATCGGCCGACAATTATAAGAAGAAGTCTCTAAACGGTTGCCTTATACAATTTTATAAGGAACTCATCGTGTCAACATTATTTTGGCCTGATTTAGCCACAGTATATTACGCTTATTCCACGTTGGCTTTGCTGAAGCACAACAATGTCAATTTTGTTAGAAACGAGGAGAACCCTCAAAACGCTCCAGAATTTCGACCGATGGAGAAGTATTCGACAATTGTTAGACGGAACTTGAAAAAGGATCATCGAGTTGCCGAAAACGTTGACGAATTTACAAAACAAAACTCGCTTAAGGCATTACGAAATAATTCCATGAACGAGATTAAACGAAAAACTCGGCATAAATTAAGCTCTTCTATTTATTATTAAAAAGAAGTTACAAGCAAAAACAAGAGAAATTTTCGAATGATTCAGTGTGTTAATTATAAACAATTAAGTACAGTTCAATCATAATTATACCCTGAACAGGGAATATTAAGTTTGCCACGATCCTTGTAACGCCCATATCAGAAATCGGCTAAAATGCCCTGAACCTTGTGTTGAGGGTGGTTTTGGATGTCTACAAGTATAACATCGCTTATATCGCTGCCCTACCATCGGAGTGGATAGTCACCGCTCTGAAGAAGGTTTTGCTTCGGATCAGTAAATTTACTTCTACCTTTACGGCATGCACCTCCGCTTGGAAGACACTGGAGTGGTCAAGAACTGGAGATAATGAACAGTGCACTCCTCCACCAACCCTTTCCGCTAGCATTGATCCATCCGTAAAAAGTGGAGTCCCTCATTCTCATATCTCCCTCGAAGTAAAATGAGAAAAAAAGCGAAACGATTGTAATCGTCTAAGTATCCTGCCATACACTTCGTGGCTACGTCCACTGCTACTTTATGCAGAAAGATATTTTTCGCGAGTATTGTCTTTTCTTCCACCAGACAAAAATTCCATAGAACATTATAGGCTTAACTATAATTTCATAAAGCCAAAGTGCTGACTTTGGTGCGTGATTCCACCTTTTACCTATGGTTCCCGTGCAGCAGTACAAGGCAACCGATGCCTTCCTTGATCTTTCCTCGATGTTGGGTTTCCATGAAAGCTTCCTGTCTAAGATTAACCGTAGATACAGAACAAATGTTCCTCTCATTGATCCTAAGTACACCTCTAATATTATATACTTCCTAGTGAACAAACCAGTTTAGTCTTGCTAGGATTTATGGAGATGCCGTTTTCAGCAGCCCAGTTGCTTCCATTACTAATCTACCGCGTCTGTAACTCGTCAATGGTATTTAGAAATTTTCAACTATGAGACCTTCCGCTTAGATAATCCCCGGCTGCCGATATGATGTATACGCAAACATTTTCAATATAAACAGCAGTATATGCACAGGTAAATATCACCGAATACAATATTTTATTCCTTCGCCATAACAGATGAATTATGATTAAAAGTGATATTTAATTCTGAAATAAACATTATGCATACTATTTTTTTCCTATCGTCCTATTATTGTAGCATTCAATATTCATAATAAATCCACTGATCTTCTACTTCTGTCCCGCCTAGTGTCAGATACATAATTCTTTTTTTATTTCTTGACATCTTAATTCAAGTATAATAAATCTCATACAACACTTTTGGGATTAATAACATGTGTTACTATTGCTTAGTTGTAAATTATGTAATTGAAATTCCAAAGGCCAAACATTTAGTAATGTCATGTCAAGGTTGATAAGCGCATCAATATTTTTTGGACAGCTGAGTATGACCACATGCATCCATTATGTATGTACCTGTTTAAGTAAAGGTAAAGCGACTAATTGCAAAGCAATTGAAAATTCAATTAAACGCAAATAAAATTATCAAAATATTATATAAAATTCTTCAATGAACAGTCAATCGCTCAAGCTAATACGATAGTTTCAATATTTACATTATTCATCGCAAGAAGTCCACCAAGCGAACTACTTTTATATGCACGCTTCTATTTGTATATATGTATATGTATTAGGGTGTGCGCTTTTTGTCAGCCTTTTATTTAAATAAGTTTCAAACTGCCTGTGTGTTTGCTAATTACTCACAATTATTGTAATTGAGACTTGCTTCTAATTTCACTTATGAAGGCTTCTGCGTCCAATCATGCTTGCCTTATCTCTACCGACACTTTGGCAGCCAGAGAAACAGTCTTATAAATTTGAAAAAAAAAATAGATCTAATCGAATTTGGTTGAGTTATTGTTCAAATAAAATTAAAATTCAAGCATGTGTCAAAGATATGAAGATGAGTTAACATAAAACGTGGGAAAAATAAAGAACAGGTATAGCGAAACTAGCATAATGTCTCCAAGAGGTCTGAATAATTTTGAAAAAGGCAAAGTGCCAATTTTTTCTAGGCAATTTATAACAAATCTTCTGAATTTTTATTATCATGCAACCAGAAATATTTTTTTTTTTTTACTGTGAAGGGATCACTTGAGATATTTGATGCATATATGTTATGTTATTAAACATTACCTGCACAATATCATTCTATGAATATTACAACTTCCGGATACTCGACATTATTTAGTGTTTTGAGAGTGGCAAGGTTTGGAATTTCTAATAAAAAGGACTAAATGTAATTTCGGGTGATATTAAAACTGCTCTTCTGTACCACACTTGCTATAGACTAAGGCAAAAAACAATCCTGAAACAATATATTATATTGAATGACTATAGGACTAAAGCAACGTGTTGAATATTTCTATTATGAATATTCGGGTATGCAAATACACTGGGCAAAGTGGGAAAAAATATACAATATACGAAACATAGATTCATGTATTCACTCTGGAACCCCATCGACAGTCATCCGAACCAAACCCGTGAATCGAAAACTAAGAGTGGGAAGACACAACAGTAATACTATCTTGATAAGGAAATAGCCATTTAAATTACTAAAGGGTTCTTGCAACATTTAAAGGAAAATGCAGAAAAATAGTTTCACTTGAAGAAAAAGAACAAGACAAAGTATCACAAAATAATAAAAACGATAACAATCGGGCTTGAAGAGGGGCCTCTAATGGTTAGGATTGCGAAAAAACTTTAACTTCGGCTGTACCGAAGCTTTAATAACACAAGATTTTGATCCGTCAATTCGATCTGAACTATTAATTTGGAGATTATACCGTTGTTTTGGATACCGTAGCTGAGAGTGTACACGAAGAGAGTCGATTCGGCGCTGTTCGCAGCAACTCTGACTGACGTATGGAACGATTTCGCGCATTTTACTTCGAGATCTTAAATTGAAAGCATACCAAATTGTGCAAGAACCGTATCCGCTTCATTATATGGACCCTTGAAAAGTTCCAAAAAGATCCGACGTTTTCGAGCCAATGTTTCTTCAACCATGATATAGACAAGCAAAATTGCCGCATGTGGGACAAAGAACAACATGAAGATATTCAAAAGCTGTCATTTCATCCAGAAAAAACAACAGTTTGTGTGGCCTTTGGTTTGGGTCTTTGCAATCATCGTTCCATATTTGAATGAAGCTTGAGATATCGGTTACATTTCGTTTCAACAAGACGGTGCCACTTCCCACACTTCGGTCGGTTGGGCACTAAGATCATGTGATATCACACCGTTAGACTTTTTCCTGTGGGTATATGTAAAGTCTAATGCGAACAATTCCACTTCGATTCAGGTCTTGAAACAAAACATCACGTGTGTCATTACCCAGTTAGCAGTTGAAATACTCAAAAGAGTCATCGAAAATCAAGGACTATCTGAGATGTAGTCACAGCCGACATTTGGAAGAGATAATCTTCAAAAAATAAGTGCCAAAGAATGTTCATTCGTATGATAATAATAAATATTCCGCATTGAATTTGAAGTTTCTGTCTTTTTTTAACAAGTAGAGACCTTCGAATTGGATTACCCTTTCTAAATCTGTGTTTCTTTTGGAGCCATATGAGTGCCCCAATATATAGATTCGATTTGGGGATAGCTCTTCCTTAGAAATACAATTTCTTTCATATAAATTTTAATGTAAAATTCTATATTTCTCGATGTCAATAAGATTCATAACTATCTTGCCATTCTTAAACTCATTGTGTATTGTTTAAAGCTTTGAGATTGATTTTTGTTTGGCAATAAAAGTGGGGGATCCCAATGCTGTAGTGATTCCGGTCTTATCCGTCGATGAATTTGAAAAAATCGAAAATTGAAAAATTTCGAAAACTGCCTTTTCATAAAAAAGGCTATACTTTACAAGACGGTATCTGAATTTTTAAAAAACTTTTAAATTTTTATTATATGTATATTTATCTAAAATTTTAGAAAAGTCTGACTATGTGCCTCTAAAAAGGCATATCTCAGAAAATACTTGTAAATCCAACTGACAAATAACCCACACCCTAATAATAAAATACCTTAAAACACACTTACAAATATAATAATCTACATATAAGTATGTATATATGCTTTGATGGGTATGCACATCTCGTTCTGTAGGTGTGCACTTACCTGAAGGTGGACTTGTGCGTCCGGCGAACATCTTTGCGCATAATAAATTAGACCAGCCGAGTGTGAAGCTTTTGCAAAACACGCAGTGGCAACTTCTGCAATGTAGGCAAATGTTGGTTTTGTACTTGAGGAGCGGACTTAAATCGCAAATATTAGCGGGTATTAGCAACTAAGCGCATGACAACGCCAACGTCAAAACAAACAGCATTCGCAGAGGTTAGCCGGCAGCTTAGCTGGCGAAGAGCAGTTACGCGACTCTAGCAGAAGAGCGCCAAGTGGGCAATTTCAATCGTTGAACGATCGTAATTCACACCACAAACGATCCGGTATTTTTCGCATTTTTTCTAAGAATAAAAAAAACTGCGCCAGCACGAATACACATTGCAAAATCTTCGTAGATTTCCTTAAGACACGCTGTGGATGGCCGACTATTTGTAAGACAACCAGATGTACATGATGATTACACGGCGGTGCTACTAAGTTGGGCAAACAGAAGTGTCGCAATGCCATCATCTGGCAGCTATTGCATACCCGTGCAACAACAACAACAAATGCAACAGCTGCATTAATAGCAGTAACCAGTACGCAGGTATGTACGAGGGCATGTGCTCAAATTTTAATAGAATGGAGAAGAGCAATATCGTTCAACGATTTGATTTTAGTTTTTGATAAGAAAATCATGCACCGGTATTATTGATTCTCTTCCTCACATGATACAAAAATTTATTTAAGACATTTCAACGAGGTCGTAGAGCTTCGAAAACGTCCGTCACCAAAGAGAACTCGTTCCCACGACAGTCGGGTCTAAGTAACCGGAATGGACCCCGAATTTTAATCAGGCCAAAGACAGACAGACAAACAAATCGAGAGAACTCCGCCGCTACAACAACAACAACATATCTTGACAGAAGTTCTCGATCTCGTATTTGTAAACCGGTGATCGACGAATGGCAAGATGGCTGAGGCAGTAATCGACTCGAAATATCCCATCCATCATGCAATATCGGGAATGCCGTATTCGCTCACTTCGGACAACAAGCCGAATCTTGAGATCACTTCAACGCGATTCATAATACTGTTTCAGCACAATTGAAAGATTTTACTGTATGTTATCTTACCGTCCTGAAAATATGGATCCTTTAGTTTACACCAGAACCCAAGGAACGGTTAAAACAGCGGGCTCCACCTGATGATCTGGCTCCGAAGTGAAAAATTTCCTATCAACTGGAAAGTTAATGAACAACGTTTTCTGGGACTCGAAAGGAGTGGTCGATGTCAGCTACCTGGAGAAGGGTCACTAAGCCCTTTCAAAGCCAAATTGCAGTAATTTTCAGAGGACTAAAAGAAGACAGAGGATCGCTGGAACAAGTACATCGAGTTTAAAGGAGACTATATAGAGAAATCACCTTATAACCGATTTTTTCTTTTCTCTTGTAAGCTAAGCATATTTCGAACCGCTCTCGTAGCAATGCTGAAGCGGTAGCCAATAACAGCAGCAGCCGGTTGAGCTGCCACGTCGAGTTGAATGGGGTAATTGTGCGATCGCTTTTCTTAGTCGTATCTTTATGCCATAACGCTGTTGATGGCGTTTATGTATCACACAGTTGTTGCCTGTTTGCTATTATATGTAGCAATATTTGTTGTTGTTCTTGTTTTAGTTGGAATCTGCTAATATTACCGGTACAACCATATTTAATGGCAGCGCGGCAACAAATGGTGAGCGAATTTCAATTGTGCGAGCAGCAACTAGCCCAAAATATACACACATACACACAAAAGCATATCGACATGACTTCCTCATGCCACATACGGTATGCCAGCTTGCTGGAGTACTTTCATGGATACCCCCAACAATTTCCGAATACCTTATGTAAAAACACTTTTACTCTTTTGGCAGAGAATGTTGTATATGGGCATTCACAAAAACCAAAACAAAAAAAAAAAGAAAAGCAAAGAAAAAAGAACTATAAACTATATAAACTATAACTATAAAAATTGAAAATAAGAATAGAGCAAAATATAAAAATATAAATTATTAAAATCTAAACATTACTCTTAGGTTCTACGTACATCCCAAAGGCCCGTAGAGGCTCCCACGTTACGGCCAAGAATTTTATATCCATCAGCTTCCACTCCTTTTTACTAAAAACTTTGGATAGACCGATGGACTGGCAACTCCTTATTTTTAATCTTCTGTGTGGCAAAGGGATTAAGTTCTCTCTTCTCTTCTATGGATTCTGGTCGTTAACGACCTGATCAGAAACCTTGAGGATCGTGGCTGATGGGTGATTAGCTATACAAGCGATGTAGCAGTTATGGTCAAAAGAAATTTCCTGAATATCGTGTTCGAGTTGTCGCAGGGGTATCTCAGCGTTGTAACAAATGGTTTTATTTATTAGAAGATTCAAGATCACGGTGGCACCGCTACCGCAAATGGGAGACATCTGTTTGCGACCGGCAATACAATGAAATATCTAGGACTCATCCTGGATAGGAAGTTTTCGTGCAAGCCGAATATCGAAGAGAGACCAAAAAAGACATCGATTGCCTTATACTCCTGTAGAAGAGCTATTGGCAAAAGCTCTTACCGAAAGTGGTTCTCTAACGCTACGTCACCATAGTCAAGCTCTTTATGTTCTATGGAGTCTTTATGTCGTTGAGGGCTTTAGAAAATATTACATTTGCAAAGATACTCGAGAGCGTTCTTTCGGGCGGCGCTTATCAGCATCTATGGTGTACTAAGGTCCACTTCAACTATGACAATTGACGTCATCTTGCACACAGTGCCCGTAGACATCATCGGAAGGTGCATGGCTGCGAAAATTGCTATCGAACTCAGAGAAACTGAGTTCCTAAAAGAACACGTATCTGAACACTAGGATATCCTCACACAGTTTGATTTCATTCCGGATCACTTAGATCATGGGGGCGCCAAACCGAACTCTCGCGGCTCCTCCTCTGCCCATATACCGGCGAGGAAGTTGTGGGTGGGAAGAAGCCGTTGAAGAAGAGGGACAGTTAGCTTATTTACTGATGGGTTAAATTTTGGTGGGAAGGTTGGCGGAGCGGTTTACTGTCAGGAACTCCATTATCTCCAGCTTCAGACTTCCTGACTATTGCACTGTCTTTCAAGCCGAGGTTACACTAATTAAAGTAGAAACAGATTTAGTGGTCAAGCCACAGCGAATCGCAGGAAATTGTAAAGCTGATGAGCTAGCAAGGAATGACACTCTAAAACCGTTATTGGTGGACTGGAAGCAGGTCGGTGCTCCCGTATCCTGTTGCGGTCTACTAGTAGATAGCTTGGCCAGCGCTAGGCCACCATTGGTACATGTGCTGTCACAAATACCTTTTGGACCAAGATCGATCGCAAGAGATCTAGTTATCTCTTTGCCCTTAGTAAGTCTAGACTCTGCCTAGTTGTGATGCTTTAACAGGCCATTGCCCTATTGACGTTTATGCTGTAAGATTGGAAATCTTATCAGACGCCATCGACACAGTTTTATAGAATGCAATGAAGTGGGAGGTCAATACTTAAATAGTTCGGAGCGCATACCGTCAGACATCCCACCGAACTGGTGGGAATGGAAATTCAACGCCTGTGCAAATTTGTATTGGCTACTAAGCGTTTTGCTAATTTAAAAACCTAAACATGATTCTCTCTGTTCATTGTTTATGTATTTTAGCTACGAATTATGAATAGTTATTTTAGTTTTTTTGTATTTTTGTTTTAATTGTAAATAAGATAATTGTTGATTTAAACAGAATATAATAAATTCAATTTAAATACATTTTGATTTTAGCGCGAAATATCAGTTAATTTTTAAGTTTACTTCTTCTTCTTCTTTCCCTTTTTCCCTTTCTTTCCCTTCTTCTTACCACCACAGAGGGCGGCGAGCGCTTCGTCCAGCTCCTTGTCGGTAATCTGTGTCTCCGTGGTCATTTTCTGTTTCGGCAACACAATCGGTTGCTTCGGCGTCTTCAATTCGATTTCAATGGTGTTGCGCTTACGGCGATGTTGTTGTTTATTGCCTAGTTTCACTAGGAAGACGTCGCTATCGGTGTCCTCGCAAGTTTTGTAGCAAACCTGCAAAATTTTATTTATGTATTTAATCAAAGGCAAATTTAAATTAAAAGTAATGCTCATAAGGAATTATTTTAGATTAATTTGTCTCCTCACTGCTAAGGGTAAAGGAAGTGGTCGCGAGGCTTCAAGACCTGTGGGAGTGCGCCGTTCTAGAAATAGTAGACCCTAACTGTATTCTCTTTATTTTGAAGGCGAAGATTCTAATATCTCGCACGGTAAAAAGCGGAGGATGCTCTGCAGCTCCTCAGAAGACGAAATTGGGATGTTCGGAAGGTTGGAGGATGCTGACGGTCACCAACACCGACAAGAACGATGGTAGTCCAAATACTTCCTCCCAATAAACAAGTTGACTGAGGATTTGTAGTATGAAAGAGTCGGGAAGGTGTGATGGCACGTAGGTAGCATGCACCTTCGTCTCAAGAAGCGCAACCTAACCGACAACATCGAAAACACGCCAGAGAAGTCGAGTAGAAATCCGAATTTAACAGTGAACATTCTTCAAATAAACTTGCATAAGAGCAAAGTCGCCTCTGCCGAAGTCCTCTTCAACTAAGACAGGATCGCCTCCGATGATGCTTTTGTTCAGGAACCATGGACAGCCTCTGAAAACATGGTGTCTGGACTAGCGTCGCCAACATACTTTACCGAGTGCAACAAACAAGATGAGAACAGTCATACTGGTAAAGAAACGTGTACATTCATGTTATTGATCCAAATTTCTCTTCAGATGACCTGCCTGTAGTAGCCGTAAAAGATGACAAAGATTTGTAGCTAATCCTTGAATCCTGTTATATGCCAGACGATGGTGAAGCGGCCCAATAGAACGCCGTTGGTGCATGCAACGGCTACTGGGTAATAAGGGCAAACACCAATGGCCACGGCATAGTATGAAGTAGCGGGGAAAAAAGGTTTGAATCTTTACTAAACTTTATAATGATAAGTAATCCAGCAATGGCTAGCCGGAAAGAGGAACTAACATATATATCTTGAACTTGTAACACTGTATACGATCAAATTAATCACTGCCGAAGATTGGGATGTGCTTTGTACACCCTCATTTCTTGCCCACAGCTATGTGAGCTTTCCCTATAAATTTCAGGAATCGTAAGGATATTAACTGGGATCTGTATAGCAAGGCAGTAATTTTAATCCTTTGGACCTATCTCTTGGAGAGAGGGCGAGATTCGTATTCATACCGAAGGCGGGCAAAGCAGAAGCAATATAGACCAATAAGTCTAACATCACATCTTCTGAAAGCATTTGAATAAATTCTTCTTACCCAAGGGGACTAAAATATGAGTATTTTTAATTTGGATTTGGGCTTGATTGAATAATAATTTACCATACGTACTATGTCTTGGAAGGACATATGAAGTAGTAGAACAACACTCATACTTTAGTGGTACCCAGAACTTCCAGCGCTCCAAATATTACAAACTTTCTGCAATTATTATTTGATTGCAATTGGTCAGGTGAATGGTATACCTTTTCCACCTTGGTTGCGTTCGAGGTCGACCTAAAACCTTTGCAATGCTGTGGGTCCGGCTCCCAGCCGCAATGCTGCTTCAGACAGAACTGAATTTTCAATTCTACCTGTCTTTAGATTTAAAAAACAGCCACCAAGAATCTTCACAAAGTGCCAAGTCCAATGAACAGATTGGAGCGAGTTCCAACGGCTTACTGCGCTCCATGGTACCTGATTTAAGCCTCCGGTTAGAGCTTGTAGCTTGTCCCACTACCAGCATCCATTAAACTCAATGACTGGTGACATTTGTCGCTTGATCTAAAGTCTTTTCATTAGAAGGAATCTTGTTCTAAGTCTATAATATCAGAAAAGCAAAAAAGCAGACATAGTGCATATTGGATTTTAGTTGGCATTTTTCGATAGCCACCGGACAACGTGAACTTACTTACTTACTTTCCAAGCGCTGTGCCAAAGTGAAACATAGCCGGTACCCTGTACCCTGATAGCTCGTATTGCTTTTTGCAACCAAACTGAATTAAATGCAGGTTTATGGACAACTACCTTCAGTAACTGTAATTTACAGTTATGAACTTAAACATTTTGCTTTCGTACCCTTATACATACGGCCAATTTCCAAACAGTTATGTAAAACTAACAAAGATTTTAACGGTATTTAAGCGAGCTTATGCAATTTTCCAAAGCTCGAGTAGAAAAGAGCAACCTGTGCGCTAATTGTAACCACCGATAAATGGAGCACTTATGCAACACATGTGGCATAAAGACACAATGTACGGTGGATGTACGAACGAATGTATGTATGTTTGCATGGAATTGTGATAAAAATGTTTGTGGAAAACGATGAAAGCGAATTGAATTGAAAAAGTTAAACAAATGCACGCAAACTGGGACAAATCGGTGCTCCGACTAGATACCATACAATAAGATTCAATTGCATTGGATTGGTGGTTTTTATGGTATTGCATTGGCCCAGCTTTGATTTGGCTGACTTGCTACAATTGCTATGCGATGGAATTTGTTGGCGATGTCATGCGAACGAAAGCAATCGAATGGAACTGAATCATACTGAAATGCATGAAATGAGAAGTGGTAGCTTAATGCGTTGCATATACAGTAGTACGACTTATGGATGCCCTGCAGGAATAACTTGAGAAATGAGAATACTAGTTAGTGGCAATTGGCACGAATCGGAAGCCTTAGGAGTAATGATTAGACGAATATATAGATTAGGTTACGTTTTCGCTGTCGCACATAAACCTGCCTAATCGTAAAATGGAAAATAAGTCGCTGGTAGAGATAAGGAATTCTAGACATCCTTTCACTAGTATTGAGCGCGCAGGCAGCGAACTCAAAACTTATAACGCTGCCCTACCATCGGAGTGGATTGTCACCGCTCTGAAGGAGACTGCGCTCCGGAGCAGTAGATCTGCTGTTTCAATTACGGTAGCCACCTTCACTTTTGCAGTGATCAAAAATACTAAAACTGGAGCTGATGAAAATTTCCCGATAGTATACTCTTCTACCAACCCTGTTCGCAAGCTTTGTTTTATTTAAAAAAAAAAATATTTCAACAGCCTTCTCCTCGAACGAGTTCTTCCGTCCCAAACCTATCCTTTCGCGAAGGTATGTAAGCAGAGAAGCGAGACAGGATTAGGCCCGACGACCAGGCAATCGGAATATTGATAACCAAGTGCACCTTATTCGGGTTCCAGGTCACAAAAGTATAGCAGGGAATGAGCTGGCTGATTCTCCGTAGCATCCACCAAAATGGTAATCTTTCATTGCAGTTGGTCCCCACACCATAAAAGGAGCTGCTCCGCAAGGACTTTTACCATTATAACGGGCCATTATAAACTCACGAAGCACTTATATAACATGGGTCAAGCTGTGCGAATTGCTGGCTCCGCGACTTGGAGTTTGAAACTCCAAAATACCTCCTAATTGACTGCTCAACACCTCTGCACAGTCTATAGACGCATGATAAATGCCATTGGATCCATGTTTCCAAATAGGAATCACAGCGCCTCAATAGCACCAGCAGTACATTGGAATTTATCAATTTTCTAGGACTTGGTGTGTCGTTGTGACTTACGAGAGGGCACAATAGACCTAAGGTCGCGGTGCAATCCTCATTTACTTGTCAAATCTAATCTACATCAAGGCTTGCAGTGTTCTTCATCGTTTTAAACAACATGAGATGACATATATTGAGAATTTAAGAGGACTGTGTTTAGAGCAACCCTGGACATATACCACATTTGTCAAAGACCAAAGGAATCCAAAAGATGTAGTGAGACCTCGTCTTGTCTCAAAAGATAACTTGACTGACAAACAGAAAATCAATGAAAAAAGATAAGCGGAGACCTACTTGAAGACTTCTAATGCACTCGGTTCGACCTGAAGGCCTGTTCCTACGTCTGTTTCACGTTGAGATCGACTTCACAATCTACGACGCTAGCTACGGTTTCACACCACAATTTCATTTCGAATTTTCCCGCAGGGCCTGTTAACAACTCCAGCATTTGCAGGGGCCAGCAACAAGTGCATTTAGAGTACAGACATACCTACCATAGAAATGCGCGTGCAGTCGTCATTGTTATCTGTGTTATACATACAAACATTCCGCTCCGCAGAATAGCTACTTTTATATAAGGCAAAAGCAGCAGCAACATCCGTAAGCGGTGGCAAGTTGATAAAACAACAACATAAAAGACAGAATTTATACACTGCGGTTTTCATTTTCTCCCAATTTTCTGCGGCGCAATGCAAATACAACAACACGAACAATCATTACGAGTCGTTGCAATCGGAAAACGTGTGTAAATGTGTGTTTGTGTGTTTGAGCGAATGCAAGAGTTCGTGGACGCAGTTAGCTTATCAGTCAGTCGATCTCTACGTGGGTTATTCAGTTGCGGTCTATAAATCAGTGGCGAAAAATGAGGTCCACAAAATCGACTTGTGCAAATACTCAATCAAAGTGAATGTGAAACGTGCCACTAAATACGAGTATATCTTGGAGCATGTTGGGAGTGTGTAGACATGCGCTAACATTCACTCACTTTCAATTGATCAAGAATTACCGGCAGTTTTATAACTACCCAACATTTCAACTCTCGTCAAAACTTACCTCAATGCCCTTCTTGCGGGTATCGGCATTAATGCCCTTCAAAGTGTCTTTGATCTCTTGAGGATCGACTTGTAGACAACAGTTGCGGACATCTTGTGGATGTAGTGGCGGCGCAATCGGTCCACAATCGTCAGTGCAACAGGGTCCCTTACGTCGATAGAGTTCAAGTTTTTGTTCCGCATTGCAGATTGACTTGATCTTATTGAAGGGCACGCAGTAATTATCGGGTTCGCAAGAGTCATTGCCGGCATATTTGATATTAGCACGTATTTTTGGTAATTTCGGTCCGTTGATGATGTGACCGTTCGTGCGTCGTTTTACGTGATTCTTGGCGAAATTACTGCGTTGTAGTATTTCATTTATGGTTTCACAACGATTGTTGTTGTTGTTATCCTGTAAATATAAGAATGATGGTAATAATAAGAATGACAATGAAATGAATCGAGAAATAAGACAAAACGTTAACTTCGGCTGCACCAAAGCAACATCGCCTACACTTCACAGGTGTATCTCCTATAGCAATCATATGCATAACCAAATATAAAATCTTAAATGATGTAATGATCGGATCCTTGTTCGGAGATTCTAGAGTTGCTTTGGATAATAATCCTTATCGAATTTCGTGAATTTCGTTTTTGTCAAATAAAAAAGTTTTCCGCATAAGGGCTTGATTATGTCCGATCAGTTTGTCTGACAGCTATACACTATAGGGGTCCGATATCAGCGCTTCCAATAAATGAGCGGCTTCTTGAAGACAAAAGAATCAATATCTCAAAAGCTGAGGGACTAGTTCGTGTATATACAAAGAAACAGGCGAACATACAAATGGATATGACGGAATTTACTCAGCTTGTCACGCTGATCTTTTCTATATAGGGTCTTTCGACGTTTCTTACTGGCTGTTACAATTTTCGACACAAATTTATTATACCCTGCTCAGCATATACTCGTAACATGTAAGGAAGGGGCTACATACAGATTTAATAATTCTTAATTATAGACGAAATTGAGAATCGATTACAATCAACAAGGAGGAAGAAAATTATTACATTGAGTATGTTGCGGCTAGAGCAGTAGAAGAAAGAGAAAGTGAAAAAAAGAAATTTCATATTTTTCCAAAAACTTTCGATGAAAGGTCAGCCCTATGCTCTGAAGATCTTATACTCGATATCTGAAGTTAATTTGTAGAAGAAATGTTCGCGTATTTTTTCAGTTCGATACCTCAAAAATTTAGATAACTTGGGTAAAAATGCCCATAAGTTTTTTCACGGTAGGTCGACTATGGTTCGGACGTTTCATTGCCCGACCATGAAGAAGTTCTAATAGCAATTGCCAGTCTGACGAACAAAGCAGCGGGGGCCGATAGATTATCTGCCGAGCTATTCAAATACAGCGGCGGAGAACTGATAAGGGGCAAAGCATGCTCGACGATTGGAATTTAAGTTTGCTCTGCCAATACACAAGAGAGAAACTCCACTATCTGCGCCAACTACCGTGGGATAAGCCTCCTCAACATCGCATATAAGGTCTTAGCGAGCGTATTGTGTGAAAGATTAAAGCCCACCGTCAACAAACTGATTGGACCTTATCAGTGTGGCTTTAGACCTGGCAAATCAACAACCGACCAGATATTCACCATGCGCCAAATCTTGGAAAAGACCCGTGAAAGGAGATTTTAAAGTTACTTTTTACAGCACGAAAAGGAGCTGCCTTTATGCCGCGATGTCTGAATTTGGTATCCCTGCAAAACTAATACTGGACGTTGAGAGCTCCGTCAGGATGGGGAAGGACCTCTCCGAGCCGTTCGATACCAAACGAGGTTTTAGACAAGGCGACTCCCTTTCGTGCAACGTCTTCAGTCTACTACTGGTGAAAATAATTCGAGCTGTGGAGCTGAATCGAGAAGGCATAATCTTTTATAACAGTCTACAGCTGCTGGCGTAACCCCACTTCGATAGTTCTGCTTTCTCCAGACTGGATAAGAAAGCGAAGCAAATGGTTGTGAACGAGGGCAAGACGAAATATCTCTCGTCATCAGCCGCGAAATCCAACGTAAAATAACTCTTGCCAACAGGTACTACTTCGGACTGAGTTGGCAATTGAAAATAAATTCTTCTCTCGGCGAACAAAAACCAAACTCTATAAGGCACTTGTTATTTCCGTCCTGCTATATGGTGCAGAGGCATGGACGGTGGCAGTATCTGATGAGTCGACATTACGAGTTTTCGAGAGAAAGATCCTGCGGAAGATTTATGGTCTTTTGCGCATTGGCAACGGGGAGTATCGCATTCGATGGAACGATGAGCTATATGGGCTATATGACGGCATTGACATAGTTCACCGAATTAAGAGATAGTGGCTACTCTTGCTAGGTCATGTCGTCCAAATGGACGAAAGCACTACAGCTGTGAGAGTATTCGAAGCAGGATCCGCCGGGAGAAGCAGAGGAAGAGGAAGACCTCTAATCGGTTGGAAAGACCAGGTGGAGAAAACCTTGCTTCAGTTGGAATTTCCAACTTTCGCCAAACAACGAAAAGGTAGAACGACTAGAGCGTTGTTGTAAGCTCGACTATAACTGCGTAAGCGGTTTCTACGCCAATAAAAAAGAAAACGGTCCAGGCAATCCCACCAAAGCCGAGCTAACATTCGACCAAGGATTAATAACTCTAAAGTAGTTTGGAAATATTTACTGCTGTTACAACAACAAAGTTTGTGGGCAAATTCGAAATATTGTTTTCTTTACAAAGTTCTACAAATATCCCAAAAAATAATTAATTATCAAACAAATTTTTCAACTCACCGCATTATTCTTGCCGTCGCAGTCACTACCACTATCAAGGTTATCCTGAACACCATCATCAATACTCTCCACTTGATGTGTGTTCTTGAGGACACGTATTACCAGGCCACTACCATTAAGGCAAGCCTCGAACTCTTCGTATGCCTCAGGGCCCGGTTCGGGTTTAGTAGGAACAATAAAGCACGGCGGCATAATTTGTGGCGGAACACATTGCTGACAGGAATCCGATTCTTCTTCGGTGCTTCCTAATGTATAAACATAAATTTAAAGAGAATTATTGATGCAAAGAAACCAAATAGCAGGAGAAGGTTTAGAACATACCCTTTTGACTGTTTTTTACGGAAAGAAATTCATTTTAATTTTTATAGGTTATGTTTAATTTTGAAGGTTGTAGAATGAACAATTTTATGTTTTTAATTTTTTTTAAGCATATTTTTGCATTAAATAGCGTAGTTTCCGTAATGCTCTAGCTTTGGCTGTGTAAATGATAAGAAATTAGGCGAAAGTTGTGGAAGCAACGAAAACATACTCAAGGAATCGCACCCGTTTTGTTAGCACATATTATGGGAAAGAGAACTCGGGTGTGCGGTAGGAGAACGTACCGTGGAAGCGCTAAGTTATTTGTAATTTTTTGAGCGGTTTTAAGGTTATGTTGCATTTACTGCCAAGACTTGTGTACTGAGGAAGTACCGAACAACGAAAGCTTTACTAACGAAACCAAAGCAAATAGTTTATAAAAAATTTTCTTACATAAAAGTTTTACAACAAAAAGGGTACGATCCGCTCCTACTTTAAGCTCTTCAAATCGACTTACCCGCCTCGCATTCGTCCATGCATTCTTCACAGGTGCAGCCCTTCGGCTCGTTGGAAAAGTAGCGTTGACACATATCTGTGCGCGGTTCCTTCTTTTGTTGACAAGGGTCGGGTTGCGGGCAGCACGGAGGCGGCGGCGGGCAACAAGGCGGTGGCGAGCAGCAGGGCGGCGGTGGTGGACAGCAAATATTTTGCGATGGTTGCTTTTTCTTCTTCTTACAACCACTGGGACATTCTACACATTTCAATTCGATTTACATACAGATTTCTTGCATAACTACAATATATACCACACACTTACCCCTGTCGCAATAGTCTTCGCACTCTTCGCAAGGACAACCCTTGTCGGCATTACAAGCAAAGTACCGACGACATATGGGTTTTTTCTTTTCCGGATCCGGTGCACAAGGATCTGGCATTGGGCATACACTTTGCGGCTTGGACGCTATGGCCGGACAAGTGGATGGGCATGGTGTCACCTTTTTACCACAAGCCGTCGAACAAATGCGTGAGAATGGAAAACTGGATACAATCGTTGGTCCATTGCAAACCAGACGCATTATGAGTACTAAATTGCCGGTTTGCATATGTTTCATATTGAATAGCGGCAGCAGACGCTTGGTCAACTCCGAGGTGGGACACATTTGTTCGCGGCGTCCAAAAGTTTCGTCATCACAATCATTATCGACGACTGTAGTCTTTGATGGTGTTTTCGGATCAGGCATACGCGCGGTATGTTTGACCAATTGCTCCAACCAATTTGGATTTTCAATATTGAAGCTTTCTGTTACCTTATCGAAAAGTGGCTTGATTGGTATATCTGTGGCACCGACGAGGAATTTGCATTTATCCGTTTTCTTCTTATAAATGTGTATTAGCAGACGATCTTTGTCCGTTACTGGCGACTCCAGTGAGAAGAGACAGCATTTGCCACATTTAGGTGCGCAAACGTCGACGCATTGACCGAACTCGCGATCACATATGGAGACGAAAACGCTGGAACGAAAAGAGATTTCACAGCACGTTGGGTACTCCTCTGGGGCGCAATGATTTGGCCGTGTTATCAACAGATCATCGACCACAAATTCGAACATGTACAGAAAATTTTGCGCCATTTTAAGAATTTAGTTATAAAGCAATTTTATTAAAATAGATTTAATTTTTATTGGTAAAATGTAAAATTTTTCTGTTTGGATTGAAAAATAAAATTGTTTCATGCCAAAAAATTTTTGGAGTGGAAAGTCGTAGAATATTTGCATTTGCCTCAGCAAGTAGAGCGATGTTAATTTAATTCAAGCATTCACATAGATATGTGTGAATAGCTTGGTTTTCCGCTAAACAATTGAAGACTAAAATATATTTTACACCCAAAGGAAACGTCGTAGACCCCATATATGTATGTATGTATATAGTCCGTTCCAACGACACTTGAGTCTATGTAACTGGAACGGACTCGGACTTTTTTAAGGCCAACGACTGTCAACTCGTCAGAATACTGCCACTACAACAACAACAACATCCCTATATAAATATGAATATAGAAATAAATGATCAGCGCGAAGAGCTGAGACGATTCTGCTAAAATTCCCTACAGTCTTGAGATAGCTATCTGAAATTTTGCACGCTTCCCTTTGTTCTCAACAAGCGGCTCATTTGTCGGAACCACTTATAAAGGACTACTTTAGTAAATATGTAACTGCCATACAAAATGAACCTTCAAAACTGAGTTCTTTTATGGAAATTGTTTATCTTTGACAAGACATCTTCGCGACTTTTGGCGAACCTTTCCAATTTTCGAGCAATTCTTTTAGATCGGGCCACTATAAATACCGATATGTAACTGACATACAAACTAAACTATCAAAATCAAGTGATTATTTGAACCACCTTTTTAATTGTGAAGGATATTTTAGCTTCGGTGCAAACGATGTTAATGTTTTTCTTATTTGTAATTCATTTTTTTAGTTCTTAATTAAAGCATAAAAAGGGTGACCACTCTTTTAAAAACATCTGCAAAATAATAACAGATTTTTGTTGGTTACAGAATTAATAAAAAATGTGTTATATTTTGCACTCAACACAATTGTTTAAATTTTATATAATTAAATTATTTATCTATAATTATTTATTTTCTAATATTATTGTACGATAACGCTTGAGATTTCCATATTGATGGAAAATTTCTTAATTTCTTATTTTCATTTGCGTAACACTTTCATCTTTAATCCTATAAACTATTCATTATTTCACATATTTCTAAACTATGCACCACGTTTCATTTCTTGTATTTGCTTCAATAACAATTCCATGCGATCCTTCATTAGCGGCTGACCGCGCTTGGTTTTCTTGCTGATCACTTTTGTTTTCTCTAAACGTTTCTTCTTGTAATTACGTATGCGTTCCTCTTTTTCACGCTGCACACGCTCCTTTTCAGCTTTGGATTCTGCAATTTTTTGCAATCTTAGTTCTTCACGTTCCTTTAATTTTTGTTTTCTGGCCTAAAATAAAAAGAAAATATTATAAATAAATGTAAAATAAACAATTTTTTTACAAGTGTGTAAGTCTTTACCTCATCTTGTGGCTTTTTCCGGCGCCATTGGTTTGAGTTTGGCATATTAGGTTTATTAGACTTATACTGTTGCTTTCCATTATTAAGAAGTTTTCGCTTATTTTGCTGATGCCCTTTAATAGCATTATTATTTTTCACTTTTGGTTTTGAATTTCCCATATTTGAACAAGTTTTTTGTTTATTTACAATGAAAAGTAAAACAAATTTTGAAATCGCACATGGAAGATTTGTTGAATATTTTGTTTAGCCACAAATCAGCTGTTTACGATTGCCAGTGTTGTATTGTATTATATATGGAGCAAAGCGTTGTTAGTTATATGCTTGATGAACTAATATGCATTGTAGATATGGCTTGAATCAAAAGTGCACAACTAGAAAGAATCTAGTTTTTAATGATCTTTGATGACAAATCTGCATATTTTCTTATGTAAAAACATTTACATTTTAAAGCCGTTAATTAAATTTTTTTCTGAATGCATTATTTGCAACCCTGATGGTAGGTTAGTAATAAAATACGGCAGCACCAATTTTACGATATTGATAAGAACGGTAACAGCTGTTAAAAATGTCAAATTTGATAATTGCGCTAAATTGTTTTTACTTAACACAGTAGAAACCTTAATTCCCTCGTAGCATTTATAAAATATTTATTTTAATCAATTCATTCCAACACAAGCACTGCCCATTCTATCCATACTTTTACTTATCAGATTAAGCTAAACATGGGCAACGATGACAAGTTGGAGTATATTAAAAGTAAAATTGGAACTTTTCCGGATTTCCCAAAGAAAGGCATTGTATTCCGGTAAATAAGTTGAGATGAGATCATACATTTGACTAAAGTTTATTTTGCTTTTAGTGACATTTTTAGTGCGCTGAGAGATCCAACTGCCTGCAAGTACTTGAAAGAAGTGCTTGTGCAACTAGTTAAAGAAAAATGTCCAAACGCTGAAATAATAGTGGGTTTGGAATCACGTGGTTTTCTATTCAATTTTATGGTAGCGACCGAATTGGGTATTGGTTGTGCACCAGTGCGTAAGAAGGGCAAATTACCCGGTGATCTCATATCTGTGGAATATGTGCTGGAATATGGAAAAGTAAAATAATTGTTTATAGAGTAATTTATAATTTTTTCTATTAATGTTTTATTCTTTGTATTTATTAGGACATTTTTGAAATGCAAGCCAACGCGATTAAACCGGGTCAAAAGGTTATAATCGTTGATGACCTACTCGCCACTGGTGGCTCGCTTAAAGCTGCGATTGAGTTGGTGCGCAAAGCGGGCGGCAACGTAATTGGTAGCTTTGTAGTGTTAGAACTTGAAGATTTACACGGTCGTGATAAATTAGATTGTGATGTATATTCTCTAATCAAATATTAAATTAGAGAAGCGCTGATGTTATACCATCCACTATGTGGACACAGTTAAAAAAACGCCACACACTACTCAGACGAACTCAGTGAAACTTTTTGGTAATTACCAATTTATCAATAAATAGATTCAGGGTTTTGTAAAAATAAGAATTTTATACATAAACGACATTAAAATAATTGTAAATACGTGCATAAATATATATATATATGTATAAATTTAACGAGAAACCGGAAGCAATAAACAAAACACTATTTTGTTAAAGTAAATCAAATGTAATTGTGTGTTTTTTTATTTTTCTGTTAGTTGCTCGAAATGTATTTGTAAAGATAGTGAACATTTCGAGATTGTTAGTTTGATTATAACAATAAATATTCCCATTAATTAAAACATATATGTACTTTATACGCATGTGTATAGATGTGTGTATGTTTATATTGACTAAAGCTTCATAAAGTGCTCTAAAGAACTCGTCATACAAATATTTACACATGCTTATACATAGCAATATCAGCAAATTTATTTTTTAAGCGATAAGGAAGATTGATCCTAAATGTATGCAACGATTTAATAGTGATTGACATGTAAATAGGCAACGATGAAGCTATATGTAAGTAGATATGACTGCAATTCGAATTATTCAGGAATTTATCTCAAGTTTAAGTGTCCATGGCAGCATAAAATAAAATCAAACTCTGGAAATGAGACGTAATTTAGACGAATTTATGCAGAGGACCTCGAAGATTGACCAGGCAACAAGACCCTGACACAACGCGTTCCCACGACAACTTACGATATCTCTGACTCCAAGATAATCTGGTCTACCTAAACCGATCGAGCCGAATATTTACACACCAGAGAAGTATCTTTTAAGCTCTGTGGCATTCCTCAAAATTATTTTTCAAATTCTGACGCTACAAAAGCAACAACTCTATATACATAAGCAATGTTATCCAAGTTCTACAGCTCTGTTATGCTAAGTTTGTCTCGAAAAAATCGAAAAAAATTCCTGGTCGGCAGAAATTCCCTGTTGAGCTCTCTCGGAGAATGCCGGCTGGTATACCGTAGTCTTTCCCCACAACCGTCGGGTCTAAGTAACCGGAACCCCCCTCTATTTATCAGGCCAAGGACTGTCAACTCGGAACTATGCCTCGAATTTACTTCAGGAATGTATTCCGACGTTACAACAACAACAACAACACATAAAGCAGTAGTACGACGATGGCGGGGATGGATTGGTAACAGTTCGCACCTGTTGAGGTTGAGGTTGGGTCTAGCTGACATGGCTGGGCGACCAGTCTCGAACGATGCTTACGAATACAAAAACCTCGTGCAATTATGATAACCTTACTAGCGAAGCAAGCGGACCGAGTTTCCTCTACACTCGTGGATTAAATCATAAACAAATGTAACAAAATTCATAAAAAACAAAAGGAGTCCGGATCTCCTGTAAGAAAACTTAAAGGAACTACCTGCTTAGGGTAAAACTTCATCCGTACACCAATCAGCAGCTTACAAAGAAGCTCCAGAACTCCATTGATTACGCGAAGGCGGTTCTACCCAGTTTTAAACTTGAACTGCCAGCAGAGGAGCCAAGAGACAGAGGTCAGCTGAAGAGGCTAAGCTGTGGTGCGACACTCGCATAATCATTTTCTGATGAGACCCTGAACCGCATTATAATTGGTATTCTGAATGAGGATATCCCTAAGAAAAAATTCCCAGAGCCCAAATGGAAACGGGTGCAAGCTGCGCTGACAAACGTGGCGCTGGAGGTGCTTCTAAGCCATCCGGGTCCGTCACCGTCATGCACCGATGACGGATGGTACACACGTCAAGTCAAAATTATTGTTTGCGACGACGGGCGAACTTTATAAAGCTGCAATAGTCACAGTAGGGGGGTTTTCAAGGACTTCGTAGCAGAATCTTGTGTGGAAATCAAAAGGGCTACATTGCAGATCCTTCTACAACTAACAAAAGAATTCATTGAAAGCTGGCGAAAAGTGGCTGAAAGAAAAATTATGGATTTACGAAGGTGAGAATCATAACCTACAAGTCTGACGCCGATGTTGCAGGTAGTCTGCATCGGATATAAGCTTGCAGACAAACTCTCAACACTTTACACATAGTGAGAGCTATAGAGCGACTCTCAGGAAGATGCAGTTAAAACATTTGTTAATGCGTCTTCTCGAAATTAATCTTCGTCGCAGCACACTAACTTCAGTAGTCGTACCAAATATTCTTCTTCATCTTTAATGGTGTAGACACCGCTTATGCGGTTATAGCCGAGTTAACAAATGCGCGTCAATCGTTTCTTCTTTTAGCAATTCGGCGCCAATTCAAGAAGGAAGTTTCCTCTTCGTGTGCATTCCCCGGCGGGTATTGCGTCGAATACTTTCAGAGCTGGAGAGCTTTCATGACCTAGCCAGCTCAGCTGATGTCTCTTTATTTGCTGAACTATGTCGATGTCGACGTTGCCAAAGATATTCGACGTTGCTAAAGAGCAAAGAACCATAAATCTTGCCATCTCATCAGGTGTGATTGTCACCGCGCAACACCGGGGAGAGGATGAATCGCCTTCTCACTTTAGCTTGCCTTCAAACAGATTTTTTTTTTACTATCCAGTTGACTCTTGGTCTAAGAAGTTATGAGCTGCTGGAGCCATATGTAAAAGAATCGTTTTTGGCCACTGCCAAGTGAATGGCGGTTTTAGAACTTTCCTCGCTTGCGTGAACTCCATACTCCAAATACTAAATGTTATTGACCCATTTAATCATCGAAGTAACATTTCTCGGCCTGATAAATTCCGGGTCAATACTGATAACGTAGAGTCGGCTGTTGAGAGAATTGCAATGCTCAATGACTCACACTCATCTAACAGCCCTCATCCTATGGTGCGACTCCGTCGAACCTCCGCGTTTTCTGCCTTTGATGACAAACGGGTTGATCTTTACTACTCTAACGGGATTATAACAATAACATTACAATAGGGGTATTCAGACCGAACTTGTTAATCTGGTAGTTTTTGCTGTACATCAGTAGTAGGTGTAAATTTTGTTTCAAAACTATCATGCTTGCCGGTCTGGTACTTCGTTACTCAGTAAAACGATAATCTGTTAATTTTACAAAAACAAAACTCACGTAAAAAACTACCGAGTATCGATTAATGAATTAATAATGCTGGTCTGAATACCACTAATAATAACAACATGGCTCAGTTATCGTGAATGATTGTGCTCAGATTGAGCTATGGATCTAGCTACTTTCTAAAGCCAGTCGCTGCGAGATAAAGCTTTATATTATAATGTGGACCAGATGGCATAAGGTTAATTAATTAATTTATAATATTGTATCACACATCAATTTCAGTACATACATGTATATGTATTACATATGTACGTGCATTTACCTTCTGTTGCCGCTTTGCATTGCAAAATCTTTGATTTCTGCGACTTGAGACCCGTTTGTTTACAAATAAAGCGGAAGCTTTGGCCTTTGTAAACAATTACTAATACAAAGAAAGCATGAACCACGGAAATACACCACGCATGTGTAAGTTAAGAGGAGGCGCCGAGAGAGAATATGGACAAAGTTGTGCTCAACCAGGCACAGCAGAGAGACAGAGAGCAAGAAATGAAGTCAGCGGCTCACAAGAGCTTAATGACGGAGAGTGGACGCCGATTACTGATAAGAGGTGCTACTCCTTTATCAAACAACAACAAAAGCAACAACAATTTGAAGTTACCAAACATGCGTTTTACAATTTTTAGGGGTTGAAAATGAAAGCTTTCTGCAAAATTGTTTATATTGAGTGGGAGAGAGAGTTCGTGGCAATAATTTGTGAAGCATTTTTCTAAGCAAATTTATTGCGAATTAATATTTAATCCAGCAAGTGCTAATATATGTAAGTGGCGAACAATTACAAATTACAAGCTTAACTAGAATTTAATTATCGCCAACTGCCAATCAATGAAGACAGCGCAGCTGAGGGTGAGTAGGGTTCGACGGGGTGTGGAAGCTACACTTGTGGGTTACATATATGCTGGAGCTGCGCACATTCCAGCTGAAGCTTTGTGGAGCAGTCGACAAACACTGCCACCTTGCCGCCGGGGATGAACGCTAATGGCGCGTGGACGCGGCGGAGAGCGGCGGCGGCGCGGTAGTGGGCTTGTCGTTGCTGCTTTTGTGAGATTTGCGCGCTTTTGCTACTGTAGCCAGAGCTGGCACGTCCGTTGGGTAGTTGTTTTTGTTGTTGCTTTTTGCTGCTTATATATGCGGCATTTGTTAGTTGGCACTGACGCCACATACAAACACACACACATATAGAAGCACATGTGTACGAACGCTTATGTTTGTTTGTGCGGCACTCACTGCGGCGCAGCGGCTGTTGGCATTTGCTGGCTTTGCCAAAAGTACTCGCACTAATTTCGATTCAGTACACTTTCACACGAGCGCGAGCGTTTTGCAGAGCGCGCATAGCAAAGTTGAAAATTAATTTATTCATTAATAGAAAAACACAAACCAAATAATAACAACAACATATTGTTAAAGGTGCGCAACAACATCACAATTAAAGCCTAAAAGTAAGCGCTTCAAATTTATAGAAAATCAACAAAGAAATATGTGCGTGTGTGTGTGCAAAATGTTTATGTGAAAAATTAATAATTCATAAATCAGAATAGAAGTGTTGAAAAAAGTTATGTGCAAAATTATACACTGCAGGTTGTTGTGGCAGCAGTGTAGCAGAAAAAAACGAATATGAGCATATTTTATTGATTGTGTTTTCTCGACTCTTACGAGTGTGCATTCCGTTGTTTTTTCATGGTTTTTTATTTTTCTTTCATTTTTGGTGGTTTTGGCCAAATACGACCCAGTGCTCTTCGCTACATACTACTAATACTACATACATACATATGTATGTACTTGCACGAAAATCAATTTTGAAACAAAAAGGTTGTTCTGTAATTGTGTATGTGTATGTACATGTGTGTGTAAGCAATAAATCGATTAATTTAAAAAATAACACTTTGCTTAATTGAGAATATCCAAATATTTGAAGCTTTTTAATTCGAGCAACAGCTAATTTTTTAGCTTAAAACACTGTATATAACAGTTTTGTGCGGAGATATAAGTATATGCTAAATGTGCTAAATATTTAAGAAGTGCTTATTTTAATAGTTTATAAATCTTTTGTTCTTATATTTTATTTATTACTTATTTAATAAATAACATTAATTCTTTTTTTAATTTTCACAATCTTAAAAAAAATATATTATAAAAATAATAGTAAAATTAATTATAAACATTTAAAATGAAATACAATACAACAAATTAAAAAAAAATGAATTTAAATTAAATTAAATTTAAATTATTTAAATTAAATTAAATTTAAATTATTTGGCATTTTAAAAATAATTTGTTAAGTTTAATTTTGGGCATTTTAAAACAATTAATTTTTAAATTTAATTTTTTAAAATATTTTGAGAGTGTAAAAGGGTATTCCAAAATTATAATATTAACTTTTGCGTTTAAAAATAAAAATCTGGGTAAAAAGAAGTCAAATAAAAAAACCAAAAAAAAAATTGTAATAGATTTGTGACCGTTTTGGCATTTAAAAAAAAATAAATTTTTTGATAATGAAAACCAGGCTTAAAATTTTTTAATATTAATTTTTGTTAAAAAAAAAAAATAAAAAACTGGTAAGAAAATTAAATAAAACACGGAAAAAAAGTTGTTTGTTAGTTTTTTTGCATTTTAAATATTTATTTTAGTTTTCTATAAATATTCTGATCATAAAAAAGGGTTTTAAACATTTTTAATATTAAGGTTTGCATTTAAAAATAAAAATTTGTTAAAAAAAAAAATAAAATAAAATAGGAAAAAATAAATGTTTGAAGTTTTCTGGCATAAAAATAAATTTAAATTTTTTGTAAAGCTTTTGAAAATGAAAACCCGTCTTCAAAATTTTTAATATTATTTTTTTAATAAAAATTTGGTAAAATAAATCAAATAAAATATGCAAAAAAAAATTTTATTGTATGGAGAATTTTTTTTGAAATTGTAAAAATAAGTTTTTTATTTTTTATAACTTTTTGAGAATAAAAAATCGGTCCTTAAAATTTTTGATAATTACTTTAAAGCGTAAATATTATTTTCTTAACTTTTTAAAAATGTAATTTAACATTAATTTAATTTAATTTACAATTTAATAAAAATAATATAATAATTGTATATACATACATACAATAATACATGTTCGGATTGCTAGCTAATATATAACGGGTTATACTCGGATATAAAAATGTAGAGGCTGCTTAAAGAAGCGTGCGTTTATAAATTGCCCAGACTTGAAAGTAAAAAAGACTTCAAACAATATTTTTGATTTTTTTTAGTTTTCAATTTTTCTATAACTCCACTTACATTAATTTATGTATAAATATTTCCGCTAAATAAATTTCTTAAGATTTGTTTCTTATAAAAATAAATAAAAATCTGTTAAAAAAACCATAGCATTAAGATGTATTTTTTCATGTATAGGCCAAGAATTGATTTTTTGGAAATGATATGAACCCCCCACAGGGATTAGTGCCAGGGGTGTGCCACTGCATGGGTGTTTTGTCCAAATAATGGGGGTCGTCACATTTGGATTGGGACTCGATTGAGCACTCTAAATGGGTCAAACCCGTGGGATTTTGCAAAATTTGCCCTACCCACCCAAAAGTTCAAAAAAAATATGGGGACATCATTCGTGTTTAGAGGTATGGGTTTTCGGCAAGTTTCTTATGTTTAAATCCCTAAATATATGAATGGCGATTTTTAAATCGCCCGCCCTGACCCGCCCTACTGATGTATATTTATGTATATAATAATTTTGATATTTACGTTTTTTTGCCATTAAATTAATAATCTCTTATTAAATTTAAAATAATAACGTTGTTTTTTTTTATTTAAAATTGACCAAAATAATCAAAACATAATTTTTGATTTTTTGTCATACAATATAATTAATTTTAAATTTTAGTCTTTAAAATTAAATAGCGCTTTTAAAAAAAAATCATAAACAAGTATAATCAGCTTTTTGATTTTTTAAATTTATCGAGGTCCTTATAAAACATGTTTTAAAAATATAGTTTAAAAAAACTTAATTTTTTTTTGCCATTAAATACATAATTTAAGTTTTAAATCAAAGGTCACTCTTAGTTTGTTATTTAAAAATTAGACAGAATATCTCAAACATACGATTGTTAACACAACTTAGATAGCCAACAAAGTTTTAATATAAATAGCGGATATTGTTTTTCAAAATGTGACTTTTTATTTATTTCCGTGTTACATTTATACGAGATAAAACATATTTTTTTTAACTTAAAAGATGACACAAAGTTTTTTCAAAGGCCACACTTAGTGTTACTTAGACTTAGAAGTCCTATGAAAACGATTGTTTGGGAAAAAAAGTTAAAAAGAATTAAAAAAAAAACAGCAATTCCGAAAAAATTTTTTTCACATATATTGCTATATGTACATCCATTTTTAAGAATACGGAGCAATTCGAAAAAGTTTTGAAAAAAGTTTTGAAAATTTTTGTAGAGATATAAGCAATCTCCGACGTCCCAAAAAAGGGTTTGAAAAAAGTTTAAAAAAAAAATTTGAGAAAAATTTTTTTTAAAAACTTTGGAGTTATATGCAATATCCGACGTGCTCAAAAAAAAGGGCTCTTCACTGCTGCGGTAATTCCGGTTTTAATCGTATCTGAAAAAAGTTTTTTTTTATGTTTTAGAAAACGCACTTAAACATAAACTGCTTTAGGTGATTAGCTGATTAAACTGGGCGGCTACACCTTAGAAGGTGGTTACACAAATATTAAAAACTACTAAATCTTAATAAATTACTTTTAAAGGAATAATCTATCGAAATATACAAAATCGATTTTTTTTTTAATTTCCGACCTATTAATTGATTGAACAATATTTTTTTTAATTTGACATGATAAACTGTGTAATTTTATAATTCAAATGTTGGTCAAAAATAATATTATATTTTTCACATTAAGAATCATTTGTTGTTCTTTAACTGTACAATAAGTAATATGCATCAAATAATTATATGTGGGCTTAGTATTAAAAATTAGCTATGAGAATTGAATTAGTTGATGTATATTATTTATTTATTTCCTTTTTTATCCATTTAAGTAATTAATTTAATTTATTGTTACGAATTTTATTCCTATTTTTTTAATTATATAATTATATTTACTGTGAGCTTGTCCTTATTACATTATCAGGGCAAGTTTTGAAAACTGTTTTAATTTTTTTTGGAAAAAAAAAAAAATTTACAAGCCTCTGATCTATGGAAAATATGCAAAATAAATCATAAATTTGGCGCAAACGATGAAAAGATCCAGCGATTTTAAATGAAAATTAATAAGTTAAAGTAATAAATTGAAAATAAATAAAAAATAATATCAAAAAAATTAAAACATACAAAATAATAAAAAGAAAATAATATTAATGGAACAGTGAAAAAAAAATAATAATACATGCCAAATATATACCTGAACAGCAGAAAAATGTTAAATCTTTTACTCACAATCAATTTTTGAAATTCTCTTCATCGCTCTTAGCAACAAAATTTGATTTGTATGCACCAATAATAGCAGTAAAAAGTACCTAAACAACACAACTTTTTCAATAATCACTAATGTTATTGAGTTGCTAGACACTAAAAACACTAGACGTTTCCATGTGAATGCACGACACTGTATATTCCTACAAATCAATTCATTGTTATTATGCGACAAGCTTACTAATTTACACACATCTGCATGTACGTATGTACGTGTGATTGTTCACATACATAAGTAGATATGAGCATGCGAGTGTAACTACCGGCTTTGTGTTGGGATTTGAGCGATCGTTTTAATTATTTTGAATTTTTTAATGATAAATAATTGAAGCAATCGCAGAGAAGGAAACTGAATCACATGCAGATGACAAACAGATGTATATCTACTTGTATATAAGTACATATGTATATACTTAGTTTTTGCAAAGCAATATATGCAGTGCGCTCCCATTTGCGAAAATAGCTCATGCGACATCGCAGCGGAGTGACAGACAGGCAATCTCTCGAGCACAGGCTAAATTATTCGACTGCCAAGTGGTGGCGGCAGTAGGCCGATGGCTATTTTCGCTGCAACGAATTCGATAGACACATATGTATGTAAATAAGTACATATGTATACAATGTATGTAGAGGCAATGAGATGAAACAACTAAGTCAATACAGGCACACACACACTTAAAGTATATGGTACATACATATGTATGTGTACTTATTGCTGCTAGCACGAAAGCAATGACGACAAATACCCAGCAGTAGCGGCTAATAAATAATGTCAAATAGAATTCGATAGATAAGATTTATTTTTATACACTCACATACAGTTATTTTTGTTAACAACAACAAAAGCACAACAAAAATACATAATAACCTTCCACGACAGTGAGTTCTCCCACTCGCTGGCAGGCAACGCCGCAGATGTTACGAGTACAATTGTGTGCATGCAAAAAAAAAAAAAACACCAAAAAAAAAAACCAAAAAAAAAACAAAAAAAAGAGATCCAAAATAAAATATTTGTATTTATTTTCAATTGTTTTCTTAAGTGTGTTTACTCTGAAAATAAGTTACCGAATATTGACCACTCCGGCTGCCGCTGTCCCCTTTTTATTAATGAATGGAAGCGCTGTGCGCTCAGCTGGGTACCAACTGGCTCGTACGTAGCCAAGTGAATTGATTTCGACTGCTAACAGTAAAAGTTGTGCAAGCAAAGAACCAGCTATGTATGTATATACATATGTATGTGTGTGCATTTGTTTGTGAATCGCACCGCGCTGCGTCTAGGTTGGCTGTCAAACGCCAGCGTTGGCAAGTAAAAAATCAATAAAATGTATGTTTTCATAATTTTGATGGTTGTTTGCTGAGCATTTCTTTACCTTTGCGCTAGCTTTTACATAATATTCTTCCGCTTCCGTTGTGTGGGTTAGGCGAAGGATAATCAGTCGTTTGAAGGCGGTTGTGAGCATAAGCAACATAATTGCGGCGAACATTTTTGCAAGCATTGAAAAATAGAAATTTATTATGTACATATGTATGTATATGTGAAATGAGTTGTACATACTAAGTACATATGTACTTAGTTGCAATATATAAGACTGTGTAAATAGGTGTGTATAGAAGAGGCTAAAAATTGTGCAAAAAAAGAATTGCAGAAAAAAAATTGAAAAAATTTAAAAGAAGTGCAGGCAGGTAACTGAAACTGACACTAATGTGCTTGTGTGTGTAGGGAAAAAAATCATTTTTTCTAACAAAAGCTTAATGCTATGTATGTATCTATGTATATGAACATGCATATGTATAGGTATATACATATAAATATGTATGCATGTTCATGCACATCTACTTTCATTGCACTCGAAATGTCGCGTGGCATATTTACCTTATCGCCAGCTGCACTATTTTTATTTCCGATAATTAATTTCGTATATATGTAAGTATACCTTTCTTAAATCAATAACAAGCCGTTTGCTGCTTGATTTAGTTACAAAAGCGGACCCTGTGAAATATCAAATAATTTACTGAGTATACCAACAAATGTGCAGCTGCATATGTATGCCATCCAAGCAAAAAAAAAATAAATGTTAGTATATGCATGGAAAATGCTGCACGTGAGCAAAATCGGTGACACAATTTTCGACCCAAATGTCAAAGCAAAAGTTTAAAGAAGCACACAAAAAGATAAAATAATAAGATCAAAAAAAATAAAATAAAACAATTAAAAGGTCCTAACCGGGTACAACGACATTTTATAACTCGTCCCAATGATAAAGTGAATAATTCGAGATTTCATTATCCGTCCATTTAAAATTAGTTGTGTATAAATTAAATTATATTATTAGCACACTTAAATAAACCTCGCTACTAAATTGTGGGCGAAAATTTATCATAATTTTAATAGTCAAAGCCTGTGGGTGCGCAGCTTTCTTTCTGCTGCAAAGTTTTCCTAAGTCGTAAAATTTTTGGTGTACTGATCTTTTTTTTGCTATAGTGAGTTAAAGCACAACATTTAGTGATTTTCCCAAAATAACATTTGTATGGGAGTAAATGCGTGGTTTATCCGTTCCTTCCATTTTTGAACTGTATATGGAAATCATTAAGGAAACGACTCTATAGTTTGGTTAAATATAGTAAAAAATGTATGTACAAAAAATTTAGTAGCTCGGAGACGCCCACTTTTCCATAAAAAATTCCACCAAAAATTTCCATAATATTGCCCCCTACTTTAATGCGATCTTTTGTGCCAAATTTCACTTTAATATCTTTATTTAGGCTTAGTTATGACCACAATTACATAGGTTTTAACGGTTTCCGCCATTTTAGTTGGGCGTTGGCAAGTAGGGGGGCCGAATTTTGCCCATCTTCGAATTAACGCTTCTCATGGAGCCATCGGAGTAGAAATACGTGTACGTAATTTTCATCATGATATCTCAATTTTTACGCTCAAGTTACCGGCTTGCATCAGACGGAGGACGGAAACGGAAACTAGGACAGACATCCGGATTTCACCTCTACTCGTGCCATTGATCACTTTAGTGAGCTGTCCCGATACATAACCAGACCTTCCCATGAATGCACGCGATCTTTTTCCCAAATCTTTCTACATAGTCTCCTTGTAACTAACTGATTTTTTTGAGGCTATAGGATTTTCATCATTAGCTATTTCCAAATCACGTGGCGTCCTTTGTCTGCAAAATAACGGTGTCACGAAAGAAAAAAGATTTGCCTCCTCCTTTGACGATTTCATCATCGGGCCCGCCAATCGGCATTTTAAGTTGAGGAAACAAGTCGCTTGGTGCAAATCCGGTTGAATTGGGATGGTCCAAGCAGTTCGAACCCCAAAATTCAGCAGTGGAATTTTTCGGGTGCGGTTCGAAATGGTGCGTTGTCTCGCGCGCGGACTTTTCTTTTTTTGCAAATGTGTGGCCGATTTTTCGAAATTTCTTCCTTTAGCTTGTCCAATAATGATGCGTAGTACGCTAAATAAGTTAAAGTTGGCCGCTTTTTTCAAGAAGGGTGAAGAAAAATAATTCCATGGCTTTCCCAAAAAAGACTCGCCATAGCTTTTCCCCAGAGCCGAAAATTCAGCTGTTTGGTGTTTTGTACGCTGGGGCTTGGTTCCCCCTTTTTCAATCCACTGTTTAACGATTGGTTTTTTTTTTCAAAGATCGCGTATAATGATGAATCCAACGTTTTCGTCGCTATCAGTTATCAATCTACGCCAAAACTTGGTCTTGACATTGCTTCTAAAAACTGAGGCCAATAGAGCTCGCTGGACAATTTTCATAAAGCGCCCACGTTTGTGGTCTAAGCGTAGCAAACTTCGCGGCAACCCAACGGCGCGGGGACAGCTTTCCCCTCTATTGGCCCAAATCTTGGTTTAATATGTGACAACAGTTTCTTTTTGACATCTTCATAATCTCAAGCTATTTCCCTAAGACTATTTACCCGTCTTGTGGGGTCGTCTAGTCACCAAGTCTGATGAACTTTTAAGCGATGTTATCGTTAGTGGATTTCAGTTTTGTTTTGGGACGCCTAGGACGTTCATCATCTTCCGAAGAAACTCCTGCGACCTACGTTTTTAAATTCAGGCCTGCCCAAAATTTTAAATCGGTGGAACGATTGCAGAGTCCACCATAACACGAGTCCAACTCATCTTTGATTTGTGGAAGGCGTATTGCCTTTCAAAAATAAAAATTTAATTACAGCCCGATATTCAATTTTTTCCATTTTGGAAATCACCAGAAATAGACTTCACAGAAACGACTGTCAACAGATAAGTTGCAAATTAAATTATCTGAAATTTTTTGTAGAGTAGCTATTATGATATGCTCAATTGAAGTAGAAACGTTTTTTCAAATATGTGCTAGCTTCACGTGTTGAGGGTCGGTTATTTATCGGACAGCCCTCGTATAACCCCTAATATCTGACTCTTTTAGTTTTAGTGACTTACAAACAACCGTTATTTTGAACAAAACTTTAATACTCCTTTCCCTAGCAACTTTTGTTGCGAGAGTAAAAAAATTATTTGTGTCCTAAACAATATAACAGCACACAAAGAGAACTCACGTCACTAAAATTATTACATCGGCATTTACTGTAATAATAATAGTCCAAGCTTTTGTGCGCAACTGTCGTCGCTTAGCGAGCCAGTTTAAATAATTTGGCAAGTTGGTGTATAAGGGGCTAATAAAAGTGAGAAAAGCCAAAAATTCTTAAAATTGAAAAATAATAAAAATTATAATTTTTTTTAATATCGTTCTAACTCAATAAGTAAGCGTGCGTTTTAAAATAAAACAATGTAACGTAACTCGAAACTTGTCATAAAGCATTTTAAAGAATAAAATCTAATATTTTTTACACTTTAAAAGCCAACATTCTTTTTGTTGATTACATACAAATTTGTTTACACAATTAACAATGCTCGCAGCCTGCCTATGTAATTTTCTGGTTCGCTATACTTTAACCGTTAAACTATATGAACCGATAAATATTTAACAAAAGTTACGAAAAGTTATAAAATATGTATTATTTTTAAAATTAAGTATCGGAGTGATCTTATCAGTAGTGTGCGATCAGTAATTTCAAGAAGGATCAAAATTTTTGTCACATATCATCCAAATGGTGAAATGTTTAGTGGAGTGCATTGAGCACCAGACAATGAATGTCAATCTACATATTTTCGGTATCATTATAGAACAAGTGAGGAGGGGCAAAATTTGGGTGTAACCGTACATTTTATGCTCCAAGGAGCAAAGCACGGAAAATATCTTCATACATATGTATATTCACAAAATCTTTATATTAAAAACTCTTGCGAAAGAATGCATGAGAAGATCGGCATATGTTATAGTATAGTATACATATGTATATGGGATAGAAGATTTGGGCAAAGAATTTGAGTCATTGTTATTCAAATTAATTCAAATTTCCATAAAAAGTGTGGGTAGATTTTTGAAATCATTTCAACGTTTTTTGGAAATGTCAGGTGGGTAATCGGAAATAACTATATAGTGCTTATTGGGAACAGAGAGGAGACGGGGTCATTACATTAGTTTTGCTATTGCTCAGGTATACTTGAGAACATATTTCATGCATTTTTATAAATATATAACTCACACACTAATCGACATATTCGGCATAAGGTTTGTTAGAATAAAGCCAGCAAATGTAGTATAGAAGTAGAGAATCGGGGTAATTTATGGACTATTCATCTATATTTTGAACCTTAAAGATATACTATAATCTAATTGTATATTATAATTGTATATTAAATATATGAGATATAAAATATTATTGACGCATTTTATCGAGTTTTGGAATTACTACTCATTATCACCAAAATATCAATATACCACTGTGAGAAAAAATAGTAAGACTTTTTAATTTAAAGTTTGAGCGGAAGCATATTTGTCGACATTTTTTTTTTAAGGTTGGTTGGACTGTCAGTGACATCTGTGCCAAAAGTAACATCAAAATAGTCATTAGTATTTAATATACGCTTCTCTTTCTGTAGTTTATAAAGTGCATTCGATGATTTTTACGATCAGTGAAATTATTCAACAAAGAAGTTCCATTAAATTTTGTATGCGGAATCAAATTTCTGTTGCTGTAACGTTCAAGTGATAATTGTTTGTAGCGAGAGCAAGAGTGTTCGATTGGTACAAATTATTCAAAGAGGGTCGAGAATGCGTTTACGACGAACCACGTTCAGGACAGCCATCAACATCACCTGATGATCAACACGCCAATAAAATAAAGGGATTGGTGCTTGATAATCGGCGATTAACAGTCAGAGATCTTACTCCCAACGTTGGAATATCGAAAGACTCAGTGAAAGTCATTTTGAAAGTTCATTTAGATCTGGAAGCACGATTGGTTCCAAAATCGCTCAATTTTTTCGAAAAACAACATCGCGTCTGTGACACAATGCTTTCAGACTACCAAGATATTGGAAAACGTATTATTACTGGCAATGATCTATGCTTAGAGCCTGGAAACAGACGCTTAATCCGTTGAATATCGTGCCAAAGGTGACCCGAAGCGGAAAAACCTCGTCAAAGCAAATCAAAAATGAAGGTTATGTTGACAGTTTTCTTCGATTATCAAAGTCTGTTGCACTCCGGATTCCTTCCGACCGACCAAGCTGTCAACAAGAAATACTTTTTGAGTTTTATGCGTCGATTCCGCGCAGCTAATGGTTAAAATAAAACGGAGTTATGGGCGACTGTCTTGATTCTTTGAGAGTTTTTCGCCAAATTTTCTACCAATAATGTGCCGGAACCACCGTATTCGCCTGATTTGGCACCGTGTGACTTCAGGCTATTCAACAAACCCAAACGACTGCTTCGGTGAAACCGTTTTGAGTAATTTGAAGACGTGAAGCGGTACGCTCATTGAAGGCTATTCCGAAAATTAACTTTAACAACTCTTTCGAGGATTGAAAAAAATGTTGGCATAAGTGTACCGGGCCAAGGGGGCTTACTTTAAGGGGAAGGAAGTAGATTTTGAAGACTAAATTTAGAATTTTAAAATTATGACTATAGTCTTACTAATTTTTTCTCATAGTAGTATATACGTTGACATTTGATACTACTAAGCAGAACAATATTCTGCGACAAATGCTCGCTCTTCTTAACTATATTGAATCTCCTTAAGTCAAGATTGAAGACTGATTTCGCAATTTATTTCTCCGAGATTCTTAATGGTACTTCCCTGTTTTACTTGTCATCTGTTCAGTAGCCCATGAGCTTTCAATGCTGCTCAAAGAAAACGACGAGACCATTTCTCAATAAGCAAATAGAGTTACAGATCATTTTTAGCATGGTACAAAGCATCAAGTTTAATAATTCATGATTTCGCACATTTTTTGTGATTTTTCCTCCACACATTCGCACCTGTCTAATCGCTCTGGGTTCAATGAGTGCACAAGCCAAAGTTGGCTGTTAGTTGCATTTCGCCGCAATTCATGAATTTAATTGTGATTATCTTGCTTTTCAGCTATTGTCTGTAGCGTGTTCGTGTAGCAACTAGGAAATAGCAGAAAGTGCGCATAAAGATATACCTGCAAAACATAAGCAATAACGGTGTTACAAGGAAATCATACCGCATGTTGTGCAATTCATATCAAAGCAGCGGCAACAACAACAGCAGCAAACAACAACTGGCGTTGTAGTGTCATCGCGAACAGTGTCGGTTAAATAAATGTGGATTAATAGCCCATATTGGCGCGCCATCCGGCGATGTTTATTCATTTTCGTCGCTATCTCGCTGCTGCCTTTGGCGCTCGTCTATATGGTGCGCCTGGACCAGGCCTATCGCCTCAAAGGATATGAGGTGAGTGCACAGTACAAATATATATACATATACATATTTACAGAAATACATTTTAGCTTATCATTATTTATGTATGATGCTTTTGTAATTAGCGGTAAACTGCATTTTTATCTCGCCAACACAACAACAATTTATTATGTTTAAGCTTCCAACGCTCGCAAATTCTCGTTTGTTTTGAGCTAAGCTCCAATCTTATCGCTCGCGCTGATAATAAAGCTAAGGTTTAAAGTCAATTTGATCAATAGTCGCTGTATTTATATTGCTAGTTTTTATTGTTGTTGTTTTTTGCGTGTGTTTACTTTTTGTTGTTATATTAATTTGCTCTTTTATTGCATATTAAAAGTGTTAATCTAGAAAAAAAAGTTTGTAAATATTTTTAACACATCTCCGAGCTTCGTGGCACACAACAACTTTTACATTAGCTTCGTCACACGTCGTTGCCAAGTTACCGCTATATAGTATATGAATACACTTGTGTACATAAGTACTCTATCGGTTGAATAGCTGTTAATAAGGTGCAAATTGATGATTTTAAGTAAAACTAAGGAAGAAGAAGAACTTATTTAATATCTTATAAAATGCTACAGTCGAAACTCAACCTCGAAAAATGTCGATAATTTACAATAATTTAATATCCTTTAATTATATATATTCCACAGAGTATAACAGTTAAGTGTGGAGGTCTTCCACGTTCTCTGTTTCCTCAGGCGGATATTGCGTCCAATACTTAGAGCTCGATTGCTTTCCTCCATTCTGTAACATCCTTATATAATCGGCATGTGTGCATTTGGCTCTGAGTTCTTACTCGGGAAGAGCGCTTTCAATAGCTTCAACTTCACTATTTTCCACTGTTTCTCTGACATCTATATACGTACCATCGGATTACTGTAGGCGATGTGCACCACGATCAGAGGTCGCTTCCCATTCACATTGGCTGACGCCGTTGCATTGGAAGTTGTTGGCTTGTCGTCCGCATGCTTGACGTTCTGCTTTTGGGCTAAGTCCCAAAACTTTCTCTTTTTCGTTGATGCCTCCAGTTGATTCTCTGTCGAACGCTGCCTCTTTTCAGCGATGTGCTGCTTTAAGCGATTTGCAAATGCTGGATCCGAGGCACTGCACCATACTTGTGGCGAAATGTACACAGCTCTTTTTCGCCCTCTCTCTAGCCCAAGCTAACCGTTTCACATTCTCTTCCTTTTGATTGGACTTGCTTTTGAGTGGGCTACATACCATATACCGACAACCGTCGTGCTTAACCTTCAGTCTCTCATTGCTTTAACATCTTCCGGGGCTTTCTCTTGTTGCCAGAGTTGAAACCCTCGGTTATCTGCTCAAGAGAGCGCAGACACTCTTCTTTCTTCTTCACAGCGCTTTCTCCAGTCTGGTCCGTTTTTTGTTATTGTTGTAGAGGCATAAAACATTCCTGAAGCAATTTCGAGGAATAGTGCCGAATTGACAGTCCTTGGCCGGATAAAAATTCGGGTCCTTAGACTGTCGTTGGAACACATTAGCTGTAGAGCTAGCTTGGCAGTAGTAGTTATTACAATCACCGCAGCCTGCTCTCGTTGTAATGAAGGTGTGGCCGCTGGCGGCACTGCTTGTCATATCGCTGCGACCGCCGGTGGTAGCAGTCTCGTCTCCTATCGACGTTTGGGCTGATATCCCGGCCTTCTTCATCACTTCGTTTCCATTTTGAGCTTTGACATCGGAGATCTCTACCTCTAGCATTTTATATCTACTGCCAGGTACTTCATTAGTAATGTTTGTTATATTCCGCCATTCACTTTCTTCTGAGATTGCATATAAAGCAATTCATCATGAGGAAATACACCAGCCTTCGATGGACGACGCCTGTATGCAATGTCATGATTCAGCCAGTCCAAAAGTAGCTTGAGTCTACGACATTACAAGCACCGACACCCATTGCCCTCGGTATTTTGTTTTATATGTAGTTATTTAAATAGAAGTATTCGACGCAGTACCCGCGGGGGGAAGGAGGAAGACCTCCACTCTATAGGTACTACAACGAACATTTTAAGCAAGTGAGATCCTTCTTAGGATCGACCTTTTAACTTAACCTAACCTAATCTAACCCAATATGGTCATCAAAAGTTCCTATCGATATAGAGATAGTTTCCTTATTGGTAAGGCATACAGAAAGATGCATACTTGAACCATTTAGCACTTAGATAATTATTAGAGACTCATGGGAAAATAACTCTCAAGTCATTGGCCTTCAGTGTTCGTTACTAATGGTAACAGTGGCTCCATCTAAAGATTGAACGAAATATAACTCAATAATCTATTTAACTTGCGAACCACACGGGAAATTACTTGTTCCGGTTGGTAGATAGATAAGGGCAGTGTCTTAGAACTGTAGCTATGGAAATATGACAATTTTATTATTTTACGGATCAGTTAATTCCAAATCAAGAATCCAGAATTGTGAATCACCGCCGAATAGAAGCTGAAGCTAAAAATGTGTGTTCTAATTAATTTTCAGCTTTTGCGAGAATAAACTATACTAAATAAACATATGAGAAACAATTGTGTTTACTTAAACAGCTGTTTAGTCAGGTTTTTCTTCAGATATTGCTATACTAATTAAGGTAACAGCCTTCAGATTATTTAAATAATACTCGTACCGTTACTTGTGATTTAGACGCGGTTATCGTCTGATTAAGAATTATTACACGTTATGTGGTGATTATTGAAAATACCTCTCGGAATCATTCGTTTTTATGAGACTAATGACCTTTGTCATGTGAATAATTTTTAGTATATTCGAAGAATACCACGTGTTGGCCGGTTTAATATGCTCCCGGCCTCGTCAAAATTTTGTAATAATAAATATAAGTACTTTATTAGTTTTCCAATAATTTGAAGGTTTTGTTTATGTAGCATAGTTGGATTATAGTGAAATATGCGTAGTTTTGTTCGATAACTAATTGCCATTTTAAAGATAATTTTATATGCCACTCTCCAGGACAGTGGAAAGAAAACCGATATCCACCCTTAGAATGCGAGCCCGGGAGGAATTGTCCCCAATCTCCCCCACACTCAGACACTGTCACTCCCATTGAAACCGTCGTCGCTATTAGCAAAGTACTTATTCAGTTGATTTTTACCACTTTTTAGGCAAAATTTTCAACTACAAAATTATTTGCCCTACATAGGAATAAGCAGTATTCATTGTCGCCTGATATTGACTATAAAGTGGACGAATAAAGACCCACGAACCTACTTTCCTGAGCTTCTGGTTAGTCACCATTCATGTATATTATATGGCCTCTCTCACTAACGCAAACTGGCCGCATCTGCTGCTTTCTTCAGATGATCAACTTGTTATCAGTACAGGTCTGAATTAAAAGTTTGCCGATAGGAGAGTAGCTCAAAGTAGATGGTTCCCTGCTCATCTCACTAACCAGATAGCAAAGCAAGGCTTAGTCATCATTCATTGCGAGCTCATCTCGATTCAACCACGATCGTTTTCGCTTGACTCACGATTTTGCAGCGATTGTAGGTGGAAATTTGGTCCATGCGATTTTTAGAAGCTAACCTATGTATGGCACCTATAATTCGAGCTTTTTTGCGTCAAGTCTTATTTAAATTGTTTAAAAGATTTCTGCGAAATATTTAGCTCCCAACCAATCGAGTCAATGCTTATGGTTATTGATATTTTCGGTAATTGATTCCAGGTGTGGTGTAGTTCGACGAAACCAAAATTTCTAGTGTATCAGGCAATTTTCTGTTCACTGGTCTCTGTCTTTTCCGCGTGCTCAAACTATACTGAGTCAAGGAATCACGAAACCGCCTCAGAAGTTTAATTTAGAAAAAAAACAATAAAGTCCTATTCTTTACATATGTAGCAATAACAGAAGGTACAAACATTTGTTTCCCAAATAACTTGGAATTTAGCTGCTGGTCATAATTCTTAATTAATTTTACAGACGTATTTACTGCCGCCTCCACTCGAAGCAAAAGTGAACAGTGCACTTATAGAGCAAAGTAAAATTTCCTTCATAAATATTTACTTGTATATTTGTGCATAAACAGCAACTTGTGTAAATTCAAGTGCAAAATAAATTCGAAAAATTCTCCTACTTTTCTCAATTTATGCGCATATTTTAGCGCTGGGGTATGTTTATCTACACAAAAATATGTTTATTTAATAAATATTGTATAAAATAAATATTTTGAGGCTAAAGCTAATGAGCTCTTAACTATCGCCTTTTCTTGAAACAGATAATAATAATAACCAAAGTAATTACTAAAATTGTTTATCGCAAAAATTTAGTATGTATATGTATTGTTATATACTTATATATGTGAATGGTATTAAATATTATATATAAGTTATAAGGCTCGGGATTTGACAACCTAAGTTGATTTAGCCGTCTGTATATACGACGACATTGACATAGTTCAGCGGCAGCGACAGCGGCTACGCCTAGGTCATGTTGTCATGTTGTCCGGATGGACGAAAACACTCCAGCTCTGAAAGTATTCGACGCAGTACCCGCCGGGGGAAGCAGAGGAAGAGGAAGACCCTCACTCCGTTGGAAGGACCAAGTGGAGAAGGACCTGGCTTCGCTTGGAATACTCAATTGGCGCCAAACGTAGTAAGAAGGAATCTCGAACTGGCGCGCGGTTGTTAACTCGGCTATAATCACGTAAGCGGTGTCTACGCCAATAAAGGAAGAATATAGCGAACTTCTTCCTTATTGGCGTAGAAATCGCTTAGCCGAGTTTACAACAGCGCGCTAGTCGAATACTCTTTGTTCATCGAAAGAAGACTCTACTTCTCAATTGAGATATTCTGCGTTGGTCCTTCCCGATCCTGATGGAGCTTTTGCTATTGCTCAACGCCCGTTTACATAGCCGTCATAGTTTTGCGGAGATACCAAATTCAGACATAGCGGCAGCTACTTTTCGTGCTGTCAAAAGTAGTTTTGAAATCGACAAAGAGATGACGAGGAGCCTTTTTCAAGATTTGTTGTTGTTGATTTTCCAGGTCTGAAGACACACTGATAAGGTCCAATTACTTTCTTTAAATTTCACATAGTACGCCCGATAGAACCTTATATGCGATGTTGGAAAGACTAATTCCACGTGTTTGAATAGCCGCTATCGGCCAGCTTGTCAAGATTTTCATGCTTACGCATTTCGCCCTCTATCTTTTTTTGGCTACAAATGCGTCCCGCTTCCCTCTTCAGCACCCGGTATCTATCCCGTACCGCACGTGTTGCAGTCCAATGCAACGTTGCGAGGTAGGCAGTCTGTTTATTTCTGCTCCGATACAATACTCCTCATCGTACCAGCTATTTTGCCTTTTCAAAAAACCAATGATTTCATTTGCAGCTGTACCTAAAGAGCTTGACATGTCGTCTCACGGTTCACTTACGAACAGAAAATCGTTCGGCTGTCTCTTCCGTCTCTCCCAACAGGATCGATCTGGTTAATGGCTTTTCGATGCGGAGACAGCAAGGTAGCTTGTTGAATTTATCAATGCTGGAATCTAATACAGCATATTTCGGGCCCCGGCAAAGTCCTCGTTGAGGCTGAATTTTACCGACTGTTGTGTCAAAGATACCTTCTTTGCCCACCCTGACGTTAAAGTCGCCATAGGTGCGCTCCAAGCGCTCATAGTAGAAGGCATTCTTGGTCACATTGTCCTTGTCTTCCGTCGGGCATGGGCAATATGTTGAAGATCTTCGCTTTAATGCGGATTGTGGCTAGATTTTCATCTTCTTTCCTTTATATGGCCACTGTAGCAAATGCTACAAGGACCTACTCGTCTCAGTCCTTGTCTCGTCTATCGCACTTCTTGGACGGCGGTGATGTCAGCATTTACTGTTTGGGACATCAACCGGCAGGGCAGCGACTCCTTTCCAATTAAGGGACCGGACATTCCAGGTGCATGCCTTTAAATCGTAATCCTTAATCCTTGCGTTTGCCGTGATCGTCATATAGCATATACATAGCTGTAGTAAAAACTGAAAGATCTTCTTTATTTAAGGAGATATCTTCACGAAATTTGGCTTGGATGTGTCCTAAGAAGTGTTATAATTTGCAAACAAATTGTTCAAATCAGACTTCTTCAAATACATACATATGTATGTATGTAAGTCAAAATCAAGATAAAGTTCTTTTTATACCTTATTAAGCTATAAAAAATAAAGCTGTGAAGGGTATTATACTCGTAGTTTCGGTTAAACCAATGTTAATTTTTTTTTGTTCTACTATGTAGGTATTTACTTTAAATATGGAAAATTTTTCAGAAAACATTTGTTTAAATATTTGTACGTGTTTAGATAGAAACAAAGCTCACAAATTCATAAAATTATAATATACATAATACATATGTATGTATGTATAAATCTATAAGAAAGTTCGTATATGTTTATAATTAACTATACGCAAAATGTACAAGTTTTGTCAAATTACAGACGTAAACGCTCGGTCATGCGTGACCTTGTCCAAAGCGCCGTCGTTGAGTAGACTAATTAATTTATTCTTTAATTACTTTGTGTGGACAAAAATAACAATACTACGTCATTGCTATTTTCTAGCAGAGGAATAAATTATTCTTACAAAAAATTGAGAGTCATGGACAATTTTGCACCCAATTAGACTTTCAAAAGAATAGCATAAAATGAAATCATCGCCACTGCGTGTGTGTGAAATTTTCAGTGGATGTATGAAGTGAATGGAATAAGCTAAAATAATGCAAGTTTTTTTAGTTAAAAAAAAGTTATTTTTTCGTTTAAAATATATATTTTCTTTATATGCCTGCCATTTAGCGAAACATGTACATATGTAAAGCTAAAAATTTATGAACTTTACTAGCAAGTATTATGGCAGTCCGTGTAGGCCTTTTTGAAAAATAAAAATGACTTCTGAACATTGGCACGTCATTTTACATATATTAAAATATCTAGAGCAAAATTTATTGGATTATGCATGGCTTCCGGCTATAAATTAATGGAAAACGTTGTATGTTATGTACTGCTACCAACCCTTGTTATAGTACATACATATAGCATACGGGGCAAGTATGTGAAATTCAGGCAACCGTTCAAGACCAGTTACATACATCATTTTGTGAGTTTTAGAGTATTAATACGTTTAATTCCTTAAAAAAATATTCGGTTATCATGCTGTGGTAACGGTTACGTTCTCACTGGCATCAGTTATGAAGAAATATAGACCGATGTTTCCACCGGACCACAAACTACTGGAAGATGGTAGCTCTTGAATCTTTTCAGATTGCTCTTTGCCCTAAATGCGGCAATTCTGCCTGTTTACATACCACTTGAGCCCGAAGTGGACCTCATCGCTGAACAAAATTTGAAACTTTTCAAGAGCCCATAGAGCGAAGCGAAGTCGCATGGGAAGGTCGCGGCAACAGTTCTTGCCCAACTTGTATTTTTTACGATTTCAATTTAAGATCTCGATGTAAAATGTGCCAAGTCGATTGAAACAAACCGTCCGAGTTGCTGCGAACGGTACCGAATCGACTCTCCACGATCTTCGTATACACACGAAGCTAAGGCTGCTTTATTTTCTTCACTGCGTGCTAGCCGTAGTCTATTCGGTCGAATATAATCCAATAATAAGTGCTGGGTGTCAAGATAAGTGATGATGTTGCGAATAGTACGCTCAGTAGGCCGATTATGTTGACCATAAACGAAGCGCGCGAAACACATAAAGTTGAACGAATTGTACACATTGTTAAGGTGTAAATCTTTCAATGATGAAATATCAAACAATGCTGAACAAAAATACTATGACAGCTTGACACGACTCACACGTAATCTGTCATAAAAAGGCCATTGAAAAAAGTACCTATACTTGGATCAGCTGTTAAATCTCTAAAAACAAATACTTTTACTTTAAACAGTACTTTATAAAAATTTAAACTCAGCGTTCTTTTCAGTGTTTCTAGTAAACTGTAAACAATGTCTGGTTATTGATATTCGCACTACCAAATCCTTTTATAGTAGTCAGGATAAAAAGTCCGGCAACTATACATTATTATTCCTCTTACAAAATATTGGTGCTACTTTTCCCTGACTACAAATATACTCACCTCGAAATACCGTAATCAACATTTTAAGCCACTCTTTGTAAAAGAATATATCTAATCAATAAACAAAGAGCACATGATCTAATTAGTTATAAACACTGTCTGCTGAGCTACTTTTCAATAGTTGCATCAATATACATATATGTTTAGTATGTATTACAAGTAAAGTACAGAAATCACTTGCAAGTTCCGTCCAATAAACCAAGCTAACGGTTTATCGTTTTTAATTAGCGCCAACTGGCACACACACACAAACATACAATTGGTTGTGCTAATCCGTCCATGCAAATAAGCTACTATATCTTTTTACTGTTCGTCTTCCGGGACCTCTAACCAAACCTCATACACACAAACACATACACACACACATACACATGTATGCAAAAACATTCGAGGAAGACATATCAACGAGTTATTGTCACTCTGCTTGCACTTGACCCTGGCACTACTGACCACGACAGCGATTACAGCGCATTGGGCGAATAGCTGCGATTGAGGGGCAAAGCCATAAACTTGTATATTGCATTTGTATGCATTCACACACCCACACACACACACGCACTCACATATGTCCACTTATAAGCTGCTTTGAATGCTTTTCTTTGCTTTATACGCCACTTTGGAAATTTGTTTACGACTTTTTGTTGTTCTGTCATTGTTGCTGTTGTTGCATTCCAGTAGCATTTCGCTGAATGCATCTGAATTTACATTTGTATTGTCGGAGCAATTTAGTGACTTTGGTGTTGCTAGCGGAAAAGCGTGTAGGAAATCAAAAAGCGAATGACATATGTACATGTACATATGTGTTTATCTATATACATACATACTTTCTTACATAAAAAGACACATATTTGCTCTCCTTAAAATGTTGTGAATAAACAAATTTCTATACAAATCACTTTTGTACACATTGTTATTGTATACACAGACATACTTGGTTTTTTATTCGATGTAATAGATATTGACATTAAGTGGTTGTTCGAGATTATAAATTATAATGTACGTGAGCTTTTAATGTCGATTTTCACTTGGTTTATTGTTAGTACACTCAAAGTCTATGTAGAAATGTCCGTACATACTACTAGAAGCAATAAATAGTAAGACTTTGTTCAATGTTATTTCGAATACTCGAAACAGTTGAATATTTTGATAAGCATATACTGAGCACAGGTTTCAGATAAGGCGACTCTTCGATCTACTGTTGCAGAAAGTACATCGAGCTTCAGAACTAAATAGAGTAGGTACCATCTTCTATAAGAGTGTACTGCTGGTGGCGTACGCCAATGATATTGATATCATCGGCCTCAACAACCGCGCCGTTAGTCCTGCTTTCTCCATAATGGATAAAGGAGAGAAGCAAATGGGTCTGGTACTGAATGAGGATAAGATGAAATCTTGTCATCAAACAAACAGTTGTCGCACTCGTGACTGACTTGGCTCTGACGTCACTGTTGTCAATTATAATAAATTATAATTTCATCTATCTTGGAACTAGTATTAACACCAACTACAATGTCAGCCTCGGAATCCAACGCAGAATAACCCTTGCCAAATGTTGCTGTTTCGGACTGAGTAGGCAATTATCAAAGTCCTCTCTCGACGAACAAAGACCAACCTCTCCAAGTCACTCATCATTCCCGTCCTGCTATATGGTGCAGAGGCTTGGACGATGACAACAACTGATGAGTCGACGTTGCGAGTTTTCGAGAGGAAGGTTCTGCGGAAGATGTGTCCTCCTTTGTGCATTAGCCGCTGTGAATATCGCATTCGATATCGCTGTGACATAGTTCAGCGAATTAAAAGACAGAGGCTACGCTGGCTAGGTCATTTCATCCGAATGAACGAAAACGCTCCAGTTGTGAAAGTATTCGACGCAGTAACCGCCGGAGGAAGCAAAGGAAAGAGAAGACCTCCAGTACGTTAGAGAGATCAGGTGGAGAAGGACCTGGCTTCGCTTGGAATCTCCAATTGGCGCCACATTGTGAAAAGAAGAAACGACTGCCACGCTGTTGTTAACTTGGCTATAATCGCGTAAGTGGCATCTATGCCAGTAAAGAAGAAGAAAAAGTAGTTTACAGACTTCTATGAACACTCTTTCCGGTTTTGATTTGTCGGCTTTCAGAGTTTGTGCACTTTAACTTAAGTACCTATGCCTTGTAGCAAAGACGATTTTTTTTATTTTCTTCTTGCAGTATTTTTGACCTTTTGGATCCTAATTGCTGTTCACTTATACATTCAATGACTGGTTTTCTTTTTTTGGAGGCGAAGTCTTCTTAAAATACTGCTGGGAAAAAATCAGAGTTATTCAGTCAGGTATTATTCAGTCTTGCGCTTATCCACTGCCGTTCTTCCAGCCTGAGTCCTTGGATCACTATTGGGGCCCACTGTTTAAATTTTGCTTCCTTGTCCAGTCTGGAGAAAGCAGAACTAACGGCGCGGGTGTTGAGGCCGATGATATCAATATCATCGGCATACGCCAGCAGTTGTACACTCTTATAGAAGATGGTACCTTCTCTGTTGAGTTCTGCAGCTCGAACTATTTTCTCCAGAAGCAGGTTGAAAAAGTCGCACGATAGGGAATCACCTTGTCTGAAACCTCGTTTGGTATCGAACGGCTCGGAGAGGTCCTTCCCGATCCTGACGGAGCTTTTCGTGTTGCTCAACGTCAGTTTACACAGCCGTATTAGTTTTGCGGGGATACCAAATTCAGACATCGCGGCATAAAGGCAGCTCCTTTTCGTGCTGTCGAAAGCAGCTTTGAAATCGACGAATAGGTGGTGAGTGTCGATTCTCCTTTCACGGGTCTTTTCCAAGATTTGGCGCATGGTGAATATCTGGTCGGTTGTTGATTTACCAGGTCTGAAGCCACACTGATAAGGTCCAATCAGTTTGTTGACGGTGGGCTTTAATCTTTCACACAATACGCTCGACAGAACCTTATATGCGATGTTGAGGAGGCTTATCCCACGGTAGTTGGCGCAGATTGTGGGGTCTCCTTTTTTATGGATTGGACAGAGCACACTTAGATTCCAATCGTTGGGCATGCTTTCGTCCGACCATATTTTACAAAGAAGTTGATGCATGCTCCTTATCAGTTCTTCGCCGCCGTGTTTGAATAGCTCGGCCGGCAATCCATCGGCCCCTGCCGCTTTGTTGTTTTTCAGGCGGGCAATTGCTATTCGAACTTCTTCATGATCGGGCAATGGAACGTCTGCTCCATCGTCATCGATTGGGGTATCGGGTTCGCCTTCTCCTGGTGTTATGTGTTCATTGCCATTCAGAAGGCTGCAGAAGTGCTCCCTCCATAATTTAAGTATGCTCTGGGCATCGGTGGATAGATCACCTTGGGGGGTTCTACAGGAGTATGCTCCGGTCTTGAAACCTTCTGTAAGCCGCCGCATCTTTTCGTAGAATTTTCGAGCATTACCCCTGTCGGCCAGCTTATCGAGCTGTTCGTAATAACGCATTTCGGCCTCTTTCTTCTTCTGTCTGCAAATGCGTCTCGCTTCCCTCTTCAACTCTCGGTATCTATCCCATCCCGCACGTGTTGTGGTCGATCGTAACGTTGCGAGGTAGGCAGCCTGTTTTCTCTCCGCTGCGACACGGCACTCGTCGTCGTACCAGCTGTTCTTTTGCACTTTCCGAAAACCAATGGTTTCGGTTGCAGCTGTACGTAAGGAGTTTGAAATGCCGTCCCACAGTTCCCTTATACCGAGTTGTTGACGAGTGCTCTCAGAGAGCAGGAGTGCAAGCCGAGTAGAGAATCGTTCGGCTGTATGTTGTGATTGCAGCTTCTCGACGTCGAACCTTCCTTGTGTTTGTTGGCGTGCGTTTTTTGCTGCACAGAGGCGGGTGCGAATCTTAGCTGCAACAAGATAGTGGTCCGAGTCGATGTTAGGACCTCGGAGCGCACGCACATCTAAAACACTGGAGACGTGTCTTCCGTCTATCACAACATGATCGATCTGGTTGGTGGTTTTTCGATCCGGAGACAGCCAGGTAGCTTGATGGATCTTCTTATGCTGGAATCTAGTACTACAGATAACCATATTTCGGGCCCCGGCGAAGTCGATCAGCCTCAACCCATTTGGGGAAGTTTCCTCGTGGAGGCTGAATTTACCGACCGTAGTACCAAAGATACCTTCTTTGCCCACCCTGGCGTTGAAGTCGCCAAGCACGATTTTTACATCGTGACGGGGGCATCTCACATAAGTGCGCTCCAAGCACTCATAAAAGGCATCTTTGGTCACATCGTCCTTCTCTTCCGTCGGGGCGTGGGCGCAAATCAGCGATATGTTGAAGAACCTCGCTTTGATGTGGATTGTGGCTAGACGTTCATTCACCGCAGTGAATGATAGTACTCGGCGACGGAGTCTCTCTCCCACCACGAATCCCACACCAAACCTGCGCTCCTTTATATGGCCACTGTAGTAAATGTCACAAGGACCTACTCGTCTCTGTCCTTGTCCCGTCCATCGCATTTCTTGGACGGCGGTGATGTCAGCCTTTGTTTTCACGAGGACATCAACCAGCTGGGCAGTGGCACCTTCCCAGTTAAGGGACCGGACATTCCAGGTGCATGCCCTCAATTCGTAGTCCTTATTTCGTTTGCCATGGTCGTCATCAAAAGGGGGGTCTCTCATCCGAGGCTGGTTATGACTATTCACTGGGGGTGTTTTTTTACGTGGCGGGTCCCAAACCCAGCGCACAACCCTATGCAGGGGATGTTTCGCCTTCTCACGTTAGCTCGCCTTCAAACGGATGTTCTTAGGCTACCCAGAGGATACTTGGTCAAAGACCGGAAGTCGTGAGCTGCTTGAGTCATATGTAAAAGAATCGTTTCTGGCCACTCCCAAGTGAATGGCAATCAGAGAACTTTCCTCACTTGCGTGAACTTCTACACATGACTCCATCCTCCACTGCTACTGTTTACTCCAACTAATTTGTAACGGGTGATTTTTTTGAGGTTAGGATTTTCATGCATTAGTATTTGACAGATCACGTGGGATTTCAGACATGGTGTCAAAGAGAAAGATGCTCAGTATGCTTTGACATTTCATCATGAATAGACTTACTAACGAGCAACGCTTGCAAATCATGAATTTTATTACCAAAATTAGTGTTCGGTTCGAAAAGTGTTTCGCGCGCGTGAATTGTACAGCGATGAGGCTCATTTCTGGTTGAATGGCTACGTAAATAAGCAAAATTGCCGCATTTGGGGTGAAGAGCAACCAGAAGCCGTTCAAGAACTGCCCATGCAACCCGAAAAATGCACTGTTGGTGTGGTTTGTACGCTGGTGGAATCATTGGACCGTATTTTTTCAAGATGCTGTTGGACGCAACGTTACGGTGAATGGCGATCGCTATCGTTCGATGCTAACAAACTTTTTGTTGCCAAAAATGGAAGAACTGAACTTGGTTGACATGTGGTTTCAACAAGATGGCGCTACATGCCACACAGCTCGCGATTCTATGGCCATTTTGAGGGAAAACTTCGGACAACAATTCATCTCAAGAAATGGACCCGTAAGTTGGCCACCAAGATCATGCGATTTAACGCCTTTAGACTATTTTTTGTGGGGCTACGTCAAGTCTAAAGTCTACAGAAATAAGCCAGCAACTATTCCAGCTTTGGAAGACAACATTTCCGAAGAAATTCGGGCTATTCCGGCCGAAATGCTCGAAAAAGTTGCCCAAAATTGGACTTTCCGAATGGACCACCTAAGACGCAGCCGCGGTCAACATTTAAATGAAATTATCTTCAAAAAGTAAATGTCATGAGCCAATCTAACGTTTCAAATAAAGAACCGATGAGATTTTGCAAATTTTATGCGTTTTTTTTTTTAAAAAAAAGTTATCAAGCTCTTAAAAAATCACCCTATATATTCACACATATCGCTTATTGAGAGCAACGACCTGAGCTTCACAAAAATGTGTTTGATTTGCTGTGAGCGGGAATTGATAACAAAAGAGTTCGGAGGTTATCACAGTTGTAGGTAATACCTCATTATCAGAATTGTTTGCTGAATTATGAATAAAAATTTAATCTTATATCACACTGTAAGCCTCTATGCCATATACAAGCTAATTATTATGTTTATATTGATAATATTGAAGAGTTGTGAGCACGCCAGCTTAGCTTAAACGAAACAGTCGCTTAGAGCACGTCGCAGAAATTGAAATGCTCCGATTTATATTGTTCCTGTTACTACATTATTTATTGTGGTTTCGCATTAAGAACGTTTGCGGTGAATATCTAGATTCAAGCACTAGATATGAATGCAATTTTAATGTGCAAATAGAGGTCTTTAAAAAGTTCCTTGAAGAATTGCAAGCTGCGCGTAAGCGAGAAGGTGATATTTGGACACAAATATCTCTCATTGAAACCAAACTGCAATCGGTTGAGGAACAGCTGAGGTACTGCAATCTATTATTTGTAAAGATTATTCGTACTATTTAGGTAAAATTTCAGTGTTCGAAAGTCGGTGCCTGCAAGCTGTTTGGAGGCAGCAGCTAAGAGCTTCAAAAGTGGTGTTTACAATATAACATTGGAAAAGTTTAGTGACACACCCTTTGCCGTATACTGTAACGAAGAGGTGAACTATGGTGGTTGGTTAGTTATACAACGACGTGTCAGTGATGCCGTGGACTTCGATAGAGATTGGCGGGAGTATCAGAACGGTTTCGGGGTGCTGGATGAAAATTATTGGATTGGTTTGGAAAAACTACATGCGTTCACCAGTAGTTGTCAGCATGAGCTCTATATAGAAATGCAGAGATATAGTGGTGAAAGTTATTATGCGCGCTACTCGGAATTTGCAGTCGGAGGTGAATTGGAGGGCTATCCTCTTAAAATATTGGGTACTTATGAAGGCACTGCTGGCGATAGCTTGAAAGGGCACGTGGGTGCGAAGTTCACCACTCGTGATCAGGATAATGACATCGCTGAACTTGGTAATTGTGCTGTTTATTACGAAGGCGGCTGGTGGTTTGAAGATTGTGGCGATAGGTAATTGCAGCACCGTTAGCTTGTGCCACGTTCATTTGAGATTTATGTACATATTTGTAGTCAACTTAATGGACTATATGGACAAAAGAGCTACCGCGGCAATTGGGACAGCATAGCTTTGTTTGAATCTTTGAAATCAGCGCAAATGATGATACGCCCCACAGTGGAATGCCTAAGGCGCATGTCACTGAAGGCCAAATGATTTTATATATTTTGTGAAATTGATCAAATTTTTAATAACTAAATGTATTATTAAAATCTTACTTAGTAAACTTTGCGCTTAGATTCGGATTCGGAGATAATGTAATGTTTGATTAACATTCTAATAAAAACATAATAATATTTTTTCAATTTAGTAACACATTATAATTTCCAACATTTCAAAGCGAAGTTAAATTCTTTGTATTGGAAATAATGAAATAGTTATATTTTTTGAGTCAGTTTGCGCACAGCATTGCTAGTCTTTAATAAAATCAACATTTACTTAAATATTAAAGTACAGAGACAACGAATAAATAGTCAAGAAATAATAGATACTTAATTATGCTAATTAAAAATACAAAACTTAGTCATCTTATGTCCATGGACTTTTGACCCACTACTTTATATCATTTATTACTGGTAAAACAGGCACTTCATTTTCGTTCTGAATTTGGATGTCAGGAACATCTTTTGTATAAACATCGTCTTCTTCCATCCATAAAACATCGTTATCATTCATTAAACAGAGAATCTCTCGGGCACGTCTAGCCGCAATTCTTTGTGGACGAATTTTCGCGATAGGTAACAGCTCTTGTTTTTATGTGATTATTTGAGTTGATTGGTGGCTGTATATGAAGAAAAATATAGGACACATATGCTACACGATCTTTTAAATAAGTATGACTCGACACTTGGGTAATAACTATCATATGGAACGGGTTTTAGATGGGATGGCATCATAACAAATTTTGAAATGTGATGTTACAAAGCTTTTGACCCCCCTTGCTCTTTGTCACACATTGTCACTTCTAAATGATACCCTCCCTCCCCTTCAAGGTATGACGTAATTTATGGACGGCCCCTTAAAGGTCTTCTGCTTTGTCTAGGGCCTACAGTGTTGGCCATTATTCTTGGCAAGACCGCTTTCACAGTCCTACTTTAAAGGGCTATGCACGTATGACACTTTCAAAAAATTTTTTTTTTTTTTTGCTTTCTCGATAGTTTATATTTCCAAAAATATCCTATGAAATCGGCACGGTCGTATCTTTATATAGTTCCTTATATAGTTTTTGAATGGCAGGTATATTTGTATATATACCTATATAAGTGCAACTTTAAACGCGTTTTTCTCAAAACGACATTTTTCATAATTGCTAACATCCTAACTCAATGAGAAATTGAAACTGAGTATTGTGGACTATATTTACTATACAATGACCGACGATATTTTTGATTGGTTGAAAATAGTCACCTCGGTATTAAAAAACGACCATTTTTTACCTAATAAACGAAATATTTTTCCAAAACTGCGCCATTTTGATAATTTTTAATATTTTTCAAAAGTTGTAGGTCATTGTATTGGAAATACCTTCAGTTTTCATCATCTTTTTGATTTTTTTTTTGTTTTAGCTACTCATTTGGCCGGAATCATGTCAGCAGTTGGGGCATCTCCGAAGAAAGCACATAGCTCCGAACTACGAAACATTCCATTAAACACATTTTTTTTTTAAATTCACGAAAATTGCCTAATTTTTCATGGGTTACACTGGCATAGCCCCTTTAGGTATCATCCCGTGTGCTGTCGTTTTGAAAGGTTTTTTTCTGATTTCTTATAGTGTAATGAAAAAAACAGAGAGCTTCTAAATGTTTACTAATTTCTATTATATATTTACCGCTATATTGAATATTTTTAAGTAAATATATTTTAATAATTGTGAGGTTTATCCCTACAATGGTATCCATGAAGAAAAAAAGTAGACAAAGAGCGTCCATTCAATTTTGGAAAATTACTTCACCAGCAGATTCTATGAATGCCCTAGATTGGACTTGTGCAAAAATGATTTTTTAAACCGACACACGAGATGAGCCCCTTAAATTTGTAACTCACAGAACGAAATGCCAGAGACCCTATAATTCATATATATCCGTCTGTAAAAACGCGAACTAGTACCTAAGTTTTTAAGATTGTTTTGAGCTTTTGCACTCGTCCTCTTCTCCCCATGAAACTGATGATTGTCGGAACCATAGGTATCTGGCCGCTATAGACTATAGCAAACTAGATAAATATTTTTGTATGCCTCTTTATGCTATTAGTAATGTACTTATGAAGGGTTAACGTTTTTTCTTGTTTTTTCCGAGGCATTTTACTAAAGACCCTTTGAAGTATTTACTTCAAAAAACACTCACTTTGTATAGCGTTGAAAGTAGTTAAAAGCTAAATTTCAACCATTAATATGCCATTTTTCCAGTTCACGCTGTAAATCTGGTACAGCTCAAAGGCAATTAACTTGTCATATGTATATATCTTTAGTAAAATATTATTTAATATTGCATTTAAACTTGGCAATTAAAATTAAATTTATGAGCTCATACACAATATACTTTGTATATACGAGTATAATAATATATATGCATAAACTTAAGACTCATGCTTTGAATTGTCTAATATTTTATTGGGAACAGCCACAGAATATATTTGTACATATATATGTATTCAAACTTTAGTACTCTATAACTATAAGCTTTCCAAAAACAAACATATGTAATAATATGTATTTGTATGCCACAAAATAAATATTTGCGCTTGAGATGAGCTACTGCTGACACTTAATTGCCCATAATATACAATAATAACAATTTATTAGACGCTTTGTTGGTAAACAGCTGATTTGACTACTCATAGAAGACGTTTCGTTGAATTTTCGCCCACGACATTTGCTTCATTCACACCAATTATAAGCTTGTGGCAGTCAGCTGCGCAGTTGCTGCAACGCTTCGCTATAGAAATACCATGTGTGTACATATTTATAAGAATATTAACTATATTCATTATAAATTGTTTTTAATAGCGACTCGTTATATCGCTCATACGCCCCGTACCACAAAACAAACACACAATCACTCATACGCCCTGTACCGCCCAAAAGCAACACTTTTGCCATTTATCGCCACTAAAGAGTGCACTTTCGCGTGCATTGACACACACACACACACACACACACACATATTCAAACATCAGCGACATTTTAAGCGCGTGCAGCGTGCACACATTTTGTTGTACATTGTTATTGTTGCTCGTAATGTTATTTCTTTTCATAGTTCAGGCTTTTGTGCAAATAGACATACACATTTTTTTCTTCAATTGTATTGTATAGCAATTTATGAGAATATGAAAATTTATAAAAAAATCTAAAAATTATTAAGCCAAATTTTTTCTATGCAAAATTCGCACCCTATATTTGCACCAGCTATTTTGCAATACGCTAAAATTCGAAAAAATCACATAGTAAGCATACGTTTGCGTAAAAATTCCGTACAATACAATGAAATGTTCTCACACTTAGCTCAAATGTTGCAACAATAATAACACCAACAACAAATAATCTTTATATTATCGTACAACTTTTTTAGGCGACAAAGTTCAACGATCATTTCGGTGATCAAAGTTTTCGTTATCCGGTAATGTTGCTGGGGAAAAATAAGGATCTAACGGTAGCGGCGACAGGCAGTTCGCGCAAAAAATTTTACAAATATGCTAAAGTAAATATACTTGTTTGCAAAATGTACATTAACAAACACAAATACATACAAACAATAATACATACAAACATGTTGCGTAGTCGAAAAAGTCTTTTCGTATTTTGTCAATAGTTGTGGTTGCAGTCGTATATCTGCAGTGCTACTAGTCACATTCTGTTATGTCATATAGTATTGGAAAGGTGAGATTTTAAGCTTCATTCAACCAAAGAGAAAATTAAATTCGGGGTTTTTGAAAAAAAGTTACAGCCGTTCAAAAATGAGTGAAAATAATGAAGAAATTCGCTATATTTTGAAATTTTTGTATAAAAAAGCGAAGAATGCAACGCAAGCCACCAATAAAATTTTTGGAGTTTATAGAGACGATGCTGTATCAGTTCGTGTAGCACAACAATCGCTCGCTTTCGTTCTGGAAATTTCGATTTACACTGATGAAAGTTTTACACTGATGGAATAATGTCTCCACCGGAAGAATGGCAAAAAGTGTTACATATTTGTTTATTTATTTAAAAGTATAAATATAAAATAAAACAAGTGAAGTTTGTTTAGAAATACGAAAAGACTTTTTCGACTACCCAAAATGCAACAAATAAAACTCGTTTGTATGCAGACAACAAGTAAGAATTTGAAGTATTCGTTTTCAATACGCACACACACACGCATTCACATGCATTCGCATTACATTTGCATCGCTGCAAGCTAACTACATACATACATACATATGTACCTACATAGCTGTTAATTAACGCTTAGTGCCACACATTGTGTGGGCACATGCACACACGCAACCAATCAATCAGCAAACTAATCTGTAGTCATTGTAAATACTCAACGCAAAACTCAAACAAAAATATTTGCATAATTTTAGAAAACTAAAACCGCAAGCATAACTGTGTTGATCACCCACAACTATTTATTTGCCCAGTAAAATATTAACAGCAAAAAAAATAATATATGTGTATATATAATCGCCGTCGAACGAAATTCCTCATTAAACCCTACGACCCACATACATATATATTGAAAATCAAAACACGTAGCCGCAAGCTGTCAAAATCACGCCACATCCCGCCATACCCCGCTCTTAGCATTAGCGCTCATACTACACAACCAATCAAGCGTCCAATATTTTACTACGTGTTTATTACTCATACGCCCCGTCGTGCACATTTGTACCTCCACCGTACCCAAACACAAACAGCCACCAGCACTACCGACCGCCCGCCACATCACCCATCACTACGCCCCCCAAATGCATTTTGTACGCTTAATGACTTTCCCATAAATCAGACATTTAATGCATATTTCCCTTTAGTGTGCCGCCGTCCGTGTGCGCTCTATGGTTAGTAGTTAAGTATTGTAATACTTTCTTATTAGAAACACAAACAATTTTCATTATGTACGCGTATTTAGCATGTATTCGGTTTGTTTGCAAACAATTTTTTTCATATTTTACATTTTATATTGGTCTCTTTTTCTATGCATTTAGTATGTTAATGAGTCACACCTGCCAGTTTTGCCAGAAGATGCCGTGCACACGCTCGCCCCGATCGATGTGGAGCGCGTCGAGAAGCGCATGGAGCGGCGACGTAAGCTGCTGCAGGAGAAATGCACCGAATTCGGACTGGATGTCGTGGGTAAATATAGCACAATTATTTACAGTATTAAGTGTTTATATATTTTTGTTTGTAAATATTTTGTGCTGACTCAGTATTGATGGAGAGGGCGCAGAAAACTTAGATAATAAGCAAAGTACTTAGAAAAAAAAATAATTAAAATGAAGGACATTTATTGATAAATATTTACCGCAAAAACGTAGGTTGCCTTTTATATTTTGGGATTTGGCAACACGAGTATTCACTTACATGTATACTTGCAATCTGGAAACTGACAATTTTATCGTAAATTATTTTACATCTTTGATGCTATGCACACTCAGAACGTTTTGACATACGCACACTATTTGTGTTGTTTACAGTAACTTAAACTATTCTTCTCGACCAAAAAAAATGAAATTAAGGGGTTATGTGGGTTTTTTCGGGTCTTTTTTCAACAATTTTTTCCTCATATAAAATCAAATATTTTATTAGAATTTTTTTATTGTTACAAACATACATTGTTAACAAAGAGCTTCTGAAATATATTTTAAACTCGGCCATTGCGACGCTATTTCCGGCGACCCCTCGGAAAGTAGACGCGCCCACATTGGCAGGATAACTCCTTACAGGATCATCTAAAGTGAAAAATACCTTAACTTAGAGCTTGGACGATGGAAAAAAACTGAAAATTGTATTATTGGCAGAAATTTTTACAAAAAAATAAAATTTCAGTGAAAATCGCGCGACTCTTTTTTTCAAATAGTTGTAATCGAAAAAAAATCTTCATCCAAGTCTTTAAAAATTGTCTCTCAAAGAACTGTGTAAAATTTCATGAAGATTCTCTAGAAATCTTGCCAACCGACTTCAAAACCATAGTTTCGAGAAAAACGCGTGTAAGGATGGGGTGCTTAGCCTTGCTAGCCTCGAGTGCACAAGACTGCATCTCCAAAACAATTACTCGGATCAACTTGAAAATTTAGGACAATATTCTAGAGGTGTTGTAGAATTTAATAAGATAATAAAAAATCAATATTTTTGAAACCCGTAAACCCATGTAACCCCTTAAACAGCGAAATTAATATTGCATGAATATTTGACTTTAAAAAAACTTGTTAACGTTGAATCCCACACAATTTGTAAATTACATAAAAAAGCTTGTGTCGATTGATCGAGAGGAATGTTAATAAAATATCTTAACGGTGCTCCGAAAAACGTTTATGACATTGTGGCTGGTGATTAATTAGGGGATTTACTCGTATGAGAACGAAAATAAAGAGTAGTCGACTGTATGGGTGTTTCAAGATGAGCCGAAGTCAACGGCGAAAAGTTGCTTGTTTTTTTTTAAACAAATGGGCATGTCGCAACCATACCACTAGAACACTAGCAGAACAGTAAAATCTGAGTGGTGCACAACCATTTGATTGCCAATTGACTTTTAAAAATCAAAAAAACCAGCCACCGAAGACGGAACACTTTCCACCGCGACAATGCAAGTTCTCACAAATCGCCTGAAACAACTTCACTTTTGAGCATTGAAAACCTCGATTTGATGATTATTTTAAAAGTTCTGATTTGACATCGAATGACTTCGTTTTATTTCCGTTCGTAAACAAAAAACAAAGAGATTCATGTTTTTTGACACCTGAAGACGCGGTTAATGCATTCAAAAGGCATGTTTTGGAGATACTTCAAGCAGAGTGCTAAAAATGCTTCGACAATTGGTTCAAACGCGGGCAAAAATGTTTAGATATTCATGGAGAATATTTTGAAAGACAATAAAGCAACTTTCAATAATGAAAATTTCTTTTTGTTCTGTAATCCCGAAATATAAAAGGCAACTAAATATTAGATGTGAGTCTCCTTCAGATATTTTTTTCAAAATTTGTACGTTTATTTAAGATAAACATGACGAATAGTATTATTCAAAGTATTGCCCATATGAAGCTATAACATTTTCTCTTCTCTCTGCTAAATCTGTATATCCCAAAAGAAAAGTCACGGTTTAGCGGCCAAAAATGAATCAAGTCAATTTTTGATACCCAAAGAGCGTTCTGCATACGAGGTTTGACAATTAACTAATGAGACTGATTTTTTTGCCGCGCTTGTGGTAAACCTGTGACCTTTTTCTTTTTCCGGCATACCTCTCCTCTCCATTGATATATGTACCATCGCTCTAGCTTGTTTAGTTCGCCTGCTGCGTCAAGTTGAGTAGACGTGTATTTGTAGTGCTCGTCACGAAAATGGAAAAACGAAATCAAGAGCAACGCGTCGCGATAAAATTTTGCGCCAGATTGGGCGAAGCAGCTTCGGAAACGTACGCTAAATTTGTAAGAGTGTATGGTGATAGTGCTCCTTGTCGTTCCCAAGCAGACATTGCTCGTAACTGGATCTTTCATCACGACAACGCGCCGTTCCACACCGTCCTCTGCGTGCCCCAGTATTTGGTCTCTAAAGGGATCGCCATGTTGCAATAGCCGCCTTATTCGCCCGACATGTCACCCTGTGACTTTTTTTGTTTCCTAAAACAAAATCGGTGGTCAAAGGAACCCATTTTGAGTTGCTTACGGACATCCAGGCGGCCGTGACGAGGGTACTTGCGGACATCCCAGTCGAAGCGTTCCAGAAATTATGCGAAGCATGGAAAACGCGCTGGAATCGCTGTATAGCTGCCCAAAAGGACTACTTTGAAGGGGATGGCAGAGTTGTAGAATAATTTTCAAATATACGGTTTTTATGGAATCAGTCTCATTACTTAATTGTCATACCTTGTATACCGCAAATAAAGGAATTCAGAGAGAGCAAAGTTTGGGCTATAAAACGGGTGACACAAAACATTCCAGCCGCTGTTTTCCAAATAATTTTTAACCAGCTTTGCAACAAGAGGTCGAGCATTGTCCTTATGAAGAATTATTGCCTCATATCTAGGCGCGTATCCCAGTCGTTTTTATGTAATCACTTGCTTCAATTTCTTGGGTGGGTTTTGAATCTCATAATAGAGGACGGCCTTCTGATCTCCACAAATACAAAGCATTACGTTGGCGTCACATATATTCTGCTTTGTTGTTGATTAAGCTCGTTGGTCATATATATAATCCATTTATATCAACTTTTCAAAATCGTCTTTCAACGTGCTTTGGGTTCAATTCATTTGATATTCGATCTCATTGCTTTTGAATGTAGCCGGCTGCTTTTAACAGTCTGAGAGAAGAGTCAGAATGGCTGCTTGAGCAAAGATTGCTCTTCTTGTCCTTGCCAACAATCTTCATCAAGTTATACTTCCAGTTCCTCGTTTTCAAACTTCTTTGGCCATCCATGATGTCCTTGGTTTCCAAGCCACTTTTAAACGGTATAAATCACTTTTGGCACGTTCGCTTAGCTAAAGCGTGTTCACCGTAAATTTACACCAACATTTGCTCTACATAAATTATATGAGAACCCCCATCGACTGTGTGAAAATGAATGAAATCGGATCATAACCCCGATCACTCACCATATAACGATACTGTTAAAAACTACTAAAAGCGCGATAAGTCAAAACGTAACTACGCCAGAGACATTAAATTTTACCTCATATACGGTATGAGAGCATTTTTATGTATGAATATTTAAAAAACTCAGTTTTCGAAATATTTTTTCATTATCAGTGATTATTGTAATAAATTTAAATTTTTCCTTTTTTCTCCATAGGTAACGACACCTGGCACAAGCCCAACGCTTGGGAGTTTTTAGTCAATAAAAAATATCACATCATATGGTTAGTGTGTTGAAATGAAATTTATTTGCGCATATTTTATTCATCGTATTCCATTTTTTTCGCAGGTGCAATGTGTTCAAAGCCGGCTCCTCATCATGGATGTACAATTTTAATGTATTAGCCGGTTATTCGCCGGAATTCCTACAACGAACCAAAGAAGTGTTCCTCACTTTGGCACGGGAACGTTATCCTCGTTTCTCTATTGAGAAGGTAAGCGATTGATTTCATATTTATAAACACAGGGTGTTACAAATACGGGTTTTCTTATGAAAATTATAAACTGCCGTGTTAAACGTTTGCCTCTATCGCAGGAATGATTAAGTAGATATTAGTCTTCAGGGCCATGTCAAGTTCATTTTTATAATTTCTGATAACAAGCAGAGTTTGTTATCTTTTTTAAGTACCTATTGCTAAAACGTTGATTTGCACCAATTATTCTCGGGGCATGAAATAAGAATCGCATTCCTTTCCATCAGTTTTCGAGGAACTCGTACTTTCTGAAACGCACACATTAGAGCCGCAGCGCCTCCGAGAAGCTTGTTCAAGACTCAAGACACATATACGAAGGGCAGATCAATAGAGGCGGCACTCATACATTGGTATTTAATATCGAAAGAATCTCTATGGAATCTATTCTGAATAGTATCCAGTCAACTGCTATACAATGCTGGATCAGAAACCTTATGACCTTTAGACGAATAAAAGCAGAATGAAACGACGCTAAAATGACCAAAGAAGTCTGTAAAGGTACTCCGCAAAGTGTAGTGCTATCTCCGCTTCTATGGACATTAGTGGTGAATAAACTGTTAAGGAACTTGGAAAGCAAAGTATAGATGTCCACAGACCATTAGCAGTATGATGACCACCACTCTTACTACAGTCTAAAATTGGGTATCACAAGCGGATCTGGGGTTGAACCAAGAGAAAACGGATCTGCTTCTTCGCAAGAAAGCACAAAATTCCTCTATGGAAGTTCCCTCGATAAATGAAACTATCTCTCAAGGACCGCACCAAATAACTTGGGATAGCCTTGGATAGCAAACTGTGGTGGAAGCACAACGTGGAAGAAAGAATAAGAAAAACTAGTAATGCTTTATATGCGTGTAGGCAGATGCTCGGCACAATCTTGGGCCCCCTCCCTCTCTCATGTACTGGTGCTACACAGCTGTTGTAAGACCAATACTGCTCTACGTATGGTGGAAAGGCGTTCGGAAATCCACCTATCGGAAGTCAATGGAAAGGGTGCAGAGACTCGTTGCGCTGTGCATAACGGGAGCTTTAAGAACAACTTCTACGGCGGCACTTGAACCGGTACTATACCCGCCACCTATAGATCCTTCGCTTAAAACTGCGCAGCAAAATCGGCGGGACGATTACTGGCTGCAGTAGAATTTACATATAAAACCTTCGGCCATAGCGCGGTGAGTAATGATGGTTAGGCAAACACCGACTACATGATCCCACTTTTCAACTGCCAAAGAACGTTCAAAGTAAACATAGAGAAAAACGGCTGACGTAAAGATATGCTATACGGATGGCTTGAAAATGGACCATGAACTTGGTGTCCAGAGTTTGGCATAAGGCAGCCTTTTAAGTTGTCGGACCACTGCAGTATATTTCAAGCAGAAGTCTTTCCTATTGATAAACCCTCGGAGCCGCCTCTACGTAGACAGCCAAGCTGTAATCATGGCAGTATCTTCGCATCGCATCTAGGGCAGAAGTGTCTTGGGAAGCAGGGCAGCAGTGGAAAGTGTTGCCAGAAGCAAGTAACTTCACTTCTACTGTGTCCCAGGCCACAGAGGCATCGAGGACAATTAATAGTGCTAATAGTTGCTACGAATGTTGTACGGTTAACATCCGAAAACATGATCAACACTATGAAACCCATGTATTGTCTACACGACGATCTCGCAAGAAGCATGATTAAGAAAATCAAAACCCGATAGAACGAACTACCTGGGTGCAAAACTGTTAAAGTCATGTGCAAAGTGTGAACGGAAATACACAAAGTTTCTATTGGCAAACAGTAGAAGAGACTGTAGGAATATGTTGAGAATACCAACTTGGTTACTGTCTGGTGGCGGCACACGATCGCAAGATGGGGAGACACATCGAGAAGACTGCAGGAAATGTCTAGAGCAAGGCAGTAGAGAAACCATGGAGCATCTCTTGGGAACTTGTCCCGCATTGGTGAGACTACGCTGAAAGCATGTGGAGTCCCCACGTTATGATATACTAAAGGCTGACTATTCCTCTTGGACCTAGCAACTGAACTCCATCTGGAATCGCAAAGGACCCAAACTGGTCTTTATGTGACTAATTGGCCTACCAGAATAACCTAACCTAACCTTCTGCAACAAAACAAAAAATGGAAAATTTTCAGTCATAAAGTTTGTCAGTGAAGTTCGTGCGAGTTTAGCTTCACATCACTTCTTCGAAAACTTGATGTGTCGTGAGAAACTTTTAAAATGTTTACCGACAAAAACAAATTTTCTAATTTAAGAAGGTGTTTTGGGCTAAAATCTATTTTAGGTCAACAAAAAATCGATTTTTTTTTAAGTTCAAGGTTTACCTGACCTCTTAAGCTAAATTTATTCCAATGTTTAATTTTAAACTATTCGCCCAACTATTTATGAAATTACAAGTTACCGTTATTTAATATTAATTGAGCCACAAATGACGTCCTCACGCGTATTTATTTGGCCCGGCAATTTCTTTACTATTTTTGTCCTCTTTTCGGCGCACGAAATTACATGCATACACACACACCCACACACACATACGCAGACATAACATGCTATTTACTAATTTGTTATGCACGTATCCTTGTGTAACGGTAAACGACAGTCCATCAGTTAAATGACGCTATTTTATAATCAATTACTGGCGACAACACTTTACCCACACACTTGCAACTCATACATCATACATCTATACATACATACTATGGATATTTGCTTGAATATTATATATGTATGTTTTGTTGCTTTTGTTGTTTTTTTCAGCTGCGAGAAGCACAAAATGACTCGATTACATTCATGATAGCACGCCATCCATTCGAGAGGCTATTGAGTGCATATCGTGATAAGATGGTATTTGCCATACCGCATTCCTATCACGACAAGCTGGGACGGCGCATTGTGCGCAAATATCGCAGCAAAGTGAGTAGGCACGCGTTCGACAATAAAAAAAATGTATATGTATGTTTATGTAACGGTATGCAAATGTGCAAATTTATATATAATATATGTGTATACCTGAGCATTTTAAGTGCGTTATATACAACTGTATATTGTATACATTTTTTGAATTCTTAAGCAAGCCTCACCTAAATATTTATACGCCTATATATTTACACACATACTCACATTTTGTTTAACAGTCCATTACTATACATACGCACCCACAATCACATATAATTTTAACCATTATTTAGTCGTCATATTAATTTCTCCTCACTCACACTTCACAGAATTTGGATATGAACTCACCCAGATATCCCACATTCCCGGAGTTTGTACGTTGGCTTCTGGTTCAAATCAAGCACGGCAGCGTTCAAATTGACATGCATTTCGTCTCGTCGACGATGTTCTGCACGCCATGTCTCATCAATTTCGATGTGATCATGAAATTCGACACACTGGACGAGGACCAATTATATCTCATTAACAAGACTGGCTTGTCGCGTGTCATAGCGCCGGAATGGCGGAATGCGGGCAAAGGCAAGAATACGCAGGAGTTGCTGCAGTCATTCTATTCAAAATTATCGCCAAGAGAATTGCAGGGATTGTATCAATATTATAAGTGAGTACATGATTAATGATACACAAAATCCTTAAAATAGGTTTAACTCATTAGATTGCTTGGTTTGGTTTTTGGTTTTTCATTTAACGAGTTTAAGTTTAGACTTTAGAAATAGAGTAAGGAATTTCTTAAAAAGCGTGCTAGAAATAATACCTTATATACCCTATATGGTGAGTGTAGTTTTAGCAGAATTTCAAGTTGAGTGTTAAACAGCTGTGGGTTCTATCACTGTTATAATGGAATCTAGGTAAAGCTGGCTCATAAGAAACATTTTTTTCTTCTACAAAAAGGCCGACCCAACCTAATTCTTACTTCTGTATCATCTTTACTGTAGAATAGAGCACAGTATACGTACATCTACTGCAGATCTCTCAGTATGTCAGCAATTATATTTTACTTTGTCTTAAGTTTCTATCAATATAAATTTCACTTTTGACAGTAATTTGACATTTAAGTCTTTGGAAATGGTAAAAGCCTTTAAAACTTGGCGGTATTGAGGGAGACTTAAAATGTCTCTCGTCACATGAAAACGTGTTTTCATTCTCGTACTTGATTCCAATAGTTCACTTCCAAAATGTTTCACTATTCTATAAATTTAATCATGTTTTTGGAACTCTGAAGTGTACTAAGGCGACGACGAAGTGAGAAGGAGTATGCATCAGCTTCTTTGCAGAATATAGTCAGACGGAAGCATACGCGACGATTGGAATTTGAATGTGATCTGCCCAATCCATAAAAATGGATACCCCACAATCAGCGCCAGCTTTGACAGCACAAATATGAGCTGAATTTGGCATCCCCGCAAGCTACTACGGCTGTGTGAAGTGACGTTGAGCAATACCAAAAACTCTGTCAGGATCATTCCTCTACGAGCCGTTCGATACCAAATGACTTTTTAGACAGGGTGACCCCTTTTCGTGCAACTTCTTCAATCCATTCCTAGAGAAAATAATTTGAGCTGCAGAAGGTGCCATCTTCTATAAGAGTGTACAGCTGCTGGCGTACGTCGATGATATTGATATCATTGGACTCAACACTCGCGCTGTTAGTTTTGCTTTTGCCAGGCTATATAATGAAGTCAAGCAAAAGGATCTGGCAGTGAACGAGAGCAAGACGAAATATCTCCTGTCATCAAACAAAAAGTCGTCGCACTAGGCTCCCAAGACACTGCTCACAGTCATAACTTGTAAGTTGTAGGTTGTAGATAATTTCGTCTCATTTGGAACCAGCATCAACACCAACAACAACATCAGCCTTGAAATCCAACGCAGGATTACTCTTGCCAACAGGTGCTACTTTGGACTGAGTAGGCAATTGAGAAGTAAAGTGCTCTCTCGATGAACAAAACCCAAATTCTATAAGTCACTCATTATTCTCGTCCTGCTATATGGTACAGAGGCATGGACGATGACAACCGCTGATGAGTCGGCGTTACAAGTTTTCGAGAGAAAGATTCTGCGAAAGATTTATAGTCTTTTGCGCGTTGTCCACGGCGAATATAGTATTCGATGAAACGATGTACTGTATGAGATATACGACGACATTGACATAGTTCACCGAATCAAGAGAAAGCGGCTGCGCTGGTTAGGTCATGTCGTTCGAATGGTCGAAAACACTCCAGCTCTGAAAGTATTCTACGCAATACCCACCGGGAGAAGCAGATGAGGAGGAAGACCTCCACTCCATTGGAAAGACCAGGTGGAGAAGTTCCACACTGTTGTTAACTCGGCTATAATCGCGTCAGTGGTGTCTTCGCCAGCATAGAAGAGGAAGAGGATCAAACTTGTCTCGATTTGAAAAATCAATTTGATGTTGTTGCGATAAAAAACCGTTTCAAATCTTACCTGCTGAAGCTGATGGGCATGAACGCTTTGACAATACAGCTGCTAGAACCGGTTTACTATTCTATCAATTTAATCATGTTTTAGGACCCTAAAGGTTAGATAGAAGGACAACTGTGAAGTATGTGTTCAACGTAGGTTCCTACTGTCGAACAGCTTAAATCTACGGTGCTCAGAAGCGCAACGGATCAATACAATGCGTTGATCAACGCCCTGAAAACTGGGTAAACCAATTGGCAGTGTGGCATGGATACACTAACCACCTTGGTAGGGTTCGAGGCCCATCTAAAACCTCTACCGTACTATGTGCACGGCACCATGTTACAATGCAACTCCACATTTGAACTGACAAAGTCAGTTCTTCCAGCGATTTGGGTTTTAACCACAGCCACCACGAATCTCCACAAAGGGCCAAACCCAATGAGCAGATCGGAGTTACCTTCAAAGGCTACTGCTCCCCGTGGCACCATGTTAAAATCTTTGGTATGACCTTGTAACCGAAGTTACTACCAGTTGAGTTTCCACACAACTCTGGACTGGCGGCCAGGATCTTAGTCGCCTTTTATGACAGGCAAACCTTACCGCGGGTATATTCGGTTCCCCCCCTGCACCAGGAGGTCCCCCCTACCTGCAGGAGGAAGGTAGAAGGACAGTATTTTCTTATGACGTCCTTTCATAGAAACTGTGAAAATCAGTGATCAAAGAAGTTGAATTGATATAGCGTCGCATGGTAACCAGCCAACTTTTTGAACTAGAAGAAAAGTTATTGTCAGACTATTAAACATTTGATAACTCAATATATTTCAATCATTAGTGTTTTCTTAGGGACATGGTTATTTTAATTGGCAAGACAGTCGAATTACCAACTAGTATTTGATTGGCAATGATTTTTTGTGGTCAGCTTTTTCTACTACTAAACGAATAGCTTGAAAACTCTTTTTCAAGCTTTAAATTACATTTTTATTGTTGTGCTCTGCACTAGTATTCGCCAAACCATCAACCACATATTCAATCAGTGGTTTTATTCAATAATATTTACGTATTTTTTCTTGCAGATATGATTTTGAGCTGTTCAACTATAGCGCGGCATCGTATTTCAACTTGGTACATGAAAATGGCACTTGAAAATAAACCGGTGACAGCCGTAAGGGCAGCAGCAATTTAGGCGCTTCACAATGCAGCCGCACTCAACACAGCAACAACAACGAAGCACACACATATATGCACACAAATCAACATATACACCGACAAATCATACATATGAACTAACATACGTACGCGTATATACATACATACATATAAGTTAAAGCTAAAAACCAAAAACAAAAACCAAAAAGTAAAAGCAAATCGCTCTGAGTAAAAAGCAGATGTTGGAGTTCAGAAAATGGATATCGGCGCATAAACAGCTGGCAACTAATGAACCGGAAGTGAAATTATTTAGCAGTTTTCAAAATATTCCGCCATAATTTTGTTGTTTTAATATTTTAAACCTCGAGGAAAGCCGCCAAATTGTTGGTTCTTCCATTTCTTAAGCTTTTAAATCACTTCTGGTCACCAGAGTTGCCAGGCTGTGTAAAAATGGATGCCGTTAGCTGTTGAAGCATTTTTAAAAGACACTGTACAATAATTTAGCAAAGTAGTTTAACTGATAATTACTAACGCCATACGCGTAGTTGCATACATACAAACATACATACAGTTATTGGTAGTAGTGCTAAGCTTAAAATATTTGCTAAAAATTAAAGTCAAAATAGATTACAAAATAGTAAATTATTCAATTATTGAGCACTTGTTCGATTTAACGAACGCGATAATGACGTTTTAGCAATTTAAAAAACGTGCTAAGGCGCCTAAATGTATGCTATGATTAAGTAAAATGTTTATGATAGATTAATATGCATACATATATACTAATGATACCAAGAAATATATTTTATTTAATTTTTTTTTTTAATTTTTTTTTGGAAATTTCAAAAAAAAAGAAAATAATTGCAGAATATTGCACATATAATTAAAATAAAAGTATGCTACGGTTAAGAGAAATGTTGCTAATTTCAAGAATTTATAGCAACATAAATTTGTATTGCCTACATCTAGGCGGTTTTTTTAAATTGAAAAAAAAAATAAATGTTGCCTACATCTAGGCATTTTTTAAATTTAAAAAAAAAAATGTTGCCTACATCTAGGCGGTTTTTTTAAATTAAAAAAAAAACTATATTGTCTTTCAAGACAAGACATAAAATTTTGAAAATTCAAATTTGTTTTGAAAACATTTCGAAATATCTTAGCAACATAAATTTATCTTGCCTGGGCAGTTTTAGGAAGCAAGTAATGAAACTCTGAAAAATGCCTAAATTTATGCCTTTTCAAGACAAGACATAAAATTTTGAAAATTTTTAAAAATTCAAATTTCTCTTGAAAACAAATAATTTCTTTAGAAAAGTGCAAAAAATTTAAAAAAATATGCTTTGAATTTTTTATATTTAGAGAAAAGGTATAAAGAATAATAAGAGAACATTTTGAAAATTTTTACCAAAAAATTGTATATTGCCTGCACTTAGGCGGTTTTTCAAGACAAATAATTCATTTTTTTAAATTTCCTTACAAGACGAGACATAAAATTTTAAAAAAGAAAGAAAGGTTCAAAAAAGTTTGAAAAAATATGCTCTGTATTTTGTATAATTAAAATATGTAAAGTAACATACCTTTATGGTTAAGTAAAATGCTGATAATAGATTAATAACGGCACATTTCAAAAATTTTTAACAAACAAAAATTTATATTGCCTACATTTAGGCAGTTGTTTTTTCAAAACATATCATAATTTTTTTAAAAAATACTATTTTTATTTTTAAATTCCTTTTTAAGACAAGTCAGAAAATGTTGAAAATTTAAACTTGTTTTTGAAAAATTCCATTTTTTGAAAATTTGCATTTTTTTAGAAAATAAAGCTGAAATTATTTTCAAATAATAGCATACCTACATTTTTCAATCAAAAATTTTAGTTCGAAAAAATTTACCAACCACTTTCCAAATCGCACAGTCAATTTGAACTGAAAAGCTTGCATACATTTAGGCGCCATAGCATATACATATGAAAAAACTATAACGTTATAAATAAAACAATATTGGCTGAATAATTTTGTAGGTTTCACTGCATTTTAATAATTTGTTTGAAGGCAAAACACTTTAGTATACGTTACTAGGAATAATATATTTTTTTAGAGATCCCAAAGTACATAGGAACATAAATAAATCGATTATTAATAAAAACCTAAAGTAAAATGTTAATAATAGTAAAATAATTAAATGCAATAACAATTATCATCCTAAAGGCGTATGCTGCAGGAGACACAAAAAACAACAATAAGAAATAGTAAATAAACCAAAAACATATTATCAAACGTGAATTGTTGCGCTAAATTGGTCAATTTTGTTATTACTATATAAAGAGGAGTTGATAATAAATTAAAATAAAACAAAAATTACAATTAATTGAAAATTAAACATCGCTTTTATTATTATCTTTAAATGATGACAGGCAAGTATATTAATAAAAGAATATTGGGTTTCCGTTAGTGACTTTCCGGGTATTTGACGAGTACTTATTTTAAAGACGTCACTTTAGCGGAACTTTACATAACTAAGTTGTTTGGAAATTTTACCCGAACTGATAAAACTAAGATGGAGAGCGCACGAAAAGGGTACGCTCGCTAAGGAGCTTGAACGTATTCAAAGAGCAGCTCTCATTGGCATCATCGGTGCACTGTGGACTACTCCAAAAATAGCCCTTTATGTCATGCTTCACAGAGCACCGGTGGATATTGCCGTTAGGTGTATTGTTGCAAAGACCGCTCTAAGGCTCAGAGAAGCTGGGTATATGAAAGGTCCCAAACAGGGTCATGCTTAATTTCTCTCCTTGTTTAAATTCATCCCCGAAAACTTGGACCAAGGGGCTGTTATACACTCACATACCAATATGGACAGATAGAAATCGCTGGAGAAGAGGCAAAGGGAACTTTTTCACAAACTAGTAGGAAACATTGGTGGGGAGTCATCAGTAAGGAGCTCTTCCTCAAGTTATAGTGTTTGCTCCGGAATGCAGCCTCTTTCAAGGAGGTGAACATTCACTTCGACAGCAGAGCGGCGATATAAGCGCTGAGTTCACAGATTGTGAGCTGAAAGTTAGTCAAAGAGTGTCTGCCATCACTAGAAATAACGTCAACCTACTTCTGAACTAGAGTAAAACGCAGTACTGAACTGCTTCCCATTAGCAAAGTTTGCCTTGCCGCAATCATGGGAAGTCTTACCTGACATTGTCCAATAGGCTTTTGTGCTGTAAAGCTAAAACTCTAGTCGCACGCAAATTGTCAAAGTTCTGCTTGTATGGAAGAAAGTGAGATGGAAACATCCGGGTACTTTATCTGGCTGCCCTTAACAAGTCATGAAGCTGAAACACCTCGGCTGTCAAAACTTTGGCGAACCAGGAGACATAGCCGAAACCGACATTAGTGCTCTCAACGAATTTGCGATCCGCTCAAAGCGTTTGGTCGATTTATAAGGATCTTTATGATCAATTTCATAGGAGTTCTGGCTACCACAACGGACCAGCTACCTGGCAAAAAACTTCATGCACAATTTAACACAAAGCTTAATTATCGTTTCAAAAAAGACTCCTGAGTCAATACGTTCAAGTTTTCAAACACTTAATCGAAATTTCCATACACTTACATATGGTACGGATGGGATGCCCTCAGTATCGTCAGCGAATTTTGATTTTTTCGATTTCGGCTCATTTTTAGGGCACTGTTGGCTAGATTGTTCGAAAGTATTGACTTCACCGGCTATGTCGCTTTTGATGAATGCAGAGTCCTCAGTTATTTTGTCAATCATTTACTTTGAGACCTCTACTACCTAAAACTTTAACCAAAATGATTGAAGTGAATCCATACGAGATTTTTAAATCACGCGCTATATCTTTAACTTGTTAGTTACTATCGTCAGTGAACGAAGCGGGAGGATGTTTTTAGAAATGAGGCTGTTCTGCCGATAGTGCACCGACTATAAGTCCGGCTACGTAGATGTTACGAATAATCATGATAGATAACTGAGCATTAATCCAAGCTCTACGTCGTTAGGAAATAGCTTCATTCAATAAAGCCTGAAACTATCAAGTGGACTCTGGATTCTCAGTAGAGATCACTCATCCATCTTTACTGAGAATCCAGAGTCCACTTGATGGTTTCAGTCTTTACTGAATGAAGCTTTGTTCTCAGTAAAGATGGATCTTTACTGAGAATCCAGAGTTCAGTAGTTAAATCATCGCTGAGAGCACAAAAAAACTTTCAGCCTCTCATCACGACAAACTTCTGACCAATGACATGGAAACCATTTGGATTGAGAACAAAAAGTGAATTTCAGAGGGCGCTTGTAAAATCACAACGGACACCCCAATGTAATACATACTTACAACAAGAAACAAAGTCAGAAAGCATTTGCTTCGGTAAGACCTTTCAGTTTATGATCACCATCCGGTTTTTATGGATTTCGAATCCTATATCTATATGTTCCAGCTTACCTGATAGATTATATATTTAACAAAAAATATTTAAATTTTTTTTGCACATTTTTATTTCAACCAATTTTTTTTTTTTACTATCTATGATCGATCATTACTTTCATTTTATTTTCATTTTTATTTGAAAATCTTGTCTGTGTTGTTTATGGGTTTTTTATCATATTTATATATCCTGCATTTTAATGTTTTTCTTTCTCAAGTTTTAACTTAAGGAAGATAACTTCGGAGATGTGAGCCGGTGCGTTGTCCTGGTAGAAGAACACTCTTTGCTTTGCCATGTGAAACAGTTTTTTCAGCATTTGTGCATTGAATTGACCCTATAATTCGCCCATTCCATTCTTTGGTTTACCAACCCTGCTTACCTACCTACCTGTGTTCCTATTTATCTATATTTCATCACGAGCGATGCAAAAACTCCAGACTTTTGTGCTTAGCGTCTGGACAGCGTGCCATGCCTTTTATTCAATTTTTCTTTCAGGGTCGATAATTTTTAAAAGCAAAACAAATTATTGTAGGAAGAAACTTAATGACAAAAGAAAGACAAAGTAAAGGAAAGATCTCTTGATGTTCCGCATCAAGCAGTCGACTGATTTCAGGTTTCTGTAAAAACATCCCAGCAGAAATTCCTTAGAGAAGAGTGTACATATTATGTTCCTTGATCGGAAGCATGCAGACCTCGCTATGTAAATGTTCAACAGGATGACTATTGATGTCTCCTATTGAACATTCACAAAGCCTCTTCATCTGCATTTCACTACATCCAGGCGATCACATCGATGCAATATCGTAGTTTACGACCAGTCCGTTTCCACGACAGACCGTTTTCACGACAGTCTGGTCTAACTAACCGGAAAGGAATCGGCTTTTTATACGCCTAAGGACTGTCAAATCGGCATAATTCCTCGAAATTACTTCAGGAATGTTTTCTGTCGCTACAACAATCAATCGGGCGATGTTACCAACAGAGTTTCTTTGTTCTTTCCATGATTTTGCGGCTCTACACTTTGGCAGTATTAGCGGTTTTATGAAGAGTAAAGAGGCTGCTGAATGTAATAACTAAAATCTTAGGGTTATTGACAGTCAGACCGCCATCAACTGTGAAGTTCGTACTCTTTCGTCCTGTTGGTGAATATGGTCGCTGTGAATTTCGATTCGAATCCCTATTTATAACGGCTGATCGAAGTAGAGGTACTTTTTTCAATAGAATTTTATTGACGGATTACGTCTGAGTCGTGTCAAACTGTCAAGTTATTTTTGCTCAGTACTGTTTGGCATTTCCTCATGAAAAGACATACGCCTGAACAAAGTTTACAAATTGTTCAACTTTGTTACGAAAAGTCAAGTTCTGTAAACCCGTCTTACCTTTCCAAGCGAAAAATTCCAAGAAGATCCGACGGTTTCGTGCAAAAATTTTGTTTAGCGATGAGGCCCATTTCTGGTTCAAAGGGTATGTAAAAAAGCAAAACTGCGACATTTGGACCGAAGAACAACCTAAAGAGATTCAAGAGCTGTGATTTGATGCAAAAAATATCGATTTGGTGTGGGTTAAGATGATTATGATACCACTGAGAACGTAACCGTCAATGGAGTCTGTTATCGCCAACTATTTGATGCCTGAAATTGAAGCTCGTGATCTCGGCGACATTTGTTTTCCATAAGACGGCGCCACTTCCCACACACCACATCAATCAATGGATTTATTGAAAGAATACTTCGATGATCAGATAATTTCATATTTTGGCCGGTCGATTGGCCACCGAGAACGTGCGATATTACACCGTTGGTTTTTTCCTGTGAGGATATGTACAGTCTAAAGTATATGCAAATATTCTCGCTTCGATTCAGAGCTTAGAGCAGAACATCACGCGTCATTCATGTAAAAAACATGGGGAAAATTAAAAAAAAAATGTTAATTACTTTTTTATTTATCAACATTTTTTCATGATTCTAGTAGAGACGATAACCATTCACGTACTTTTTAAGAATAAATTGGGTTTTTGTGTTTCAGATGATCCAAACATGAGAAATCGTGTCCGCCAGTGAAAAAACGCATCTCATTCACCCAGCCATTTCTCCGACAGATGTCATAAAAAAATTCTGAAAAAAGTCGTTTATACACTCCACGATATAGTACCGCATGATATGTGAAAAAAAGTTTTATTGTAGAATAAAAATTTCTATAAAAAAAAGTCAAATATACAGGCCAGATTGGGCTACTGACCCCTTAAAAAAGTAGGGAACCTGGAAATAGACCGCCCTAACTCTGGTAAATTTTCTCAGAAAATAAAAAAAAAATCTCGCCAAATAATTCGAAGCTGTTTTTTACAGTTGCTATTAAGAAATAACAGGTAGATGAAATAGCAGGGACTCATAGTTTTCCCGGAAAACAAGTTTGGTGTTTTTAGCCCTTAAACATTCAAACGATCCTTGTCCTTCCCCTTCCCGTCCGCAGATCGAAAACATGCTTCCTTTCATTTCAATCTACCTTTTCCAAAGGGTTTCATCGTACCTTGGTTTTTCGGCTTTTAGCATTTTCAAATACTACCACACTGGCGTATACACGGTGTGATAAATTCTTCTCCGTTTGCTTTCATACTTCCGGTTTGTTGTTGTTTTTTTTTTTTTGTTATATAAATTACTTTAATTTATTCATTTATAACTACACAATTTCATTGTAATATACAATAGTTAAAACTAAGTTTTAGCCAGCATTAAAATTTTGTTTAATGTTTAACTGTATTTTCACTTTTCACTTTTTTTCGTTAATTGCCATTTTGTATATTCAACTTGTTTGCTTGTTTTTTGTGTGTTTGTTTTTTGTTTTTCTTTTCTCGTTTTTTACATTATACAAAAGAACTTGATAACCTTTAACTGCAAGTGTTTGTTTGTGGTATTACAAAATCATAAAAATTAACTTAATTTACGTACATTTACATCTTTTTTAGTTTTTGTTTTTGTTTTGTTTAGTTTTTTTGTATAATAAACTACTATTTTAGTTTGGATTCTCTAACGGTAGTCGTCGCCAGCACTGTTATTTGCATTTTGTATTCACATTATGTTAATTATTTTATTTTATTTGATTTATTTATATATAAGTGTGTATGTATGTATGCATTGTTATTGGTGTTTGATTGGTTGTTAGTCGATTTCTTTATCTTATTGTAGGTATTTGCTATTTTTTGGGTTCACGGCTTGTCCATATTAAAATTCATAACTTAATATAATAATAATTGTAATAATAATGCCTTCGCAAATAAGACTACATACAATAAGCTGTTTGATACTATGCAATTTTCTATTGTTTTTGTTTTTCTCAACTGCTTGCTGCTTTCCTTTTGTTTTTGTTTTTCGCGCTATCAATAGTTTTAACGTTTAGAGTTTTCGCTTATGCTAAAAAATGTTTAACTGCCTGCTAATATGTAAACCTTAATATTTAATTGTTTTATTATGCATATTTTGTTTTTGTTTTCATTTTCGCTTTCTTGCTTTCGCTCTCTATTTTTGTAGGCGTTTAAAAAGAACGCGTTCGCTCTCGTTTCACGCCGTGGCCACAAATTCTTACAAATGTACAAATTTCTATGAATATTCTACTTAACGCTAGGTGTCCGCACTTAAATCTTAAGGTTGGTTTTGAACCGTTCTAACTTGAGCCACGCGCATGTGCTGTGCTCCCTCTACGAGTTTGGCAGCAAAGCTACATGAATATTGGCTGTGCTGTTGTTGTTGTTGCTATTTTCTACAACTTAAATGTATTTAAATATTTATATGAATTAACGGAATAAAATTTGGTTGCATTTAAAAAAAAATATATATAAATTTATAACTAAAGTTATATTATTATAAAGGAAGGATATCTAAACCTTAAGGAAATCGAAAATCTTAGACAGGCATTTTTTGGTGTTAGAACCAAACATTTTTTCTTTTTCGCTAATTTTATACAAAATTCCGCAACATTCCTGCTGCTTTGCTGCGCAAACTTGCTGCTCGCCGGCGCAGCATTATGTCATTCAGGCTTGTTGTGTACAAAAAAAAAGAAGCATTTTTTTTTTAATAAAAAGGAAAAAAATATAAGAAATAACAAAAATTAAACATAAATAACAATTTAAAAAAATGTTTAATAATTAAAAAAAAAATTAATAACTAAAAAAAAAATTAATAATAAAAAAAATTAATAATAAAAAAAAATTAATAATAAAAAAAAATTAATAATAAAAAAAATTAATAATTAAAAAAATTAATAATAAAAAATTAATAATAAAAAAATTAATAATTAAAAATAAGAATAATTAACAAAAAAAATAATTAAAAAAAATAAAGAAAATACAAAAAATGGATAAAAGAAGTTTAAAAAATGACAAAAATAATTTAAAAAATTTAAATTACAAAAAAGAAATTAATTCTAAAAAATTTTAAATTACAAAAAAAGTACTGTAAAGAATTGAGAAAAACAAAAATTAAATAAAAAATATAAAACTAAATAAAAAATATAAAATTAAATAAAAATTATAAAATTAAATAAAAAATATAAAATTAAATAAAAAATGTAAAATAAAATAAAAAATATTTAAGAAAATAAAAAGAAAATAATTTATAAATAAATAAAATATTTATTTATATTTTTATTTTCTTAAATATTTTTTATTTTATTTTACATTTTTTATTTAATTAAATCAAGATAAAATAATTTATATTATTTTTTATTTTATTTCATTTATATTTTCTTAAATATTTTTTATTTTATTTTAATTTATTTATTTAATTTTATATAATCAATAAAAATTTAAAAAAATTACAAAAAATAAAGAAAAAAAATTAAAAAAAATGAAATTACAAAAAAAAAAAGAAAATAAAAGAAATTTAGCAAAGTTACTGACAAAATAAGAAAATTACAAGAACAATGCAAAAATAAATTTGAAAGAATTACAAAAAAATTAAAGTGAATTTTAAAAAAATTAAAAAAAAAAAAAATCAAATTAAAAATTATTAAGTAAAAATTAAAAATAAATTTCAAAAAATAAATTGAAAAATTAAAAAAAAACAAAAAAAAATTTAGTGTGTAATAAGATAATCGCACAAAAAATAATAATAAAAAAATTAAAAAAAAAAAAATTATAAAAAAATATTAAAAAAAATATAAAAAAATAACTAAAAACAAAAAGAATAATAAAAAATTAATTAAAAAAAAAATTAATTAAAAAAAATAATTAAAAGAATAATTAAAAACAAAAAAAATAATTTAAAACAAAAAACATTATTAAAAAAATAATTGAAAATAAATAATTGAAAAAAAATAATAATTAAAAAAAAATACATAATTAAAAAAAATACATAATTAAAAAAAAATACATAATTAAAAAAAATAATTAAAAAAAAAAATACTGAAAAAATAAGAAAATTACAAAATACATTGCCAAAACAAAATTTTAAAAATTAAAAATAAAAACGCAAAAACTAAAAAAAATTGCAAATAAAAAAAATTCCAAAAAGTTGCAAAAAATAAATTTGAAAAAGAAAATGAATATAATTAAAGAAAAAAATTAAAAAAAGAAAATAATTAAGAAAAAGAATAAAATTATAATCAAAGAAAAAAAATTTTAAAAATAAAACTCAAAGTTGAATGCCATAACACCTACACCTTTTGTTTTTGTTTTTACACTACGCACCTACAACTTGCCATTTCTCAATATGAAAATTTATACACTAAAAATAAGGTTTATCGTTATGTATTTTGCATTTTCTGTAATTAACAACGTGCGTGTGTGTGTGTGTATATGTGTGTAAAGAAAATAATTGCAAACGACTTCTAATCGGCATAAAGAAAATGTACAAAATTTACTTGTTATTAACCTAAATTTATAAGGCCATATTTTTTATATATGTATGTATTTTTGTTTTGTTTTTTCTTCTCTTTTTCTTTAATTAATTAATATAACGTATTCTGCCTAAGCTTACTTACACTGCTCACTTTCTCCTTTTAATACGAATTATATACTTAAAGACAAATTAGTTGTTTACAAATAGTTTGAAGCAAACAGATCGTTTAAGTTTAAGAGCACAAATTGCTTAAAAAAATATAATAATAATAATAATAATAGGGATAATAATAAAAATTGCCTTCATCATCCGTTAACGCTATTTTTACAAATTCACTCACGCTTAGTGAACACTTTTCGCACATTCCACTTCATGTTCGTGCAAACGAGTTGCTATTTCTACTTTTCCGTGTTATTAAATAAATCAATGATAAAAAAATAGGAGGTTATGTTGGGTCGTTAAATCATGTTAAAAAAATTTGTTATTTAAAAATTTATTGTTGGAAAAAAATAATTTTTCAAAAAATATTTTTTTTAACATATGTATTAGCGTTGCTCTTAAAAAATATTGCAATAATCCACCGCAAACTAACTACAGTTCCTACTTCATAACGCGCCAAATTGCAAATTCTTTTAGTAAACTTTCTGTATGTATGTATGTATATAACGCAACTATTGAAGCACTTTGACGTGCTGCGAAACGGCAAAGCATATATTAGAAAAAAATTATAAAAAAGAAACAATATATAAATATATATTATGTATACATACAAGTAGCAATAAATTTGAAAAATTGTAAGTTGCATACAGTGTGTTTACTTTTCGCAATCGAAACGTGATTAAATGTAAAAGGTTGAAATCAGCGTGCAACAGCGCAACAATAAATGTACATAGAAATTTATAAAATAAATGTATGAAGATATATGACTGTAGTTGATGTAATGTTGCATTTCACCATGCTCAGAAAGATCATATGCTATTTATATGTGTGTTTGTAGTATGTAGTTTTTTTCCCAGCTTAGCCGTTGCACAAGGTCGATCACTTGAGATATGCCTTATATAGCATTTGACTGCGGCTAGTTTCGCGTTCCTGTTCCATAAAGAAGAGCATATCGCGTAGATTTACACGTTTTATGCGTGGCCGTAGCGGCACCGATGGCACGCTTGAACCGCCTAAAGCACCGCTGGCGTTCGAATTCTGCAAAATAGGCATATTAATGTTAGAAATAAGTACCGTTATTTATTAATATAACAAGCTTCCAAGCAGTTGACTTGCTACTTACCGCGCCCGCGCCTGTTGCGTCGCCATCCAGTTTGATTTTTTTCCGTGGACCGATAGCCTGCAACGCCGTCATGTTGGCGTCCCTTTGCCGCAGCTCCTCCATTTCAGCGCGCTGCATTTCTTTCGCCTGCAAACGTTTACAAAAAAAAGCGTTTTTAATTAAAAGGAGCTTTGAGTATGGCAGGGAGACGGTTAAATTACCCTCGCTTTCATTTTCGCTTGCTCGGGATCCTCGATTTTGGAACGCGACTTGGCCGCACGCAGCAACATTTCGCGTTCCAACTCCTCGTGCCGTTTCTGTTCGGCTTTGTCCAATTCTTCGAGGAATTTGATTTGACCGCGCACATCTTTTGTGACTTCGTAACGTGGGTCCAGCTAAATCATACAAAATGACATGCAATTAAGTACACAACTCAAATGCTAAAGACGAAAGAGACTCGGAGCTAGTTAGTACCTTAATTACATCGATGCGATGCTCTGCTATCACAGCCAATTTCTCGACGACATTTTTCAGACGCTCTTGACACGCATGCGATATCAAGACCGCCACATCTTGCAATGGTTCTTCTAGACCACGCTCCAACATCATCGCACGTATGCGCGCCTGCAGCGCTGGCAAATGCAGAAATACTTCGTCCTTGCACGAGCGTATCTGTGTACCGATGTTTTCAGTGCTGCCGAGTATGCGTTGCGACTCCTCGGCCAAGTTGACACCGCCCATGGCGGCTACATCATTGATATCGTCATCGCCATACACCGAAGATGACATCGATATAGAGGGTTGTTGGTAGAATGAAGACATTGCTGCTGTGACGGCTGCACCCGAGGCATTTGCTTTCTCCTCCTTCTCTTTATCCAGTTGTTCTTTCTTCTTTTTACTTGACGCTTTACTAGCGGACGCAGCACCCGATTTAGCTGTTGTCTTATTCGCCGGCGGTGTGATAGGTATAATCTTCTCTTGCTTGATAGCGTGTTCTAGTTTTGGATCCACAATTCTTATGCTCTCACCAATACCGGCAAGGGCGGCATGACTGCTCAGGTGACTGCTGCTGTGGTGCATTAGGCTGGGTGGCAGTTGTACGGTGGGCAATGATGGCGTTGGCAACGATGTCCCACTGCTTGCATTCGAATAGGTCGCCACGGAATTGATGGTGGATAGTATTGTGGACACGGCGGAGAGGGATGGTGTCGACGAGGGTGGTAAACTGTTGGATATAGCTGTTAGGGAGGGCGGTTGATTCGTTGCGACGAGTGACGGTACAGGCGAAGCGATCGCCTTTATTTGTGTTTGTCCAACTTTGACATGCGTTATACCCGGTGGCGCATTTTTACCTTTGGCAGTACGTATTTGTACTGTGGTCGGGCGGCTTATTTGCGTTACCGTCGGTGCACGTATATGTACAATACTCTGTGGTGGATAAGAAATACTGCGTACATATGTGGGTTTTCAGGCCAGATGAATCATGACTTACCGCTTGCGTCGGCGCCGAGGGCAGTTGAGCGTTTGCCTGCTGTATGGATGCTGGAATGGGGCCGCGTATTTGGGCGTTGACAAGGCGTGGTCCGTTGGTAGGTCCCTGTATGCGGATACTGCCCGGCTGTTTGGTGATCGTAGTATGCCCAATGGGACGGGGTCCACCCGGACCGACAGGAGAAATCATTCTGACTTGCGTTTGTCCAATTGTCGTGGTTTGACTCTGACTTATCGGACGTATTTGCGCTTGAATTTTCTGCAAGTTTGAAGGATTTTGTTTGTAAATGTAAGAAAGTTAGGTTAAAAACATGAGATAATTTTAACGTCACTTGCACCGAAGTATTATAGTATTACAATTTATTGTATCTTACACAAGACCGTTCCCACGAAAGGCGGGTCTATGTAACCGGAATGGACCTGGATTTTAAACCGACCAAGGACTGACATTTCGGCAGAATTCTGTCACTATAACAACAACATTCCATACAAGAACTTCGTTTCGATTGAACACCTTGTATAGCGGCTATATTGTATAGTGGTCCGATCTGAACAATTTCGTCAGATTATATTGTTGCCTAGGACAATAATACATGCCAAATTTCGTGAAGATATCTCGTCAAATACAAAAGTGTTCCATACAAGGACTGGACTTTGATCAGTTTGTATGAGAGCTGTATGCTATAGTGTTCCGATATATGTGGTACCGACAAATAAACAGCTTCTTGAGGAGAAAAAAACGTGTGCAAGCTTTCCGAACGTTATCTCATAAATTGAGAAACTAGTTCGCTTATGAACAGACAGACGGACATGGCTAAATCGAACCAGCTCGATTTTGCTGATCATTAACGTATTTATTTTCTTGGGTGATCGCCGACATTTCCTGCTGGATGTTACAAACTTCGTGGCAAACTCAAAATACGCTGTTCAGGGTATAATAAAATGTATGCTTACTGGAAATTGTTGCAACGTTGTCAAACCGGCAACATGTTGCGGCGGCGGTTTAATGCCTTCGATGACAAGTTCCCGTGTAAATAGCGCTTGACGCAAGAGTGGTAAACTTTTCTGTAAAACAAATTAGTTTTAATATTATTCAAATGAAAGCACTACAAAAACAACACTGAGGCTGCAAACTAACCTTCAAAAAGCCAATTAAACAAGGCTGCGGACTGGCGTTCAATAGGCGCTCCAATCGATCGCAAAACTCCTCCGGCTCCACATTCGCATTCACCAATTCCTGTATGAGATTACGTACATTCTTCTCCACCGGTTTCGGCTCACGCGTCGCCAAGTCAATCAGGTTCGCTAGGAATTTACGACATTTCTCTTTGGTATTGCCTTGCGCTGCACTCTGTGTGGTCGTCACATTAGCTGTCCCCGTCACCGTGCCGGCACTAGCCGTAGACACGGCACTGTGGTTATTACTCATGGTCGTTGTGTTCGCGGCGGTGCCTGTGGAGGCGGTCGCACTGGCCGAATGCTGTGCTGGAATTGTTTGAATTTGCGTTATCTGCGGTTGTGGTAGTAGATGTTGCGTCTGCTGATGTAACTGTTGATGTTGCGACTGGAGATGTGTTTGCTGTTGTTGTTGGTGTTGCAGTGCAGTCTGATGGTGTGGTTGTTGCAACGTGATATTCGCCTGCGACGTGTACGTGTGATGCGGGCCAGCAGTACTCGAAGCAACTGAGTTCACAACAATATTATTAGACGCAGACGAGGACACTGCCATGGACTGCAGGTGCAACAAATAAAAATTTTATATTACTTACTTTGCATTAACTAAGTTAAGTACATTTGCATGTACTTGTCACAAGGCAAGAGTTAATTGTAAACCGAACGCAAATGTCAAAAAATGAAAATATGTAAAAAATTAATGGTTGAAATTAGAAAATATTGCAAAACCAACAATCAAGTTTACTTTTACGTAAGCAGTTTTTTTCTCAATAAATTATAGCACACTTAACTTATATTTCAAAGCCCGTTAGGATTTAATTTCTAACTATTTATGTCAAAATTATATATGTACAGAGCAAGCATCAAATAAGATACATAAATTTCTTCAAACAACAGCAATATAACCGTAAATATGTAAATACGCGTATAAAAGGCAGTTAAAAGAAATCAAATTTACGCAAATTACAAATTAATTAAGCAAATCGTACAACTGATTACAAAATACTTTAGTCTAAGTTACAGTGCCGTAGACATACTCCAAGGCAATGGCAGGAAGAAACAGTAAATCAACAAAATGTAACTAAAAAAATTAGAAGAGTTTAAACCTAAATAAGGACTGAGCAAAATGTTGCGCAGAGAGCAGCCGAATTTTTTTCAACGCAACAATAAGCATTCAAAATAATTTTTCACTTCTACTAATCCGTTTATAAAAGAAACTACTATATCTCTTAGATGCATATAAAGGAAAGCTGAGTAAGCTGATTGAGTAAGATGCTTCAAAGTTCCACGCCTAACCCTTCATAAATAAACTGATAAATATAAAGTTCTAAACAAAAAATCATTTCATGCAAGGTATTTAAGAAAGGAATCCTTGAACAGAACACGTTACATTAAAAAAATTAAATCAAGGAAAAATGTTAACTTCAACTGCACCGAAGCTGTAATACCCTTCACTGCTGCATAGCATAAAAGGATACAAAAAGATCTTATCTTGATTTTCATCGATCAGTTTGTATGGCAGCTATAAGTTATAAGGGTCCGATCCAAAAAATATCTGTGGAGATTATAGCATTGCCTTGGATAATAATTCGTGTGAAATTTCGCGAACATATCTTGAAAAATAAAAAAGTTTTCCATACAAAAACTTTATATGAATCGGGCAGTTTATATGGCAGCTATAATCTATAGTGGACCGATATCGGCGGTTCCGACAAATGAGCAACTCTTCGGGCTAAAAAGAACGTGTTCAAAATTTCAGATCGTTAACTCAAAAACTGAGGGAGTACGGACTACTTCACTTATATACAAACAGACGGACATAGCCAAGTCGGATACTCCGCCGACGCCTTCCGGGTGTTATGCTCAGGTAATCACATTTCTAACCTGATATATATTATTAGCATTCCTTCTTAAACTGATAGCACAATGTTTTTAGATAAAGAGATAGATCTCTTACCAGAAGTTTGAATGCAACAAGTGCTCAGAAAAATATTAAATAAATATTGCTTATTTTTTTCAAAGCTATGCTAAAGAATTAAAAAATTCCATAAACATCAAAAAATGCCATAAACTAAACAGTTGCTACGATGCGAGTAAACTTTTTCTATTTTATATATGTATATCTATATTATGCTTATGTAATCAATTAGAAATGTAAACAACTAAACTGTTTGAAAAATAAAGAAACATCTAAGAAGACGATTTTGAATCGCAAAATAGTATATATAAAATAGGAACAATATAGAGAAGTGCGTCAACTCTTCGCCGTACGATGCTTAGCAGCAGTTGTAGGCCATATAAGCCATGTGTGCAAGAACTGCATCAATGCGAGCTGAAGAGCTGTTGACACGAAATTGAAATCAATTTTTGTTTTTGAAAAAAGATTTCGAAACTGAAAACGAGATCTATACGTTGTTGTTGTTGCATATGCACAAAATTCACGTAAATTACATTTTGTTTGATCTGTTTCGTCGCTGTTGCCTGTTGTTGGTGCTGTTTTGCTTGCTGCTGTTGTTGATGATGTTGTTGGTGGTGGTGGGTGGTAGTAGTGGTAGTTGTGGAGGTGGATGATCTTACAATCGTTTTACGTAGTGCTATGGGAGGCCCTGCAAATCTACTTACAGCAGCTGGTACAGTTTGCAAACGTATTTGTGCCGGATTGGAATTGGTGCCGCCACTGCCGCCAATGGTTGGTGTGACCGGACCCGAGGTGGCTGTGCCAACACGCAATAATTGATATCCATTTTCGGTTTTTAAAATGAGTGCAGGCGTTTGTCCAGGTGCTAGTGTACTGAGTGTTATCTACAAATGGGGTAAATACATAAATATATATTAGGTAGGTTTCAACAATTTAGATTAGTTTAGGCAAAATAAAATTAACATATTATGTAATACACATTTATATAGTCGTTAAAGTGTGTTAAGGAATAAGGTTATCATATACAATATTACGCTTACCGCCGGATTTTGTGGTCTGGCGCCAACCATATGTGGTCCGCCAATGACTACTCGTCCTAGAGTGTTGCCTGGCACATTCTTTTGTTGCTGCTGCGCATTTGGCGGACGCATGCCCACCACTACATTCGCCGGGATCATGGAATTGAGCAATGGTTGCTGATTACCCTGGACCAATAAAAAGCAGTGTAATTATAATAAGAACATCGTGCGGTTAATAATGAATACTCAAGCAAAAACCACTACAGCATGCTACAGTTAGGCGTTTCACCAGTTATTGAAGAATGCAGATTGATTTTAAAATTTTTGAAATTTTCGAATATAGTTCCAGATTAAGATCAAATGTGCACGAAAAATCATTTTGAAATCGTTAGAATATATTTTAAACCAAAAAATTTACCACATTTGTCACTTCACAACAAATATGTTTTAAACTGTAGTATTTAACATAAATATTGCTTTAAGAATTTCAGAAGAGAGCAAGATGCTAAAAGCCATAGCGTAAAAACTTCCAATGTTATGTACATAGGTACATAGTTTACTTAGATAAAGCAGTAGCAAGACCTAAACCATTAAGAGCTCATAAATTTATCTGTATCTGTATATAATAAATAAATCATGCCCTCATTAAATAGATTTTTGATAGTGACATATTTCCAGTAGTCAATAAGCGGTTTTAGAAAAACAAAGGCGCAATAATCTACTTCCTTTTCGTTATGTTGTATTAAGGCATACATCCGAATTTGATTTCAATATAGAATTTTGTCATGATTGAGAAAGTAAATTTTGCACCCTGTATATAAATGTATAGACAACTCAGCGTCAGTGAATAACAATAATAATAATATTTGCCGATTAGGAAACACTTTTGAAATATTTGTTTAAAACATACTCATGCTAATGGATTCAGAAAGTTTTCCAAAAACCAATTTCGCAGAAAATACACTTTCGACACTTAATTTCAAGACACGCTATTGCAAAACACCCGAAATTTTGATAAATATTTTGATAAGCTTATATAACAAATTTCTACAGTACAACGTTTTCTCAACAGAAAGAATAATATTTATATAAGGCTCGAGCACCGACTGCTACTATAACTGCCCTAAAGGCAGCATTTACAAAGAAAAGATATACAGTGCTTCTGTGACTCGGGTTGGGCGCCTTTTATGGGTCGCCATACCTGATTAATTGTTTTGGTCATTGTTACTATTCCGGGTGAACTTGATACCAGACCCGCTGGCAATGATACCGCATTGTTTGATTTTATAACTAAGGTTTGCGTCTGTGTGGCACCTACTGATTGCGTTGCCGCATTGTGGTGTTGCTGTGACGGTTGTACCGTCACCCCTGGTTGCCCGCCACTTTGTAGTACTTGATGATGCTGTACCTGTACTTGTTGCGGCAGTGTATGATGTGGTCCGCCAGCTCCACTTGACGTTATTGTCTTTATAGTGGTGGTATTCGGTAGTTGGGAAGTGGATATGATTGTTGAGCCTGGCGGATGTCCCGCCGCTCCTCCTATATTTATTGTGCCGTTAGGAAGCGTTTGACTTGTAAATGTTATACGATTGCCCGGCGCTTGTGTAGATTGGCTGGAATTCATGGCGAAATTTGTGTACGACGATGTCGCTGACGACAACGACGTTGACGCCAATGACGATGCTGGTGCGCGTATGTTGAGTATTTTTGTTGATACGTTCGTCGGTGGCTTATCGGCCCACTGATGATTATGCTGATTAAGCGGTTTTGCAACCGAATGCAGACTGGTCGCTTCTTTTTGTAAAGCCTGCGTATTGTTATGTTGATTATTTTGTGTTTGTAATTGATATGCAAATTTAGCATTTATCCCCGCATTGCCTTCACTTGCAAACGTCTTTGGTGTATTATAGAGAGTGTGTGTGGGTGCGCTCCCTCTGAAATTATTGTTTATTTCTGTAACATAAACAAAATAATGCATTAATATTCAATCTTTATCAAAGGAAGTTAAATTATGGAAAGTAGTTTGCTATTTAGTGATATTTCTAAATATTTTATCAACGGAACGAAGCAAGGGCTCCCAACAATACATTAAAAATGCCGATATATTCCCTCACATTTCCTACACACATATTTAACAAACTCGCTATAGTCTTTTTTAATAAACCTTCTAAACTGTCTAATTATGTCTATTTATCAATTCGCGAGTGAACATTTTTGCGTCCATAATTATAATATGCATTTGGTACCTTCAGGTAAAGTCGTAACATTATCACTTTCGAATTGCGAAAACCGATTAGAACTTTTGTTGTGATTTAGGTCTGCTGTGCTTCCACTACCAGATTTGCTGTTAACAATGACTGTTTTTGTGGAAATCACCTCCTCAATGTCAACAAAGGCTTCATTGCCTTCTCCGCCAAATGCTGACACTGTTGTTGCTGACCTTCTATCACAGCCGCTTTTATAATGAATTTTATCACCATATTCATTCTCTTTTGTTGTATATTCGTTATTTGTTAAGGCAAAGTCATCTTTGGAGTTTACATTCCCGATTCCTGGGGTTGGCAAAACTCCAGACACGGTATTTTTCTGATAATCTCCTGTTATTACTGATTCTATTCTGGAAGAATTTGCTTTATTTTGATTTTGGTGTACAAAAAATTTGGCAGAAGACGCCGCCATTTTCTCGAAAAACGATTAAAAGGAAGAACGGCGAAATTTCATATCGTAATAGATTCTACTTTACAAGAGATAAGCGATGCAAAATGTCAATTGAGAAAAATGTTGCCAGCTCTTTAATTCGCCCTCGAAGCACACACTTTTAAGTTGAAATAAAGTTGCCCTATACTTATTAATGTGCAGTGCTTATTTTATAAAAATAAAAAATATAATTAATAAAAAAGACTCAAAATAAATATGCGTATATACAGCATTAAATATTAACAATTTATTGTCATATGGAAGTTGCGGCATCATATCATTCACCGATACCACGCAACATAACGAAATAACAATTCAGGCCACGCAACAGCAGCGTCCAACATCAATTCACAGAAAAACTTTATTTTTGTTTGAATTGAAAGCTATTTTTGCGCAATTATTAACAAATCACACGATATTATTAGTATACCATTTTGCTCTCATAACATAATGACATTCATTTTTTTGATTCTTACCCTTAGCAATTCACAATTCTTGCTGTTGCATAAATGCTGATGGTACTTGAAATACTTTGCACTGGCAGCTCTCATAAACTGTCACTAATATTAAACGAATAACCACTTAAGGCATACATGCCAATAAAGATAAATCCATAGAATGGCAAGCGATAATAGCTACTGGCTGGCTGACTTTTGCTGAACGTAGTTGGAGTTTTCGTTTTCCTTAATGCGTTACATACATTCGCTCGTGAAACAGACGGAGCGCCACACAATTGATTTTGCGGATTGAGTACGGCTGAGAATTATGATAGCCGAAACCGTCGGCATTTATGAAGTCGCGTTCTATCAAATATATACTATATTTTTTGTTAGAATTTTCATAAATACATATATTATGTTAAATAATGAATTGCACTTTTTTATATTCAACTTTTTTCAATGAAATCGATGTAGAAAACTCTTTTCGTTACAACGCGACGACTGCACGACTGGGTGAAACGAAGACGGACAAAGGGGGGGAAATTTCACTCTGTGACACTTCTTTTCTCGTATTTCATCAAAAAAACACACCGTGTGGGATAGCAAAGATTTCAAATGATTATTTCAGCTTACCAATGGCCAGCAAACAATTGCATTCACTTTCTAATTAATATTTAAACACTCTTTAACACGTTTCGCGTAATTTTGTTAAAATTTGATCGAGATTTCCGCGAGAATTTCGATAAAATTTGTTTACGCTCGACTCCGTCGCAGCCCGCACTCGCTTTGCAAACGGCGAAATTTTATTTTGTAATAGATTACATGAGCGAAGTATTGGAGGCAAAATGTCAAAAGCGCGTTGCCACGCAGTTGATGTTCTCTCGTTTCTGTTGCCTACATAATTCCTCCAAAGAAATAATCTCCTTTCGTCATTTTGACGTTTTTGTGATTACTCCCTTGCAAAGACGAATTTATTTTGCAACAATTATATTTTAATTAATGGTAGCAAATAAAGAGATAATCAATATTTAAAATTTTATTCAAATAATTTTACAATTAATATGTGTCATATGATAGATTATTCATTAGTATGCAGTAAACTCATGATCGCATCAAAGTAATGATCTTTGGTTAAAGCTCAGTTTTAATTTAAGGTTCTCTTATTTTGCCGAGATTAAAATAAACTTAACATATTTCTCTTCTGTATTCTAGTTATGAATGGCAAATTATCATTTATAACAAATAAATAAATTTTCAACTAAACCGTTTTATGAAAAACTGCAATGTGGTCGAAGTTGATTATAAAAACAGTATAATATTTATTTTTTAATCATATTGCTGCGACATGGAAAATAATAATTATAACTAAATTTCTAAAAATTAATATATTGAGAAGCCACTTAAGTAGATCTCGTTGGCAAACGCTACACATGACAACATTAATGCAAATGACAAGTGTGTTGGCCATAGATGTGAGATTCTCTACATTACCGATGTTAGCTATCGATATTTTTTTCTCCAATAATCTCCAAATAAATCGATATTGATATTTATTTTTGTTATACCACACATGCACGTGTACAGTTATGCCTAAAATATTAGGAATTTTTTTACTTTCATCAGTCTTTTCGTCTTTCGATTTAAAGTTGAGTAATTTTTTATTAATCATCAGACATATAAATTAAATGTAAAAATACACAGTAATGGGCAAATAATAAGAACAGTGTTAAAAATAATTTTTTTCAAAACATTAAAAAATTATATCAAGCACGAATCTCCTTTCGGGAAGGTTTTGTTTACAATTATTATGCATTGCGTCTTGATATACATACATATGTAGACATTCTCGAGTATTTGACATACTATTATACTTCAGAAACAAGTGTTGTTACAGTAAACTTATTGGTATTTCCATTTGTCTAGCCCCAATTTCAGAATCCTAATTAACCTTAAAAATAATCTTTTTACCTTTTAGATTGTATTTATGTATGTACATTTAGCTAATTGAAATCTGCAGAAGATTGTTTCGGGTTCATGTTGGCCTCGACTGCTTATCTCAGAAAAAAAATTGAGTTGATCGATAAATCAAGGTATTTTACAGTCTGAAGCAATCTGGAAATGAAGTTCATGACTATTATTTTTTTTCTTTTGTCGTAACTCCTTTTAATGCTTTGAAATTACTTTGAAACTTCAATTTTTTCTGAAGCCTCTTGTTAAGAATAAAATTCTGGAAAATCTTGAATCTAGCGAACTCACTGTGACAAAAACTCCTACATAATTGATCAAAAGACACTCGTAAATTGACAAACCGTTATATTGTACATTTTTCAAGGCGGGTGCTGTCAATTTCAGTATTATCTCACATCAAACTTCTTTCCTCGCCGCTGTGAAAGAGACAAGGGTGTCCTTTATTGCTAGCCCATTGGCTTGTAGCTACTAGCGATGGCGCCATGGCTAGGTACCCAAACGAGTTTCTGAAAATGAAGTAGCGTGGTGCTAAACACTACCGAAAAGAAGCTGCACTTAGGGGTAGTACGTTTACTGTTACCTTAATACTCGTAGCATCCACTGTTGCCTATAAAACACTACAGTGGTCCGATAGTCTAAAGCTAAGTTTAACGGAGAGCTCCTAAAAAACTTACAGGGCCTCTCCCCCATCCTCATACATCTCATTAGTATATAAACAAAAATAAAGCCAACATTTGTAGTCTCTACGACACAGTGGTTTAATTTTTCAGAGATGTAGTTGGAAGAGGAAAAAGTTTCAGCTTACCTGCCGGAAATATCCACAATTATTATTATAATAAATTTCCCTAGAAAAATTTCACCAATAATCTAAGTCTGGAGATCCAGCGCAACAGGTATTACTTTGGGATCGGTTGGCAGTTATTAATGAGATCCCTCTCTCGACGAACCAAAATTATGCTCTCATTATTCCCGTTTTCTTATACGGCGCAGACACATGGACAATGACAGCCAGAGATCAGAAAGCAATTCGAGCATTCGAAAGAACTGTCTTCGCAAAATCTTAGATGTCGTCCGCGTGAGCGATGAGTATCGAAGAAGATGGAACCACAAACTGTATGAGCTATACGGCGTAATGGATACGAGTACATAGATAAGCGCTTAAAAAAATCAAACAATGCGATGGCTAGGTCATGTTTTTCGCATGAAGATAAAGCTCCTCCGACTCGAGACGCATGGATAGACAACGGAAGCAAGAGCGCTTCTTATGGAATGACCAAGTGCATGGTGGTCTGTTTGCACTTGGGATGTAAGGGGTGTTTTAATAGGAGCGCGACAAAAGTAGACCGATAGGGACAGCAACGACATCATATTTCGGACATTTCTCTTCAGTAAGGTTTGCTATTTCATAATGGAAAGATATACGATCCCACAACAAGTCGAAATTACTAAAATTTAGTTCCGAAATTCGGAGTCAGTGACCTCAACTTTAAGAGCGCTACGTCCAATTTATGGTCGTCATAATCGGCCTGACAAATCAATAAATGAGCATCTAGTGGGAAAAATTTGAATGTCCAGGCACAGTACAAAATGTTCCCGTGCCGGTGAGACAAAGAAGTGCCCGTTGATAATGTCGCCGCTAATGCATCAATTGAGGAAGACCGAAAGCAGTGTCTCTCTCACGTCCTTCTCAAGCGTTGGGCATCTCGGTGACGTGGTTGTGGCGAATTTTGCGAAAAGTTCTTGGCCTACATCCTTAGAAGATCAAATTGACAAAGGAACTGAAGCCGCTTGACTACCAGAATCGTCGTACGTTCGTGAATTCGTGTTTGAAAATGATCCGAATCGAAAAATCATCTTCAGCGATGAGCCTCATTTCTGGCTGAATGGCTTCGTCAATAAGCAAAATATGCATTATTGGTCAGGCGAAAATCCACACGTACTCCATGAGACACCATTCCATCCCGAAAAAATTACGGTTTGGTGCGGTTTATGGGCTGGCGGCGTCATTGGGCCGTACTTCCCCCATGATAATCAAGACCGGCACGTTACTGTGAATGAGAATCGTTACCGATGATAACCCAATATTTTTGGCCCGAATTGGGTGGTATGGACTGGGACAATATGTGGTTCCAACCAGTCAATTGGCCGTCTCGGTCTTGCGATTTGACGCCGTTAGACTATTTCCTGTGGGGCTACGTCTATGGTCTATGCCAACAAGCCGGTGACGATTGATGAACTTCGTACGAATATCGAACGTGAAATTGCAGCAGTATCGACTGATTTATGCTTGAAAACCGTCGAAAATTGGGTTCGGCGGCTGGACTTCTGCAACCGTGCCTGTGGTGGCTACAAATCGAGTTCCATACATAATTGTATCGAATTTACATTCACACGAAGAAAGAATTTCATTGAGATACCTTTTGTAGCGCTCTTATTGGAAATCTCGTTACAACTGGTGTGACCTCGCAAGGGATAGAGGCATCTGCCGAAATTAAGTGTTCTCAGCCTAGACCGACCCTCGGTTGCAGCGCCAAGGCAGAAAAAAAATGTTTATGCCCATAAATCAAACTAAATTGTTTTACAATTATTTATTTAATTTATAACATACTAAATCACAATATGTTACAATCACATTTATAATAATATTGGAAATATTTACAAAAATATACAAATACATACAATAAAATATGTACATATGTATGTATGAATAAAATATATCTTAACGAAGAAAAACAATAAAATTATAATTTAAAAGTTATATAAAATTAAATAAAATATAGTATGTAAGTATGTGCACAATAACAAACATAATATTGTTAGTAGAATATCGCTTGTTTAATAAACCTCAACAGTTCTCTAGAAATACTTATTTTAGCGGTGCCACTTCCGCTTCCGGCTTTCGACGTTGTATTACATAATATATCAGACATATAGCGGCCACGCCAATGCCACCGCAAATCGACGCCCAGTGTATGATATTGAGCGTTTTGAGCGAGTTTATAAGTTTCTTTTTGAAAAAGGCGACCATTTCACTGTTGAGTTGAATACCCTTAAAGAGAGAGAGAGAGAGAGAGAGAGAGAGAGAGAAAGTTGAAAGTACAGCTAAAGAGATATTGACATGGCTTACCTCCTCAACCCAAATGGCGGGCATAAGTACCGTTGTTAAATTTTCCGTTATTGAGATGCGGTTGATGCTCTTCAAGAACATGTTGAACTGCACGCGTTTGCCGCCTTGTAACGGTGTACCGGTGAGCTAAAATTTTCAAATTTGGAAATTAAATGCAAATTAGTACGATTTTGTGTTGTTTTAAATAATTCACATTTTTAATTATTTTTTTATATTTCTCTATTTATAATTTTATTAGTAAGGTTTGCAGATGAGCGTAAACGCACCACTGCCTCGTCCAAAACGCCATTAACAGGAAACCTATAATATATATAAATCTAATTTCGCACAGGAGATCACAATAGCAAGGGCACCTGTGCACAACAGTTTTGAGAGGGTGGGCATGGCGCCACCCTTTAATAGGATCAATGCTCATATTTCCTACACTAGCCAAATTAGTCTAAAATAATTCTTATTGGCCCTCTATCCACATCGTCACAATTGATGAAATCGGATGACAACCTCGCCCACTCACCGGTGCGGCATCACCCTCTTTTAGGTAAAATCACATATCTCGAGACCTGCTCGACCGAAACTCGGTTTGATCTGCTACGCAGAGTTCGCTTTAAGTGCCGCTTGACTGTCGCTGAGTATGACTACATATCGACTTAAAGCAAAGACCTCGATTTTGGAATATGCTCGGAAAGTTTTCTGTAAGTATGGAAGTTTGTTGCGTTGTCCTGCGACTCCTGATCCAATCTCCTCCGACGTTTTCGAGCCGTCAGTATACCACTTGATTGTAGTATCCATAAGCAGTAGCTCGAGAACGAAATCATTCCATTAAACTTTGTTGTTAAGGGTAACCTTAATCTTCTTAATGAAGATTACCCTTTTGGTAATGCTGTCCCTTGAGAGGAGAGCCAATGGTATTTCGCCCCTTAAGTCCTTCATATGCTGGGAAGAGATTGCCTTATCTCTGTGTGTGTTTGGCTACCTAACCGATGACTAGGTGAAGCGGTGAACTAGGTTAAGTACGTGAGTTCTAGAAAACTTCACGTGCCGGCAGCACGGGCTTGTTCACATGGCACTCGATGCGCAGATGCAGGTGAGTCGTTGCAACATCGATAGTTGAAGTTCCATCAAAGTCAGTGTTGTTTTTGAGGCCAAAGCCACCGCTCCATACGTAATAATCGGTCGCACGATAATGGTGTACAACCACCTGATAATCCTCTGCCTGCATGCCCAGGATTTACTAGAAAGCCGATTGCACACCATAAGCGCTTTAGTAGCTTAACAAGGTGCTTCCACCGCAGAGTGCGTAAGACCAAAGTATTGGGCCATATCAGTCATCTCCATCTCTCTGCCACCAAGTGTTCCTGAGAGCGGGCAGGGGCCTGCAATTCATAATGGGACGATGGTCGCTGTAGAGGGGTGATGTTCAGTCCCAACCCATTGCACCATCCCAAAGCCAGGCCTTATACACTTTGTACGATGTCGTAGAGGGTGTTCTCAATTTTCCCTCTAGCTATAATAACGAATGTCGCCTGCATATCCTTGACACCGGATACCATTGTTAGTTAGCAAAATGAGTAGTTCGTCTACAACAGGGCTCCATAACAGGAGGAATAGAACTCCACCCTGTGGTTAACCTCTTGTAGTGCCGAGATGAATTCGGTATCCCCTATTGTGGTTTCAGCTATTATGGTGTGCGGTACGGTCTCTATCCATCTGTCAAACATCTCTTCATTTTTCTTTTACTACGCTCACGTGATACGTATTATCTAAGCCCCTAGCTACCGAATATGTGGACCCCAGTACCTATAGTTGAATTTTGACAGAAAATAGCAGGCAATGTGTAAGATATATAATTGAAATTCAGAGAAATTCTTTCTTTATAATAGTAGCTCTGTATGTCAAAAATGGGTTGAATGGCAACAATACTTCCTGTAATCCTCACATATCTAATATAAAGATTTTCGAACTTCCGAGTGCCTTTATACTGTAAATATCAGCGAATATTCGAGTTATTTCAACGAAAATTACAGAGCGTATTTTATTCATTTCAGTGCATCTTTGTACCTAAAATATATAAAATTGACCTAACCTCCACATAACCAATATCCGGATTTTCGAATACGCGGTTGACTCTACTCCATACGATTGGTAATTGCATGTGCGGAACCTTGATGAAATCTTGACCTTTTAATTGCATGTAGTATTGGCATTATCAGTACTAAATATAATTATTTTCGTTACTCTAACAAAGCTTATACCAAATATGACGATCAGTATACTCGTAAGTATGAGTTATACTATATACATATGCCCAAAAAATAAGGTGACATTGTATTTATTTTGAAAATTCTTTATTTATTCTTCCAAATCAATTTCATCCCCTTCAAAGTAATCCCCTCCCGATGCAATGCACTTATGCCAACGGATTTTCCAATCTTCGAAACACTGGTTGTAGTCACTTCCGGGATGGCCTTCAGTTCCGTCTTCGCTGCGGCTTGAATCTCCTCTATCGTATAAAAACGGTGTCCCCGGAGCGGTCTTTTGAGCTTGGTGAACAGCCAGAAGTCGCACGGCGCCAGATCAGGTGAATATGGTGGTTGCGGAACGATATGGGTTGAGTTTTTGGCGAAATGATCACGAATTACGAGGGCAGTATGGGATGGTGCATTATCGTGGTGTAAAAACCAAGAATTGTCTATCCACAATTCCGGCCTTTTTAGGCGGATAGCGTTACGCAAACGACGCATAACGTTCAAATAATATGCACAACACCACGATAATCGAAGAAAACAGTCAACATGACCTTGATTTTTGAGCGACTTTGGCGCGATTTTTTTGGTCTCGGCTCTCTTTTGGCACGATATTCGCTCGATTGATCGGTTGTTTCGGGGTCGTAAGCATAGATCCAAGTCTCATCGCCAGTTATAATGCATTTCATGACACCCTGGTAGTCGGAAAGCATCGTTTCACACACTTCAACGCGACGCCTTTTTTCCAAAAAATTCAATGTTTTCGGTACTAGTCGAGATTTGACGCGCTTGAGGCCCAAAACATCCTTCAAAATGGTATCTCTAATTGTTAATCGACGGTTTTTCAACACCAAATCTTTGATTTGTTGAACGTGAGCTTCGTCGGTTGAGGTTGATGGTCGCCCTGGACGCTCTTCGTCTTCGACACGTTCACGGCCGGCTTGGAACTCACTATACCACTTGTAAACATTTTTTTTAGACATAGCCTCATCACCAAAGGCTTTCTGCACCATCCTCAACGTATCCGCAGCAGAAAATTGATTCCGTAAACAAAATTTAATGAAAATTCTTTGCTCTTCTTTGCAAAACACGAAGAACTCACTTTTAGCAGCTCGCAAAACGACACGTATCTCAAACACTAATGAATATTTTGACATGAAATTTGACATAAATGTGACTGACAGTACTACCAACCTAAAAAAAAATAATTCTCCAAATCCTTCGACGCGCGCAGTTTAAATTCAAATGTCACCTTATTTTTTGGGCACAGTAAATATAGAAAATCGCTTGAACTCAGGTGACGCTTGACGTTTTGCACCTTAAGGTATTTCCCTGGCTTAGATTTTTGCGAGTTGCAAAAGTATAAAATGTTCGGGTACATGCGAACTTAGCCCTTCCTTACTATTTTATTATTATTTTTAATTACTCATTTTTGAATATTAGCTATTTCTTTCTCATCATTTTACTCACGTGCTGCACATCCACGAATGTTTGATGCTTCTTCGCGTCCGGCCGCAGTCCGCGTATCATTTTCGTGTACTCATTGGAGGCGCCCAACATATGCGGCAATGTTAATATAACCGGTGCATCTGTAAATATACCAGAAATATGAAATATATTAACGTTCAATATTTTAACTATTTTAATGGCGTATTTGTATATTTATTGCATTTTCAATTATGAAATTATTTATGACCACTTAAAGAGTCAGTAAAGCGACAGCGACCTGGTCGGACCACATTTAATAAGTTTTTATAACCCGCCGGGCTGCAATTTATACAGCCAAGCATCCGTTTATATGTTTACAAGTGTAAATAGGCACAGTTAAATGATTTTTACGCACCTCGTAACTTTGATTTTAATACCGACTTGGCAAAAATTCTCATATAAATGAAAACAACATCGAAAAAATTAATAAAAACACAAAAAAACAATATTAGTTCCGATAATACCACATAAAAACGCGCTTTCGTCCAATAAAGTGTATACTTATAGCCACATATGTATGTACATATATGTATATGTAAATAGCTAAATCACAACAATAAATGAACATATAGATTAATGTATATACTTATATATACATATATTTATATATACATATGTATTACTACAATCTCAAACATATAAATTTAGAAGAACAGTAGTCAAGGATATCAACCTTAGAAGTAGCCAAGTAAACAAGAAATCTTTCGCATGGCTCGCTGGCCATGTAAGCTTATAATGAAGACTTCATTTAGATAACGGCAGGTAACCTGATCGTTTACACTTTTTAATGTCTGTTTAGTAAGGTAAATGTTATGAGTTTGAATTCTTTAATTTGAATTTATTAGGGTTTTTTTATCAATGAACTACATAGTAGTCGGATGTGTGATTTTTAGTGATACAGAATTTCCTAGTGGGGTAGCTGTCAAACCAGCTGTCAAAGTAAACAAATTTGTTTGACAATTATGTGCAGTATATTTTAGCGGATTACCATGAAAAGAAGTAGACGAGAAAACCGTTTGAAATTTGTGGAATTTTTTTTTTTCAAAACTTGTATTATGTCAGTATGTAGACAGCGAAAAAGCGTGTAAAGTTTCCAGAGCTCCCCTATCAGCCAGAGAAAATTATCATCTAGTGCGGAATCAGACCTTGTTGAAACTGTAGGTGAACCAAAATTTGTCTTCAATGACGAGCGAAAATGATTCACGACTTTTTGGTTCCCTATGTTAGTATCAATCGGTATAAAAAATCGTTATTAATTTGTGATTTTTATGGAATGAATTTATTGAATGTGAAATCGGAATCTTAACTCTTATTTTCAACATATTTTACCTCAGTCATTGACTAATTAATCTGAAGTAATTTGAGAACCGTTTTAATATATTTTCTGCAATAAACTATAGTATATCCAATTATACATATTTATTTGTCCAGAGCACTTCATCTGTCAGAAGTGGACAACATCGGGTCAATACTAAACCTAACTTCCATATAACTAATATAAGAACTTCAAACTACTTTGAAAAAATAACTGATTGTAAAGGGTGATCCATTTCGCGAGACTTTAAATTTAATGGGGAATGTATCATTCGAAAGAATATTCTCTAACATTTAGTTTTTGAAGATTTTTTCAGATCCATAACCATTGACTTCCTAGAGCGCCGTCTTGTTGAAACCAAAGATCACACCAAATAACGGTCGCCATTGATGGTTACCTTCTTCTAAACCGTTGTTTTTCCTGGATTAAATGGCCCTTGAATATTTTCAGATTGTTCTTCGTACCAAATGCAGCAAATTTTGTTTGTTTACATAACCATTGAGCCAGAAATATCCTCATCGCTGAACGAAATTTGGCCGGATCTTCTTGGAATTTTTCAAGAGCCCTTAGAGCGAAGCGATGTCGTTGGGAAGTGTACGCTTTCGAGAATAGAAGGGCACAACATTAACAGGAAAAGTTTTTCTATGACCAATATGACAATGACAGTTGGAAGCCAACAGTTGGCGATAACAAAGCAGATGTCTTATCTAACTTATCTGGCTATGCTGAAACAATTGGTTCAACATTGGACCAACAGGATGATCTTCTGAGTATGCAAGCCCAGTGATTTTATTCAGTTATTCAGTACAGATTGGTTACCTTCATATAACAGTGTTTGAAGAATAAACGGAAATCGTTTGGACGCCAGACATTACTTAGAAGAATTCGCTCTTCATGAATATAAGTGGTTTGACAATTAAGTAACGATTTCTTTTTCTTTCTCTTTTTCCGGCATCCCTCCCCTCTCCATTGATATATGTACCATCGCTCTAGCTTGTTTAGTTCGCCTGCTGCGTCAAGTTGAGTAGACGTGTGTTTGTAGTGCTCGTCACGAAAATGGAAAAACGAAATCAAGAGCAACGCGTCGCGATAAAATTTTGCGCCAGATTGGGCGAAACAGCTTCGGAAACGTACGCTAAAATTGTAAGAGTGTATGGTGATAGTGCTCTTAGTCGTGCCCAAGCTCACAATGGTTGTCTCCGCGCGCCCCCCGCCCGAAAAAAGCTCGCATGAGCAAGTCGAAGGTGAAAACGATGATTATTGCCTTTTTTGATAGCCGTGGAATCGTCCACAAAGAACTTGTTCCACCGAGGAAAACTGTAAATCAAGTCTACTATTGCCAAGTACTCGAAAGATTGCGAAAACGAGTCAACAGACATCGCTCGTAACTGGATCCTTCATCACGACAACGCGCCGTGCCACACCGTCCTCAGCGTGTCCCAGTATTTGGCCTCTAAAGAGATCGCCGTGTTGCAACAGCCGCCTTATTCGCCCGACATGTCACCCTGTGACTTTTTTTGTTTCCTAAAACAAAATCGGTGGTCAAAGGAACCCATTTTGAGTCGATTACGGACATCCAGGCGGCCATGACGAGGGTTCTCGCGGACATCCCAGTCGAAGCGTTCCAGAAATGTTACGAAGCATGGAAAACGCGCTGGAATCGCTGTATAGCTGCCCAAGGGGACTACTTTGAAGGGGATGGCAGAGTTGTAGAATAATTTTCAAATATACGGTTTTTATGATATCAGTCTCATTACTTAATTGTCATACCTCGTAGGCATATGACCCTTAACAATAGAGTCGTGTCATATTACTCTTTGTTTAATTTTTACTCTTCCGAGAATCATCGCATAAGCAGTAAAATATAAATAATTATTCGTTTTAATATTAGTATGTATAGTCCTGCCATAAGTTCTGCTACAAGATCAGGCCATTATAAAAATTATGCTAGAACGATTTTTTTTTAATAAAGGAATTTTAATCTAATAATGCATATATTAAATGAGCGATGTACAAACTTTTATTCGAAATCGTCACATTTTACTTTCACACAATCACTCAAATGATTCGACCATTGATCAACAGCACAGTTTCTTGAGATTGAGATTGAGACTCTTCAAGTTTTTGTTTCAAGTGCGTTGTCAGAAGAACGCATACTACTTGCTACTATTGACACATATGTATATGAAAACAGATTATGCTTCCGAGTAAATAAACTGTTTAAAACGAGCTTTATCGAGTGTTTAACCAACAAGTTAAACACTTTGTTTAAATGATTTAGAGTGATAAGTAAATTCAAGCGCAAGAAACAAGTGTTCGCCCACCATTTTTGGCCAACAAATTCGCGAGTTTACATAAGTACTAGTACACTTGAGCCTCATTTAAGCTTTAAGAAAATCAAAGATCGTTGTATCCCAAACATAATCAAATAGTGGAGGAATTTCAATTATGTGCGACAAAAACATTTCTACTTGCGAAAATGTCGAAAACCATCATTTTGGACTTTTACTCTTGGCAGATATGGTAATAAAGTCGTTCGTACACGAATCACCTTCTTAAAGGATCCAATGTCTTTTGAAAAACTTGAATAGTGCAACTTAAGCATCACCCTATAAAGCAAATAGCTAGAGGTCAGTGCCTGATGTTAAGTTAATTACTGAAACGTGCGATAAAAATGGCTGTTCGCAACATCTTGGTGAAGTACCTACTATACATTCATATGTACTCACATTTATCTGTATTTAAATATTGTTTGTTATTTGAAGATCTATTTACTTTTCCAGTTTGTTTATACATACATCTTACTATATACATACATAAGTACATAGCTACATATTGTAATGAAGAATATTTTGAAAGCGCTATAAAAATCCAGGAAGTAATTGCAAATGTAGTCATATTATTGTATTAAGCATTATTTTATTAATTACTTACATAGCTCTTCATAAATCCGATTAATGCTGTTAAGTAGTCAATATCTTAGTTAACAGTTAATTTGTCTTAGCAAAGAACATAAAGTTATAAAACTATCCTAGTGAAGTGAGCTTGAAATTCGAATTATAGTCATATGAAGGCGACTTTGGTGTCTATTGTATCCTAAGTCAGCTCACAGTTTAATCAATATATTTTAAATTACATATGATGCTGTAATTAAGCCTACTTTTTAATTTTCTCCGACATGTTTTTTTTTGAAGATTATCTCTTTGAAATGGTGTGCGGACACCCGTCTCGTAGCCACAGAAAAAAAGTCTAACGGTGTGATATCTTGGTGGCCAACCGACCGGCCCAAAACGTAAAATTATTTGCTGGCCGAAGTGTTCTCTCAATGAATCCATTGATTAATGAGATGTGTCGGAAGTGGCGCCGTTTTGTTAAAACCAAATGTCGTTGGGATCACGAACTTCAATTTCAGGCATCAAATAGTCAGTTATCACAGCGCAATAACGGTCGCCATTGACGGTTACGTTTTCACCGGCATGTTTTTTGAAGAAATATGAACCGATGATACCAACGGCACATAAAACCACACCAAAACGTTTTCTTTTGCTGGATTAAATGGGAGCTCCTGAATATTTTCATATTGAAATGGGCCTCATCGCAGAACAAAATTTGGCTCGAACATGTCGGATCTTTTTGGAGCCCGTAGACCAAACGATGTAGCTTGAGAGGTCGAGCGACTTCAGTTCTTGCACAAGCTGAATTTTGAACGCTTTCAATTTAAGATCTCGACGTAAAATGCGGCAAGTCATTCCATACGTCGTGCTACGAAGGTCGCCGAATCGAGTCTACACAGTCTTCGCGTACACTCTTATCTGAGACTGCTATATTTTCTCTGTATGCATATATCTTAGCCTAGTCTATCCTAATCACTTTACACTATTGTGGTTTTGATTTTAATCACCTAAAGAACACTTTCCATTTCTAACTAATTAACATTTATGAAACTCTTTTTAATAGTTATAAGATTACATCAATAATATGTTAATTAACACAATAACAATAAAATCTTCACGCCCGACCCTTCAATCATAAAACGTGAGATAAGTCATTGTAATTTGTAGAATTTGTTGATTTCTAAATTTGATATTGTAAAAATAAATATTTTTTTATTTGAATTAGAAACATAGCATCTAAATAAATCAGGTAAAAGATAAACAAACAAGCATGCTTGAACACAGCTTGAAACATACCTACATACAAGTATATTTGCTTGTATTCGTCTATGTGGTAATTTATTATATAAAAGCGTTGGACTTCACGCGCTTAAACGTTTAGTCGGCGGCGGTGAATCGGTGATTGATGGCATGATTAATACACCAACATACAATAACATTGCCTATATATTTTCGATACTCGTTTATCATAATATATATATGTATGTATGTATATCATGTTTCTATTTGTATTTTTATGCGGATAATTATAGCTATTATCATGCTGGTGATAATGACCAAATTATAATTGCGGATTATTGTTTGTTGACACTCCATTTTTTAACAAAAATTGGCAGATATATTATATATTCTAATAACGGGTGACCCAAGTAGAGGTACCTTTTTTCATTAGAATTTTTTTGGCCAATCACATGTGAGTCGTGTCAATTTGCCAAGTTATCCGTTCGCAGAAACTCAGATTGTCTTATGGAATGACTTGGCGCATTTTCCGCCGAAATCTTAGATTAAAAGCGTACAAAATACAGCTTGTGTAAGAACTGAAGCCGCTCGACTTTCCTAAGCGAAACCGTCTTGCTCTTGAAACGTTCCAAAAAAATCCGACGTTTTCGAGCGATGAGGCTCATTTCTGGCTCAATGGGTACGTAAACAAGCATAATTCCCACATTTGAACGAAGAGCAACGCGACGATATTCAAAACTTCCATTTTATCTAGAAAAAGCAACGGTATGGTGTGGTTTGTAGGCGGGTGGGGAATCATCTGTTGAAAATGTAACCGTCAATGGTGACCGTTACCGCGCTATGATAACCAACTCTTTGATGCCTGAAATGGAAGCTCTTAATATCGGCGACATTTAGTTTCAACAAGACGGCGCCACTTCCCATTCATTGCATAAATCAATAGATTTATTGAGAGAACACTTCGGTGAGAAGATAATTACAAGTTTTTGGGCTGGTCAATTGGCCACCATTACATCCCCATATAACACCATTACATTTTCTCCTGTGAGTATATGTAAAGTCCAAAGTCTATACGGACAATCTCTCTTTAGGCTTTGGAGCAAAACATCCCTCGTGAATTGGCCATCTGAGACGTAGCCGGGACCAACATTTGAAAGAGATAATCTTAAAAAAATAAATGCCAAAGAATGTTCTTTCGAACGATAACAAACTTTCCGATTTAATTTTGACGTTTCTGTATTTTTTCTTTAAAAATGCTGGGAGCCTTGAAATGGATCCCCCCTTTATATGAGTATATATATATTATAGAGGGTAAAAGAACGAGTATTTTTCGCTTGGCATTCCAAAAAATAGGCTTTTAGACACCTCTAAGAAAGTCGGTCCAAATATGAGCGCTTAATTGTAACAGAAAGCACTTGCGCCTCAGGGCTTCCTATTGTTTCTTATTATCAGATAAAAAATTCAAGTCTTGCTTCCAACTAAGTACTTGAAAATATAAATTTCAAGAAAATGTAATGCTCATCAAAATTGTTTCTAATGATATTTTCGTTTAAAACCTTTAGACGGTTGAAGCATGGATATTTGAAGGCAAGTTTCTTTTCTTAAAAATTTTATAACTCAAGGAAAAAACTTCTTAACAATCAGAAAACTTATAAATTTTATGAAAATAGTCTTATGGTTTTAATTATTTTAAGGAAAATTAATTTTGTAATCCAATGAAATATCTTGATCGTTTTGTAATCATATTAAATATCGGAAACATCATAATTTTGTAGAAATTTGCTGCTCTACTTTATCTATCCGAAGTTTTTTTTTTAATAAATAACTAAAGTCAACACCACTATATATAACAGATTTTGATTTTTTTTAATAGCCTTTTTTTTCTTGTTCCTAATTTTGTGCTAATTTTATAGTTTTCGCAAAACAGAAAATAGATTTTGCCAACTTAATATGTTTCACAATTCTCCCCTCCTTGTTCCCGTCGCATATCAAACAGCACGTTGTATAACAGTTCATAAATATTCATAAATTTCGAAATTAATTTAAACGCGTGTCAAATACTGAATAAAACAAGCGCTAACAAGCCAAACACATTTTTCTATGCTTCTCTAATATATGCAATTTAGTATTTTTTAAATAAAACAAAAGTGTGTGCTACTAATTTTAAGCAGAAAACTTGTTAGAACTTAGCAACCTGCAAATCTTCGCGAAATGTCAATAATCTTGCAGAGAAATGCTTTTAGTTTGTTTTATGTGACGCAAACAAATGAAATTATATAAGAATGTTAATTAAGCTAATAATAAATTTAAAATCAAAAATAGTGCACACATTGGCGAGTAGAAAAATACAATTAATGCTTTCTTCTAAAGAACTTGTCAAGCTATACTAGGCGTATTTGAAGTATTTGCTTAAATTTCTTCTTTCTTATGTATTTGTTTGGCCATGCTTCATTTCCTTAATATACCAATGAGATTTGCGGTAGCTTGAAAAGTTTGCTTTGTATTGTATTATTTTGAAAATTCTGTTTACAAATCAATTTATCTTCAAAGTATAGCAATGCACTTATGCCAACGGATTTCCAATCTTCGAAATATGGTGTGTCTCTATCGTATCCGTCTTCGCTGGTTTCAATATAAAAACGTTTGAATGTCAGATGTCGCAAAAGAGATGGGATCACCTAATGATCACGAATGAGGTATAAGAACCAAGCTGATCGAGATGAGAGTAGCCTAATTTAATCAACTTATTACTTCTTATCTTCTTTGAAGCCGTCTGTGAGCCACGCCGTCAAGCCGTCGCAACCTAATATTTTCTGAAGTAAATATATTCTACTGGTTTTACGAACTGGTCTATCAGCTTTTTCTTTCTATAAAATATCCTTGGAAAGTAAAAATAATAAAAAAAAATAAACTGTTTTCTTCTTTGAAAATCGAAAATATTGTCAGCCCTCTGAAAGACTAAATTTCCAAAACTCAGTGTAATCCTCAAAATACCTTTATGTGTGGGTAGGTAAAACCTTATCAAATATGCTTGATGAATGCAGCCGAATTGACATTTCTGGACTGGATAAAAATTTGTTCCAGTTAAAGAGTGCTAGTTACACTTTTGTCGGAAACCGGAAATGTCTGTGAACGTCCGCTACAGCCTTTTCTCCACCTAGCAATTAACGTCTGTGAATGTTTTTCTTGAGACTTACTCTAAAAAGTAAACTTCTATTTAAGTAGATAGTATAATAACATAAGCCTAAATGGACATACTCTCGACGAGCTTGTGCGCCGAACTACCGCAGGAAACGATAGATTAACTTCAGAATATTTAATATAAGAATATATTGATCCCTCGTTGGCAGAAAATATTTTAAAGAACCTCTAAATCTAAAACAACTGCATATTTTGGGGGAAATATCTTTAATTATGACTCATATAAGAGACGTTCTATCGGAAAAGAGAGAGTGATTCTGCAGAAAAATCGGTTTAGTTGAAGTTCTGTGACGATGAACCCACAGCACTTGCTGGAAAAATTGGTTACACTTTTGATTAGGAAATATTACATCCAGCTATTAGTTTCTGTCTGTTTTTCGTTAAAAAGATATCGGATTGGAAGGATTAAATATTTAGGAAATTCCAAGTCAAAAATGTAAATCCTTTTATTACTTGGGAAGTATATCTGTAAAAAATTCTAGACAAGCGTTCGGCGCCATCAAAGCGGTCTGGCGCTCTACGATCATTACCCGGCGAATCAAAATAAAAATATTCCAAACCAATTTTAAGTCTATACTTCTAAATGCTTGCCAAACATGGAATGTCGTAGCTTTTGACATCGAAAAGTTGCATGTTTTTACAACTTTGCCGTCTCTAACACGAACTTATGTCGCATACAAATAAAGCACGTGCAAAAGAAAATATAGTTGGCTCGGGAATGTTCTGAGACGCGATCCAGACCTCACCACCCGAAGCGCTATCAATTGGAATCCACAAGGCTGCCGACCCGCTCTAACTTGGAGTAGGAATTTGGACATTGAAATATCTAAGGTTCAAAAATGTTGGATCCAATTTAAGACGCTAGCACAACATCGAAATAGACGGAAGAGTCTCATTGATCCCAACGTTGCCACGGGGTGCAATATCTAGATATCTATATATATTAAGAAGCCACCTTAGTTGAGTCTCAATAGATAATATAGTTTTGTCATTATTTTGCACGCCACTGTATACAAGTTAATGTCACTTTAAATAATAACACGATAGTAAAGAACTACTATTTTATTTTTATATTAAGAATAATTTTACTTAAATGAAGCCATTGACCTGTTTTGCATTTTACAAGTCGCCGCTATTTATATCATATAATTGATGAGTTTGTCAATATTGTCTGCTTTACGCTATTTACACTAATTGGACAGTTAGCAAAAAATGCTTTGACAAATTTTTTATGGCAAAATTAAAAATACAAAACTATAAAATTATGCAAATTAAACATTTATATACACACTCATACATACTTATTTATACATATGTATATTCATATGAAAATGAGGACATGCGTAAAACCGTAAAATTCCAAGTATTTATAAACTTAAATGCAAAAGAACTGAACTCGTTACGCTAATGCTGGAAATAATCAATTTAACTTTGTATTAAGTCGCGTTAATAGCTTCTTTCCGGTTTTAGGTTATATGCTAAGAAGAAAAGAATATATATTAAATAAAAGTTGAAATGAATAAAAGTAAAAAATGGCATTCAAAGTATTTGCATAATATTGTTGCTATTGTTTGAAAGCGCGCAGCATGCTTTGTTCCAAACAAACAAACACACAATGCCAAGAAGCGGCTGCAATATATGTGTATGTGGGCTTGAGAGCGCACTTCAATGTGTGTGTGTGTGTGTGAATTAATACCAGATGGACGGCTGAAGAATAGTAAATTCATGGCATATAAATTTAGCTTGATATTCTATAATTTTTTATTTTATCTACATTTTTTTTAAGCGCGAGTTGTTTGAGCTTTAAAGTGACTGGCTTTAAGCACATCTCACAGTTTTTATTTCACGAGCGCACTGTGCCATATGGCTTGAAGATGTTAAGTGTCTCAACATAAGTGCTCCAGTTGAATAGAATCGTTTCCTTCTACGATTTTATTATTATTTTTAGTTATTTTTTTAGTGCTTTTAGTTATTTATTTATTGTTTTTAGTTTTTTTATTTTACTTTTCAATTTCTGTTTCTGTTTCAGTTTTTATTTTTCCTTTTTTTATTATTTTTCATTATTTATTTTCCTTATATGCTGACGTCCATATACAAATTTAAGTATTTATTTATAACGCTTTGCGTGCGAAAGAAGCACACTAATAAATAGCAACAACAAAAGGCAAGCAATGAAACCATTTGAAAGTGAAATTTCAGACACGTTGCTTTGCCGATTTTTGACAGCCAGCGTGATGACCTTGAGCGGTGATTTTAATTACAGCGATATGCACAAATAGCAAAGCAAGTTGGTACTCGCGGTCAACAATCTATGCAGAAGATGAAAAAGTGCAAAATCATAGATTTCCAGAACGCGGAGTGGCAGGTGTGCATCAGTGTCGAGCTCGTAGATCGGCGATCGCCGCCCGCTTAATCGATCAATCAAATTGTACGCCCAAACTGATAATTAAGCGATGCTTGTCTGTTATTTGTAATGTAAACTTGACATGTAGAGTGCTCAGATAATCAACACGCGCCTGTTGAGCGCACTCCACGCAAGCTGATTCTTATCTAAGTGACGGTTGCTAAGATCTCGCTGCCAATCTTAATAAGTGATTAGATAACGTTGAAAAGTGAACCACTCAAAACAAATTAAATTTGGTGTTCTTTTCAAATTGTTGGTTTCAACTAATTCGTTTCTTAACCATTCATATTTTTTTATTTGTTATTCATATTTATTTTTTATGTGAATACAACCATTTATATCGCGCTGACAAGGTTAAATGTTAAATGACAAAGCGTCGGTGACATTAATCAATGGGTAAACACCTTGTTGACCGGTTTGTTGGTAAACATTGTATATATACTATATATATGTATGTATATGTGTGCGCTTAAGTGTTGGTAAATTGTTAAGGGCATAAGTTGGTGCCCTGTGAGAAATGGCAATAATTTATAGAAATTATAAAAAATTCAGTATTTTTTTATTCCATGGATTATTTGGCGTTATGGCAGGGTGCTGAAAAAGAGTTTTGTTTAAAGAAGGCCTCAAGAAAACAGGAACGCTATTGAATTAAAATGAGCTTATGTATTTAAATGCACATTTATTCAATATAATTATTGTTTTCATGTTTATGGAGAATAATATGCATAAGCTACTTATGACAAATGAAGCATATACCGGATCCTTTGGATCATAGCGTCGTCAAACAAAGGTGTGCAAGGGGTCAGTGAGTTCCATTACGGATGAGCCAAAGCATGAGGGGAAGGTTGGTTAAGCGGTTTATTATCAGGAACTCTCTATCCACTTCAGCTTCAGACTTCTGGATAATTACAGTACTTTCCAATTCCAGGTTGTTGGTAATAAAATAGCGGTCGATTTACTACTCCGAGAGTTCCATTTTTATGGCATCACAAAGGATAGTCCTAGTACGATCATTGGATCAACGATTAAAGCTAATCTAACCTCACTGTCATTGAATACCACAACTAACTGTAACTGAAGACAAGAAACAAATTTATTAATAAATAAAGCAGCTCACGACTTCCGGTATTAGACCAAGTATCCTTTGGGTATTCAAAAGACATTCGTTTTAATGGCGCCTACTGCAAACGTATTAAGGATTACGAATTAAGAGCATGCACCTGGAATATCCGGTCCCTTAATTGGGAAGATGTTGCTACACAGCTGCTCGATGTCCTCGTAAGTGTAAAGGCCGACATTACCGACGCAAAAGAAATACGATGGACGGGACAATGAATGAGACGATTAGGTTTTTGTGGCTATATAAAGAAGCTAAAATTCGTAGTTAGACTTGGGGTGCGAGAGAGATTCCATCGCCGAGTCCTGGCATACACCTCGATGGATTAACGTCTAGCCCCAATCCGCAACAACATATCGCTGACTTACTATGATGCCCCGATGGAAGAGAAGGACGATGTGACCAAAAATGTCTTATATGAGTGCTTGGAGCTGTAAGAGCTGCCTCCGCCATAATGTCAAAATCGTGCATAGCGTCTTTAACGCCAGGGTGGGTATAGAAGGTATCAATGGTCGGTAATTTCAGCCTTCATGATGAAACATCTCCAAATGGGTTGAGGCTGATCGACTTCACCGGGGCCCGAAATGTGGAATCTATACTGCTAGGTTCTAGCATAGGAAATTTATCAAGCTACCTGGCTGCCTCCGGATCGAAAAGCCACTAACCAGATCGACCATGTTGTGAAAGACAGAAGACCCGGATCGCGTTACGAGTATTCGAGAGAAAGGTTCTGGACAGGAACGATGAGCTGTACGAGAGACAGCGGCTACGCTGGGTAGATCATGTCGCCCGAATAGATGAAAAAGCTCCAGCTCTGAGAGTATTCGACACTGAATCTGCCGGGAGAAGTAGAGGAAGAGGAAGACCTCCACGTCGTTGAAAATAGCAGGTGGATAAGGACAAGGCTAAACTTGGAATCCCCAATTGGCGCCAAAAAGCGAAAAGGAAGAGCGACTGGCGCACTGTTATTAACTCGGCTATAACCGCTTAAGCGGTGTCGACGCCAATAAAGAAGAAGAAAATATATTTTATATGGTCTCCGACGTTTCTTTCTAGATATTCCTAGCAAACTTAGTATACCCTGTTCATGGTATAAAAACTAAAAACACTTTAATTTGCAATAATTATTTATTTATTATTCTTATTTAGTAATATTATCTAGTTACGTATGTATTGTATATATGTGTGTGTGTGTGCAAATATATCGACGCTTATCACTTAAATTAATTATTTAATATACTTTCCGTGTACACAATGTGAAAAGTATATAAATACATAGTATCGTTAATTAGAAATATATATGTATATTTATATAAAACATAACAGTTAAAAAAAAACATATTTAAAAACTATCTAAACATGCAATTTGTTGAATATTGCAACTGGTGTCACGGAAATGTATGCAACCGTTTACTGTTACACCCGATGTGTACACATATCTTCGCAAGTGCAGTTATAATAAAAAAATCACATTTTGACAGCATCACAAATTAACAAGCAGTTTTCGTTCATACATATATGTATGGTATATAAAGCGCTTAGGACTACTTTGAAATTCCACTTTATATGTAGGCATCCCATAAATTGAGTATTCTTTTCGTTGAGAGTCTTGAGTATTATGTTCGCGGCAAACTTCACTTCCAATTGTCCGGTTTCGAAAGGTCCTATCTACCGTAATGTCCAGCCAGCGTGCCATTTTGTCCAAAGGCGTAGGCATAAACGGTCTTGGCACTGCCGGCTGCATGATTTCGGAACTGTTTATAGTATTCGCTTTCCTCACCAAAATGCGTTTGCACCGGATGCTGCTTGACGACACTGGTGGGCTTTCGTGTCGTTGTCGTGGCGAATACTTTGAATTGTTCCTTGTATTTGTCGAAGAACGGGTGGCTGAACGGATCATCACGATATTTGGCTGTTGTTGCTATTAGTGAGGCTTTCGTAGGTGTAGTATGGACTGGATTTCGCGTAACATTCGTTTTTTGATTCGTTGCGCTCGCGACATATAGAGCGGGTTTTCGCGTAGTTCCACGGGTCGTGCTAGTAGTTTTCGTCAATGCCGTCGGTTTTGTCGTGGTGACTTTCGGTTTTTGTGTACTTGGTTTGGTGTACTGGGTAAACGGTGTTGTTGTTGTAATTTTCTTAGTCGTATATGGCACTTTTGTGGTACTAAAATTATTTAGACTTGCTGTCGCTGGACGCCTGGTCGCGTAAGCGTTTGCTGATGGCTTTGTGGCAGCGAAAGTGTTTCGCGTTGTCGGCGTTTTGACAGTTGTCGTCGGTTTTCTTGTCGTGGTTGTGGCATAATGTTGTTGTTGCACTTTTGTTGTACTGTAATTAGAACTAGTTTTACTATTAGGTGTTGCGCGTTTGGTTGTTCTTTGCGTTGTTGTAGTTGGGCGCTTAGTAGTGGTAACTTTTATAGTAGCGGTAGTCTTTTGTGTTAGCGGCGTTCTTGCGGTGGTTCCGGGTCTACGCGTTGTAGTGGTAGTGACTCTAAGATTGGCAGTTTTATCATTAGAACTCTTTGAGGTAGGTTTGGTAGTACTTTGTTTAGTAGTTGGTCTTCTTGTTGTTGCGGCAGTTGTGGGGTTTCGAAGTCCAGCGTTCTGTGTGGTTGTTGGCCTCCTAGTTGTTGTAGTCGTTAACGGTTTTTGGACTCCAACGTTTTTAGTAGTTATAGTCGGTTTTTTCGTAGTTGCCGTGGCGAAGGCGTTCCAAGTAGTCTTCTTTTCTTGATACAATCCGGGGTTCTTCGTAGTCTGTGGTTTTCTCGTTGTTGTCCGCGTCGAGGATGTCGGTGTACTTCCTTTCTTTAATGGCGTCTTCTGGTTATTGGACAGTTTGGTTGTTTTCGGCGTGGTTTGTGGCGCTCGAGTTGTACTTGCTTGCGGTTTTGCCTTCGTTGTCGGTAGTCGAGTTGTTGGTAGTCGAGCTGTCGTTTGCCTGGTTGTGGGTTGCCGAGTTGGCGGTTGTCGAGTTGTCGTTTGTCGAGTAGACGGTCGCTGAGTTATTGGTTGTCTAGTTGTGCTCGTTGATTTGGCGGTTTGTACTTGTTGCGGCTGTTGCCAGTTCCATGTAGTGTTCGGTCGCTTAGTCGCGCTTCCGGCATTATTTGTTGTGGGTTTCCGTATAACGGTTGCCACTGTTGTGGGCCTCTTTGTGGTGGTGGTTGTAAGCAAAGTGGTATAGTATTGTTTCGTAGTTTGAGTTTGGGGTTTTCGGGTGGTTGTGCTTACCGGTTTTCCGGTAGTGGAAACTTTGGTTTCGATTTTGACTGGTGTTGTACGAAACACCTCACTATTTACATAGGGTTTTGTGGGGTAAACATGTAGCTTGGTCTTTTCAGTGCTGCTCGGCGTCGGGCGTACGTGTTGTTGTTGGGTTTGTGAGCTTGTTTTAATAGCGCTACTATGAGAGGCTGCTGAAATTTGTTGAAGAAAAGGATTATTCTGGTATTGTGCGACTATTTGGCTTCTCGGTGGGTTAGCTGTAGATGCGGGCTTTTGGGCAGTTAAGCTTGAGGGCTGTTCGATGAATTGTGTTAAAAATGGGTTCGAGTGGAAATTTTGTTGTTGCGAGGTTTGCGGTTTTGGCAGTGTTAACTGTACGCTTTGTGTGGCAGCATTAAATGTTTTTTGATTTGTTGTTTCGGTTAGTAAGAAGCTTGCCGACTGGCCGGTATATTTGGAGAGAAATGGATTGGAGTGATAACTTTGTTTTTGGGGTTGTTGTATTATTATGGGTGTTAATGTTTGTTGTTTAGTTTCACTTGGCTGATATTTACTTAGGAAGGGGTTGGCAGCATAGGGGGCAGTGGTTGGTACAGCGGGAATAAAATTAGTGTTTGTTACAGTTTGTGGGATTTTGGCGGCGCTGTGTGGTTTTTGTTGTGTTTGTATGAATTGATTTAAGAATGGATTATTTACAAAGTCAGTTTTTACAGCAACAATTTCATTAGTGACGCCGTAATGTGAAATGGGTTTCGCGGTTGTTTTAGGTTTCATGGTTTTTGGCACATAATTCGCAGCACTAAATTGATTTAGGAAGGGATTATTTACAAATGGATGATTTAATTCATCTCTGTGTTTGATTTTATTCGGCAAAGTGGTTATTTGGTTAATATTAGAAGATTGTGTAAGATAAGTAGTTGGCTCACGTTGCGGAATTTCGTTGACTTGTTGTGCCTGCTGCAAGAGTTTGCTGTCGAAACACGCGCTTATCCGTTCCAATTGCTGATTGCGGCAGTTGCGATTATAAACCGTCCACGCCGTAAAACCGTCACCGCTGAGACGCGTATGCTCCTCGTAAATCGTTTTCACGCAACGCACGTCATCTGTGATATCGTTGTCCAGCAGCTTGTTGCATGAAATGTGGCAAGCTTTGCCGTTGGCGTCTTCATGTGAACACCAATAGAGATCGCTTATCTGGAAGAGACCATGATCGGCGCTGCCGTCGGCATTCAGACGTCCTACAGCGGCAGTGTTGAAGCTAGATTCATGCTGTGCGATACAAACCCACGTCGGCACGTCCTTCATCGGCATCTTGTGCTTGAAGTACAGCTCCTGTGCCAGCTCACATTTCTGATAGATTTTACCCTTACCAATGGCGACACCGGTTTCGTCATGCGCGACAGTATTGATCTCCACTGCAGGTTCTTTATGCTGTGACTTGTGCAAGTCCTCCTTCGGAAAGCAACTGGCCACGCGTTCCAAACGTTGATTGCGACAATTTCGATTATAAACTGTCCACGCAGTGAACCCGTCACCAGAAATACGTGTGTGTTCGGCATGTATGGTTTTAATACACCGCACATCATCGCTGATGTCGGAGTCGAGCAGTTTGTGGCACGGTATGTTGCACGCCTTACCGCCGTATTCATCATGTGTGCACCAATAGAGATCGCTGATTTGGAAGAGTCCGTGATCTTCGCTACCATCGGCATTTAGACGCCCCACAGCGGCGGTGTTGAAGCTGGATTCATGTTTAGCTATGCATACCCAGGTGGGTATCTGTTCCATCGGCATTTTGTGCTTGTAGTAGAGTTCCTGCGCCAACTCACATTCCTTGTAGATCTTACCCTTCGCCTCAGGCAACTCCAGCGCCGTTGTTGTGGTTGCTATTACATTGTGGTAGTTATTGTTGCTGCTGCCGCCAATTACCTGTATCTTACTTATCTCGTTGCTATCGAAACACGCCGACACCTGCTCGATCTGCTGGTCGCGACAGTGGTGATTATAGACCGTCCACGCTGTAAACCCGTCGCCCGAAATACGTGTGTGCTCTTCGTGTATGATACGTATGCAGCGCACGTCATCGGTAATGTCGGAATCGAGTAATTTCGCGCACGGAATGTTACATGCCTTGCCGCCAAAACTGTCGTGTGCACACCAGTAGAGATCGCTGATTTGAAAGAGTCCATAGTCCGCGCTGCCGTCGCCGTTGAGCCGTCCAACCGCTGCTGTATCGTAGTTGGACTCATGTTGGGCGATACACACCCACGTAGCTATATCCTGCATTGGAAACTTGTGTTTAAAATACAATTCTTGAGCTAATTCACAACGTTTATAAACTTTACCCTTGTGTGTTTGTGGATTGTGTGTCTGTGTTACAATTTTGGGGGATGTGTATTTGTGTTGGTGGTGTTTTTGTAGTGTTTGTTTGGATTCCTGTGGAACGCCAATGTGTTGAAGGAAGGGATTTGACTGGAATTGCGGCTGTAGGGATGTCTGCGGGAATGCGGGATGCGCCTGGAAGGAGGGAAATGTGTGGGAGGGTGCAGTTTGAACGTGTGTTTTAGCTGCGTGTTGTAACGGTGATTCTTGGAAGCACGCGGATATAAATGAGTACTGCTGATTGCGACAGTCGCGGTTGTACACGGACCAAGCGGTGAAACCGTCACCTGAAATGCGCGTGTGTTCACCATGAATGCGCTTGATGCAACGCACATCATCGCTGATATCGTTGTCCAGCAGCTTTGTACATTGTAGTCCGCAAGCCTTGCCGCCACTATAACGATCATGCGAACACCAGTAGAGATCGCTGATTTGGAAGAGTCCATGATCAGCGCTACCATCAGCATTTAGACGTCCCACAGCCGAGGTATCGAAGTTGGATTCATGTTGCGCAATACAAACCCAGGTAGGTATCTGCTCCATCGGCATTTTGTGCTTGTAGTACAGCTCCTGTGCCAGCTCACATCGATCGTAGATCTTGCCACGTTTATGCGCGGCATAACCGTTACTTATAGAATTCGTGTGCACCGCCAAGTCGTTGGATGTATAATACGGCGCTGGCGCGCTGGCAAAAGCGGTGTGCGTTAATGTCTGTTGAGCCACAGGCGCTATGCGTTGATTTGGAAAACAGTCTGCGACATAACTCTCGACACCATGACGACAAAACTGCTGATAAGCATTCCATGCATTGTAACCGTCACCGGAAAGCCGCTGGTGCTCGTCATAGATAATACGCAAGCAGCGCAAGTCATCCGTCAAATCGGCGTCCCTTAAACGTTCACAAGGTAAATTACAAGCAAATCCTTTGCCCGGTGGCGAACACCAAAACACATCGCTTATCTGGAAGAGACCGTGTGAACCGCCCGCCAGACCACCCGCGTAAGCCTCCGTATTGAAACCGCTCGAATGCTGCGCTATGCAAGTCCATGTCGCGACCTCATGCAAATCGAGTCGATGCCGATTGTGCAACACTTGCGCCAACTCGCAACGATCGTACACCTTGGCATTGACGCTGCCGCCGAAAGCGACCAGCATGCAGAAAACGCGCGCGACAAGCGCGAAAACGCAAGGCGCGTCATTGCGTACACGCAGAGCTCGCGTCGAACGCGTTGACATTTTCGAAACGTCGTGTGCGTTTACCTCGTTTTTAAGTGCTCACGTAACGCGGCACGTACAAGCGTGCGTACGCGTATTGTATCCCTTCCGGGCGCACAAAGTGTTTACTGATTTATAAGCTGATTTAATAATCGCACTTCGCGAAGGTTAGAACAGAATTAATTTACAATAATTTGCTATTGTTTATTAGCTGATTTGAAGTCGCTGCCAAGCTTCTTAATTTCTATGAATGCGTACAGCTCTTTCTTCGACTTTGCTTGTTCTCACGTTCGCGTGCCGTTGAAGACTGATTTGAGCGATGCTTCGCATTTATATGTCCAGCTCGGATTGCGCATCCCGCCACCTTCATGCACACACACACACACATATATATTACTTATAATTCTGCCGCCGACGTCGCGCTTAGAGTGCCAGTTACTCTGACGGGCGTGCGGCGGTCAATTAGGCAGTCAGTCAATCAGTGGCACAATATTGGTGGAGATGCGCACCAATGCGCATATAAACACAAACGTTCGCTAGAAAAAAACTGGTTAAACGGCCAATCGTACAAATGTACTCTCCGCCTGAGCGTCGGACTTGCTTTATCAGTTTGATATCTTGCGGGATTGTCGTGTTGTAGTGTCGGTGTGGTCATTGATTTATTCGTCGTGCATAATATTTGCTTGTTCTTTTTTATTCGCTTTTCTCTAAAACTTTGATAAGCGCCGAAGAGAAGTCGATCACATTAGGCGATTTACTACCGCAATCAGCCTTTTCTAATGTAAATATCTTATAGTTACAGTTATATTTATTATATTCTTTTTATCAAAGTATGTCAATGATGTAATTAATTATTCACTAAAACTAGTATTAAGCGTTCATTAATTTTGTAAATGCTCGCATTTTGTACGCATTTGATTTGCACAAACATAACTTGGATATAACCTGACTTAACGATCATTGACATTTGGGACAGTGTTCTCTGAATATGCTTAACAGATGATGCTGCCTGAGCGGAGGCTAATACAGTTGACATCAACAGAATTACATTTACTTGCAGATGATATATATTTGTAATTCTTTTTATTAGTGGCAACCTCTCCAGAGGTTATTATGTTTAAAAATTGTTAATCTGGTTTTGAGATGACTTCACTAATTTTTAGAAACTGACCATTCCAATTATTAATTTTTGTTTTGTGGTAGCGGACGTACTCAATTATGATATAGTACAATTAGGAATTATTAAAATTTCGTGGAAATTGCAAGAAAAACCTTACCCATGCCTCGTTCTGAACGCCATTTGACCTCTTCAACCAATAAAAATATAAAAAAAAGTGATGAATATGAAGCTTGAAAATAGTCAGGAAAGTGTTAGAGAGATGGCAAGGCGGCGCAGTATCTCTCGCGAGCTCTTTCGAATGGTTTTGGTGGATATTTTGGGTATAAAATGCATTATTGCTCGACTCGTCCCAATAAAGCTGATTTTTTTCTATTTAAAAACAAGTTACAGTATCTATTTGGATATGCTCGAGCGAATTCATGGTTTTTTCACGATGATAGTGCACCATCGCATCGAGCAACGATTGTGACCGAATTTAAAGCCAAAAACGCCATCGATCAACCACCGTATTCACCAAATTTTCCTCCATGCGATTTTTTCTTCTTCCCCAAACTGCCTTGCCTCTCCATGGAATCCGTTTTCATTCGATCGAAAAGATAAAACAAATTGCGCTGAAGGAGCTGAGCTGAAGGAGGCCATCCAAAAGTGTTTCGAGGACTGGAAAAATCATAAGTGTATTATATCTGCACAACATCTGGTGGAAATTACTTTGAAGCCGGCAAAACAAATATACGAGGTTGCCGGAAAAATATCGCGAATTTTGTATTTCTGAAGAAAGTGTTTATTTATTTCACGAATATCTATTTTGTTCCCTTCTGAGATATATTACACTTCTGTCTGCGATATTTCCAATCACTAAAGCACTTAAAAAGTAATTTTTTGCCATCTTGTTTAGCTACTCCTTTTATGCAGTTCCTATCTCCTCAACTGTAGCATAGAGTCATCCGTTCATGGGCTTCTTCAGTTTTGGGAACAAAACGTCAAAGCTTTGGAGAATAAAGTGAATGCGGCACCATTAATGTGTTGTTTTTGAACTAATATTCGCGCACAAGCAGTGATACGTGAACAGAGGCGTTATCATGGTGCAAAAGCCAATTTTTGTTCCTCCATAAATCCGTGTGTTTGTGGCGGATTGCTTCGCGCAAATTGCGCATAACTTGCACGTAATGTTCTTTATTGCCCATACGAGCCCCTTGACAAGATTTTATGATGCACGACGCTCTTGAAATCAAATAAAACTGTTGGCTCATGCGGCAGCTTTCATTGGAATGACTAAGCTTTGGTTTCTACTTCATAACCATGAACCCATGATTCGGCACACGTTATGACCCTCTAAAGCAGCTGCGGGTCGTCATGTACGGAGTCCAACATCTCCTGAACAATGTCAACGTGAAGGTGGATTTGATCGAAAGTGAGCAATTTTTGGCATATAAATCGAAGACGAACCAAAATATTGTAAAAATGCCTGTCAAAAAAACCAACTTTCAGCTTTTTCCCTTCGTCCGAGTACTAAGTTACGGTTTTAACTAAAGCTTTAACTAAAACACGTATTTATTAACCTTAGATAATCCTGCAAGGAGTTATCCTACCAACGCGGGCACATCTTTTTTCCGAACAGTCACCGGAAATGGCGTCGCAATGGCCGAGCTTAAAATATTTTTTACAGAAAATTTCAGAATTTTTTTGTGAAGTTATTTGTAACAATAAAAAAATTCTAATAAAATATTTAAATTTGTATAAGAGAAAAAAATTTTTGAAACAAGGCTGCTTTTAACACGAGGACACCCATGTAGCCACTCAAAAGTTTGGAAGTAAATATACATCTAGATCTTATTAGTACAGTTCAGTTGTTGAGACTAGTCTGCACAATATTTATATGTATAGAGAGGGAGATAAAATACCACACGAGTGGAACAAGAGATCAATGTAAATATTCTATGGAGCTCTGCGGGTTTCTGATGATATAGTGAGTCAGAGAAATGAGAGATTATAAGTAATTATTAGTTTTTCTAAAACTATATGTCTGATATCGGATAGCAGCTATGAAACATCTGGAAGGAATTTTATTATTTTAATACCATATACATAAATCAAGAAAGTTTATTTAAATAATTATAAATCTTGGTGCAAACCTGAAAATCGGAAAGCAATAAATCACAGAATACCGTGACAACGTAATCACATAAATGACGTTGGATATTATGTAGAAATTCCGTATGCAAACTCGTGTCGTATTCTTTCTACTTTCGACTGGTCCCGTAAGCCTTTCTTTCATATTTATTTTAAGAATCTTATTAATACTAATAACCGCTAATAACTAATGTCTTAAATTGCAGACTAGCCAAATAACCAGTTTGCGCAACTGTCGCGTCTATTAACGCCTTCGAATCGAGGCATGTTGAATCGAAAGCGAAAAATCGATGCTCAGCGCTTCGGCGGCGAATTTTTCAAATGAATATGGCTATTTGTATTACATACATACATACATGTACATGTGAATATGTATGTGCGCGTGTGTGTGCCTATGCAAATAAATTGATTCATAACTTATGACAGCTCACAGCAGTAAGCTGCTGGCACGCTAAGAAGAATTGCTAGTTGTTAGCCGTTAATTTGTTTTGCTGTCTTCGGCAACTAACAGTTATAATTGAGGTGTATGTAGGTGTGTGTATATGTGCATACGTGTGTAACGGGTGAGCGTATTTGGGGCTGTGGTTGTTGGAGGATTAGCCAATCGCTGGGTGGCCGACGATGCCAATCAGTCTCTGAAGAGCAGCACGAGTGTCGGCGACGTCATTATTGCTAACGCAGTACTCAAGCTCACACACTCAGGTATGTGTGTGTGCCTATGTGTGTTTGTGAGCTGTGTGTGGGTTCAATGTTGGCTCTTGAAGCCTTTGAATAGCTCAAACAATTACACTCTTATTTGGCTGCTCTTCACTAACAACAGTCTAATTCCAAGTGTCTTCTTAAGCACTTACTTAAGTTGATATGAATTCCTTAAGTAACGGCGCGCTTATTGTCACTGTGTGTTGTCTCGCGCCCCCGCTGAGTTCTCCACCTCCTTCCGTTAGCTGTCATGATTAGTTGTTTGTGTAACAAAAATGGCATTTTATTTCCGCACAAATTATGAGAATTAATGATTAATACGAGTCTATTAGCTGATTATTCGCACTAAGGCATTAAGTCATTTTTCTTCTTACTGCACAGGCGACTATCGCATCTCGCTTATTTACTGAGCTATTGCGGCTAAATGCGCCTCATTACTTTGCGATTGTAAACACATGTGTATAATTTATTGCCAACAAGTTTTTTTGTAGACTAAGGGGCGTTCGATAGCTGCAAATCGATAGCAAATTGATCGCTGTGGCTGCATAATTGCCGATAACGCCCTCTCATCCATAGTTTGCGCCAGCAGGGCGTTAATGGCGGATTGGTTAAATTATGCGCCCATTTAAGCGCTGATGAGCACCTTTCTGCACAGTTAGTGACGCCAGCGGGCTTACATATGTACATAGTGTATATACATATGTTGGATAATTTGACTTGCAAATTTTATTACCGTCCATCACTTTGCACAGAGTGCGGGGAGCACCGAAAAAGGCGTGTTGACTTATTAAAATTTCTATGCCAAGACAATAATTTGCACTGGTTAGCCATGAATAGTTCAATGCCAATGCAGGGTAGGTCAACTGTCTCGATAATAATAATAATAAAACAAAACAAACACTCCAACCGCTTTTTGTGGCTATTTTTGAGCGTTTGACGTGTGTGTGATTTTTTGTAAGTTCGCATGTAAAAGTGAGAAAGCAGAAATTGAAAAAAAAATCTTTTGAAATTCAAATTAGTGATAATTTGGCTCCAGTTGGGTTCAGCAATTGTGATAGAGTCTTTCCTGTGGGATTATGTGCACGCGACGGTTTGAATACAAATCAATAAAATTAATGTTATGCTTGTATATTTATATGCTGTTTGAAAAGTATGTTAACGGAAATTTGATATTGAAAAATTAATCGATTTTTTATTTGCCTAAAAATCGTGATTGAAAGTTGTGTGTGCAAAATTTTCGAATTAGAAATTTCGGAATTTTAAGAGATTACAAGGGCTTATGGGTTTTAAAAAACGATTTTTTTTATTAAATTCTATATAACTAGTTAGAAACTGTGTTATTGAAGTCGGTTCTCAAGATTTCTCGAGAATCCGAGAGGATCCGATTTTCATGAAATTTTACACGGGTCCTTGAGATACAGTTCTTAAAGACTTGGACGATGAATTTTTATTTTCGATTTCAACTATTTGAAAAAAATGTAGGGATATTTTCACTGAAATTTTAACTTTTTGTAAAATTGTCTGACAAAAATCCAATTTTGAGAGATGATGTATTTAGCTGAGCAGCATTATTCTATATATGCCAAGGGTAGCTCAGCGTCCTAACTATTTGCTGGAAGTGTCCTAGCTATTAACACAAATATAACTGAGTTGGTTTAATTTACTGGGATATACAAGATTTCGGAGGCACCGAAGCCGCGGATGGGAAGTATTTGCCTGCAACCTGCGAAAATATGGAAGTATTTATGGTTCGTTCAAATGGAAAGCTTTCTTGGAAGCCTAATATCGAGAAGAGAACAAAGAAGGCATTTATTGCTCTACGGCGGAGTAGCCATTGACAAAAGCTAAGGTATCTCACCAAAAGTAGTGCTCAGGCTCTACAACACCATAGTCAAGCATATTATGTTCTATTGGGTCTTTGTTTAATGGATTGCTCTAGAAAATACCACACTTGTAAGTAAACTCTAGAGTATTTAAAAAGCGGCGCTCATCAGCACGTGTGATGCATTAAGGTTCACTCCAAACATGGTACTTAAAGCTATTCTGCATAAAGTGTCCATAGATATCGTCGGAAGGTGTATGGCCCCGAAAGTTGCTGTCAGACTCAGAGAATATGGGTTGATAAATGAACACGTATCTGAGCATTCGGAAATCTTTGCACGCTTTAAGTTAATACCAAATCTTTTGGGTCATGGTGTTGCCCAACCAAACTCTGGTGGCTGAGCAGAGGGGTAGTAAGGTTCTTTACGGATGGGTCAAAGCTTGAGGGGAAGTTTGGTAGAGACGTATATTGTCAGGAACTCTCTATCAACTTGCTATCATAAAAATATCCGTAGATTCACTGCTTCGGAGTGTAGCCTTCTTCACAGAAGTGTCTATCCGCTCTGATAGCAAGGCAGTAACACAAGCCGTAACCTTACTAAACGTGCGTTCAGTGCTGGTTAAGGAGTACCTAATTTCATTGTGAAATCCATCGAATTACTTTTTGATAAGCTAGTATGGGTGCCAGACCGCAGTGGAATCTCAAGTAACTGTAATGCTAACGATCTGGCAAGAAAATCCACCATAGCCCCTCCATCAGTGGAATTGCAACGGGTCGGTGTTCTCTCTCACCTCTTGTGTTCTACCACTTCGGTTCATGCGCTTCCGCAAAATACTTTTAGTCCAAGGTCGTTCGTAATCGATACAGTGAGCTCTTTGCCTTTAGTAAGGCTAGCCTCTCCCTAATTGTGGAAGTTCTAAGAGGACATTGCCTTATTGGCGTATAAAGAGAGTAAGACGATACGCGTCCTACCTCACAATTTATGACGTTTGCAGTATAAGAAATCAATATACATATAATATATTCAATTTTGTACAAAGTTTTAAACTTTTGTTGTTAGAGGTATATAATTGGCTAGAAGGATGTCAAATCAACTGTCAAAGTAAACGCATACGCTCCCCACTCCTCTATTACTGTCCAGATATCGACTGCGATTAGATCAAGCCAATAATTTTTCCCCTAAAAATTAAATTGGGGCGAAGAGTCAGAGAAAAAATATTATATAATACGATCTGCGGAACTTTTATGTCGTGCGCAAAATCTATGCCAATTAGACAAACTTGCTAACAAGAATATCTTCCTTTAGACATCAAACCACATCAGATTTTATAATATGCATATATTTTCTAATTTTTTATGCTTTTTCGTCAGAAATTGTTGATTTCTCATGAATAATTAAAACTTGCAAATTTCTCTCCATTTGTTGAAAGTCATGGAAGCGTAAATGCGTTGGAACATTGGGATCAAGTTCAACGAATTCACAATTTTTTTGGTTAAGCAGTCGTTTTTTATGTGCCATATTTTAGAAATAAATTAAGTCAATTAATTCAAAACGTTCTATTGATTCCATTAGCATTGGTAATGGGTTAAGGTTAGTTGCTTTATGGTTTATAGCCAAACATGTAATTATTCTTTACTTTGTCGGGACACTAAAAGTGTGGCTAATGAAAGACACATGTGCTGCGGTTAACCGCAAAATTTGACTACATAATATTGATGCTTGATATAATGGAATGGATTTTTTCTTCTACGCTTGCGCGTGGCTTGTTTAATTGGTGTTCCTAGAAAGCTCCTAGAGTATTGTAATTGGAAAGCAAAAGAGCGGAAATAACTGAATTTGAATTTTGGAAAGATTGTTCTATGGAATAATGTTCTAGTATATTGGTTCTAAGTTCACTATATTTATTATATGGGAGGAAGATATAACCCTCTTCTTTCAGCCTTTAATACCAAATCAAATGGACATACAGATACTACATTAATCGTAATAAAAGATTAGGGAAATATATATGTATTATATATCAATACGTAAAAAACAACCATTGTACCTTTTACAAAGCGAATATCTCTTTAGGGCTTGAGGTCCCTAACACTCGGTGGTTAAAGGTGCCTAAAGACATCAAATTCCTTGACCTCACGTTAGACTCAACCTTACGGTAGAGTAAGCATTTGGATTTAACACTGTCCAAAGCCATTAAGGCACTCATGATATGTGGACGCCTAGTCGGCAGATTCTAGGGCTACAAGCCAGGTATCATTAGATGGATATATACAATGGTCGTGACCTATTGTCACTTATGGAGCGGTTACTTGGGCGTCTAAGGCAACGCAGTCTGCGATAGGCCTTTAACTATCGAAGCTGCAAATACTCGTCTGTGTCTGCGCGTTAGCGACAATGCGCACTTGCCCAACCGCAGCACTGTTGGAGCTCACACCGCTGTATTTGGTCAGGTAGCGAAACATACTATACTATTAATGGCAGCAGAGGCTTTTTTCAAAGGGAAGATAATGTCGTCTCAATAAATGAAGGTCCTAGGGGAAGACACACCACTAGTCCTTCTTCCAAGGGACGGCGTTACTAAGAGGATTAACTTTACAAAGAAGTTCAGAGTTGCTCTCGACAGTAAGTCGGAGTGGAACGATTCCACGCTCGGCATACTACTGAGGGGAAGTATATCCAGTTGCGGGACCGCAACCATACTATCCATACCAATGGGAGGTTTTCCGAGCATACTTCAAGCAGAAGTTTTTGCTATAAGTTAGTGTGTAGAATTCAATCTTCACCGCAATTATCGCAACCAGCGTATCACTATATTTAGCGATAGTTAAGTGGCACTAAAGGCGATCTCAGTATATGAGGTTAAATCGCTTTTAGTGAAGGAGTGTATGGGAAGTCTGAATCGCTTAACAGTGTGCAACCGGGTACATCTAATATGGACGCCGGGGCATAAGCTGGCCGACGAACTAGCCCGCTCTGCGGCAGCGTTCAAAATAGTGGAGACAGACCTATGCATTGCAGTTGGGCTCCACACTAAAAAGGAGCTGTTCCGCACAGAGAAGAGAGAGGGAGAGAATATTATTGACAGCAAGCAGTAGGAATGTGTTATGCCAAACTACTTCTGGAAGAGTACAACCTTGTACGGTTTATGAAAATGATCAACTTCAACCGAGACAAATTATGCCTGCTCTGTACAAAACACTGCAGGCTCATCTGCGATATGGTACCGGAAACTCCAGAACACCTGATTTACTGAAGCAGGCTCAAGGCCCTGAGAATTAAGTAAAATTGAGCAGTGCCACGCTCCTATTTCTAATTATGAAACAACAGAAACGGGCTTTGATAGCATCAAGAAACAATAACTAAAAATAATTTTTTGATGGAAATACGTGAAAGACCTTAAGTTGGTATTCGAAAGTTAGCTAACGTAAAATCTTACTTTGAAGTCAACGTTAAGTATTTAAAACTATAGACTTCAATATTACTTTTATAATCGAATAACTTTGCTATACAATTAATATATATGTACAGTAAATAAGGCGTCAGTTATTTCAATCGGAAAACTGATTTTCCATTCTTTGAAGTTAACAGTTTCCCGATTTCAATAGGCGTTGTATAATTTTTCTAGCCAAATAGGAAGACATTTTACTTACCCAAGCAGGTTGTCAGATCCAGTGCACCCGCATATAGGCAACCATTCTTCCGTTTTATCACATTCGCCAGCTTGTCAACGCAGAAGCACTCATTGTCGTGCTCCGGACCAATATCGTTGATGAAATTCTCACCGATCGAATAACGAAAACCGGGTATGCCCTGATACTGTATATCACTTTGATAGAATAACTGCACCGAACGACAAATATCCGCACTAAAAATGTACATAGAATCACCACGTTTGCGGAAGGGCGGATACGATGAAGCATCAGTGCCATTGATTTGATTGCACATAGAAGTTTCGCCCTCGGAACCATTCAGCCACACCTGAAGATTGTGTGAATCGTCGAGTTTCTGAATTTCGAGCACACGCTGTGCATCGCCTTTGCCCGTATGCACTTCGTACACTTCATTGCCAGTGCCGTTTTTCTACAACAATAACAATAACAGTGATTAGCGCGACTCAGTGATGCGTGTGAAAATGATTTGCTGTTTTAGTTTTAGCGCTGCAAAATACTCACGTGATTGAAGAACGAGAATGCCAAGCTGCCGTCGCTTAGTTCACGTATTGTCTTGGAGCCGCCCTCTTTGATTTGATTACAAATAGCTTTAGCAATACCATTCGTGTTTATGCAGAAGCGCACGCCATCGAAGAGGAACTCACGCACGGTGGTGTCGAGAAACATCGACTTCGGATCGTTAAAGACGGCCTTCAGATTGGCATTCAAGTGCACCAGCAACAACGACAAGCCCGGATCATTCTCGGCGATCGTCAGCACCGACTGCAATGAACATGAGTTACATATGTTTGTATGTATTTACGCATGATTAAAGCACTTATTTAATATTTATTGCGTTTTTAGCATTTTTAGCAATTTTTCATCAAATTTTATTGGGTATAAAGCACCAACGTCAAGCTTAAACCTAATTCTCATGCTTATTTACAGTTTTATTTCCGATCAAAGCGTTTAATTGCCGAGCATGCAATTAACTTTGCGCCGAAACCAAAGCAGTCGAGAGCAAACAAGCGTCAGTTTAACGGTGGGTTAGTGGCAGCTGGGAGGTTAGAGGCGCGCATGCGTGTTAATTGCAATTTCAATGCAGTAAAATAAGCGTAAATTTTTAATTACTAAATATGTAGTTATGTGAGTATGTATTAGTGTACTGGAAGCAGCGATAAGCTGAGTAATCAAGCTTTAATAAATATATACTTGTATAGTGAGAACTTTGACAGATGCATAGGCCTATGAATATTATATATAAGTAATCTATTGAATAGGTACATATTTGTATATGTGCGTGAAGAAGTATATATGTATATACATACTTATATTCATAAACAAAAATTTCTGTGCAAAATATGTAAATGAAGCAACTAATCAAAAACCGCCAAAGGCGCAACAAAATACCGAAAAATTAAATAAATAAATACAAATATATAAAAATAAAATAAAATAATAAAAAAATCAAAAAATGTTAATAAATCTAAAATCAAATAAAACTAAACAATGCCATTGTCATATTGTGACAGATGTTAAAGAATATAAATCGTTTTTATGTTGTGTTAATTATTAGTTAATTAAAAAATATTGCATAGGCTGTCAAGCAGGTTACTAGGTTCTCAGGCGACAGCTGAACTTGATGATTTTAAAAATTTATAAACTTCAGCGACCCTCAAGCACTTACTTTTACTTGCTTCAATATTTCGTTGAAAATATTGTACATCCATTTATAGGGTGCTACAAGTAGTCGAAATAGATATGATGTCAAGTTACGGTGGATATGTATTGGTATTGAGAGTAAAAAATAAATTGATATACAATATGTACATATATTTTTATTTTATTTTTAATTCATTTGTAATTTGAGTTCTATAAAGAAGTTAATAACTAAATTCCATTTCGGTCAAAAAAGTCGTAAGTCTAATTAAGGCTATTATAAAGTAATCTTTTCTGAATATGTTCGTTCCACAAACCGAAGTTTAAAACACCTGATAAAAGAATTTTTAAACAATTCCGAAATTGTTTTCATGAACAATTCAAAAAAATGTGTAGAAAATAATCGTTTGATTTTTTGATGTTGCCGGATTCTATTAACTGGAGCTAGATCTCAGGCAATACTTTGAACTTTCGAAATACTGCAATATCTTTCACGAAGAAAAGTTTGCAGTTAAGAAAGCTAACAGCGCAGGAAGTAACGTAAAGATGATCTATATGTGTGTATGGAAAAAATATATGGATACAATAATCTTAATATTCTTAGAAGCGGGAAGCAGTAGATCTAGTGGTTGCACGAAAGCGGCTGCATATATACTACTTAGATTCTAACGGGTGATCCAAGTAGTTATACTTTTTTCAGTAGCCTTTATTTAACAGATCACCCGTTAATCTTGTGAAGCTGCCATATTATTTTTGATCTATATTATTTGGCATTTCATCACGAAAAGACTTAACCACGTTTACAAATCGTTCAACTTTATTACGAAAATTCACGTTCTGTGTTGAGTGTGCGTACTATTCGCAACACCTTCAGCCATTTTAAGACCCAGCATTAATCATTGGATAATATTCGAGCGGATAGACCACGTCCAGCACGCAGTCAATAATATACTATATATATATATCACCCGTAGCTGAGAGTGTTCGCGAAGACCGTGGAGAATAGTTTCGGCGCCGTTTACAGCAACTCGGACGGGCGTATGGAACTACTTGGCGCTTTTTACGTCGAGTTCTTAATTTGAAAGCGTACAAAATACAGCTAGTGCAAGAACTGAAGGCGCTCGACCTTGCCAAGTGGCATCGTTTCGTTCTATGTGCTCTTGAAAAGTTCCAAGAAGATCGGACGTTTTCGAGCCAAATCTTGTTAAGAGATGACGCTCATTTTTGGCTCAATGTGTATGTAACAAGCAAAATTGTCACATTTGGGACGAAGGCCAACCTGAAGAGATTCTAGAGCTGCCATTTTATGCAGAAAAAATAACTTTTTGGTGTGGTTTGCGGGCCGATTTTTTCAAACGTGATGCCGATGAGAACGTCAGCGTTAATGGCAACCGTTATTGGTCTTGCGATCTCGGCGATATTTAGTTTCAACAAGACGGTGCCACTTCCTACACATTGAATAAATCAATGGATTTATTGAGAGAACACTTCAGTGAGAAGATAATGCGTTTGGGTCGGTCGATTGGCCATCAAGATCGTGTGACTTTTCCTGTGAGGATATGTAAAGTCTAAAGTCTATGTGGACAATGTCGCTCGATTCAGGCCTTGGAACAAAACAGCATGCTTGTCATTCGCGTGTTACCAGTCGAAATGCTCAAACGAGTCATCGAAAATTGGACTCAACGGATGGACCATCTGAGACGTAGTCGCGGCCAATATTTGAAAGAGAATATCTTCAAAAACTAAATGCCAAAAAATGTTCTTTCAAATTATAATAAACATTCCCCAATAAATTTGAAGTTTCTGTGTTTTTTCTTTCAAAAGTTGGGAATATAGCGATCAACCATCCTTGATGTAACAAGAATGTTCCGGGAAGCGAAGCAGCTTATGAGATTGAAAAAAATTACATCCATCAGGCTATGGAAGTCTTAAGGACATGTAGATTCGGCAAGATCATTTGAAAAATTCTAAATGAAAACACTTATAAGATCTCAGACCATAACTTACTGGGATCATAAGCGAGCCAGATGGCCATTAGTAACAAGAACACATACAGAAATTGCAGGGAAATAGAATAGTATTTGCATTCGTCCGTTGTTATCTATAATTTGTGTTAGATACCTATCAAATATCAAAATAAGATTTTAAGCCACTCTTAAAGTTCGCAGAAAGCGTTGACGTCCGGTATGATGAATATAGGAATACGTTCTACAAACGAGTTGGGCTATGTATGGCGTGACAACCGACCAGTGTTACGCAATCTAACCTTTTCCTTTGAATCAATATGACAGCAAGGCTCGGATGCTGTTGAACTCACCTGCTGCGAGGTCGAAACTTAAGGATCACTATCACTACCGATTGCATTGAGCTATTTCGGGAACTGTACGGCTAATGAACTTGTTTGACGAAAAAATCATAATGTTATCAATATTATCGGGTAAGGAGTGTTTACTGTTGGACAGCTGTGTCTAACTTGAGCTCAGTTAATGGCGGTCAAACGCCAAAACTCGTATGATTATGATATTTTCCAGCCTGGGCTAAATTTTAATAAATCTGTTGAATATCTTATACTTGGCGAGATACGTTTTCTCTCTAGGTATAGGAGTCCTGTCTAGGTCAGGACTAATGATAATAATGGCATATGATTTATGAAAGTTTCCTTTGTCATTCGGAGTTTTCTGACAACAGAAAAAAACTTAGCTATAATTAGTCTGATAAAGAATCAGCTGGGAAATGTATCTTACTCAAATATTATCTTTTCTTTCTAACTAAAAATTAGTTGGCAAATAAGTATGTGAACAACCCTCCTGATCATGTCCTTTTTCATGTGTCAAAATTCTGGTTGGTAGATGTACAAAACCCTAGTCCAGTTTAGTGGTACAGGGCCTCTATGGGTTTGTATGAAAAATTTAATTTATGATGTGATTAAATTATGACCAATTTTGTAACATGTGACACTTGATGTGGAACCTCCTTTATCTCTCATAAAAATATTGCCGTTCCGAGGGATTCGCACATTAAAGATACTGGCTAATTGGTAGTTGCGTTTGCTTGTTTCTCTTCTATGTACATCGAAAACCGTCATGTCAATTGTGGATTGCTTTTTTAAATTATATTTCACCAAATTTGTGAAGACGTCACTATTGTCCAGCATATATTAAAGCTTGCATTTCGGAATTCAAAACAAATGCAATTAATGAAGTATATTCGAAAATACAACCGAACTGAACATCAAACACCTGCTGGGATAGCTTTAAGAAACCAGTAAAGATAGTTACGCAAATTCACACTTTCATTGTGTAGATCAGGTTCTTTTTCAAATTCAAAACAAATTTGCATTAAAATTTTTTAATGGTAAGTTCTATGCATAAATTAGAGGTAATTTGTCCCGAACAGGAATATAAATTAGCATAAAAGATGGACCACAGTAGATAAGCAAAAGAAAATAAGTAGCTGTGGAACATTTTTTTCTATGTATGTATATATTATATATATACGTAGATACATATGTATGAAGAGGTTTTGCATCGGCTTCGAAATTGTTTAAAAAATGGCATTGCCAATAATTTTGATATTGATAAACACCTAAAAACATTTATTTGTTTAAAATTTTGAATAACTACATTATGTTTATAAATGCGAAAGTAAAAGAAATATGTCCTCTTTAATGACAAGTTTATACTTCAGCCAATTACGAGGGCTTTCTGATAAGTACTTTGCCTCACCGTTCGATGACGCCACTATGGCTATAGAGAATTACCTTCTTGAAGGACGCTCTAGTTCACTGCTACTGTTAACATTTGAGCCGAGTAGAAAACTGGAAAACAGCAAAATTGGTCAGTGATTCGATAAATTTAGATCATTTTAGGTAAATGACGACTATCTGTTTAAATATGACGCCGTTCATCCATATATTTCCATTTCAACTAGGCGCGAAAACCAGATCGATAAAATTTTGACCTTAGTTGATGAAATCTTGCGCAACGGACTCGTTGAATATTTTGCAGGAGTCACTTGTTGGGGTGCACTTTATCACCAAATCAAGTAATCGAGTGGTATAAATTATTCAGTGAAGGTCGTGAAGTTATCGAAAACTAGCCTTATGCGAGGTAGATGGACGGCTCTTAATAACATCGAAAATGTCAAAGAAACAGTGCATGGAAATCGTCGTATTGCCATGAGAGAGATTATGTAATATCTCTATATTCTCATGGATCAACTAAACTCATTTTGGTTAATGTTTTGAAGGGAATGAAGGGTGTCATTATTATGCTCGTACTAAAAGACCTGAATGTTTTGTAATAACGATGTGAATATGACGTCGAAACAGTTCATCAATGGCGCTCCAAACATGAGCCGAAATCAAAAAAAAAAGAAAAACACAATTCGCTGAAGGCACTGACAACTAGCCCAGCCGAGACCCTTTTAGGGCTGGTATGAACGGTTGGACGAGGTAAGAGCTGTTTTTTATAAATTTATAATAGAATTTTATATTTTAGTCAAAAATCCGAAAGCCTATTTGGATGGCCATTATAAAGATTTGTCTTCAAGCACATGAAAATGTAGTTTATTTTGTCAGTTTGGGTCAGGTCATGTATGGAATGGTACGTTAAGGCAGCAACTTCATCTATTGTTCAAATAGTGAACTCTTGAGCACAGTACTCATCATATCCTTGTACTCGTAGTAGAAGGCTTCAGTTTACTTTTGATATATGTGCTGAGTGTGGAATATCTAATATTTCACTTTAATACTTGACCTCTCCATGGCCAGTAAAAAAAATCGATTCGTACTATGTCTATTGCCACCATGTGGCTCGGTTGTGCTTATTTAAGAGCCTAGTTCATAGGTTGAATATATACAAAATTTCGAGAAAGGTGGTGGGAAACCGGTAGTAATTATATTTAATTAGTTAACCCCTTCCGATGTACCCGTAATTATATAAATAATTTTAGTTAATAGGATAGGTGGCCGCAATTTATTACCGGCTATAAGATGAGTTAGAAAATTCAATATTATCCTTAGAATGAAAGTAAAATTTAGTAAATTACCCACTTAAGAACCAATTAAATATCGATTAGTTATAGCAAGAGGATAGTAGGAAGTTCATAATTGATAAATTTTAGATTTTTGTTTTGATATGTAAAAAATTTACTTTACGTTTCCCACGTATGCGCTCCATCAGACGTTTCAATACACGAACGCCTGGCGTACGGTTGAGCCTATGGTTTAATCTATTCGCAAAACCCTGAAATATATCAGTTATTTCTCTTTCGAACACTTGTAAAAACGCCTGTAAATAATATATATATTCGATTAATAAAAGTATATGTGCGAAGTGGACTTAATTTAATTTCACGAAAGGTTTAGAACTCGAAAGAAATATTTATTATTGGCAGAACAAACTTCACTTATCGCCTGTAAGTGTGCTACAAAAAATCGCACACTCTTCGCCTATAAGTATGCAGAAATATATTATAATTGCATGCGAATAAATATTTCTTTCATTTTCAATTTTTCTATGTCTATTACTTACATTCATATGCATATTGAGCACAACAATGTGATCGGATTGTGTGTAAGGTGCCGAGGCTTCTTCGTCAAATTCAAAGTGCTGATCCTGCACATAGCTAATCTTAGAACCATCACGTGAGAAGTGCTTCACTTTCTTGCGCCGATATTGTCTGCATTTTAAAGCGTAATATTTTCAGTTACAAATAGTGAGAATCTTTAGCTAAACACTAAGTCACCACTTACCTGTATACATAGGGTCCGATCTCCTCCACAATTGGTATGGCGCCTTGTTGTATCTTGTGCGCGTTGGTCACGTTGAAAATATACACTTTGAAGGTCAACGGCTGTGGGAGTTGAACGAATCGCTTGTATTGTTCAGAGCCATCAGCAATAATTACGCTCTGTGGAAGAGAAATGCAAGAGTGTGGTGAGAAGTCGTTTAATTAATTTCTTTTTGTTCATATTGATCGACTATAAATTAATATGTTGTCAATGCAATTAATAAAATAAGTTCAAGAGATCTGTGAGATAAGCTTAACGAGCGCTCCGTTCCATGTAATTATCCTGTGATATATGGTCACGGCATATCAGTGGCAATAAAATGAATATGTAAGTAAGAACGTATGAATATTAGTGTGAATCGTTTCTTATACGAGCCATTCTTTATAAAGTAAATGGGACTAAAGTTATTTGGATGCTAGTTTAGATGTTTTGCAAGACTCTCTCGGAGCAAATGTTTTAACTGAGTCTGTCCGGAAGTCTCTTCAGAGTGTGTTTCTCCAAAATCTTGTTTCGTCTCGTCGTTTTGATACTATATTCCATTTTCAGATTTGCAAGCTGCCACAATGCCACTAAACTTTGTGATAACGATGGTTTCTCAACTTATTTTATCTATCGATGGTTTTTTGTTTTTTTTTTTTAAAGCACGTTTGAAAATTCACGTGTTCAGGCCATGCACTCGAAAAATCTTACTTTCTCATTCCTCTAACTTGCCAACTAACTATATTCATTTTCAGAAAACTGTTAATTCTATAAAATCGTCACATAAAATGATCCACTTAAGGTAAAATGGTGAGAATGCTGCTTACATGACGTCACCTCAAAACAGTGACGTTCTATCTCCGCTGCTCTGAACATTTGTGGAGAATAAACTGCTAAGGAGCTTGGAAGGCAAAGCCTCGAAGATAGTAGCATATGCGGACGACATTGTCATCTTAATAATGGGTAGGTTTCTACAGACCAATAACAGTATTATGACCACCGCTCTCATTACTGTACTAAATTGGGTATCGCAAGCGGGTCTGGGATTGAACCCGCAGAAAACGGATCTGCTTCTGTTCACAAGAAAGCACAAAATTCCTCTATGGAGGTTCCTTTCGATAACGGGATACAACTTTCTCGCAAGGACCGCACCAAGTACCTTGGGCTAGTCTTGAACAGCAAACTGTTTGGAAGCACAAGCAAGTAATGCTTTATATGCGTGTCGGCAGATGCTCGGCACAACCTGGGCGATCTCTCTGCGGTTCAGTAGTATGATAGACAGGCATACGGAAATCCTCCTTCCTGAAACCACTGGAAAGGGTTCCGAGACTCGCTGCATTATGCATAACGGGAACTTTAAGAACAACTCCAACGGCGTCCCTCAGCAATCATCGCAAGAAGCAAGCAACTTCACTTCTACTGGCTACCAGGCCACAAAGGCATCGAGGGCAGTGAAATATGGTAGTAGACGAGATTGCCAAGAATGGTGTACGGCTAACATCCGAAAACGTGATCAACATTGGGAAACCCTTGTATTGTCTATACGATGATTTCGACAGAGGCATGGTAAAGAAAATCAAAACCCGATGGAACGAGATTGGAAGTACAGAAAATTCCTATTGGCACTGGATAGAAGAGACTGTAGAAACATGATGGGTACACTAACTGGCTTCTGTCTGGTGACGGCACACGCGCGCAGGATGGGGCTGACAGATCGAGAAGACTACAAGTAATGTCTAAAGCTGGGGACCAGGGAAACAATGGAGGATCTCTTGTACACTTATTCCACTTTGGCAAGACTATGTTGTTTTTTTTACTGCATCTCATTTTAAGAACAGCCTTAATAACTCTTTCCGTTCATATATACCCACAAATGACGTGAATGTATTAGCATTCTTAATGTGTTCACGTAAACAATAAATAATGAAATTTGACTGCGATTTTGGCGCGATTCTAATAAAAAATATGATATCGTCAGGCATTTTGAGTTTATTGTTATGAGGGTAATTTGCATTCTTTGTACTCTAATTATATAGTTGAAACATTAAAAAATGGGTCAAGTGACCGAAAGATTAACTGAAAGTACTACATTATGAAATTGTCGCAAAATTGTCAACTTTGTGCTGTCAACGTTCATTTAGCCTGTTTATTCAAAAAGACACAAATATTTTTCAAATATGTTAATTAAAATTTTTTCGAAGCCTTTAACCCTGGCGCTTGTAACTTAGGTTCAGTGTATTATGCAAATGATTTGAAAGCGTTTAATAAAAGTCTTAATTAGAAGCTCTTTATGGCCATACTTTTTATAGCGGGAGAGAATAATATTCTTCATATAATATTTTTAACAGCAGTTTTATTTTTTTTGCCGTAGAAAGCTTCTTACAGCAATATTTGAGACTTTTAAAGGTATATTGATTTTTTTGGATTCGGCTATTGACACATAACATGTAGCCATGGTTAAGAGGGTTATAAACTTGAGCGCTGTAAAATGTTGAACTTGTGGGAATCGGACTCTCTTTTAATATCGTTATCGACATCACCATCCGAATAGTTGTAGTCATTTTTAGTCTCAGAAATATCATAAACAGTAATGAAGTGATATGTCGTCCTTGAAAATCAGAGTTCTCTACACCACACTTTACGAAAGTAGGACTGTCTCTGCTTTCAAAATGCAATCTTTTGGGGTTTTTGAAAAAAAGATTCAGGAATGGAAATATTCTGTGTGTTGATAAAATTGAATTTTAGGAATTAAGAATATCACTTCTTTTTCTGAAGGCACTTAAAGTGATAGCAGTAAAGGAGACAGTCTAAATTGGAAAAAATGAAGGAAATTACCAATTGTTGAGTTTTTTTTTCGAACTAAGGACCGAATTATAAAATTAATAAAACCGTTAAGAAGAAAAAAATTAACATGTAATGGTGGCATGTAGTTCAAAGATTTAAACATGTATATAGATGGATCTGCGAGACAGAAAATATCTATGTATTTATATTGTCAAAGTACTAACGGGTGATCCAAGTAGAGATACAATTTCAAAAACCTGTTTTGACAAATCATATGTGAGTCCTGTTATTTTTGCTAAGTATTCTTGACATTTTATCATGAAAAGACTTACACCTTAACAACTTTTACAAATCGTTCACCTTTATTACCAAAATTTACGTTCTAAAAAGAATGAGAGAATGGTTAATATAATCAGCTTACTGATCGTAGTATTCGCAAAACCATCACTGATCTTGAGACCCAGCATTCATTATTGGATAATATTCGATCGAATAGACCACGTTCAGCAGTGAACTAATTACAGCAGCCGTAGCTGAGAGTGCACACGAAGACCATAGAGAGCCGGCTCGGCGTCGTTCGCATCAACTCGGACTGACGCATGGAACGGCGCATTTTACGCCGAGATCTTAAATTGGAAGCATACAAAATACAGCTTGTACAAGCACTGAAAACGCTTGACCATACCAAGCAACTCCGTTTTGCTCTATGGGCTCTTGAAAAGTTTCAAGAAGATCCGACGTTTCCGAGCCAACGTTCTCAACGATGAAGAGCATTTCTGGCCTAATTGGTATGTAAAAAATAAAAAATAAAAAAATTGTCGCATTTGGAATCAAGAGCAGCCTGAATAGATTCAAGAGCAGCCATTTCATCTAGAAAAAAATAGCGGTTTGTGGGCCGGTGGAATCATCGGTCCATAATTCCTCAAAAACGATGCCGATGCGAACGTAACCGTCAATGGAAACCGTTATCGCGTCTTGATAACCGACTATTTGATGTTTAAAATTGAAGTTCGCAATATTTGGATTCAACAAGTCTAAAGGTTATGCAAACAATCCCGTTTTGAATTAAGCCTTGGAGCAAAACATAACGCGTTTCATTCGCCTGTTACCAGTCGAAATGCTGGAACGAGTCTTCTAAAGTTGGACCATATGATACGTAAGTAGTTGCGGCCAACATTTTAAAGAGATGATCTTCAAAAAATAAAATCCAAATAATGTTCTTTCGGATGATAGTAAACGTTCCCCATTAAGTTTGAAGTTCTGCGTGTTTTTTCTTTAAAAAAGTAGGGAACCCTGAAATGATTAACCCTTTAATTATAATGCTCAAGAACTAGTTGGTATTAATATCTCAGTTTTTTGATACACGAGCTGGCCTAGCGAGTTATGTTAGAAACAAAAAACGTCTATCCTTCTCCAAAAGTAGTAGCCTTAACTACAATATTGTTAAAGTTTCAAGACATTTCATCAAACCGTTCTAAAGTTAAGACTAGGTAGGCAATTGAGAAGTAAAGTCCTCTCTCGACGAACAAAAACCAAACTCTGTAAGTCACTCATTATTCCCGTCCTGCTATGTAATGCAGAGGCTTGGACGATGGCAACAACTGATGAGTCGACGTTGGTCCTTTGCGCGTTGGCCTCGGCAAATATCGCATTCGATGGAACGATGAGCTGTACGAGATTTACGACGACATTGACATAGTTCAGCGAATTAAAAGACAGCGGCTACGCTGGCTAGGTCATGTTGTCCGAAGGAAGACCTCCACTCCGTTGGAAGGACCAAGTGGAGAAGGGTCTGGCTTCGCTTGGAATATCCAATTGGCGCTACGTAGCGAAAAGAAGAAATGATTGGCGCGCTGTTGTTAACTTGGCTATTATCACGTTAGCGGTGTCTACGAAAGTAAAGAAGAAGAAGTTCTAAAGTTACTGGTCACAAAGTGACTCTAGCTCTTTTTTCATTATAATGATAAAATAATAAATTTCGTGTTTCGATAAAACATTTTTCCTCTGAAGCGGCATATATCAATTTCGATTACTTCATCCGGTTCGCCGAAGCTACGATGGCTGGAATGATTCAATTTCAGTCCTTCAAAAGCTGGACAAAGAAAGTGCCTCTAGGTTTCCATCTCACAGACTTCCATAAAATTTTGATAATTTCAGTGCGAAAAGATTTTTAGCCTTACCCCATGTACGCCCATTTCCAGTAAAAACTCCTGCGATTGCTATAAGATGAATCTTGCTAAGAGTATGTTAGATCAGTGGATCTCCAGCATTTTATTTAAGACCAGAAGGATTTCGCAGTAGTAAAGGAACTAATTGTTTACCAGTGCAAGAGAACAAAGGAGACCCAGCCTGTTTCCAATCCGATGTAATCGGAACAAAGGAGTCCTCTTTTGCCAGCTAATCGCCTTTACGGTTTACAGCTTGACGCTGTCAATAATAAGAATATGTACTCTAGCTAATTTTGGGCCACAAGTATGGTTCGAAATGAATGCTCACATCCCTAAAAGATGTTAGGCTCCGATCAACTCATCTAGAACTATGTTAATGGCAGAAATCTGTGTTTAAAAACGCTACTGTGATTGGATAGCTTGAAGCAACATACATATACCAGACGGAGATCGCTCCTCCAACCTTATCCTTAGCTTCTACCCAACCGTGAAAAAGCCTACTCCGCCTTATCTTCAGTGAAGTCGCATTTCATTCCAATATCTCTCGTCGATAAAAGCCATATGGAGTAGCCTCAGTCACATGGTGAACTTAGTTTTCAAGGATGCAGTTGAAGAGAACTTCCCAATATTTTTTCTTAGGACGATTCCATGTACCCAGCCTTCTTGAGAATTATAGCGACCTACGAAGTAATACGTCAGCTGGCTATACCCACATATGTTTTGTGCAGAATGGCATTGATTGCCATTGCTGGAGTTGACCATAGTGAATATTGAGATCTGAACTTTGTACCTGTTAAAGCTTCTTAGTGAGTATCGCTTTTCCAAACGGTCACCACCAATCGAACACTAGACAGAACATTATTCGTGTTGTGTACTAAGATTTCTATCAAGGATAAGCCGCAGGTACTTCACCTTGTCAGATTGCAAGTGAGGAAGGAAAACCATTTCAGTTTTGATGGCTTGACAGTTTCTGTTCAACCAATTGAAGTACCTGAAATACCTGTACGTACAACAGAACAGAAACAGACAAGAAATTTATATTCTAGAGACATGAGTATCAAATATACCCATAAGCCCTAAATTTAGTATGCTCTGATAGCTCAAGATCCTTAATTTTTTTGCGTACTTGTTGTATATGTTATTGAATTAGGAATAACTAAACTTCATCTTTGGGGATATATTGTATTCTTTAAAGTCTAAGCGTATGCTATTTTAAAGAATATTTTTTTTCTATCCGAGTCAGTATGTTAAAGCAAATATGTCATGTTCTTGAAAAACTTGCCAACTTCACATAGTTCAGACAGGTAATCAATAGCATGAGACCTCGAAGAATATATGGCACTGCTTTTTATAAGCTAATGGTGTAAGTTGATCTTCACACAACATTAACATATAAACTTATATATTGTAATAGACTTATCGAAAATTTGTGAATGACGTTGTCGTTCTTCGAATGAATTATGCATTTTACCTTCTAAATGGCCTTAGTCAAGAATGCGCTTTAATTTATGCGCGACTTTATGTGGCAATTCGTACACGCCGAGCATGGAAAATACCAAATGGCAATATATTGTCCTCACGCTCCAATCAAATGTGACTAAAAAATAAAATTCCAAAAAAATGTCACTCGGTGGCCAAAACCAAAAATAGTCACCTCGACTTCAAATCAGTTCTTCTAGGACACAAAGAATGCATTGACAGTCAAAATCGTCGAAATACGAAAAAAAAATAGCAGCACGAAAAGTTTCAAGTGTTTTGTTTTTGTACGCCATAAGTAGCAACAAAAATGCATTCTCAATGCTCATAATTAAAATTCTGTTCGCGTTGGGCGATACAAATTGGGGCCACGGCAGCCGATTCAAAGGAGAAGCATGTAGAAGAAGCAACAACAAAGCGGCTATAGTTGGTATAATAGCAACAAAAACAAGAATAATATGTCCATTAAAATGACAACTTGGCTAATTTACATTTAGCTGGAACAGCCTACATTTTGTTCTGTTGTCATATTTCAGCGATCGGTGCTTGTTGTTTGGCGCTTCTCTTCTTCCCCCTGTTGAATGACAAAAATGTTATTTAGTGTTAAGCCATTTTAGCTGTTCGCATGCAAAACATGCATAAATATTAATAATTTAATGGTCGAAAAGGCAATTAAATTTTACAATTTGGCATTTTTGAATGAAATATTTATGCGGTCGGTATGTTTGGCCATGCTTTGGTTGTTTACTCGTACAGGTATTTTTAAGTATTTTTTATCGAATATTCTAGTTTTGTAAAAAAACAGCAACGAATAAAGGAAGATGTTACTTAATGCACGAGTAAAATTATATGTATGTCATTGGTATTAGTCGAAGTTGAAATGCTCCCGACCCGGCGTAAGTTATTATAAACTGGATCGGTGAAATAATGTCTAAATGGTTAGATAATGCCGGTCAATCGTCAATCAATCTACACTTTGATTTGGGAAATTTATTTATTTGTATTATAGCTAACTAAATTTCGACACACTTGTATTGGATCTGCTCGGGAATATATGTATGTATATTTATTTGTAAAAAATCGATTTTATTATTCAACATAATTGCTATCTAACCAGATGCCTTAATTATTGCGATATTTAAATTTTTCGATATAATTTTTGCTTTAAAATAGGCCTTATCCTTCAAAGAACATTCTTATTGTTTGGCCTAGTAAAAATAATAAATATTTTTCCAATAGACTGCTTTAGTGGTCTGTATCTCCCGTTGTATATTCGTGATCGGGTTTCTCCATATCACGTTATAAAGATAAGATTCTGTACTAAAAAAAACCATGAAACAGTTTTATGATTGCTTGACTCAATATTGTTTTAGCAGGCATCAAAAATGAACATCAGCAAAAACAAAATGCTCAATATATTACTTTTTTCTTCGATAAAGGCGAAATTCAAAGACACTTGACTGAAAATGTGAACAGTGTTTATGGTCTTGATTCTGTCTTAGTCAATCACACGCTATTTTCGTTTTGCCGATTCTGTTTCGTTGATTTTGATTTCAAAGCTGTACCACGCTTTGGAAAACCATTTGCGAAAATATCGTTAATAAAATGGAAGTCATCGAACTCGACAATAATTTATCACTTTTCCATAGCGCAGGAGCAATAAATTGAACAAAAGTTTGTTTGGAACCATTTTAACAAGGCTGGACACAAAACAGAAGATCGATATACGAGTGCCCCACGAGTTAACACAAAAAAGACTTTCCGAAGCTTATTGGTGATGCGAAGTGGATCACTTATGACAACATTAAGCGAAAACTGTCGTGGCCGAATCGTTCTTTGCCAGCACAAGCCTTGGTCAAGTTTGAATTGACGATCATTAAGGGTTTGCTATGTGCTTGGAAGCATTGGCATAAAATAATCTACCATAAGTTGCTCCTTTACGGCCGAACTCTTGAGTCGGACCTGTTTTATCATGTCTTATCTACCTTATGATTCAGAACTGGCATTAAGTGATTTTTATCTGTTCCCATCGATGGACAAAATTTTGGTGGGGATAAATCAAAAGAAGCTTGTGAAAATTGCCTATTAAAGCATTTCGCTAGAGGGAACTGTGGTTTCTATGAGTGACACTATGAAATTACTGTCGAAATGGCAACATGTATTTATAATGTTACATAAAGCTTTGGATTCTAACATTTCTATGAAAATACGAATTATGACTCTCACCTAGACTTCTTTCCGACAAATTTGGGTGCTGTGAGTGAAGAACCTCTCGCCTTGTTCGTCAGGACATTTGCTTAAAACAATGAGCTATCAAAGATTTTAGAGCACAGGTTATTACTGGAGACTTAAAAGAAGCTTCCAGAGCCCAATATTCACGAAAATCATAGGTATTATTTCTATATTAAGCAATAATTTCTCTAGATATAGTTGATGGTTTAGTCTACAATAATGGGTTGTCAAAAAAGTCTTGCGGTATTATCGCTAGTTATCGCATCGGGTCATGCTATACCTTATTGGCAAGCTCATTTTACGCGCTAACACGTGTTTGATTAATTGTCGTTTCTTTTAAGTCGTTCGTGAGTTATAGCGTCGCAAACATGGAGCAAAACAAAGAGAAAATACGGCATATTTTACAGTATTACTACGATAAAGGCAAAAATGCATCTCAAGCCGCCAATAAAATTTGTGCAGTTTATGGATCCGATACAGTTTCCATTTCCAAAGCACAACGATGGTTTCAACGTTTTTCGTTTTCCTATGGCCAAACGCTCAATTCAGACCTGTACTGCCAACAACTGGACCGCTTGAAGGCAGCACTCATGCAGAAGAGGCCATCTTTGATCAACAGAGACCGAATTGTCTTCCATCAGGACAACGGCAGGCCACACACATCTTTAGTGACGCGCCAGAAGCTCCGGGAGCTTGGATGGGAGGTTCTTTTGCATCCACCGTATAGTCCGGATCTCGCACCAAGTGATTACCACCTGTTTCTGTCCATGGCGAACGCGCTTGGTAGTCTGAAGTTGGCCACAAAAGAGTCCTGTGAAAATTGTAGCCCTAGTACAATCACAATTTGATAAGAGTTTTAATTTTGTTAAGCACTTTAATTGTCTGTCCGCCTTTACTTTAATTTCACATGATATTTACCATATTCAATATCAATATCAATACAAAATAACAATATAAATATGTATATAAATAACAATAAGAAGGCAAAATGTTTTGAACTTGATAACATGTACTTCATTTCAAGTCCAAGTTCAGTTCGAAATTACGTATTTCATTCAGGTTTCGATTAAATGGTAGCTACCAGTACACTATTCAACAAAAATCGAAGTGTGGTGCAATTTTAACCGAAACTGCATACAAAATAGGTACCGCTATGCTCGCAAGAAAACCAATAACAACGAAGAAAACTGTTCCGTCTTTGATTATGACGAATGTGTGCATACCTTATTTTAATGAAAACAAACAAGCTTCGTAGAAATATTAAGCAAATATCATTATATTTGAACAGTGATGAATACAGGGGCTAAATGTTAGAGAAATTAATGAAATGTGTGCGCAATACTCAAGCGCCACTTAGATAACAACCAACTTGCAGTGAGACGAGTTCGTGCCCACAAGTTCATAGTGCAGCTTTGAGGTGCAATTTGCCACGTAAATTAGGTAATTATTTGTTTTTTTTTTTATTAAACAAACTTCGTCGCAATGCTTATTTGTTTATTGCAAACACTTTAAAGAGCGTGAAGAAACAACATGCCGATGAAATTCGTATTTAACGTAGAAGAAAATGACTCAACTAAGAAACAGGTGAATATCTCGCAATTCAAACTGACAGTTGAGGAAGTCGAAGGTGACACTTTCTCAAAAAAAGTTAATAAGTCAAGCAATTCTCTTAAAGTAAAAATTACACAAACATTACACAAATTTATTCAAATTGCTGTAAAAATATACATATGTACATGTGTATATATTGTTGTACATATTAATAAATTGAAGGTTTGTGGTCTTCAATTTTCTTCAAAAAGTGCTAGAATAAGCTCATCTTAGTATTTAAAAGACAAGAGATCGCCGTACTCATTACGTTGCTAATTTATATAAATATTTTATAAGGTCCCCATTATGTCCTTCTGAATGTTAAAAACTCGTACTGAATGTACGTTGTTCAGGATATTATACTCATCATCGTAAAAAAATATTGTGATGAAATATGCTATATCATCTCATGTGAGAGCATTGCTAGGAATAATCTGAATATACAACCTGCAAAAATGTAAATAAAATGAGTAAAACCTCTAATACAAAAAAGTACAGGAAGAACTTTCAAAACCTAATAGTTCTCAAGCGGGTCACTTGTGTATGCTATCCACTAATAAATGAAATATACAAATTATGAATTTTGAAACAGTTCTTTTTGTATAATTATATTTTAGCAACAATTAAAACCTAAATTATGCGGTTTGTCAATGAAAAGAACAAGAATGCCCGAAACATATTTTTTACTACACAGTCTGAGATATTTTCAAATACCTACACATTGCTAACTGAACAAATATTTTGATGTCAGAAAAATGATGACAAAACAACTGTCATTCATTTCGAGAATCAGTGTTCAGCGATGAGGCCCAATTCTGGCTCTTTGGGTATATAAACGACCAAAATTTGTTGCATTAAGAACGAAGTGCAACGTGAAGGTATTCAAGAGCTGCCATTTCATCCAGAAAACACAATGGTTTGGCGTGGTTTATAAGCCGGTGGAATCATCGGTCCATATTTCCTTAAAAATGATGCCGTTGAGAACGTAACCGTCGACGGCGACCGTTATCGCAGCATGACAACCGACTATTTGATGCCTTACACTGAAGCTCGTGATCTCGTCGACATTTGCTTTCAACAAGACGGTACCACTTCCCTCTCATAGCATCAATCAATGGATTCATTGAGAGATCAAGTCAGTGAGTAGATAATTTCACGGTTTGGGCCAGCCACCAAGATCATGTGATATCACACTGTTAGACTTTTGCCTGTGGGGTAATGTAAAGTCTAAAGATGCGGACAATTCCGTTTCGATTCACGCCTTGGAGCAAAAACATCATGAGTGTCATTCGCCAGTTACCAGTTGAATTGCTCGAATGAGTCATGCAAAATTGGACTCAACGAATAGGCCATCTGAGGCGTAGGCGGGACCAACATTTGAATCAGATAATCTTCAAAAAATAAATGGCAAAGAATGTTAAGTAGAGGTAGGAAACCTTGAAATTGATCACCTTTTACAAGAACTGTTGAAAAAAATAACTGATTTCAAAATTTTGTGCTCAAATTTCTATATGAAGGATGTTTTAGCATGTTTCATGGAGTTGTCTCACTTTTCACTGGCTCTTCAGAAACTACATATAAACATTCATATATGTTTCAATAAAATTCTCCTAACATAATCCGTAAGCTTTCTTAAAAAGGTACTCAAGATCCACGAAACTGAAAAGTTCAGGAATTGTGAAACGAGAAGAGAGTAGATGAAAGGTTAAGTTTAGTTAAAAATAGAAGAAAAGCTCCGAAGCTAAAATATTTTTCTCGGAAGCATTTTTTAGCATATCAAATCTTGTTTTTGATTTTGATCTTTTGGTTTATATGTTAGCTATGTGTTGTAGTGGACCGATCTAAACAATTTCTTCTGATATTTTAGCAATACTTTTTATAATAATATGTGCCAAATTTCGTGACAATACCTTGCAAATTAAAAAGGCTTTCCATACAAGCCCGTTATTGGTAAGTTGGTATGTCCTTCCAACGACTGAGCAACTTTTGAAAAAGACGAAAAAGGACGATGGTGAAATTTCAGATTGATATCTTAAAAAATGAGCGACTAGTTCGCATATATACAGACAGTTAAACGGACGCACAGACGAAAGGTCAGAGAGAGTTATTTAAATCGACTCCGCTCGTTAAGCTGATGATTTAGGTGTACACTTTATAGGGTCCCTGACGTTTTTTTTTTAGGTAATACAAACATCTTGACGAATGCTTTTTCAAATTCTATATTTACAGATCGACATAAAAGATGGCACACCCTAAATATCTTCACAAAATTTCATATAACACGGTTAATAAACCCAGCGAGCAAGGGGAAGTTGAAACTAAAAATGGTAGTGTTAAGGACTGCGCATTTGGTATGGGGTTAAAGTTACGATAAGAAGCAAAATATGATCGAAAATATATATGTTTATTATCTATATACTATACAACAGTCTTCATAATATAATTTTTATACCCTTAACAGGGTATATTAAGTTTGTCACGAAGTTTGTAACACCCAGAAGGAAGCGTCGGAGACCCTATAAAGTATAGTATATACTATGTAGTATATAAATGATCAGTATGTTGAGCAGAGTCGATTTTGCCATGTCCGTCTGTCTGTCCGTATGTCCGTCCGTCCGTCTGTCTGTATATATACGAACTACTCCCTCAGTTTCTAAGATATCGTTTTGAAATTTTGTAAACGTCATTTTCTCTTCCAGAAGCTGCTCATTTGTCGGAACTGCCGATATCAGACTACTATAACATATAGCTGCCATACACACTGAACGATCGGAATCAAGTTCTTGTATGGAAAACTTTCACATTTGCCAATATATCTTCACAAAAGTTGGCACAGGCTATTTTCTATCGTAACAAATTAATCTCCGAAGAAAGTGTGCAGATCGGTTAACTATAGCATATAGCTTCCATACAAACTGGACACTTAGTTACTAAAAGAAATGCACCTGTGAAGGGTATATTAGCTTCGGTGCAGCCGAAGTTAACGTTTTTTTTTTATCTATTTAAGTTATAAATAAGCCACCTAATCAAAATTCATAATTCGCCAAGGTGCGCATGCGTGTCGCGTGCGTCTCTTTCAATGGCTTTTCTTCACACTTGGCGTTAGAGCACGAAAGAGAATTCATTAAAACACAAACATTGTTGTAGGTTAGTGCTGCTGATTATTCATAACACCAACAAGTGGTAATTGTTGTTGTTGCAGCCATTTTCCCATTCAAGATTTTTAGCACGTTTCGGTAGCGTCGCAAAGCGCACATTAACACATAAAAGGCAAATGTGCCAACAACAATTAGCAGCGCGGCTAAAAAAAAGCGGCGTGGTAACGTTAGCAACACGTTGCTGGGAACATACTTATGTTGCGCAACATACACGCGCTTTTATGCTTTGTGGTTGTGCTTTTAGGCTGCTGTGGGCTGCTTTGAATTGCGGCGTGCGGCTTTTTGTTTTATTTTCGATTGTTGTAGCGCTTGAAATTGGCTTTTCTTCTGTCGTGAAGAGTGACGTTTCTTACACACACACACGCACATATATAAACAAGTGTGCACTCCAACGCATGGTGAATTTTGGGGCCATTGTCAATGCGTTTATTTTGTTTTTTTTTTATTGTTTTTTTTGTATTTTATATTTGGTTCGCATTTTTACGCGAAATTTTGTTTTGATTAAATTTTGCTAATCATTTATTTTGCCATTTCCATTGTGGTTATAGTCTCTTAATGCCTGTCACTGTTGTTGCCCTTGAATTGTCTGCAATTAGATTTGCGGCATTGTTGTTATTGTGGCGCATTATTCGCCACAGTCACCGCTCAATTACGGCAGAAAATTAGCGCCGCCATTCCCTATTACCCATCCATATTTATTTTTTCTTTAAAGATTTGCCTGCGTTTTTATTGTCGCTTTAATTGTATGTTTTTCCATTGACATCAGATTTTGCAAAGTTTTAGTGATTTTCGGCCGACAAGTGTAACTTAATTGTTGCCGCTAGGCATAGTTGTTGTGTTCTTCGTATTGCTAAAATCCCCAAAAGCGTCGTCTAGTGGTCGTAAAACATCGTTTTTTGTTGATTTTGTTTTCACTTGAATTGACTTTGGCCGAGTGAGGCCATCGGCGAGAAGATTGTATAGAAGTTAAAAGCAATTTCGTCCGATTTTTTTTTGTCAAAAAATGTTATTTTTGTATTTGTAGTGCCAAATGTTTTTTTGTGTTTGCTAGTTAATGATTTTTTGATGTCCACTAAATGTACTATCTCTGTCTGGATAGATAAACATTTTTATTTTTTCAAGCTGAGTAGTTCTTAACTAATTAAGCTGACCTAACACACATTTATTCGGCGAAATCGTTGAACTTTGGATTGCACTTGTTGTTAGAAAAGATTTGTGTTGACTCATTTTGAGAATTTGGACTTACAAAGTCTTCAACGTATTGGAAAAATAAATAAAAATGATAGTAATGAAAACGATTTTGAAAATAATGCGTAGTTCAAATATATTCATTAAGCGTTTAGTTTTCTTCATAGTTAGAAGAGGGATGAAATCCAATTCATCGAGCGATTGACCATAGAAGGTAGTTGGTATCCATTTCTTATAAATCCTTAACTAGTCTTTAATGTAAATACTCAGTTACTTGCAAGGACTTTCAAAGAAGTTAACATTACTGCAAATTACCTCAGAGTTTTTTGGAACTCCATCGAAATAAGTCTAGCAAAATATGGGGAAATAATATTTTCTGGTCATACTACTGTGATAAAATTCAAAGGTCCATTTCAGAACCTCAAATCAAAACCTTCTTCGATTTAGCTTTTTTATCCTCAAGTGTTAAAAAGTCGAGATATTTAGTTGAATGGTCATTTGGGTACTTAGCCAAAAAATATTTTGTGAAAGGAAGGTTTCCTAAAGATTAAATCTAAAGGGGAGTAGTCATCTTTGGACCTAGTAACTGAATTCCATCTGGTATAGCAAGGACCAAAACTGGTTTTTACGTGGCTTATTGGCCTACCAGGTTACCCTAACCTAAAATAACTATCTAAAATGGATTTAAGATATGACTGTTCCAAGCCCAAGCGTAATCGGATTGGACCGGTATTTCTAAAAGGCCAAAATTATTGAATATTTTTGGTCACTGTAGTAATAAAAACTGTAGCCTTCAAATTTAGCAGTGATCCGTAGTGAAACTCATCAATTGCTGCGACAGAACGAGTTGTAGTTATTTTGTGGCCAAATTGATCACAACGAACCAAAAAATTGATTCGATCGAGTAAAATTTAGTACAGTGCGGATTATGACGAGTATAGGACATTAACTGCCTGGTTTCATATTCAAACAGAGGGAGTTTTCTTAGACGTATGGTTTTCACGAAGATATGGTTAAATTATTGAAAAATAGTTTGGCTTCATTGTAAAGATAACGATTTGCTTTTATGTTTCAAAAATTATTTTGGGCAACACTTATTGGGGAATTATGTCTGAAACAACGCGCTAAATGTCCTCTCCCCCACGATCTTGGGCCCACAGCACAGGCCCACGATGTGAGATAATACATACGCCTACCAAAAATTTCTTAAAACCAAAGATCTGTATGTAACAATTTGGGCCATCTAACGTTTTAAATTTGAATTATCTATGTATATTTCGACATTGGATACGTCAAATACCATTGAAAAATGACAGATATTCAGTAAAAAGTCTAAAATTTACGAAACGGGTCGCTATTCACTATTCTGCAGTTCGCAGATTGGGCAGAAGATCGATTGACCAAGGATGGTCAATTTTACCGAAAAATCACCTTTTCGGACGAGGCTCATTTCCACATCGATGGTGACGTTAACAAGCAGTATTGTCTCATTTGAGGCACAGAAAACCCGCAAGTAATCGTCGAGAGCCAATGGGAGTCTGGTGGAATCATCAGCCCATTTTTCTTCGAAAATGAAGAAGGAACCATAACCATCAATGGTGAGTAATATCGCGCAATGTTAACCGAATTTTTCTTCAAGAAAACTGAAGAGGAAGACTTGGACAACATTTGGTTCCAGCAGGACGGCGCTACGTGCCATACATCAAACGCTACACTCAATCTTTTACGCCCTATCTTCGAAATTTAAAATTTTTTATGGCCCACCTTATACATTGAACCAAAACTGAGCTTCATCATTCATCAACTTTTTGGACCCTTTCATGATTAACAAACTTTGTTCTGAAGGGCGTCTGGGAATTATGAAACCAAGGTGAGTAAAAAACAAGTTATAGCTGTCCCAAAGACAAAGACCGAAAAAATGAATCCCTAATTGAAAATCTCACATCTAAAAAAGTACCCGTCAACCGTTCCATGAATGACAGAGAAAGAATCCTATTCAATCTTCCAAATGATAATTTGTTGAAATAAAGAAAAGTGAAAATTATTTCAGTCAACAAAAAAGGGTCGCTGTGATAAATATATAGTTCGGCTTTACTGGTTGTCTTTAAAGCAATAGACAGACAACAGAAAAGCGCAGAACAGAAAGTCTCTTATATCCAATCAAATAAGAATGACTTTTAAGCTCAATATGATCTTTCATTTCACATAGTAAATAATTATTGAATGTTCTTATATTTTATATTGGAATCGAAGGAAGTGCAATCTTATATTCTTTATAAAATCAAATACAAGAATCAGCTGGAGAGTAAACCTTGATAGTTTCAATAATAATAGGCAAAATATATGCATGTGCATGACTTCGACAACTGACAACTCATACTCACCTCTTCCACTTTCTTATCGACCATGTTGGGAAACAGGAACCAGCCGCAATAGGCGCCCAGCGCAGCTATCAGCAAACCCAACAAGCTGACGAACAATGACCAATGAAACATCTTCGTTGAATACCAAGGTATCGAGCCGGGGAAGAGACTCTTGGCGATTTTTGCTGTAGTCATGAGGAAGCAGCAGGGATAACAGAATGGCGAAACGTTACTAAAGTTGCCCGACTTAGAATGTCACCAAATAATTTACACAAACACAAAAACACAGATGCGAGTTAACTACGTGAATTACGTTTGCACTACGAGTACCATATGTATATGTATGTATGTATGTAGATATGTAGACACAAATACTAAGATGAAACAGAGAAGACGATTTTATAGAATGCTAGTAAAATGAGGAGGAAGCAGTTTTGTAGAAAGAATGAAGATTGCAAACGCGCTTTTATGGATTTGCTTTTCTTTATGATTCAGTTATTAAACAGTTTCTATATGCTTGTCTGATTTGGCAATTTCTGGAAGGCACTTTATTTTTTAGCGCAAATCTTCGTGGTAATTCAAACACCGTTAAAACACTTGTAATTGCGGAATTTCGTACTCATTTCACGGTTGCAAATACACAAATAAATTTCATAGTTTTTGTTGGCTTTTATGTATGAATGTATGTACGTATGTATGTGTGCATGAATAGAAAAGGTGTAAAGTGGAAGACTTGGCGAAAAGGTAAATAAATGACTGACTTAAACAGATGTGCTTCTCGGCGATGACAAAGAGGTGGCAGACAAACAGAGTAGATAATAAAAATATGAAAACCAAAATAAATAAAAGAAAACTGATAATAACATAAAACATAATGGAAAAGGGAGAAGTAGTAAAACTGTGAAAAAGTCACTATGAAACTAGTTTTTGTAAAGAGAAACAAATGTTTTTTGAGAGGAAAGTCTCTGCACATGAATCTTGCAGTCATAGAGTGAACGACGGATATAGCTTTGAATGCACTTTTGAGATCGGAAGATTTGAGCAACTTTACTATCAACAGACTTATCAATCGTAAGAAAAAAGCCGAGATAATGTTAGAGTTTTCGAAGAAATAAGAGAAGTCCCCATCGCCTAAGTTGATCCCAAACATGTTTGGAATCAAACACGGTACTTTTTCCATTCTGTGAAGAAAATATAACAGTCAGAGCTGAGTGTACACCAAGACTGCGGCGTTAATATATCGACGATACAAAATACAGCTTGTGCAAGAACTGAAGCTGCTCAACCTTAATATGGGACATCGCTTCGCTCTATGGGTTCTTGAAAAATTGCAAGAAGATCGGACATTTTCGAGCTAAATTTTGTTCAGCGATGAAGCCCATTTCTCGTTCAGTGGGTATGTAAACAAGGAAACGTGCGGAATTCGGGATGAAGAGTAACCTGAAGAGATTCAAAAACTGTCACTTCATGCAGGAAAAACAAGAGTTTGTTGTGGTTTTTGGGCTGGTGGAATCACCGGTCCATATGTTTCCAAAAATGATGGCGATGCGAACGTAATCGTCAATGACGACCGTTATTGCGCCATGATAACCGACTATTTGCTGCCTGAAATTGAAGCTCCTGGTCTCGGCGACATTTGGTTTTAACAAGACGGCGTTACTTCCCACGCATCGCATCAATGGATTTATTGAGAAATCACTTTGGTGAGCAGATAATTTCACGTTTTGCGCCGATCGATTCGACACCAAGATCGTGTGATATCACTTCGTTGGCTTTTTTTCTGAAGGGATATGTATAATCTAAAGTCTATGTGGACAATCCCGCTCCGATTCAGACCTTGGAGCAAAACACAATGCGTGTCATTTGCCAGTTACAAGTGGATATGCTCGAACAACTCATCGAAAATCGGACTCAACAGATGGACCATCTGAGACGTAGCCGCGACCATCTTTTGAAAGAGATAATCTTCAAAAAATAAATGGCAAAAAATGTTCTTTCGAATGATAATAAACATTCCCCATTAACTTTGAAGTTTCTGTGTTTTTTCGAGTACCGGTCACACAGCCCCGGCTTCTAATTTGTATCACTTCCGATAAGTAAATGTAGTTTTGAGACATATTTGGGTACGTTCCTCTCATTGAGGAACACATTGGAGTTAGGCTGACTCTCCTCAAGCCAAAATTGGATTATACACCACAAAGGTGGCCTAGGATTAGTTACAGTTTAGCCAACAATTGTAGCAAGGCTTTAAGCTCACTGGAGGGTCAACTCTAATTTCCCATAATATAGGCTCCTAGTCAGAGGAATGTTTTGTGCATCAAACGGCAGACAAGTTGGCCAATTAGGTGTCGGTTTGGCTTCAAAATTGGAAATTGGCAGGCAATAAATAAACCGCGTGATCGTCTTCAAACTTCACCATGACCGAAAATACCATTTTAGAAATTAATTTAAAAATATTATTGCACATCGCATCTTTATGAATATCTGTGCGCGTCGCTTTTGGGTTTTTAGGGGTCACTTCGATGATGACTTCATTTCGATTTAATTTTATTTCCTTTGCTAACAGTTAGTAATAGTTCAGATAAGTGTTTACTAGCAACACTACTGTGGTGAATGACAATTTGTTTTGGCTTCATGTTTACACTCGTGAGGATCACTTGAACCTAAGTATACCGTTCATCACTGTATGCTTTGCTTACGGTTGTTTGCACTTGTATTGAGAGGTGCAACGGTTGCAACATCTAACCGCTGTACAAATATCCGGCGTAACTGCGTTGGTGATAGTTGTTGCAGTTCTCGTGTTTGTTGTTGACGCACTGAAAAGCGTTTTGTATGCGCACCGTTATAGCCAGCTAGTTGCATGCTTCAAATGAAACTAAAAGCATACGAAATTGGAAGTGAACTTGTACCGAATTCGTGGTCACAATGCCCACATGCCGTTATACAAGATATTTATCAAAACAACTAGTTGTGCGGCGTGAGCGCAATGCCTGACCACAGCGCATATTCACCGGACCAACGGTCATTTTCATCCATATGGGCACGTACATCAAGGGTTAGCTATCTGATTGTGTTCCCGGATAGATGATTGCCGTCAGGAAAATAATTTGCTGTAACAAATGCATGTGGTATGCAACAATTATGGTTCGATAAAATCGCTCATCATCGTTACTTACTTTCGTGGCTCTTTAATTTGCGTTTATTTTGTTGTTGTCATGACTTATTCGATTTTATGCCACGGCACTTGTTGTGTTGCGACTGACATTGCATGAGCCATTGCTGATTGATTGCATGCGATTTGTGTAGGGCGCATATGTCGGACAACAACAACAACAACGTAAATGGAAAGTGCGAACGTGATGTACATACATAAAGTAATGCATATTGTGGGTGTAGTTATGCGATGCTTTTACGTATTTGTAGTAGGCTTATGAGTACAGCTTGACAGACCTGCCGGTACAGCTTTTGATGTACTTGTGCGCAATTCATAGGCAATTGGTATATTTTGTGGGGTCTTCGGAATATAAAGGGTGCTGTTTGTGAGTTTCACTTTTTTTACTTTTTATGAATATGGAAGGTATAGAACACCGTTTAAGAGCAATAATAGCCTCTATTATTTATTTTTATGAATTTTAAGGATACAGAGTGCGGTATGTGGGCAATAAGAATATATACTACAGTTTGTATAAAATCCTTACAGACAAATATAATGTTTTAGAGCTCTCGGAACATTTTACTAGGATTTTAAAAAATACAGGGTGCCTTTTATAAGCAAATAATCTACTCGTACTATTTCTGGTAAATCTATGAAGAACAAAGTTGCATGTTATAAGCAATTAGAGCTGTCGAAACATTTTCCGAGAAATTTGAAAAATACAGGGTGACATTTTTTCAGTAATAAGCGCTTTTGTTGCAGATTGTGATGTAACTGGCGACATCAGTGAGACATTTCATAAGAATTTGAAAGCGTTGGTAGAGTTTGTTAAGAATTTTGAAGATACAGGGTGCCATTTATACAAACGAGAACTGCTGGTATTATTTTTATACAAAATAAAAAACCAGTATTTTATAAGCAAGTGTACATATTTGGAGAATACTACAAATTCGAACTTTTTAATATACCAAAAGAGACAAAAAAGCATTTGTTAAGCAGATTATTAAAAGGTGCTGGTACAGTTTATGATTTATTTGGAATATACAGGGTGCCGTTTATAGAAACGAGAACTGCTCGTGCAGTTTGTGATAACATACAACAAAAGTGAACAGAAACACTTTTTATAAGCAATAAGAGTGTTTAGAGCAGTTTCTGATGTTCTTCGAAAATACAGAGTGTCGGAGGCCAAGGATCAACAGGGATAATTCTATAAAAAATAGTTGCTGGCTTCATTTTATGTTGTATTAGGCATGCACAGGGCGAGGTCAGTAAGTAGTACAAGCTAGTTGTAAAATTTAAGTTGTTTTTGGGAGAATGTAGGGTACTGCTTGTTAGTTAGTTGGGACTCTGGAAAAACTTCTCATATGTAAGAGGAGACAAACGTAGTATTTTAAAAGAAACAAGATCTACTGATACAATTTATGATATATTTCTAATATACAGGATGCCGAGTGCAATGTCTAATAACTACTTTTTAGTTTATTATGAATCTGCGAGCACAAGGAACGCAATTTATAAGAGAAAGTTCACCTCAACACGCTTATAATTTATATCCAAAATTTTTTGGACTAATTGAAGGCCTCAGATAAGTTTTTTCTGTTCAAATGTACACTCAAAGGGCTTGAAAATACTGTCCTAGACACGATCGCTCTAAAAAATAAGAGATTTTTGTATCTTGAGGCCATAATCGTTGTCAAATAGCGATATGGAAATTTCGAGCTCCAAATGTCAATCACTAGAGCTTGCCAAAACTAGTCTAGATCAGTGAAGAATCGACAGAAAAGCAAATAAATGGATACACTTAACACTTTACGCACAATAAAAGAGATGCTTTGTTGTCGGCTGTTAAAAGGGTTTCTTTGCATGCATATGTTTTTTTGCCACACCACACACAAGTGTCTCGAAATTACCACTTTGGGAATAACTTTAGCAACTTTTTGTACTGTTTTGCTGCATTTTTGTATTTCATTTTTTGATACTTTTTTATACTTTTTGTTTTTTTTTCTGTTTTGTTATTTTTCGTTTTTTCTTGTTACACTAATTAACCTTCTTTTGTGATTTTATGTATTTTCAAGCAATTTATGTGTGTATGTATGTAGACACAACCGCACCACTCAACTAGCATTGCATACCGTTTAGCGTTTCTTTTACGCGTAAATATAATCGTGTGTGTATGTGCACCACTTCGACACTTTGAGACTCAATTTCCACGTCTTCTTCCACATTCAACACTTTATTAACATCTCATTTGTGTGTGCGACTAGAGTTGAGCTTCAATTAAAACTAAAACTGCCAAACTAAAAAATCTCCAAGCCAAGCTGAACTGATTTGAACAACGACGCCACTTGACGCCAGCAGCGCAGTCGCTGCATTAAGGCAATGTCAAAAACAGCTATGTATGTATGTGTGTGTATACACAGTAGTAATAATATCGAATAGTAAGAGAAAAATAGCGCACAATAAATAAATATAGCTGACACACACACACATACACACATACACACATACCTTCATAATTGTTGTAAGTGCCTAAAACAACAACAATAATGCAAACAATCAAATCACAAGTGCACACACACATGTATATATTGTAGCTGCAATCGCGCAGATCTTTACACATACAAGTACAAACACAAACATATATACACACATTCACAGAAACATACATACAAACAAAAAATTACTTTGCAGCGCCCCTTGTACCTGTGCTGTGGCGGGCGCCTCTATTTTAGTTTTTGTTGTGCGCATTTCAACTCTTTTTGGCGTCCTAAAGGTTGTCACAACCACAACTGCGCACAAATACACACACACACACATTATGCAAAAATACTTTTCAAATGCAGTGACAGACGTCATCGCATTTGTTTGCCGGTGCTTGCTGGCTTTGGCACCGCACTCACTCTCTTCGGTCGCTCTCGAATTTTCGCTTTTGCCATTTTTGATCAGCTTCTTGCAGTCTTTTGCATACCAAAGTTTACCACTGTTTGCGTTGTCTTGTTGTTGTTGTTGATCGTTTGATGTCTTCGTTTCGCTTCATTTGTTTTTACAACGCGTCCATGTTGTTGTTGTTGGCTGCTTTTGGCCTTTTTGACAATTGAGCGGCGTCAACGTGTATATTAGAGTGGCTTTTTGGCTACAGACCTTCGACGGCAAACCTGTAGTAGGCACTGCAGCGTGCTGTTGACGGCGTCGTTGGTCGTAAAGAGCAGCTGATCGTGAGATATATATATATATATATATATATCATATACAAATGGTTCAGATGTAAAGAGGGAGGAAAATGTTAAGTCGCCAACAAAGGTTGATATATTACACATATTACAGAGATAAGCATAGTTGTAAGTAAGCTTAAAGTTTCCCATTTCCTGGTTCTTTGTACAAACGATCGCTTTTGTATATTGTAGAAAAGTGTATACATATATACATGTATGTATGTTTATCAGTGTGACAGCCAGGGATGCTTTATTCCGCTGAAATGAAATAAGCACGTCAGCTTCTTGGTCAAGTAGGGGTTAATGACTGTCAAAGACATTACCTTCGGAGTGCTTGTATCGAGAGGATAGTTATAAGACATAATATAATAAATGCTTCAAGTACGAGCTTCTACTTCTATCCGCCATGTGCCATTTTCAAAACTAGAACATTGAACAGTTTTTATGAGAAGTTTTTTCAGTGCAGATTTAGTTTTCAAGGTTTAACAATGACTTGTTGTTGTTGATCCCTAATAGATGGCACTTTTGTGCACCCACACCTAGATATTAACTAAAATCGATCAAAACATTTTATAATTCCCCATCTGTGAACATCGAAATCATTATCAATAGCGTTTTGGTTAATCAATCCACTTATTTAAGACACTTTATGTTCTTTCAAATCAAAATTGAACGAGAAACTCTTAATACAATGCCAAATCGAGCGGGGTTTCTCCACCTGATGGGGTGTAGATCATTCTTTTTCTTCGGGTTCAACGTCGAATAATCTCTGAGCTGGAGTGTTTATATCCATTCGGACGACATGACCTTAATTCGCTGACCGATACTCGACGTTGCTGCGCAAAGGGCAATAAATTTTCCGCAGAACAGGTCGAGTATAATGAGTGACTTATAGTATTCGGTCTTTGTTCGTCGAAAGATGACTCGCGAGTACGACGACTGTTTGTTCGATAACGATATTTCGTCTTGCCCGTGCTCACAACTTGGACAAAGCAAACTAACGATGTGGTTCTTATGGTATCGATGTCTTCGGCGTAGAAGCTGTACACTCTTATAGAAGATGGTAGCTTCTCTTTTAGTGCTGCAGCTCGAATTATTTTCTCCAAGAGCAGTTGAAGAAGTTGCACGATAGGGAGTCTTGGTGTAGAACGACTCGTAGAGGTCCTTCCCTGATCCTATCGGTGCTTTGGTATTGCTCAACGTCGATCGTGGTATGATCTTGTATTTTTTTTTTCAAGATCTACCTCGTCTTTAGGATAGACATGTGGTTAGTCGGTATTAGCATTAATACCTTTGAAAAATGTGTTTCTGAAAGTTAGGTATTTAGGATTTTGTTAAATTATTTTAGCTTAAAGCTAAGCTCTCTGTTAATTTGAGAAACCCTCTCTCTCTCTCCCTCTCTATCCACAGAGAGCCCTTTGCAAAACTGTAGCAAAACTACTGTGTAAAACTGTGGTAGTCAGTGTTCACTCTCAATTATTTGAGTGAGAGATATTTCATTCACATTTATTTTATAAATATTTTTAGATAAAAAAAGTAAATAAAGTTTATTATAGTATGTAGAACTATTTAGAAAATTCTATCTCACCGCTCTTCCTTTTTCATTTAATTTATTTAAACACATTCAAGAATTCTAGTAATCGAAAGTGTTTGTCAATTTATAATGCTCGATAGAAAATAAAAGTGAAGTGTGCCAACATGAGAGATCACAAGATCAGCATTCTATCTCCTGTCTATCAAAGCAAGAAAACATGTGTATTTAGTTACAATTATATCAGCACGTACTGTACATATATGTAAATAATAAATGTGCGCTGAATTTAAATTGACAATTGAGAAGAAATTCAAAGTGACGACTATTGGCAGTGTAAGATATATGTACTCGTATATATTTGTGTTTATATAGAAATGAGTAAAAGAAAAATTGATATCGATATATAAACATATCGACACCTAAAATGCAAAAGAACGTATCATCAAAAAAATCGAAATTGAGTATTTTTGGTTACGATTAACTTTAACATATTATATACCATATATAATACATATTGTATGTATGTATGTAGCATAAAACTTTCGGCTTCTGCTGTCAGATATAACCATTTTATAAGCAAAACTCAAATTTTGTTTCAATATGAGTGGTTTCTATTTTATGGTTTTTCCTTCCTTTTGTTTATCGATGTTTTTTTTACAAAAGTTATCGATAATTCGATAAACATATCGATATCGATAATTGAAAATTTCGATATAAAACTTAAAAAATTAATAACCTAGACATAAGTTAACATCAAAGTGAATCAAATCTAATATATGAACGCAGCTAATAACAAATTTCTTATACCTTTCTCTTCAGTAATCAATTTCTGCTACACCCGTCGTAGTTTTTAAATTTTTTTTAATAAATGTTTATCTTTTACTAGAAAATACTATTAATTAATTTTATGTATATCCACACTCAAACAAGTACGCATCATTCGTTTTCATTGCATGCTTTATTATTTATGTAGAAGTGCCCATGAAATAATAAAAAGCACTGTTGACCTGAATCCATCTCCAGCCAGCTGCTGTTGTACGCTCTTGTAACTACTACACACACACATGTAAACATGCATTGGCAATTCTTCATCATAAACAGGTTTAGCTAAGACAGACGTACGAAAGAGCTCAAAGCGTAGCGGCCGATAGCAGTTGTGGGTGTTTGGCGCCGGCGATGCTAAGCCAGTTTCAATGCAAAACACCGGTCAAAGCTGAAATGCCTCGCCGGAAGATGTTGAGAAATACCAATTAAATGCAGAAAGCGCAAAGCAAAATAAAAACTTGCTTGAAATAAAAGACCTGTTTTAATGGAGTAATTAATGTTTAGGGCATTTAGTTGCCCACTTCATGGAGTCGGGGTGACATGGCGTATGAGCAACATTCATCTCATTTTAGAATGATTCTACTGCTATGAAATGCGGTAATCAAAGGTAACTCACTTGCATTTAATATTGTGAATATACATATATATTAATTAGTGTATTAACGGTACTATACCAAATGGTATGAAATGTGGATCAGTGTTCATATAAATCGCTTGTTTTCAGGTTCAGTAGCAGTTGTTCAAGTGGGTGCATTTCAAGCAGTTTGTATGATCGGTTGTTAATGTTTTCTGAGCTAGGTCAGTCGAGGGAAGAGATCCTCACAGTTCGAAAAACATCTTTTACAACTAACTCAGTTGGTGCTGAGCCACCGCTAGCTCCACCATGAAAATGTTTGAATAGCAATTACCCGTCTGAAGAACAATAAAGCGGCGGTGGCCAATACAAAACTGCGGCCGAGTTATTCAAACACGGCGGCGAAGAACTAATAAGGAGCATGGATCAGCTTCTTTGTAGAATATGGTCGACGAAAGCTATTGTCCGATGATTGAAATTTACGTGTGCTCTGCTTAAGGGGGGAGCCTGCTTTAGAAGCTTAAAAAATGGATTATTTTTTTTTTTGCTTAAATAATATCTAAGAATATGTCCCCAAAGTTATAAATGGAAAATTAGAAATATTTTCGAAGCTAGAAGAAAATAGTGACCGAAAGTCTAGTAGATATATGAGCGATTGAGCAGAAAGCGAAAATTTTGACGGGCGATTTCTCGGTTTTTTAATTTTTACGACTTTACTGAATTAGCGGGCAAGATAAAAAAAAGTAAGCGTCCTATCGAAACGAATCAAAATGCGTTGTATTTAGAAGTAAATTCTCTTCTAGTGAACCTAAAATACCTTAATAAAGTTAACACTAATCCGGTTTTTTAAACGATTTAAAGTAATTTTTTTTTTTGTTTTTTTTAATGCATTTTTTTTGAATCTGCGAAAAATTTTTGAATTTTCTTGGTTCACCTAGGAATTACACTATTAAAAAATTATAAAAAATAAATTTTGTTTCTGATGAAATTGCGACCTGCATCTTGCCCGCCACACAGAAATTACACACTCCGATTCGCCTCCGTGAGAAGACTCTTCAAATATATAAGTGAAAAATCCTAAAGTTTCATTTCAATCAGACATTTTTTTCCTTTCCAAAAAAATCCTTGAAAATATAGATTGTTTGAAGCCTCTAAAGTAGCCTCCCCCCTTAATCCACAAACATGGAGACCCCACAATCTGCGTCAACTACCGTGGTACGAGTATAAGCCTCCTCAACATCGCATAAAAGGTGCTGTCAAGCGTATAGTATGAATAACTGAAGCACACCGTCAACAAAACTGATTGGACCTTACCAGTGTGCCGGAAGGACTTTCACGAGCCGTTCGATACAAAACAAGGTTGCAGTCAAGGCGAATTCATATTGTGTGACTTCTTCAATCTAGAGAAGGAACTGGCATTCATGGAAAGTTTTGGATCTAAAAGTGATGCCTTCACATGCGTCTTCTCAGCGTCTATTGTTGAAGGTATTGCTCTTGAGACGAATAGGAAAGCTATAAGAATAATACAGGCAAATATGCATCAAACAGTTCCAGAAAATAAGATATTGGCAAGACACAACTGCCAAAACTATTTACATCCTTTGAAGAAGTTAACAGCACATTCGAAGAAAAACGTGCTAGTGCTTTCAACTGCTAATGACAGCGAAGATGTAAGTCCTGTAGCCAAAATCGACAAGTCATACATGTTTACAATGATCATAAAGGTGGTGTTGATACTTTTGACAAAATACTACGTGCATTCTCTGGCAAAATAAAAACAAACCGCAGGCCCATGGCATTACTGTATAATATCCTGGATATTGCTGCACTTGCGCTCAGGATGTTTGATCTTAGTCACCCTATGTAGAACATCAATAAGTCTGAAAAGCGCAGAATATTTTTGAAAGAACTCTCTATGCAGCTAGCGCAGAATCAATTACAAAACCGATGCAAAACAAAAATTAATTTGACAACTGAAATTGCAATGGACTTGTTAAATTTCAAACGGGTTCCTGCAGTGGCGAGGTCACGTCCAGCAATACAGGTAGGCTTTTAAAATTCATTTTATTTCAAAACTAGTTCATTTTAAAATATTTTTCACCATTTTATTTTCTTGCCACAGATCAACATTGTGAAACGGCAATGTGAAACCTGCAAAATTGGTAAGATCGATAATAAAACAACAGCAGTTTGTGATCATTGCCTTATTCCGACATGCTCCAAACAGTATATAAGGACGTCTGAAAAGTGCTATTTTGCAAAATACAGTGCCAAAGCTGATAAGCACTCAGGCAATGATGAAGATCGGACAGTACTCAACAACATTTACACCTAATCAAAAAGACACCGAAGAATTTCACCGATTTGAGCACTTCGTACTTAAAAATTTATTTGATTTTCATATTCTTAAATAAAAATACCTTTGTTTCTAACAATAAACACTAGTTTCATTATATTATTTGCATTAACAAACGAAATATTGGCGTTTATATAAAAAATATGTTTTAAAAGCCTAACGCTGTCATTTTGTCAAATTTTAATTTTTTCAATTGTGGAACAATATCTTTTACACAAGTATTTTTTTTAGGTAAGCAGTGGAGGATTTTTTTAGCGCCGTCTTAGATCGCGAGTAACCCCAAAAAATTTTATATTTTTTAACTTAATTGTGTATATACAAGTATTATTAATTTATGTATAAATATTGTTGTGAAATTTTAAAACAATTTTAATTCTTAAAAATTACCATTTTTATTATGTTACACCATGTATGCCCTAGAACTAATATACGTTATTTATTAAAAAATATCATATGTCTACATATAGTGCTTTAATTACTTGCTATGGTTAAAAGATCACACACACACCACTATTATATTCTTTGAACGAACGTTGAATGCGTGCCACTGCCGAGTGACAACAAAAAATTCTAGCCATTTGTTATTGTTAAATGCTATTCACCCACAACTATGAACGACATAACCCCAAAAAGCGAATAAATACCACAACAACACAAAAACAAATGGCAAAAAAATAGAATAAAAGTGAAATGGAAGCTAAATAAATACGAATTCAATTTAATGCTTTGGCATTTTGTTGCATTAAAACTTGGCATGCAAATGCGAACAAATTGATTGCAATCGCTTGCCTGCCAGCAGTTAGCCGGTAGCCTAAATACTGCTGTAGACCTAGGTGAGCTTGCGAGGGGGCGTTGCGGAGGCAGGCGGTGGCAGGACATTGGCTACAGGTGCATAGAACACACAACGCAAGCGGCGAAGCTCCATTTATTTTATTGCCATTTTAATGTGAATATAAAAGCCAGAATTAGAATCGACACCGAAACTGAGACTACAAAAGCAAAAACAGCAACAAAATAAAATAAATGGCTTGCACACACTCACACACACACACACATACGTGCGAATAAAATAAATGTGCTGAAATAGAAGAAATTATAGTTGATGGTCAACACGAATGATTTGCATACAAAAACCCACAATCTCCGGGTGTCGAGGTAGCTGGGGGCAGGCGTGGTGGTTGCATAGAAACGCTGGCTAACGGCAAATGAACTGACTTGAACCTTAAAGCTGCTGCACTTAGTGACTTATTACAATGGACACACATGTACATACACATATGCGTAAGTGTGTGTGTGTAGTGGAATTAAGTGCAGTTAGTACAACAACACGTATAAGTCCGTAAGCGCTAGCGAATTGAGGGTGCTTCGGTGGTTTCGCGCCTACTTGGCATGTTGTTGGCGTGCGCCGACAGACAATAAATTTAATTCGATAAAATGCCGACGATGAGCAAGCCACGCTCACAAGGGCGTAGCGCCATAGATTTGTGCCACAGCAAACAAGCAGCAAGTGTGTGTGTGTGGCTGTGCGCTTCGATGTGGCACAAGGACAACGCTGTGAGGGTGTATCACATGCAAATCTGTATGTGTGTGTGTATGCAATTATATGTTTTTGTTTGCGCAATGTTTACACGAATTCACTTTTATTTTGTTTTAGATTCTAAACACTTTCGAGCCGGCCGGTTTGACTGTGCTTGGTTCTTGACAAATGTCAGTTTAGCAGTCCATTGCTCGACCCAATTTCCAAATAAATACGAGGGCTGTCCCGAATAAATAACCGACCTCAACGTGAAGCTAGCGGCACATCTGAAAAAAAAAGTTTCTACTTCAAATTGTGCATATTAATAATAGCTACTCGCCAAAATTTCAGAAATTTATCTTGCGCAATTATCTGTTGACAGTCGTTTTTGTGAGTCTATTTCGGTGATTCCCCCAAAATGGAAAAATTGAATATCGAGCTCTAATTAAATTTTTATTTTTGAAAGGCAATACGCCTTCACAATCGAAGACGAGTTGGACTCTGTGTATGGTGACTCTGCACCATCGTTTTACCACCGTAAAAATTTTGGGCAGCTGAATTTAAACGTGGTCGCAGGAGCTTGGAAGATGATGAACGTCCTGGCGTCCAAAAACTGTAACCACTAGCGATAACATCGCTAAAGTTCATCAATTGGTACTAGACGACAGCCGGATTAAAGTTAGGGAAATAGCTGAGATTATGAAGATGTCAAAAGAAACTGTTTTGTCACATATTAAACCAAGATTTGGGCATGAGAAAGCTGTCCGCGCGTTGGGTTGCCGCGTTTTGCTTACGCTAGACCACAAACGCGTGCGCGCATGAACATTTCTAGCGCTCTGTTGGCTCAGTTTAGAGGCATAAGACCGAGCTTTGGCGCCGATTGATAACTGTAGACGAAACTTGATTCATCATTATACGCCCGAAACAAAAATCCAATCTAAACAGTGGATTGAAAAGGGGGACCAGCCCCAAAAAACCTAAAGCTGTGTATTCGGCTGGGAAAGTGATGGCGAGTGTTTTTGGGACAGCCATGGAATTATTTTATCGACTATCTTGAAAAAGGAAAAACTATAACAGGAGCATACTACGCATCATTATTGGACAAGCTAAAGGAAGAAATTTCGAAAAATCGGCCACATTTGCAAAAAAAGAAAATCTTGTTCCACCAAGACAACGCACCATCTCACACCTCAACAGTCGCCATAGCGAAAATCCGCGAATTGCGGTTCGAACTGCTTGACTGCTCCACCTTATTCACCGGATCTAACACCAAGCGACTTTTTTTTGTTTCCTCAACTTGAAACTGCGCTCGGCGGCCAGAGATTTCGTCAAATGAGGAGGCAATCTCTTTCGTGAACTCGTATTTTGCAGACAAAGACGCCAAGTACTATTTGGAAGGGTTGCAGAGATGGGAGCATCGCTGGGAGAAGTGTGTGGAGTTACAAGGAGAGTATGAAAAAAAAGAAAAAATTTTGAAAAAGTCGCGTGCATCATGGTTAGGTCGGTTATTTATCGACAGCCCTCGTAAATATATAAAACAGCTTGAGGGCTAAAAAGTTTTAATTATATGTATATACATATACTAAATAAAAACATATTATTAAAAGGTGCTTTTGTATTGGCTTAAATTCTGTTAAAAAAACAAGAATGAATATTAATATCAGCTGCACCGGAGGTTTATCATATCTTAAAGCGAAAAAAGCAACAAAAGGAGCTTCATATTAGGTTTGATCGGTCAGTTTTATATGGCAAATTAATGTAATGTTGGTTCATTCTGTTTGTTTAAATATGATCATACTGCCTTATATAATAATATATCCAAATTTGTGATGGTACCTGGTCAAACAATTAATCAGCCGATGCCCAAGGCTTCCCACAGTTAACATAATGCAGAAGTTTACTGGTGGACAGCAATATCACCTAACTCAGACGTACATGCCTCCGCCTTCGTAGATCCTACAAGAGATCCAGGCGCAGAGGAGCCGCATCTCGAGACACTGAACAATACGAAGAGCAAAAAAGGAGCTAAAATAAGCCATCGATGCCAAAACAACAAATGGGAGGAATGCCTGCCTCAAAGCCGGAATATGCACTGAATCCTGGAAAAAGCACTCAGTAAGGAAAAAGGAGATCCCAACTTACCGTTCACTATGTATGTTGGACATGGCGTCAAAGCTCTATGAGAGGCTACTTAAACCCAGACTCGAAACAGCTATCAACGAAGCTGGAAGACTCTTCCCTAGATAACACGGCTTTGGACCTGGCAAATCAAATACAGGAGCTGAAAGTGTAGAAGCAGCACAGCGAAGATGGTATATATACAAAAGAATAGTGTTGCTGCCGACTTTAAATTTTTGGAACGCCTTCAACAGCGGGGGGGGGCTAGATCAATGGATATGATCGACACTCTTGTAAAAAGCTTTAAAATCCCTGATTACTTCTGGGTTGCACTGCTGCGGTCTCATCAGGAGCAGTACAAAGATCCATTATAGGCACAGGCTTGTGTAACTCCAGATACAACGCTGTAATAAAACACGAATGCCTAACGAATTGTATTTTATTGGCTACGCAGACACATTGAAGCAGTAATTACAGCATGAGGACAATAGGCGGTCCTAGTATACGTAGCTGAGATCTGAGAATAATCGGCGTAAGGTTAGTGGCTACAGTGCATCGCCCGCAGTCCACAAAGTTACATCAGCCATCGAACAGTGTCAGGCGATTCAGGAGGATTTTTATTGTCCCACAAGTGACCATACCGTTGTTGTGACGGCAGAACTGTCAGTAACTATATCCTGTAGTTGTCCAATCAGCACAATTCCTTAGGATATTGTACCTTTGCTTTGTGCTATAATCAATACTAAATTTCGTGACGATACAACAAGTATTTCAATTTAATCGTTCGATTTGTATGGCAGCTTTATGCCAAAAACTTGTCCGAAACCAGCGGCTCCGATAAATGTGCAGCTTCTTGGTGAAAAAAGGTCGGATAACAACAATTTCAGAACAATGTCTTAGTTCTTGAGAACCAGTTCGCGCATTATTGTCATGCAGAAAGACAGACAGCCGGTCACGCTGATCATTTATGTATACATATTGTATGTAGTATAGATTTTATATGGTCTTTGATATTGCTTTCTTCACAAAAATATTCTTAGAAACTCTGAAAAAGTAAAGAAATTTATTAAATTTTCCGTATTTCTAGAGCAAATTGTCAATATTAGACTGGTCTAAACCCGTTCATCGTGCATCGAATAATTTTTTTAGTAGAAACGTCTAGTTCCTACAACTACTCTAGTTTGCCTTATTAAAATTACAAGCTCTCAAAATTACTTATATACCATTTTAATGCTTACAAAACGTGTGTTCTCTTTCGAATTACTCATTAAATGCATATAAAATTTGAGAGTCTCAATATTGCAATGCACTCTTGTGCCTTCCGCGGCTTTAACCATTAACCTTCGTTTAATGCACAGAGACGCTCATTATTTCCCACAGCGTCTTAGCGCTTAAGGAACAAACGTTATGCTCCCCGCCAGCAAAAAATTCACTCTTTGAAAGTCATATCGCCGATTTAGGTCAAGATTAGTACCGTTATACAGTTGCATATACATTTGCATATACATTTGAAGCTAGGCAGATACTCTGTAGGAAATAGTGAAGGGGTTGAACAAGCTTTCAATTTAGATCTTGAAAATTTTCGAAATTTTTACTAAAATTTTTTTGTTTAAAGAAATTTATTTTATATTGGGACTAAAGAGAAAATATTAAATTAAAAAATATACATTATTTTGTTAAACTTTAAATTAATAAAAATAATTGAAATTTTTTGGAATTTCTTCTATTGCCTTCTCGTTGGGCACTTCAGGATGGATATACTTCGCGGCAGAATTTCCACTCCTTAGAAAATCACAATTCTAAATTTGTTGTTGCTCACACGCCAAACGACACTAGAGTCGCTGAAGTTCGGAACTAGAGCACATCCCTGCCGGGCAAGTGCAGTTACAGCTTGTATGTGTGTGTATGTGTGTTTATAGGACATGTAACATAAATAAACGTGTATTTTGCTCTTCCATTTTGACACTTGTCTTCAAAGCTGTAATACACATTACACACACACACACACACCCACACTCATATGTACTCAGCAGTCATGTTGCCTTCGCATGATTTAGTTTCGCTTAGCTTGCTATTGTTTGCTGAAATTTCGAAAAATTTTGTTTCACAGCGAATTTTTACTCGAGTTCCTCCGCGCACTTGTCTGCCGTCCCAAGGCGCGTTAAGTATACGCCTCGGTGGGTGGTTGCTGTTTGTTTGATTTTATTTGCTACTTAGCAGTTGTTGTTGTTGTTTGTGTAATTCATGGCGTTCGTTTATTGACCCTCAGTCACAGTGCTCAAGGTTTTGCGGCGGTTTTCACTTTCCGTTCACTTTCCATTTTTTCGTATTCAAATTTCCTTCCTTCGATTTTCCTTCTGACTTGCTTGTCGTTTGGCGTTTAAATTCGTTGCACTACTCATTGCTGGTTTTAAGGGTCTGGCAATGTGTGTTAGAAAGTTAAATCGACGTTAAAAATGCATGTAATCTATCTGAGAGGCTATTAGTCTAATTGATTGCAGGCTTGCTCATCTGTTTCTCAGGTTTTGTTTTGATTTTGTTTCTACATATTTATTTACAAGTTAAAATGCCGGCCGTGCTGTTCAGTGTATTTAAATATGCAGCTCTGGAGAGTGCTTCAGCTGCACATTCATATACTGTGTATACATACATATATGAATGCATTTTTTTACTGAACTCGATAAATACTGCGGTCGGTAAATCAGCTCACTTCGAAAGGCTTTTCAAGTGATAGACTGGTTTTGTTCTTGATCTTAGTGAGTGTTACTCCCAAGCTGAGTTAGGCAGCTGAAAAGAAACAGAAAATGGTCCATTTAAAATACGCGCGCAAACTGAATGAATAAATATGGGGAAGTATACTTTATCAGAAATACTTGAATACTCAAAGCATTTAGCTCCCTTGCTAATGAAAATAAAGCTAGAGAAGCATCATGTTAACATCAGGGTGATAGCAAAAGATCTCAACATTTCTTATGGCTCGTGGTAAACGTGTTGATTATGAAGCGTATCAATGATGGACTCGTACCAAAATGCCTGAATCTTTCTGAAAGGTGAGGCCGAGTATGTAGACATCGCAAAAGCGATACTTCATCCAACACTTGACTACTGGTGACTGTGAAAAATCGAAATTTTCTGAAGGCACTGAATAACATCGCAGTTGAGGCTTACAGGGTTTGTCCGAGAAGTAATAGAACAGATTTTCTTCCGCCGCGACTATACTGCGGATTTGGTAGAGGGCGTTCATAGTTAACGAACGAGCGACTGGTCAGTTGTCTCCGAGCACCTAGAGATTCAGAACCAAAGGAAAATGCAGCGTTCATTAGGGCAGAGGTACGCTATTAAATTCTGTGTGAAACTCGGTATTTCTGTTATGATCAAGCAAGCTTGCCCAGATGTTGCTTTAGCTGGAAGTGGTGTGTTTCGGTGGTAATATTCCGAACGTCACCAGTGTCTCCTCGGCCAAAAAAGGGAAGAATGAGCAAATCCAAAGTGAAAACGATGCTCATTGTCTTTTTTGACATCAAAGCAACGTCCACCATGAATTTGTTTCTCCTGGACAAACCGTTAACGCCAAGTTTTACGTGGAAGTCTTTAAGAGACTGAAACGAAGATTCAGTCGGGTCCGACAAAACATCGCAGTCGATTTGAAGTTGCACCAAGACAATGCCCCGGCTCACACCGCCTTTCTTGTGAACAGCTACCTAACCAAGGCCGGCAACAAAACGCTTCCGCAGCCGCCGTACAGCCCAGATGTGGCCGCCGGACTTTTTTGTTTACTTGCCTGAAGTCAGAAGAAATACATTTTTTGTGAATTTTATTTTTGAAGAGTCATTTTATTTAATAAATAAATACAAATAATGTTCACATACAGAATATAAAATTAAATAATATAAAATTGGTGATAAATTTTGATAAATTATGGATTACCATGATCCTGGAGCCGATCTTCAGGGGCACCTCCGAAAAAGTTTTCAAGTCGATCAATACAGTCGTTTCGAAGATATTTTCTTCGTTCAATTCTTTAAGCATTGTATTTCAAAAACCTGTGCAAAACATCAAGAAAACCGGTTCAGTAATTCCCGAGAAATTTTGCCAACCCAATCCAAAGATGGCGAATATTTTTTATATTTGTTCTAAAAGTTCAAAAAGTTATTGTTATTTCAACAAACACATTTCTAAATTAAAAGATATAAAATTCTAAAGAAATATAAATGTGCCATTCACTTTCACTCTCAACCAACAAATCATTGACTAAAAACTCAGCATTTGTAGCAAACGCTGAAAACTCCATAAATGATATGAAAAACAATAAAAACAACAATAGCGACCACCACTTTTATTGTAGACCCCTATTATCCACAATCAAGCAAAGCAACAACCACAAAATGCGATTTCATCGTGCCAATTATGCGCTTCTGCTCTTTCTTCCTCGTCTTCCACTTTGGTTACTCATACGCTCCGTAAACCAGCCATAAGCCGGGCAATGCGTTCGATGTGCCCAACTGCGTGCTCGTGCATATAAGTAAGTGCATGCACAAATGAATTGGGGGCAAGTAACGCCCAAAGTGCACTTTTACACACACAAATATGCATACATACACGTACATTTATATATACATACATATACACTAACCCATAGATTCAGAAATGCCTATAAAGCCAGCACGCACGCATTCATTCACTTCCAAGCCATTGCAATCACAGTCAGAATCGGCATTTGGACAGACAGGCGAGCAAATAAACAGGGTAACAGACAGCCAGACAGACAGACAGACAATCAGTCATTCGAACGCAGCACGGCCGCAAGGCGCAATTGCAACGGCAAGCGAGTATTTATGAAGCCAGCAGCACATACACACAGGCACACAAATTCCACAATTGCAAATGCAAGTGTGTCTCCTTAAGGGGACATCAACTCGGTGACACGCACCAGTGCAACAACAAATGCCACTTTACCAACGATTACTAACAAAAACTGACAACAATAACAATGACAGCCAGCACTTGGTACAAGCGTCCAGCACTCAGTGCAACTGTACTTTACTTCAGTGCTTTAGAGTGTGTTAGTGTGTGTGTGTGTGTTTGTGGATATTCGCATTCGTATTTGTCGGGTGTTTTGCTATCGCCATTCGGCACAATGGCCGCAAAGTGTGTCACATAATTCTGAAAGATTTATGTCATTTCCCTACACCTCACTTGTCTTTTGTCTTTTGCCTTTGGCAATTCGGACATATGCACCGTTAGCCCAGCTGCATGCGGGCTTTCAGGTAACTGCAGTTAAATTTGCTCAACCAAAAGCCCCTCGAAACACTTTCTTTGTTTTGAGCGCTCATTTGGATAGACAGTCTGGCGTCCAGCATTAAGTATCCTTCCAGTTCTTATCCGACTTCATGTGATTTGTTTAGTCTTTTTGCTGTTTGCATTGTTTTTGGTAAGGAAATGCACTGCAGTTTCTGGGTGCATTTGCTCTGGTAACTCCGTTAGCTGCATTTCTGCACACATTTTCTCCTTTTCTCCATTCTATGCCAGACTAAGTGAAAGCGTAACTGGTGCTTGCGTATTATGCAACTATATTCACACACTTACATACATATGTTATGTAATAATGCATGATTTTATACACTATTAAAATGCTGTGTTTATATTTTCCATGAATGCATGTTTATTTTAAAAATCACTTTGAATTTTTTAGTTGTGTTGGGCACATTAACGCGTGCCACTGGTTTACAATGAGAAGAATGAGAAGGAAGATAACGGATTCCATTTGGAGTACTTAAAATGGGTTTCATTTTAATGAGTGAAGTGAATGCAGCAGTCAACAATGAATAATGAAGAATGTTTTTATGGAGTTGTTTGGAATAATACTGTACAATTTGAATGATATGGCGATCACCTTCGCTTTGTGGATGCTATAGCCAGCCTACAAGCTGCACTTAACCAAAGTTTCGTCGAGCCCATATTGTTTGGTCTTCCGAAGGAAATACGTCATATATTGAAAAGAAAGTTGGATTTCCTGAAACTATGTGATAGAGTATTATATCGGTGGTTTATGCAAGTTTGCTTAAAATTTATTATAATAAAATTTTTTATCAAATTTTTTATTATTTTTACATATGTATATACATACATTAATGTAATTCCCTTTGCAATATTTTTTTTTCGTGTTAGAAAAAATCCGGGATAATGTTATAGGTGACAATATTTCTTGTGCGAATCGATAACGTGATTGAGACTACCATTATAAAAGTAGTACAGATCTTTTTCTTTAATTTGTGGAAAGCAGTTTTACGGTATTTCAAAAGCGGAATGGTATTCAACACAAATCTGAGGAGAGATCTTTGAATGAAATTCAACTCAGCTTTCACTCGTATGGTATAAAGATAACGAAATTATTACTCAAATTCGAACCCTTTTTTCTACCAGGGAGGAAAATTTTTTAAGACAAAAAAATATTACAGTGGGGTGAAATCTTTGGGTAATGAAAGATAAAATAACAAAAATTAAAGAATAAATAATGTATGGTGATTTGAAAAAGGGAAAGGGAGTGGGAAGAGGAAGAGGATGGGAAAAAGGAAGGGAGATGAAGCCTTAGTTGAATTTTTCGATGCTTAAACCAGTTTACCTCGTTTCCCGGCAAAACTGATGTCTATTGAAGAAAGTTATTTGACAGAACTATAGGTAATGAAAAGACCTATAACTTTTGCATTAACATATTTTTCACATTGGCTCAAAATTAATGTGAAAAATTCAAACTATAGTTTAGTTGCTTTTAGTTTTTTTTTTATTTTGTGCAAAAACAACTCTTTCACCAACTAACTCACTATATGTTTTATTTTAAAACATTAAGGAGAAACTTCTATATGATATAACATCGAAAAAACTCTATCTTTCAATCAAAAATTCTAAAGACAAAAAAATAAAAGTCAGTGTGTAGAAACCTCTACTTTCCGATGATATAAGAAATATGAAGAAAATTGAAAATTACTACTATTGTTACGTCATCATCAAAAGACAGCGGCTGCGCTGGCCAGGTCATGTTGTTGGGATGGAAGGCAACACTCCAGCTTCGAAGGTTTTCGATTCAGCACTAGCCGGTGGATGTAGATGAAAAGGAAGACCTCCACTCCGTTGTAGAGATCAAGGGGAGAAGGACCTGGGTGAATTTGGTATCTCAAAATGGCGCCAAATAGCGAAAAGAAGAAACAACTGGCGCGCTGTTGTTATCTCGGGTGTAACCGCCCCACTTAAGGGGGTATTCTAGTCTAGAGGCTCAAATTTCGAGCTTTTTTCAACAATTAATAAAAAAGAAGCACTAGATATTTTTAATTTAATTTTTCGATTTTTTCAAATTTGTAGACTAGAATACCCCCTTAAGGGAGTCTACGCCGAATCGTGTAGTGGGATCTATTTTCACAATTTGCAACCAGCATTATGTGTTGGATATTTTATACTTGAAAAAGCGTTTTGAAACAATCGGAAATGTTTTATATACTCTAATCTGAACATCTTTTGCTGTAATGTTTTTTTTTTTAACACAAAAGTAGACCGATAGAAACAGCAAACGGCGCCATATTTTTTCTCGCTATTTTGACATTTTTCTTCAATTTGGTTAGTCATTTCATCACGGTAAGGTATACGACAACGATTCGAAAATATTAAAATTTACTATCGAAATTTGGAGTCGGTGGCCTCAACTTTAAGAGTGCTACGTCTAGTTTGTGGTGGTCTTAATCGTCCTGTCAGATCAAAAATTGAGCTGCCAATGGAACTTGAACCCACAGGCACAGTGCAAAATATTCCCGTGCCAGTGAGACAATGAAGTGCTCTAGTGACGAGAATATTGCTGCCGCTAGCGCATCAATTGAGGAAGACCCAAATCAGTCTATCACACTTCGCTCTCAAGCGTTGGGTATCTTTGTGACGTCGTTGTGGAAAATTTCGCGAAAAGATCTTTGCCAACATTCTAACAAGATGTTATTGACGCAAGAGCTGAATCCGCTTGACCACCAGAATCATCGCATACTCGTGAATTGGGCTGAGCAACAACTTGAAAATGATCTGCAGTTTCATCGAAAAATCATCTTCAGCGATGAGGCTCATTTCTGGCTGAATGCCTTTGTCAATAAGCAAAATATGCGTTATTGGCCAGACAGAAATTGCATCTCGAAAAAATTACGATTTGGTGCGGCTTATGGATCGGCGGCGTCTTTGGACCATATTATTTTCGTGATGATCAAGACCGGCACGTTACTATGAATGGGAATCGTTACCGCTCAATGATGACTGAGTATTTATGGGCCGAATTGGATGGCATGGACTTGGACGTTATGTGGTTCGAACTGAATGGCGCCACATGCTACATAGCAAATGTCACTATCAATTTATTGCAAACCAAGTTTGCTGACCGTGTTATCTCATTAACTAGGCCACCTCGGTCGTGCGATTTGACGCCCTTAGACTATTTATTATGGGACTACGTCTAGTCTACCGTCAGTGCAAACAAGCCAGCGACTCTCTAACTGCGTTTAATCTGTGGTCTATTCCGTATTGCATCTAAAGACATGTCTAACCATATTTAAACATAATTGTGTTAGAGCTCCTTAGACTCAGTAGTGGTTTCTTCTCAAAAAGAAGACAAATAGCATTATCCTCTCTCTTCCTAGCTTGTCATCTACGTTCCCAGTTTGTTCATAATGATCAGACTATCTCTTCACAAAATCGTATTCAAATACTTTGCAGTTTGTTTAATAGCTTATTTGGGACCTTTCAAATGTTTCGTTAGCAGGACAGCCATTTGTTTATTTCACATCATGACGTGACGCATTAAGAATTGTTCGCGCCAGTGATCGCAATTGAACATGTTGAAATTGGGACAAAAAAAAAACAGTTTTCCGCGAATTGATCGGGCATAGAGAAAACGTATTTTCTGATATCAATGTAAATTTGGTATACCAACTTAAGGCATCTGGTACAAAAAGTAAAAGACATATTATCTCAGTTTACCATTTTTCCATAATAAATGTTAGCTTTTTTCTATTTACATCGGCATATTCTGTTTTATTGGAAAACCTACCCTTTAATTCGATCCAAATTCTAACACATATCTCTTTTCAAAGACGATCGAAGTACTGACTGATTCATTGTTAAATTTGGAAAATCCTGATATACACATAAAGCACTTATATACTCGTATATGCAAACAAGGATATGTGAGGTCAACGGAAATACCACTAGGGAATCCCTTTGACTCTAAAAGGTAACAGTGAAAGGGTTTTTATAATTATTCTGCATTTCCTCGAAGAAAGAAGCTTCAGTAGTGTAGGTAAAGCCTAGTTGAGAGAAGTGAGCGAAGTCTCCGCAAAGAGGGCGAATGTTTTGAGTTCGTTTCATTTTCTAAATGAAAACGAATGTTGTTTTGAATTTATAGTACATTAATTATACATATTTGTTCCACGCATGCCATTTATATTGAAGTTTGTACATATATACTTAAATAATGAAGACGAGTGCAGAAATTGTATCAGAACTAAACTATGCAATCAACAGTTAGAAATATGTATATCGTACACGCTATAATCCATTGCAAGTTGGAAAATATTATTCTCAGATATTAGTCTATATATTTTTTTTTATTTTTGAATTTTATTTAAAAACTGTTTACATATCTACAAATGATTTCACCACCATAATGATGCATATACACATACATATTTGTTTGCACTTTTCTTTGTAGGCACCTTTGTATGCGAAAAGCAAATATGTATAAAAAGTTCATGAATCAGAAAAATAGTTATGTATGCATTTACGATTTACTTTTCACACATTATATCCGCACAGTCATATGTAGGGAAAACACATACACACACCCATACATGCCATCAAAACTGCAGCCTTTCACTGCAGTCACGCACACCTTTCGCTAACCGAAAGTTTGGGTACATGCGCCCTTATTACAACCAATGCTGCTTTTCCTCAGCGCTTTCCTCACGCGAGTGCGAAAGCCACGAGGGCTAACGCTGACCCTCTCTCAACGTCCTTCAGCGACGCGCTTCCCGCCAAAGTGCCGCGCCTTTGTTGCAGCTGCAACAAAAACCAAAACAATTCACCGTTACACCCCGCATACGTCTGCTCGTAAACACACGATGCTATTGCGATTTCGTGTTGCAATTAATGAGTCTGCACAGTGCAGCGCTGTAACGCACTCGACACGCTTTCTTCGCAGCAAACGCGAAGTTAATATATGGCAGTAAATAAGTGAGAGAGCGAAAATTATTAAAAAAAAAAACAAAAACAAGCGGAAGCGAGCGGATTTGAGAGCAAGAGAGAGAGTTAAATGTCATTCGTATTTAAAGTAACGCATACGCTCGCATGCTCCTCTTTGACGAAATGTTGATTAGGAGCAACACGAAGCTGTGAGTGGGTGTTTGGGTAGTAATAGTATGTTAGTAGTATTTTCTAAGCGTAAGGACAACGAAGTTAAGAAATATGAGCATACAGGTATGAGAGAGAGACAGAGAGAAAATGACGTTTATAGTGAAAATGGGAGATACACAGAGAGTGGAGAAATGTGTTCGCAATATTTTCAGAGAGCATAAGTTAAATATGCCATCGCAATTTATACCCTCATTGTCAGAGTAGACACTTTTTGAACGGTCTTCTACTTTTTTATATATACCACGCCAAAAACATATAAGAAAATAATATTATGGAGAGTTTTGAATTTTTATACTCTTACTTACTTTTGTTGCTATAGGTAGAGTATAGTTTTTTCAATCTAACGGTAGTTTGTATCACCTCAAACTAATCGAGATAGAGATAAGGTTATACATACAGTAATGTTTCAGGATGAAGAGACGATGGTGTAAACATCACTGTCTGTCCGTCTGTAAAAAACCAGATATCTTGATTGCCACGCCCACAGAACGCACTTAATCGAAAACTTATAAAGTGCTATAAATAAGCTCCATGATATGAAACAAGACTGTTATTTATGTTTTAGTAGGGACAGGTGTTAAAGTTATAGGATAGGCGTGACACCGCCCAATTTGAGTGAAACCTCATATTTTCAGAGGTATTTGAACAATTCAAACCAAATTAGGTACATAAAATTATTTTGACAGTTCTATGTAACAGTGAGAAAATGGGCGAAATCGGTCGGCAACCATAATTCTTCTATCTGGAGTTTAGCTGAAGATTATATGAAGGTCTGGTCTGGAAACTTTCGAATAATGTTATTTATGGATTAAAGAGGGAATGTACTAGATGACAAGAATGACTAAAATTTCGGAAAATAATTATTTTCCAATGTGTGTTTAGCTGGAGATTAAATGAAGGTCTGGTCTGAAAACTTTCGAATAATGTTATTTATGGATTAAAGAGGGAATGTACTAGGTGGCAATAATGAAAAAACTTTCGAAAGATAATTCTTTCCCAATATGTGAGATCGGTCGGCAAGTACTATCATTCTACCTTGAGTTTAGCTGAAGATTAAATGAAGGTCTGATCTGGAAACTTTCGAATAATATTATTTATGGATTAAAGAGGAAATGTACCAGGTGATAAAAACGACTAAACTTTCGGAAAATAATTTTTCTCTAATATGTGAGATTTGTCCGCAACTACAATTCTTCTATCTGGAGTTTAGCTGAAGATTACATGAAGGTCTGGTCTGGAAACTTTCGAATAATGTTATTTATGGATTGAAGAGGGAATGAATTAGGTGAGAAGAATGACAAAACTTTCGGAAGATAACAATGTGTGAGATATTTAGCTTATAAGCTTTAGCCGTAAAAGAAGAAACCCATTTTAAATGAGCAATTTATAAATGCTTCGAATATTTTTTTATTTAGTTGATTCGCATAATTTCTTTAAACTAGTTATAGTTAAAGCCTCTCAAATAATAGTGGTATGAACAGCCTGACTGAAGACTAGTTGAAGCTTACTTTAAGGGCTGGTTTTAAAACCTTCCAGAGCTGCCTTTTGTAGATTGTGTGTGTAATGTGTTTTGTGAGGCGAATGATGAAATACCTGATTGTTAAGCCTTTTCTATTATTAGGGTCACTTAGTTTATTTATTAGCTAGGTTCCGATTCCAGCTAGATATACTTTATTAGAGTCACTTAGATTATTTATTAGCTGGCTTCTGATTCTAGCTAGAAAGCCTTATACGAGTATATAAGTATGAGATATCCTGAGGGTAAAAAATTACTTGATATTTGTAGCGTAAGATTTAGGGACTACAGGATTGACTTCATTCAGATTGCCTAACTTATGTTCGGAGCAATAATAATTTTAGTTCTTCAAAATATATGTAAAATATAAGCTTTCCAAAATAGAAGACAATCACAGTACATCCTATAATATCTATGGCTATACTCTACTACATATTCCATTGTTATTGTGCTGTGTTTGGCATTTGTGTTCTCTGCGCTCTCTTATTGTTATCGACATAGGCAACTGACTGTTGTTGCAACTGCTGTTGCCTCACAGGAATATCCGCAATGCCAAACGAACACGACACAATCATACATAAATATGTGCCTAGGTTTATCGTACACTCACGAAGGAGTTTCGTGTATCGCATGCACATTTTCCCAAGCCAGCAATTTGTGGCAAGTTTCAGTTTGTGGCAATCAACGAACGAGAGCAGTTCGCAACAGCGGGTAGAACAAACAGTCCAATAACAGTTCAACAACAACGCACTAGGGCAAACAGCACTTGCTGCAAGCAAGCAAGCAGAAGTGCAGGCCGAGAGCGCAAATTGGGAGCATCAAGGCAAAGTAGCTGAAGTAAAGTGCTTCTGAAAAAAAAAATTAAGTTATAAAGTTAAACAAAGTACAAAATAAAAGAAAATAGTTACGTGGTAGTGTTGTAAAGAACGTCGAACATGTTGTGCAAACAAAAGCAATAACAATAACAAATGTGGTGCAAAATAAAAACACGGTAAATTTGACTCCAGATACAGACAATATTTTGTGGCTTTGACAGAAAAAAGTGGCGAAAACCTAAAAAACAAAATTTGTGTGAAATGCATTGAATAGTTTTAGGCAGCGTTTGAGAAGTAGAAAGCGTTGCCACTTAGTAAGCGCTGGAGCTTAGGAACACCTCTGCCGTGAAATCTTTTTCCTATACTTAGCGGTTGTGTGTGTGTATTTGATGGTTTTCTAAATGCACAACTTTCGCAAGTAAATATTTGAAAGACAACGTAAACACTACGGGTAGCAGAATCATTGTCAACACAACTATTGTGGCGACAGCGGCAGCGGCAGCACAGCCAGCCACACCATAAGCAGCAGGAAAGGCGCCTACAACCACAACGCAGGCAACAACGACGGCAGCGACGATAACAACCGACGCTTAAAAATGTCAACACTTCCGTTTTTGTTGAGCGTCGCCGATGAGCTCGATAACCTCAACTCACAGTCGTACATGGACGACTTCGGGCTGGGCTTCCATCCGCATCGCCAATACTATCGCACGCCCACCATACAATTGTCCTTGCCCGCCAGCACCGACTGGATGGAGAACGAGCGTTCGCAACGCTGTCGCTCACACAAATTCGTCTTCGAAACACAAAACAATCTAACCGCCACAGCGGAGGGCGACGAAACGGACGCCACCGATGAGGCTGGCAATGGTGGTGGACGCAGTGGTGCTGGCGGTGCGCTGGATACTGGCGCCGGTGGTATGGGCACAGATAATGCGTACACCGAGCGCTATGGCAGCGGCGCCAGCACTTCGGCCGCCAGTCGCCAAAAGTATACGTCGCTGCTGAATTCCAATGATGAAGATGGCAATGGTAAGGGCGGCGGCGTTGGTAAGCTTAATGAAGCTGACAGCATCGACAATACGGTGCAAATGTATAATTTGTCGAAGAAATGTTGCAAGAATTACTATCGACGCGGTGACGAACCGACGTCCGGCGCTTTGGCGGCCAAAGGGAAATCCGCTGAGGGCGGCTATCGTTTGCATGCCAAGTGCATGGAGGGCGCCAACTCGTCATCGGACGAGAGTTTGCAGAAGCCCACATCATCCATAGAGTTTTTGACGTGCTTCCTGGTGAAAAAGTCGCGCGCACCCAAAGGCGCGGGCATCAGCGGCGGCAGCGGCAGTGGCAAGAAATCGTCGTAGGACACGGTTTCGAAGCGTCGCAGTCATTGTTTCTGAATGTGTTGTTGGGGGGTGGAGGATGTGCAGGAGGGCGCTGTGGCGAGACGCAGTTGCGGGGCTTGGTTGGGTTGTTGGCGCAGCACTTGCTGCGGTGAGCTTGAAAGTCAATGAAGTAATGGCAGCTGAGGTCAGGTGAAGGCGAGGCGAATGTGGCGAGATTGACGATTGGCGTTAGACGACTGCCGATTTACGCAGTCAGGCGGTTGTAATGCAGCACAACAACAATGCATAGCGGCAACAACAAGCTGCTGTATTTTCACACTTTGTTTGGCAATGAGTTGGCGAAGCTGTCAAGGGTAAACTGCAAGGACTTCGAGTTGTTGGCGCGCCTTGTGGGATTACTACAACAAAGCGTTGTTGCCGCAGTTGTTGGCGTAGGAAATGCGTAGTAACAAGGGCCGACAAGAGGATTTCCATACACTTGTTATGAAAGTGTAACATGCGACGCAAGTAATTTATAAAATTTGCAAGACATACATACGTATAAGCCTGTACTTGACACACATACATATGTCTGTATACTCCCATAAAGTAAATGAAAAAATGAAAATAAAACTAGTTGTAAGTGCAATTATTAAAAAATAAATGAAATTATGTTAAATCAAAAAATAGACCAAACATAAACATAACAGTAACTATAACGGTAATGCGTGTTAAGTGAATGTGGAAGCAAAATATTCAATTGGTGCCTAAATGTTAGTTTCGTAGTGTAGAAAAAATCCATATTGGCCAGCAGCAAATTAACAGTTAGCCAATGGCTCAGCGGTTTTTTAGTAAGTCTCGTAAATTTCAAGATTTCAAGCCGCAAATGCTTAGCGTATATATTTGTAAGAGTTCTTAGTGGCAGTAACTCTGAAGAATGTTTGCAAAAGACATCCGTTGCATATTTTTAGTTATATCTAATGCAAGTGTTATCGGTGAGGCGGTGTTTTGGTGAACTATGACACAAATTTTTGAAATATAATTTGGTGGCATTTAAACTTTATTTATTTTTTTCCTTTTTCTTTAATAAATACATATATTTTTAATGGAGTTTTGTGCGTACCAGTCCTTTGTCATATGAAAGTTTGAAGAGCTCTTATACATTGTGCAATGGAACGCAAAATATTCAATTAGTCATCAATATATATTTTGTCGCCTTCAAAGTAATTTCCACCAGATGTAATACATTTATTCCAACAATTATTCGGGATTGCCTTCAGCTCCTTTAGTAAATGTTGTTATATCTTTTCGATCGCCTGAAATTGGGTCCCATTGATTAAGTCAACAATCATATGAAACTCTTAATCCCGGAATCCCCACCTAAAGCATGTCCACAGAGAGCAGTTAACGGTACCCGTTTTGAAAAAAGTTCAGCTTTATCGGGACGAGTCGAGCAAGAACGCGTTTCATAGCCAGAATATGCACTAAAACCATTCGAACGAACTCGCGAGAGATGTCGTGCACTCTTTCAATCTCTCTAACATTTGTCTGACGATTCCAACGCACGATATTTTTAATTTCTTTAATATATTCATCAGTTGACGAGGTCGAAAGTCGTCCGGAACGAGGCATATCTTCAACGAAAGAAAGACAGTCCTACCAACTTAGCAAAATACAATTTTTTTAGATATCATTTGCCCGAGGAATTTAATTACTATTTCCGGGTGCACTTTTTGTCATTGTAAGCTGGTTTTTGGGTTGATGCGTTGAGTTGTCTGGGAGAATTATAAAGCAGTCAATCCGTAATAATTTGCACAATGCTTGTTAGAGCAATAACTTGTCGTCCTGGTAACGAGATCCCCAGTGAATTTTCAAATTATCTTTCGGCTTCTAATTCGTATTGTTCTTAAGAAAGGCTAGCCTATAAAATGTCGTAGCATCTCTTTCAACCATTACGCCTCTCCATGTTGCTTTACAGTTTATGATCCATTGAGTATGTTCTTTGAGGATGGCTAGGCTATCCGTAGCGTCAATACCAAGTCACATATCTTTACGTTATGCAGGCAGGCAATAATACGTATAGCAGGTAAATCGGTTACTATATGTGTACATTTTTGAAATTTGAAGAGTTATATTGAAAAAATGGGTCCCAAAGGCAAAAGAGAACTTAGTAACATTTTGGAGTTTCATAGCAGCAAGGCACTTATCTTAAATTCCAACCTTCGAAAAATGGAAAAAAGTCGCAGAACATGCGCGGAAGGTAATGAAATGCTGGAACAATATCTATCAAATCCATTGAGTTGCCGGATAAGGCTTAATTTGGTTACCATCCGAGTGTACAATGGTCCTGATGATGGCTTAAAAGCGGCCGTCTGGCGCTCCTTTTCAAACAAATCAAAACAAGTTCATTGGATTAAGCCCTTCGTTAGTTTTTTTCCAGAACTCTTTCTTTTTCAGTGCTGCCATAAATATGAAATCTGTAAAGAAAATCTTTTTTCGAAAAAACCCTTTCTTTATTTTCCTTAGTGAATTCAAAGCCAAATTTCCAGTTTTTTTCAAAAATAAGTAACTTGTATGAGTTTAGCCTGTAAACCCATTATCGTATAGAACTCTTTGTGTCGTTATTAGATGGATATTTTTTTGTAATGTACGTCATGCTGATAAGTCTATGAAAGAGTTTTTTCGACCATCCAAACTGATCGATCGGAATCGGCGAGTTATCTCGACGATGTTTGGTATGATGCGATCTACGAAGATTGTTCAAATCAGATCACTTTAGCATATATGTAGCTACCAAACAAACTGTTTAAAAGCATATTAGCTAGATAACCCGAGAGACATTTCTATATGGAATAAATATTGTTCTAAATTTATAAGCTCCTTTTTTTTCTGAGTTCTTCGAAAATACAATATTTATCCGAAACGATATATTTTTTGCTTTTCGCGGTTTTAAAAATAAAGAAAGGAAATATTACTTTTGATTTTGACATATGTATTCTTGAATATATTTCTTAAGTATATATAAGTATATTTTTTAATTCTAAAATAATTTTTTGCAGCTTCATTCCTATTAGAATATTGTTTTCCATTAAGTTTTTAATTAAATACATAGACCCAGAGCTGTCGTAGGCCACAGCGCATTTAGAGGGATGAGTTCTTTCACATTTATGCTTGTTTATTTATTCGTGTCGTACTCGTTAAACGAAGTTTCATCAGACTGGAAATTTCAACCGCACATAAGTGAAGTTTATGAATATTCATATTTAGTCATACCTTAAGATATCATGGTATTCCTGAAAAATCATACTAATTTTTATCACAATGTTTGATAATTTAGGTCAACGAATACTGGATTTAGAACGGCGTATTGTTAGGAGTTTAGACCACTAATATTTTTGTTATGTGTTTAAATTTATTCTCTCATAATGAGGGAGGAAATGCGATCACTTAAGGTTTATCCACACTCCGACAGTTAGTCATTTTCGACAAGCAAGTCATAATGAGGATTGAATGATATTTTTACTTATGAATTGTTTGAATAAAGTCATCTAAGATCTATAGCTAAAAATATCAAGCTTTTCAGAGTTCATTCGACCAAATCAGATCTGTGTTTCTTTTCTCAATTTTTGAAGAAAAAAATTGCTGTCTGGCTTCTTACTAATGCTGTTCCGAGAGCCATTATCAGATTAACTCTTTTTTTCGTCGAACTTGGTTATACTAGTCTCAATACGATTACATTATGTAGTGCTTCAAGGTCTAATTCACCCAAAATTCAGTGCACTGCACCCGAAAGCCCTTAAGCTTATTTATTATTATTTATTTATGAATTTTCACGCCTGGTATACTTAAGAAAGGTTTTATGGCTTTCAGTAATACCATTCCGTATGGGATTATAGCAGCACTATTAGATCTTCGAAGCAAAAGTTCTATAAGACTTCAATTAAAAGGCAATTCCGAATGTTAGTTTTCGAGTCGTCATCGTAGGACTGTATTAGTTCTTCTAAGCAAAAGTTCCCTAAAACTCCAATTTATAAGGCGATTTCGAAGTTTAGTTTCTGAGTCGTAGTTTTCTGTTGGAGCTTAAATTATGATATGTCGAAGCTTATAGTATCTAGAGTAGTGTTTTGAACTTTCAAAATTTGATTGACTTCAAGAAGTTTATTACAGTATTAACGCTTTAAAGAATTTGTGATGCTGTGTGGGAGTAACAAGAACTGATGTTTGAAAGAAGATTCCTATATATTGTTTATTGGGGCCACGAAACACAAAATTTCAAAATTTCAGCATTTTTGTTGTTGTTGCTATTATTATCAATGTATAATTTAAAATCATATAACAATCTCAGAAATCTTCGGCGTATTATTTCTCACACTGTTATGCTCTCAGCTTTTCTTCTCATTTAGCATTTATGTTGAACCGCTTGAAGTAACAGAAAAATAACGAAATGCCAGTTATATAATAAACCGAGATATGCATATTTGACATGCTACATTTTTTAATAAATAAAACAACTAAATTAAAATAAAGTAATTACAATAAAAAGATAATTTTTGTACCTTCTTTTATACCAAGAACCAGATACATGTGTTTTTATACCAACAAATAAGAGAATTTAGAGCAAACAATTGCGTCGTAGATTTAAGTCGCAAAGTCAAGTTTAAGTGCACTCAATGAAAAAAAAAAAAATAAATATATATCTTATATAAATAAGCAAATAAAATAATGGCATCATATAAGTATATGTAATCAAAGCGTTGCAGTAGTTGAAATGCCTAGAAATTAGGGTCAATGTAAGCGAGCATTAATATTAAGCTTGAATCTGCAAAGGACAGCAGACATAACGGTGTATATGCATTTGCAATTGCAAAGAAATATATATGTATATTATATATAGACAAAAGGATTTAAACAAAGAAGATCTAACTGGGACATTGCATTGCTTTGAGGGAAAGGCGGGAGCAAGGATGTGTATTTAGAAAGGCAGTTGAAGGCAAGGCATGAGCCGCCAACCTTGTTCCCTTTAAAGGATTCGTAGACATGTTATGTTCATATGTATGTGTAATTTTATTTGTATATGTATATATAATTGTATATGTGTGTATTACTGTGTATGTGTATATATATGTAATTGTATGCAACGAATAATGCTGTAACGGTAATTGTAGCGGTAATCGCATGACTCGTTGAAAGACGACGCAATCTGTAACCGTTGTGCAAAAACAACAACAAATACAACTGTTGAAAAAAAGTAGCGCGAAGTGGTGTCTCAACTGAAAAGCTCCGCTATTAGACAGTCAGAGAGTCATTGAGGCGAAAGCCTTACAACGTTTGACATTTGTTTGATTTAATGGCAGCGAAATTGCGATTTGACGAAATCAATTTCGTGCACTCAAGCGCAAATTTTCACGTTCATGCATGCACAAACACACGTATATATGTATGTATGGATTTTAAAAATATTGCATTTGTTGTTGTTTTTATTAGCGAATGCAGTCAAGCGCTGCAACTCAAGCGAGCGCATCAAACAGAATGCAATCGAGCGCGCTGCGGTGACATGGAATCGATGTCACTATTTTGTAAACAAACACACACATACACACCCATACATATACATGAGCATATGCATGTTAGTAATTTATGAACTGAGGCAATGCATAATAAATAAATGCTCTAAATAAAGTGAATTAAGTAAATAGACTAAATCAAAGTGAAATTGCAAAGCAATAACCAACAGCAACAAAAACAAAAGCAAAATCAAATGCCGACAAGTCATATATTATATAGCAAAAGTCAAAGAAGCACGACATTCACATGTATTCAAAGTGTAAACACACACACACACATGTATGTATGTATTACAGTTAGTCACCCATACTAGCAGAGAAGGCTTTCAGGCAAACAAGTCAGTGGAAAACCAAAACAAAAGCGCTTAAAGCCGGCCTATCACGGCAGCAAAAACACACAGTTATGGTAAATGAGACAAAGCGCAATAAAAAGCAGAAAAACAGAGAAACAAAAACAAATGTAAACAAGTAATAAAAGCAATGCAGATAATGTTAGGGAAAATGCTTTGGAGCCTACTGAAATATTTAAGCAAATAAAGTGGATTTATGGCAAAACAAAGTGAAGCAAAGCGCAAAGAAAGAAAAAAATAACAAAACAAAATAAAGACAGAATATACCAAAAAATATTAATAAGTAATAATAATAATGTAAACATGGGCAAAATAATGTTTGGCAGGATGAATTCCTTTTGACAAAATGGCATTACAGCAGTCAGTAAAGTGCATATAAATATTATGTTTTGCAAGGAAATGCTAAATTATACTTTTAAGTGGGACAGAAATTGATAATAAAATGAGTCATATGTAGAAATATACATATACATATAATATATGTAAATGGCTGAATATTTGGGTGAGCCAGAAACTTAGTGTGTCAAATTAAGGCAGAAAATGGGTTGAAAAAGAAACTATAATAAAAAAAACACAGTTGGACAAAAGACTTGAGGGACTTTTTCGCAAAAAGCCAATTACAATATTTTCGATCTAAAATGAACAACGGAAACAAGATTTTTTTTTACAATCTGATTTCATATGAGGAATGGCAGAAAAGAAAAATGTATAAGGTTTTTTTTGCGAAATCTAGATTAAAAACAATATTTATGCCTTGAACTGTTTGATACTTATTAAGTTTGACACTCGTTTGCAACATCTATAAAGAAACGTCGGTTACCCTATAAAATATCTATATAAATTATCAGTATGACGAGCTGAGTCGATGGTCACATGTAACAGGTCAATTGTAAAGTCTTGGTCTACCATAGTTGAACAAATTTTTTTGGCAAAATTCATTTTTTTTTATTCTACATACTATATACAGTTCTTTTCAAGGGTGATACACTGATTGCAGTTACCCTCCAACTTTTCGATATCACTTTTGTAGTAAAATTTGTCTGTTGCTTCAAAAAAGGCCTCAGTTTCGGCGATCATCACTTTCTTCGAAGAAACTTTCTTTCCAGCGAACATTCCTTTGAGATCTGAGAATAGAAAATAGTCATTGGGGACCATATATGGAGAAAACTGTGGCTGCGAAAGCAATTCGAAGTCCAAATTATTAAATTTTTGCTAACGTTTTCATTGACTTATGACACGGCGCATTGTCTTTCTGAAACATCACTCTCTTTTTCTTTAAATGTTGCCAATTTTCGGCGCTTTCGCCCTTCAAACGGTCCAATGACGCTATGTAATAGTCGCTGTTGAGTGTCCTTCCTTTTACAAGTTCATCAATATAAATCATTTCTAGTGCAGCCCAAAATACAAACATTATAACCTTGCCAGTTTTTCATGTTTATGAGCGGATTCATGGTGTGCAGTTCATTCGGATGACTGTCGATTGGACTTCGGAGTGAAATGATCGTGCCATGTTTCATCCGTTGTCACATATCGATCCAAAAATTAGAAATTGGTACGCAAGAAAATCTCCAAACACTGCTCGGAATCATTAACTCATCGTTGGTTTTGATCAAAAGTAAGATCGCGCGGTAACCACTTCGCACAGAGCTTTCTCATACCCAAATATTCGTGAATGACATGATGTAAACATTTAGTTGATATCTTTATACTGTCTGTTATTTCTTTATGCTGATAAAAGATTATTTTGTGCACTTTTTTGATGCTTTTCTCGGTAATAATCTCTTTTGGGCGTCTGCTGTATACCGCCTTCGGTGCTCATTACACCACTTCTAAATTTAGCATACGACTCCTTGATGGTTGATTTTCCTGGGGCAGTGTTCTGAAGCTTGCCATAAAGCCAAGTGTTTGCTTCAACTGTATTTTTTTTTCTGCAAAAAGCAATATTTGAACCTTTACAATCAACTTTTTTACAATAACAAAAGTTGCTTCACTTAAAATGATATAATTCACAAACTAATGATCCGATAGCTGTCAAATTATACACGCGCCTTTTGAGGGTTAGCGTTAACTAAAAATCATATGAATTAATGCTAGTACCGCCATCTATGTGTTTGGTCGGAGACTTTTCCATTGACTCGTTATTTGTTTCGGAAACTGTGAGTGCTCTCCGACACCTTTCAAAATTTAGATAAAATTTGGTTTTACAGTGACATTTCTTTCTTCGTGTAAAGGTTCATTTTAACCGAATAAAGTCTTTAGTGTGGTTAATGGCTCACCCTTATACTACATTTTATGTGTAATGACAACTGATTTGTTGGTTGTTTGTGTTGTAATAAGTTTCTTATGAAACGTTAATGTTAACAGAATTTTTTGAAAATATATTAAGAAAACATTTAAAAGAAAATACCATAGTATTACATAGCAAATTAGGAACAAAATAATATAAGGACGTTCATAGAAGAGGGATATAAATAAACCTTTACATACCAAGTTATACTCATTTACGTATTCATCGGTGTATGTCAATAAAGAATAAGAATATTTATCGTGTTTTTTCAGAGCAGCACACATTATAAGTTGGCATGGTTCTAATATAAAAAAAAAATAAAAAAATTGTTAAAAAAATATTTTTTTAAGGTTTTCCAAGGAAAAAAATTTATTGTGGACGGAGTTTTAAGGAGTTATTAGTTTATAAAAAAGTTCATTTTGATCAAAAAGATGTCTAATGATTCCATCGTGTATTTCATTGAAGAACTGAGAAAAATCGTGAACATAAGGCAGGCTGGTTATTTTTATAATGAAATACTTTTCTCCGTGGATACAAATGTTTAATGTTTTTGTGCAAACTTTGAAAATTCATAAATAAAAAATTTCGAAAAAATTTTTTGAAAAAGAAAATAAGTTTCCAAAATTTTTTTCTCAAAGAATACAAAAAAAGGAATATTTTACACCAAAAATATATTTGAATGTAAATTTTGGATGGAATGACCCATATATTGTATTTGTATTTTGTTATCAACCTACTTCTTTTATAAAATTTGTAATAATTTTCGGGCAAATATTTGTATTTACATAGAAATTTAGCATGAAAAAAAAAACGGTTAATTAGTATTTAGTTCAAAAAATATCACAAGAAAACGAGTGTTATTAGTGAGAAAGTTAGTCATATCTCTCATATATCATATCATCTTAAGACATCTAACATATACACCGCACAGAAAGACCATCCAGACATACATATAAACATACACGAAAAAAAAAAAATAAAAAAATCATTTATTGAAACAAAAATGAAGAATCATAAGAAGAATAGTTTTCTTGAAACATTGTTAACAAATCTTAGTAAATAAAATATCGATTGTTAATAATAGAAATTTTAGTCAAATTTAATTGCAGCGTAGCATAAATATTTTAGTGCGTAATTTAGTAAATATATATACTTAACAACATATATATATACATATGAATTAAGAACAGTAACAAGTGTCTATAAAGTAAAACTTCATTTTAGTATTCTAAAGTGCATTCTAAATATTTAATCACATTTATATAGCGATATGTATGTGTTTATGTAACGGTTTTACTCTTTACAAAAAAGAAAAACAAAAAATAAATTGATGCGTTTGCAACTTACGATAGCAGTCGATTTTCCAAATAGTTTATTAAGCTCAACATATACACGCATACATACTAACTTGACTATATATAATGAAATTATAGAAATATTGATTTAAATATTGCAGTGTTGCAGACATTTTGCTAGATGGTATGTGTAAACAAAGTAATCGGTGTAGAGTACTTGCCAACATTAGAAGTTTTGAAGTATTTTGATTCGTAATGTTTAACTAAACACAAGCGTATATGTAAGAAATACATAAATATTGTGTAATATATATATGTACATTGGGGTATACGCTTTTTCCCGAAGTTGATTTTTGGTTTTGCAAACGCCTGCTGAAGTTTCAATTTTGGCCTAGAACAAGTAAGCAGATCTTAGTTCCTTAATCATTTAACTTTTATCTTCTGTATGAGCTGAGATTTTGTGACATCTGCATTAAGTAAATAACTATACAACTTTAAAGTAGTCATATTTTAATAAAAAAATGTTCGCTCTACAAAAAAGCTATTAATAATTTTTTTCATAAAACGACTGTTTTTACAGTTATATACGGTTAAAGTTATACCTCAAATGTATTGAGTGTTCATACAAGTGATTTATATAGGCTGCGTTGCTCATACGACATGGTGCACTATATGAATGCGTATCTTCAACTGCGTATAACTTTTAAAGAAACGTTTTTATGCAAAAAATCTATACTATGTTTGTAGTGCCGTATGTTGTGTATTTGAATATCAACCTTTCAAAGTTGTATATTGTCACCTAAAATACAAAATAATGTAACATCACTTTTCATAAGCTTACAGGCGAAGGTAAAACGATATAATAGAGACCAACCATATTGAAAAAAAATTTTAGTTTTGTTTATAAAATGGTTATACAAGTATATTGGTTATAAATTGGTTATATATTCGCTATCTATTGGTTATATATTGGTTATATCGGAGAGTGGAAGCTGAAATTTTTTTGCTACATAACAGGTTTTTCATAAAGAACGCTACAAAAGTACATCCGATGCCATTACGCAAGGCCGCCACAGGAATGCTTGCAGAATTTCATACGCTGAACCCAATTTTCGACGGGTTCCAAGCATAAATCGGCCAATAATGCAGCAATTTCACGTTCGATATTCGGACAAAGTTCATCAATCGTCGCTAGCTTCTCTCCATAGGCCATATACTTGACGTAGCTCCACGGAAATAGTCTAACGGTGTCCAAGCGCACGACCAAGGCGGTCAGTGGACTAGGCCATTTCGCGAGATAACACTTTCACTTTCACCAAAGTTGTTAACGTTGAGTCCTTTGTTTGCAGCCCAAGCTGAAGCCCCTGAGGCATTTGCGAAAAAAACAAATCCACTTGAGAAATAACGTACACCCTAATACATACACATACATAAATCTAAATATTGCTTGTAAAACAAGCATCTAAAATTAATTACTTAAAACTTAAGTCTTTACTTAAACATAACCTAAAAAAAAATGTTTTCTAGAATATAGCACGAAAGTTAGATATTTATTGTAACAACGTCGGCAAATCTATTTGAGCGTAAAAATATGCATATCAATTAGAAACATACATACGAGAAACTTCCACGTTAGAGCCGAAAGGAAGCGCTAAGTTCATTTTACATAGAGTTAGAAAGTTCAACTCATACTTAAGCAAACGCCATCTACATACATACATACATATATATTATACGTTTACTCTACTTTACTCATGTGCACGCAGACACACACATATTTAATGGTAGCGTAAGTGGTACTAGAAATAACGGTGCACACATCTACTTATGTATATCATATACTCTATGTTATCAATGTATGTGTTAAGTGGCTACAAAGTCGAAAATATTGAAATAAAAACCAAAAAAAAAATAATAACGGTAAAAATATGGAAAAAGTAGACAATTTGTGATTATTTTTCTGTGCAAATACACTTGAGAGGAAAGCGTTGGCGCTTGTGCCTGCGACAGGCATTTACTAGCTGAATTTCCTTCTCATTTCCGGTCGAGAATTTCAAGTGCAGCCAAGACAACGGTTGACGGACGGACGGGCTGACTGGCATACGCCAACGCCAACGCGGACACTTGGCGCAGTTGCAATACAGCAGCTGCCGCAGGTCAAATACACACACATAATCGCATATATATATTCACACACACATACCTACTTATATGCATATAAATGCCACTTCTGGTTGCAGTGGCTATGTTTACATCTATCACTGGTAACAGCAGTCCTTGTGGTGACCGCCAAAAAGCACTTTAAACAATATACAAAATGGAGACGTGTGTGTCCTTTCGACTTTATGCGAGTAATGAGTAACACTCAATGACACTTGCAACGAAATTTCGCCTTCTGCAGTAATATACCCTATATGTACCTATATACCATATACAGTTTTTGCTATAAAAACGTGATTTTTGCTGTAACTGTACAACGGCTTGAAGTGTGTGCGTGCAAGGCACAATTGCAAGTGTCCAGTTCGCTTAGTGTAAGTGCACTTGTGTGCGCCTGCAAGCAAGTGTCTGCGCAAGGATGTGTCACTGGCAAGGATGTGCCAATTATGGTGAATTTTTTGTGTTTAAAATTAAAATATATGGTTGTGAGGCATTTGTTAGACAGTTCGGTAATAGCAGGTGACCTTAACACATGTGTACCTTGAAGGAAGCTGGAAATTTTGAATATTGAAGTGATCCTTATGCTTTCTTTGTTTAAAATATTTAATAAAAAATTGAAATTAAAATTATATTAAAAAAATAAATTGGTAGCAAAAAAGTTAAAATTAAAAAAAAAAATTAAGTACATAATACTAATTTTTTTAATTGTTGTAATTTTAATTTATTTTAATTTTAATTATATCATTACTAGTTTATTTAAAATTTTTAAATTTTAATGTTAATTTTGGTTTAATTTTAAAATTTAATTATTAAATAATTTAATTTGATTTTGCTTAATTTAATAAAACTTAAATTATAATAATTTCGTTATTGTTATTATTTTTTTTAATTTAAATGTAAATCTTTTATATGAGTTTGAAATGCATTTTTATAATTTATTTTTTAAATTAATTTCCTTTAATTTTTTTTAAATCGATTTAATTTTATTGAGTTTAATTATTAAAATTATTAATAACTTCAATTTATTTCATTAGTTTGAATTTAATTTTTAAAATAATTTAAATTAATTTTGCTTAAATTAATCAATTTTAAATTAATTTAATTATAATTTTTTTCAAATTTAAATTAATTTAATTATAATTTTTTCCAAACAAAAATTTTAATATTTGTTTAAAATGCCTTTTTATATATATTTTTTTTTTAATTAATTTTCTTTAATTTTTTAATTCGATTAAATTCTATTGAGTTTAATTATTAAAATTATTAATAACTTCAACTTATTTTCAAAATTAAATTTAAAATTTATTCAGTAGTTTGAATTTAATTTTTATAATTTAATTTTTAAAATAATATTTTTTATTTTGCTAATTTTATTAAATTTCAAATTAGTTTCCTTATTTTTTTGAAACATTATTTAAAATTTTAATGTAATGTAGAATATATATTATAATTTAAATGTCTTACATTTTTTTCAATTTTATAATTTAACTTTTTAATTAATATTCTTTAATTTTATTCTTATTATCTCATTATCTTATATTAAAAATGTAATAATATTTTGAATTTATTTTCAATTATATTATTCAATTTTATAGAAATTTAAATTTTTAATATTATTTTAAATTTCAATTTTAGAACTTAATTATTAAAACAATTTGATTTCATTTGGCTTAATTTAAAAACAATTTAATTATTTCAATTATTATTATTTATCCAGCTGAAATTTAAAATTTTATATTAGTTGGAGCTTCAATTTTATAATTAAATTAATAAATTGATTTCTTCTAAATTTTTTTAATTCCATTAAATTTTATTAATTTTAATAATTAAGATTATTATTATCTTAAATTTATTTCATTTTTCAAACTTCTTCTTCTTAATTGGCGTAGACACCGCTTACGCGATTATAGCCGAGTTAACAACCGCATGCCAGTCGTTTCTTCTCTTCGCTACGTGGCGCCAATTGGATATTCCAAGCGAAGCCAGGTCCTTCTCCATTTGGTCCTTCCACCGGAGTGGAGGTCTTCCTCTTCCTCTGCTTCCCGCGGCGGGTACTGCGTCGAATACTTTCAGAGCTGGAGTGTTTTTATCCATCCGGACAACATGACCTAGCCAGTGGAGCCGCTGTCGTTTAATTCGCTTAACTATGTCAAAGTCGTCGTATATCTCATCCAGCTCATCGTTCCATCGAATGCGATATTCGCCGTGGCCGACGCGCAAAGGATCAGAAATCTTTCGCAGAACTTTTCTCTCGAAATCTCGTAACGTCGACTTAGTTGTTGTCATCGTCCATGTCTCTGCACCATAAAGCAGGACGGGAATAATGAGCGACTTATAGAGTTTGGTTTTTGTTCGTCGAGAGAGGACTTTACTTTTCAATTGCCTACTCAGTCCGAAGTAGCACCTGTTGGCAAGAGTTATCCTGCGTTGGATTTCTAGGCTGACATTGTTGGTGGTGTTTACGCTGGTTCCAAGATAGACGAAATTATCTACAACTTCAAAGTTATGACTGTCAACAGTGACGTGAGTGCCAAGTCGCGAGTGCGACGACTGTTTGTTTGATGACAGGAGATATTTCGTCTTGCCCTCGTTCACTGCCAGACCCATTTGCGTTGCTTCCTTGTTCAGTCTGGAGAAAGCAGAACTAACGGCGCGGGTGTTGAGGCCGATGATATCAATATCATCGGCATACGCCAGCAGCTGTACACTCTTATAAAAGATTGTACCTGCTCGATCCAGCAGCAGATTGAAAAAATCGCGCCATAGGGTGTCGCCTTGTCTGAAACCTCGTTTGGTATCGAACGGATTGGAGAGGTCCTTCCCGATCATAACGGAGCTTTTATGATAGCTCAACGTCAGTTTAGACAGCCGTATTAGTTTTGCGGGGATAACAAATACAGACATCGCGGCATAAAGGCAGCTCCTTTTCGTGCTGTCGAAAGCAGCTTTGAAATCGACGAATAGGTGGTGAGTGTCGATTCTCCTTTCACGGGTATTTTATTTCATTAAACATTTAAACATTTTATTTTAATTAATATTAGTGTAAATTTAAATTTAAAAATTTAAAATTAAATTAATTTAATTTGATATAATCCAAATTTAATTAATTTTCAATAATACTTAAGTTAACTTTCATTATTTTTTTTCATTTTATTGTGTATTACATATATAGATTACTAGACAAGCTCTATAATTTATATTTTATAAATTAACATTTAATTTGCAATTAATTTAAAGTAAATTTTAATGAATTAAATTTTTTTCAGACTCAAATTTAATTAAATAATTTAAAAAAATTCATTTAAATTTATTTAAATTTCTTAACTTAATATTATTTAACTTAAATTTAATTTTTATTTAACAAAAAAAAAATTAAATTATTTTAAGTTAAATTATTTTTAAGTTTAAATACTTATATTAATTTTAATATTTATAGTTTTTTAAATTTAAATTTTAATTTCAAATTCAATTTTTACTTTAATTTGTGTTAATAAAATGCAAACAATTTTGAGTTATTATTGCCGAGTAACAATACTGTGAACGGATTGCCTTATGGTAACTTGTTCGCATGTGTGTGTATGGTGCATAGTACATTAATGCACACTTGGGCACAAACATATAAATGTATAGATGTACTGAACACCTTACACCTATGCCTTATGCCAGAATATCCCCCAAATAAGTTTAATATGCAAAATTGTAAAAGTTTGCCCTTGCAAGTACACACACATGCACACATACATAACAGCGCTTACTATATATACGTTTTGTAAAATAATACAAATTTACATATAAATCTGTTCCGATTTCAAATGGACTAAAAATAACTGTGCTACAATTAGGCAGTGCGACGCCTTGCAGCCGAATCCAAGCACTCCTAAATAAAGTTGCTGCTACTCACAAGCACTCACGTGTGCAACATGCAAGTATGTGTGGTTGTGCATTGGCGCCTGCAGTTTTATAAATAAATTCAACTCATATGCAAATTAGACACGTTTGGCACTCAGTGGCCCATTATTTTTAGCAGGCAATCACATTGCTTTCACTATTGGTTGCAGCTGACAGCTATTCGAGGTATTCGGTGCGCACCCAAGGCACATGACCTCTTTCCTTGCTAAAGGCTACGCTAAACACCGTTAGGCTCCTTTCACTTGCTGCAATGCAGAGCCACATCGATGAATCAGCAATATTTATTGACTACCCGAAAATCGAAAAGGTAAGTATATACTCGTATGTAAGTGGTAGTAAGTGCTAATGAAGTCACACAAATCACTGGAGGGAGGGATTAATTGTTGCTTCTGTCCGTTGAATTTAAAATTTATTATATATTATATTTTTACATACATATAACGAAACCATATACCATATATAGAACTCATGGCTTTGTAATCCAATTCCTCTTACTGATGGAGTAGAACAAGTCAACAGTGTTTATACATACTTGCATTATATTATATATATAAACACATTTTCGGTATATGAAAGTAAGCAGAAGATTAAATAATAAGAATTGCGATAATTTACGGCTTGGAAAATATGTTTCTAATCAAATGCTTCGAAGGAAAATTTGTTTACAATACCTGACGTTTGCTTGAGGCTTATATTTAATATTGCATAATTTTAGGCGTGATGTTTTTAAGTTTGGATTATCATATTCAACAAGAGAACCATTGTTCGCTTTCTTTTATAAGGTCTCGTGGTATTTTTTCAGGTATGTAGTCATTTTTTTACTATCCGTATTTTTTACTAGTTATTTATTAATATTACAAGAATACAGGGAAAAAAATAAAAGTTAAAAAATTCAAAACATTGGCAGCTGATGAAGTAAGGGGTCTCAAAAATTGAATTCAACCATCTTAGGAATTTGAAAACAAAAAAAATTACGGATAATTAAAAAAAAAAATGTTAAATAAATAATGGCTGTCTAAAAACACAATCTTTGTACCGCTCTATTTATTGTTCGAATTTTTTTTTAAAATAGTAAATGTTAAAGTTTGGGGTTATAGTTAGTTTCTTATATATACAGCTCTATAAGTAAGACTATTTAAATTGTCTGGATACCTCTTTGAAGAAAACGGTGTAAGAGTAACTGTCAATGGGTATCGTTATTTAAAGATATTGAATGCGTTTTTTTACACAGAACTGCGCCGTGGACGTATCCCTTTCATATGGTTCGGTTCCAGCAAAATGAAGCATATGCTGACACAGGCATACCGGTTGATATCAAAAAACTCTTCTTTCCGCAGGAGCCCAAGGTCACCTTACCTGACTGCACCCAACCTTATTAAGGGGCTATTTTAAGCGAGAGGTGTTCAAACCAAAACGAAAAAATTAAACTGAATTGAAGCAGCCCATTAAATCAATAATTAAGGGAATCCCGAATTCAACTCGGTGAATTATCGTGGTGCGAAAACCCATGGGTTATTGGTTCATATCGGGTTTTCACTGTATCTCCGATATTACAACGGTACCAGTAAGTTCTCTGGCTCTGATTTAGTCAATTTTCCAGCACCAATTCCTATATTTATATCCTGAACAGGGTATATTAAGTTTATTACGAAGTTTGTAACACCGAGAAGGAAGCATCGGAGACCATATAAAGTATATATATAAATGATCTGTATGTTGAGCTGTGTCAATTTTAGCCATGTCCGTCTGTCTGTTTGTCCGTCCGTCCGTCCGACTGTCTGTATATATACGAACTAGTCACTTAGTTTTTAAGACATCGTTTTGAAATTTTGCAAACGTCATTTTCTCTTCAAGAAGTTGCTATTTGACGGAACTGCCGATATCTGACCACTATAACATATAGCTGCCATACAAACGAAAACGATCAGAATCAAGGGTTTGTATGGAAAACTTTCGCATTTGACGTGGTGTATTCACGAAATTTCACACGGATTACTGCTTAAGGTAATAATATAATCTCCGAAAAAATTGTTCAGATCGGATTACTACAGCATATAGCTTCCATATAAACTGAACACATAGTTGCTAAAAGAAATGCACCTGTTAAGGGTATATTCTGCTAACTTATATAACATCAGTCATTACTCTCAGACCAAAAGACAATGAATAATTATTAAAAACTTTTCTCTTTCAATAAAGTACATATATACTATTCATGGGTATTGTTTTAAGAATACTAACGTGGATTTGAGAAAACAAAAAAAAAAAATTTTATATACTATATTTGTTCGTTGTACTGGATATAAAGTGACGGTTCACTTAGTGCCTCAAATTAATTACAAAAGCGTATACACATGTATGTTAATTATCGCGTAACGCTACCAAGAAAATTGGAGATGTTGACAACAATTTAAATTTATGAGCCAGCTCTCAAGAAAATGCTGATGGCAAAGCCATTATTGCTTTACAACTGACTTTTGGTCTGACTTTTACATTGTCTGAATTTTTAAAAATCCTCCATTGGCCTTAGTATTGATTATCTCGTTCTTAAAACATACCAAAAAGCTATTGGAAAGAGAAACTTAATAGTATATTTACATGTAATTAAGAATACTTTCATTTATTTTGCTCTATTTTAATAAAGTAAAAGGATTTCTACGCAGTTTTCGGTAGTTACTCTACTGATCAGAATAAGACGTTGTTACAAAGATAGTGCCATCAAACTGTTATTTCACCAAAAAATATGTAAATAACAGAAAACTAGTCATTAGAAAGCACTTGACCCTTGTTTCGTTTAGGGCCAATTGAATTTCCTATTTATTTTTGCTTCCTTCAGAGATGATACAATATTCTGTTTGTCAAAGCAATGACATTTCTGACATTTTTGGCACAAAAATTATTATGTGAAAATGATTTTTAATAGAAAAACATAAAAATATATAGACTACAGTTGTTTTATGTGACAGCATAATGGTGCCGTTATTATTCACATCTACACATGCGATACGTAGCTGTAGAGGTTCGTGTGGCATGACGTGAAAAATGTGAAAAGCGACAGCAATAAATACTGCAAAAACACACAGGAAAAGGCAAATAGTTCAGCAGACATAAATTGCCGTGAACATAAAACAACAAAAATAGTCGAGCAAGCAAAAAAAAAATCGTAAATATATAGGAACATGTGTATATATGTGTATAGAAAATTCACCACAAGGTGTCAATAACTTATTACGCGCCACAAATCTGTACTCATACTCGTATAAATAAAGAGCGACAATGGCAACAACTACAATAGAATAGAATGAAATATATAGATATATACTATGTATATATATGTACATATATATCACTTTATAGTTTTTATTTCTGCGAATTCTGCCTGTGCCATAATGTTTAGTTGGCTCTACTTAAAAGTACGCAGCATATTTCCATTTTATTTTATACAAGCATTTTTTTGTTTTCAATTTTCTTTGGTGGCCAATTTTTGAATGCCGTGACATCCCACCTTCCGTTTTATTAGCTGCCACTTTGGCAGGCTGCCCAGAGCAGCAGTCGGTCGCAATCATTCAGCTAGTCAGCGAGACAATCGTTCTAGTCGCTTGAATATGGATGTACATATGTAGGTGTTTACATACAAATGCGTGTATGTGTGTGTGTGTGGTTGTTTGCCATTGATATGACTAATTTGCGGCGGTGACAGCGCAGGGGCAGTAACAAATAAAAGCGATCTGTTACAATTTAAATGGCACAAACATCACGTCAGCAAAGCACGTTGGCTCCAAAACATATACGAACCACAACAACAACAACGGCAATATGCTTGCAACAATTGGAGCAATAAAAAGCAATGCTAAGGAATTTGACATGCAAAGGAACAGGCAATAAACAAAAGTTGCATGTGTTACATTTGAGGCGCTTGTGGTGAGTAATTGTTGTCTAAATTTGTTGCTTCGTTTAATGTGCCGTTGTTTGCGGTTTAATTGCTGTTGTCGATAGTTCTTAAATACGTTACAAGCGGGTAATTTGTTGTACAAATCTTTGGAGAGTGGTGCTGCAATATTGAATGCATATTAAACAGACAGGCAGAGGACAACTTGACGAAACTAAATCTTTTGTTTGGCTCTTTTTCGTAGCAAATCAACAAATTTGTTGAAAAGTTTCTAGTTGTTTTTGTTGCGACTGATAAAATAATTTTGGGAGTGCTGCTGAGTCGGCTGAGTTCTTGACCGGGTATAAATCTTTAAGTCCACATCCATCCGGTTATGTACGAGTAGAAACGACAGTCCAGGTAACGTTTTTCTGAAAGTAAAATGTGTTTTGTTAGAAATACTAAAAAAGCAGAACAAATGATCTTTTCGGCTAAATCAATTTATTTTATTCAAAATAGTCTCCTTTTGCTTCAGTACACCTTTTTGCACGGTCCAAACGCATGTTGAACGAGTGTTTTATCTCGTTGGCCGGTATGGCCGCCAGTATGCCGGTGCAAACCTTTTGAATGGTCTGTACGTCTGCATAACGCTTTCTTTGCATAGGCAAATGCAGTTGCGAAAAGGAAGAAGTCGCACGGTGCCATACCAGGTGAAATCAGGAATGGATAATGGTTAAAATGTGATTTTTTGGTCAAATAATCGTCCTTCGAATGTTGGATTCGGAGCAATTTTTGGTCGACAGGCAATTTGTGCGGAACAAACTGTGCACATACCTTTCGTAAGTCCAAATGTCGGGTCAAAATGCGATAAATTGATGTTTTGGAGATTTTCAATTCCATTTCCATGAATTTCAATGATGATTTCGGCTGATTTTTGATGAATTCACGCACAGTTTCGATGGAATTTCCGGTGATCACGGATTTTGATTGGCCCACATGCTGATCGTCATTTATGTCCTCACGACCACTTTGAAAATGTTGGAACCATTCGTGCACTCTGCTCATCAATTGAAACGTTTCGGTTAAAAGTTTTACCAATTTTAAAACAAAATTTAATGTTGGCTCTTTGTTCGAAGCTCATTTTCGCACCGATAACACAAATATACTGACTCTTAAAACGCAATAACTTCACTTCCAACCAATGAGATATCATGACATTCTCACTGGACAATTGATAAAGTTTGCGGATTCTACCGCACCAGTTGACATATAGATAGTGTCACCAGGGGGCGTTAGATTAAAAAATTCCTCTTTACTTTGGAACGCACCTTCTACATATGGTTTTTAAGAAGAAATTAAGCTGACCCGACTGGCTTGAAAAAACTCCAACCGAGAGACCCAAATTTCGACTACTATTTGCAGCAGCTGGGCAATGTTCTCTTCCAAGCCGTAATCGTCTCGAGCTTAACTATCTATAAAAACGACTTCACATAAGTCCAAAAAAAAAAATCTAAGAAAGTGAAGGCACGTCTGTGAAACAATACTTTTCTACTACCACGATGCCATTAAACGTACAAAATATCACATCAAAGCAGGTAAAAAATCAAGGTTATGTTAACAATTCTCTTCGATTATCGAGATGTGGTGCACTCCGATCACCTTCGGACTGTCCAAGCTCTATCTATTCACTTGGGGAGCATCAAAATTTGCCAAGATATTCGGGCAACAAAAAAAATTGTTGAGCAGTTTACGTGTGTCGAAAAAACCACAGTTAAACAGCATTTATTAATTGTGTAGTATAGGTATTATTGTCCTACAATATATATATTTATAGCAGATATTCTTTCTATAGATGCTTGCTTTTATTAATCATTAAATACCACCTCTTGTCTTTTTGAGTTATAATAGTCAACCATCTGCATACGGAGTGCCAAAGATAATAAATGCCTCTATTTCTTGATAGTTTTTTCATTCTCTTGTCTTGAGATAGTACCTAACAAGTACCTAACAAAGAAAAGATGAAAGCATTGCTTATCTTTACCCTTCAGATGGTAAATGGAGATATAGGAAAAGTTGTTGTGTTTTGTGATTAGGTCTGTTCGCAAACAACAGTAGCAACTCGATCATTGCGCAATGCGCTAATGCTTTGATGAACAAAATTTTTTTTGCAGATTATTAAAGGTGAGTATTTTCTGCTGTGTTACATACTTTTAAATTTTTTTTAGTGTGAAGAACACTTAAAAAAATTTCAATTGTTTAACAAGTAAGGAAGGGCTAAGTTCGGGTGTCACCGAACATTTTATACTCTCGCATGATAAAGTGATAATCGAGATTTCATTATCCGTCATTTACATATTTTTTTATTTTGCTGTAAAATTAATTAGATTAGTAGTTCCTGAGATATGGTTTTTGGTCCATAAGTGGGCGACGCCACGCCCATTTTCAATTTAAAAAAAAAAGCCTGGGTGCAGCTTCCTTCTGCCATTTCTTCCGTAAAATTTAGTGTTTCTGACGTTTTTTGTTAGTCGGTTAACGCACTTTTAGTGATTTTCAACATAACCTTTGTATGGGAGGTGGGCGTGGTTATTATCCGATTTTTTCCATTTTTGAACTGTATATGGAAATGCCTGAAGGAAACGACTCTATAGAGTTTGGTTGACATAGCTATAGTAGTTTCCGAGATATGTACAAAAAACTTAGTAGGGGCGGGGCCACGCCCACTTTTCCAAAAAGATTACGTCCAAATATGCCCCTCCCTAATGCGATCCTTTGTGCCAAATTTCACTTTAATATCTTTATTTATGGCTTAGTTATGACACTTTATAGGTTTTCGGTTTTCGCCATTTTGTGGGCGTGGCAGTGGGCCGATTTTGCCCATCTTCGAACTTAACCTTCTTATGGAGCCAAGAAATACGTGTACCAAGTTTCATCATGATATCTCAATTTTTACTCAAGTTACAGCTTGCACGGACGGACAGACAGACATCCGGATTTCAACTCTACTCGTCACCCTGATCACTTTGGTATATATAACCCTATATCTGACTCTTTTAGTTTTAGGACTTACAAACAACCGTTATGTGAACAAAACTATAATACTCTCTTTAGCAACTTTGTTGCGAGAGTATAAAAATTTTGTGTGTGATATCTAACCAAAATCGACCTTTGGCAAAATAGAATACGTAGAATACATAGAATACTTTATGCTGTTATTCAAATCGAATTCAACTTAAATATATGGGAATATAATAAAATTTTCACTAGCATTCCATTGACATTGGCTCTAGTTCGTTTGGCGCGTGCTGTTGCCACACGGTGTGGTTGGGCGTTGTTTTGCAATTTATAATTAACTGTGGGTGTTGTTTTTGTTGCCGCAAAGGAATTTTCATTGAGCACTTGAATATGAATTAGATAAAAGTAGAGACTGCATTTGCATATGGTCATATATATATAACACATAGATAAATAGCTATACACGTGTACATGCAATTTCTTTTACCATTTTTGGACTCTTCATATTTGAGTTTATTTAAAATGCGATGCAGGAAATGCACTACATATATATATACATGTATGTATATATATGAAATTGTTCTCCACTAAATAGTAAATTCAGGTCTTTTGGGAGTAGATTGCAATCGTTAAAGCAAGTAGGCAGCTGCTTTCACTTAACTTCAATATATTATAATGGTGGATAATTTCCCCAAGGACCACTTGCATGCTATAAGCTCACGTATTGTTAATATAAGTGAATGACATTAAAAGCTCTTTATAGCTGATAATTGGTTGCGATACTTCATTTAGAGCAAAAAACTTAAGTAAATAAAGATGATAACTTTCCACCTCGTCTTCTAACATACAGCTTCTGCAGCTGACTTCGGGTAAGCTTCTCAACTTTATAATATGACTCTGAAAGTGTAATGACCTATTAGAAATGCCACAACTTTGGAGAGTCTAGCTTCAGCGAGTAGTACGGAAGGAGCTCTCTGGATCTCACGCCATCGTCCTTGGGTCAAAAAGATCTTGCAAAAGCGCATGAACCGATGTTAGCTCACTGCTGGCCAAGTTTTTGCGAAGCCCGCTATTAGTATACTCAAGTCGAGGGGATCACTAAAAATTTTCTTTATACTGATAGTGGATCTATGGTAGGCATCCTTAACTATCACAGAACAGCACGGTTACTGAGAAAAACCCTGCAATAGCAATCAGAGAATATCTGGCAATGTACCACTATAGCAACCTTCCCATAAGCTAAGAGCTATCCGTAAAAGAGCATATTGCTGTATCCTTTAACGGCTTCTACGTATACGCAACTCACTTACAGACATCGTGGCAGAGAAAAAGCTCCCAGAGTTTGCTTTGGCGACCCCGTAGTCCAACATAGCCTTTATAAAGTCAAAGCGTGTAAGGAAATGGTCAAGTGCCATGGGTGGAGTGGACCTTAGGGCATCACAAAAGCTGGTAAGCGCTGCTCATTGAACGCTCTCGAACTTCCTTTCAAGTCTGTTTTAGGGCTCTTCATCATATAAAGACCCCATCATAGACTCGACTCTGGTGTCGTAGAGGCAGAGTAATACTTTCGGTAAAAAGCCACACCTTTTGCTAATGGCTCCACTGCAACACTATAAAGTAATGATTTCTTTGTTTTCTCCTCAATTTAGGCTTTCATTTAACCTTTTTACCTAGAATGATCTCTAAATACTTTATTGGATCTGCAGGTTGCAGGCAGATGCTTCCCACTCGTGGCAATGGAGCCTCCGGGATCTTATATATTCTAGTAAATAAAACCAGGTCAATTTCATTCAGGCCATCTCAGTTTTTTACGCGGCTGATATATCCTTTCGTCAGCTCTTTCATGGTACTCAAGAAAATTTCTCCCGGGAGCCACGATCTTTACATTTTTTCAGCAGGTCTCATCGGTACAGCCGAAGTTAACGTGTTTTTCTTTCGTTTTTTAATTTCAATTGTATTCGAGGTTCGGTCGTGAGCAATATAATATTATACATTAATATTAATATTAATATATAACGAATATAGGAAAAATATATATAAAATAGTTATTGTTATGTTTTATCTTTACATCAATTCAGCTTACGTATCTCCAAGCACATTTGAAATATTTCAAGGCAGATGTAATTCTAAGCTATAAAATTTCTAAGCGCTTAAAGCGCAATATCGCAGGTAATTACAATAAAGAAATATTTAATCAGCACAACTTATACGGCAGTGCCAACCCTAATATGCCGAGCGGGGCAACAACACACAATCGACAAGTGTGTCGTCACAACACTGTCGTGGGCGGGTCACAGCCATAAATGTGCCGCTGCCATGAATGGCCATTGACAAACGCTACCGATCGCTTGGCGAAATGAGAATGTAAATTAGAATTTAACAATAAATAAACATAAACAAGTTCGGTAATAGAAATCACAATAAACCACTTACAAGCATTCAATCTCACCGCCGCTCTATATGCATATTAAATAAATTCGCTTGGAAATTGAGCAGTAGGTTTGTTTAGAAATTTATTGGCGTATGTGCGAATGTGTGTTTGCTTTTGGGAAAATATTTACAAGCGCTGTCTATATTTGTAACACGAGCAAATTGCTTTTAAATCTGGTCGTGAGAGCTTTTATGACACTCGTGTGTATAGCCACAGTTACATACTACATATGAATTCTGGTTTCTTTTCTGGTTTGTTTTAGGTACATTTTGCTCTCGAAAATGGCAATGGCTACATAAAGTTACCCATTTGGTAATGTCTTTTAATTTGTCTAAAATTCGTATTTCCGCTCGGCTTCATAACAGACATTAGCTTTTTTTTGTAAATATACGATTTTGAGTTTTACGATGCCTAATTAGCCCTAAACATGTTGTTTTCTGTAGTTTTATGCTATGTCTTTTAAGATGAAGATGGATAAAATCTTTTAATGATTTTCAATGGAATTTTGGAAAAATAACTACATACCTCTAGCTTATTGGATTTATGGTATTTATGAAAGGACGCAGCTTAATATTTTTTTTTACTTGATTCTAAAAGTTAAATATATGAACTGAAAGAATCAGAATATATTTGCTATGTTTGAGATTACATACCGACCAACAGACTCAATCATGGTAAATTTTTGAGAAAATAGCTCCAGGAAAACGTAAAATATTTAATATAGATCTCGGTCTTTTAATAGTTTTATAGATTATAACCGCATAAGCCGTGTCAACGGCAGTAAAGAAGAAGAATAATAGTTCTATAGGTAGAAGCATTGAGTATTCCAAAAAACAAAAATCCTTATTTGAGTGCAATTTTTTCAGTGAGCCAAATGTGGGTAATATTTCCTTAAATTTCTCGTACATATCACAAGCCGAAGTCGAAAGTTGTCTTGGTGAAAAAGTAATTATTTACTTACTTAACAAGAGCGCTGGATTTGATCGCGGTTTCTAATCAGGTGAATTTCAAAAGCGTGAATCCCTAAAAATACTGGCTAAAACCGCCAACGGTCGGCAACTGCTGTGTGTTTTCGTGTGTTTTTGGATGACTTTTCCTGGGAAAAAACCATTTAGGGAAGTGAAAGTGTAGGGAAGATTGGACTTACGTACCAGAGATCTGCAAACGGATACACAATTTCGTGCACACTCGAACACTTACCCGAAACCGGCTTGTATTGCTTCTTTGAACGAGCAGAAGGATTGCTTGTTAGCGACTGTGCGCAGACGGAACGTGTTGAGCACAACACTCTGAGTGTCGTTCATACGTGTTTTGTTTGGGTTCGGGTGTTTTGCGGATCAATATATATTCGAGTATCCGAGTTTAGGCTCGAGTGTGCAAAGCATTTTTTGTTTATGTGTAATCGTCAGTACAGTTGATTAATTTGCTTTGTGAGTGTTAAGAATGTTATATGATACGTATTACATGATATTTATTGAAAATAATGGCCGAAAAAAAGAAGATTTTATGGTTGCCAAAATTGCGAATGGCAGTTACCGCTTGTCTGGTCTTATGTTATGGTTATGCAAATATATTTTTAATTTTAAAATGCGTCATTCCTTTGATACATGCATACATACAGTTTAAATGCTGTTATTTCAATAATATTGACTGTTAAAGTGTATACAACATTAATAATTTCTCATCATTTTTGCTCAGAAAAATTTGATACATTTCTTCTACACCCGTGTTCTGTCCGAGTATCCTTGGCAATAGTTGAACATATTTCGGGTTAGCTGCGGGTGTCGAGTGGTTGGACACTCGCTTGTGATCGTTTTGAAGAGAGTATGATCAAACACTCTCGAACACTCAGAAAGCAGCTGCCGGGTTGTGCCACTCGATCGAACCCATTGCTGCCGAGTGTGGGTGCTCGCTCGTGCTCGATTTTTTAATGAGGGTGATCGAACAGGTTCGAACATACCCAATGCAGCTCTCTGTTACGTACTATATATTATCCCAAATTTATACAGAAATTTGATCTTATTGTTCAAAAAAATACGCCTCACGCACGAATTTTTTTATTTGCAGGGATTTGGGATTAATACATCTCATGCCTTAGTCACCAAACCAAGTTCCAGAAGTATCCCGATGATTTTTGGCGTTACGGCCTATTGAGATCTTCCAACATAGCGTGCATTATTTTAGCAGTGACGAGACGAAATTCAGAAGAACAATGTGCTCTTAAAACAACCCCTGAGCTTGATTGTGTGCCTGGCTACAACGTTTGGAAACTGTAAAACCGATGAGATTTCAAGAAATGGCCTTGCTATCTAAATCCCATCAGAATGGAAACGAGCAGGTGGTACTCTGCCTTCGTGTACTCGCGGACGCTGATTTATGTCCTTGGCACGAGCTCAGTAAGCATTGGTCAACAATCAATATTTGTCGATTCGTGAAAGCCTATTAGTCCAGTCATTAAGCTTAAATTAGGTAAGAATCTCGGAATTCGATATCTTCTTGGTCCTTCCAACGGAGTGGAGGTCTTCCTCTTCCTCTGCTTCCCCGGCGGGTGCTACGTCGAATACTTTCAGAGAGCTGGAATGTTTTCATCCATTCAGACGACATGAGCTAGCCAGGATAGCCGCTGTTTCTTAATTCGCTGAACTACATATTTCAATGCCGTTGTATATCTCGCACAACTCATTGTACCATCGATTGCGATATTCGCCGTTGCCAACGCGCAAAGGACCATAAATCTTCCGCAGAACTTTTCTCATCGAAAACTCGCAACGTCGACTCGTCGGTTGTTGTTCATCGTCCAAGCCTCTGCAACCCATATAGCAGGATGGGGAATTATGAGCGACTTATACAGTTTGGCTTTGTTCGCCGAGAGAGGACTTTACTTTTCAATTGCCTACTCAGTCCGAAGTAGTACCTTGTTGACAAGAGTAATCCTGCGTTGGATTTCCAGGCTGACATTGTTGGTGGTGTTAATGCTGGTTCCTAAATAGACGAAGGTATCTACAACTTCAAAGTTATGACTGTCAACAGTGACGTGGGGGCCAAGTCGCTAGTGCGACGACTGTTTTGTTTGATGACAGGAGATATTTCGGTCTTGCCCCCGTGCACTGCCAGACCCATTTGCGTTGCTTCCTTGTCAGTCTGGAGAAAGCAGAACTAACGGCGCGGGTGTTAAGACCGATATCAATATCATCGGCATACGCCAGCAGCTGTACACTCTTATAAAAGATTGTACCTGCTCGATTCAGTTCTGCAGCTCTAATAATTTTCTCCAGCAGCAGATTGAAAAAAATCGCACGATAGGGAGTCGCCTTGTCTGAAACCTCGTTTTGTATCGAACGGCTCGGAGAGGTCCTTCCACGATACTGACGAGGCCTTTTCGTGTTGCTCAACGTCAGTTTACACAGCCCGTATTAGTTTTGCGGGGATACCAAATTCAGACATCGCGGCATAGATGCAGCTCCTTTTCGTGCTGTCGAAAGCAGCTTTGAAATCGACGAATAGGTGGTGAGCGTCGATTCTCCTTTCACGGGTCTTTTCCAAGACTTGGCTCATGGTGAATATCTGGTCGGTTGTTGATTTACCAGGTCTGAAGCCACACTGATAAGGTCCAATCAGTTTGTTGACGATAGAATCTTGTACGCGATGTTGAGGAGGCTTATCCCACGGTAGTTGGCGCAGATTGTGGGGTCTCCTTTTTTATGGATTGGGCATAGTACACTTAAATTCCAATCGTTGGGCATGCTTTCATCCGACCATATTTTGCAAAGAAGCTGATGCATGCTCCTTATCAGTTCTTCGTCGCCGTGTTTGAATAGCTCGGCCGGCAATCCATCGGCCCCTGCCGCTTTGTTGAATTCAATATACCCATTTATATATTTGTAAATATTTGTATATTGACACCCTTAAGTACGATGTACCTACCATATATAGGTTTTGAGACAACTTCAGGGTGTCAATATACAAGTATTTACAGGCATATAAATGGGTATATTGAATTCCGAGGAGAACTTACTATAATGACTGGACCATATGGGCCAGAATGAAATGCAAAAGGTCCATGAAAGTACTAGCAATGTCCTAACTGGACATTGTCCCTTTGGCACTCACGTAGTGAGGCTAAAAAGAAGAAAAGGAGGAAGATGAGATTCACACATCTACACACTTTCAATTTCACTGTCTAGCTTTTGTCAGATTAAAGGTTGAAGCATCTTGGTTAGCCATATATTAACGTACGTGGCGACTTGGCTTGAGTAGATTTTAGTCGTCTCAATAGACTTGCGGCTGGCTCTATGCGCTTTATAACGGGCGATCCCCCTAGAGCTGCTCTTTTCAATAGTCTTTTTTTTTGGCATCACGAGGTGAGTCGTATCAAGCTGTCATTTTATTTTTGTTGTTTGAGGCCCATTTTTGGATCAGTGGGTATATAAACAGCAAAATTGCCGCTCTTAGGACGAAGAGCGACCTGAAGAGCTTCAAGAGCTGTAATTTCATACAGAAAAAAAAAACGGTTTGGTGTGGTTTGTAAGCCGATGGACCAGCGATTCAAAAAAAAAAATGCCGTTGAGAACGTATTGTCATTGGCGACCGTTATCGCGCCACGACAACTGAATTTTTGATGCCTGGTTCCAACAATACGACCGCACTTCCCACACTTGGCATCAATCAAAGTGTTTATTGAAAGAACACTTCGTTGAGCAGATAATTTCACGTTTTGGGCCGGTCGATTGGCCACAAAAATCTTGTGACATCACACTGTTAGACTTCTTCCTGTGAGAATATGTGAAGACTAAAGTCTAGGCGCTTCAATTTAGGCCTTAGAGCAAAACATCATGCATGTCATTCGCCAATTACTAGTTGAAATGCTTGAACGACTCATCGAAAATGGGATTCAACGGCTGAGAGATAATTTTCAAAAAAGAAATGCCTAAGAATGTTCTTTAGAATGATAATTAAGATTCCCCACTAAATTTAAAGTTTTTGTGTTATTTCTTTAAATAAGTAGTGGACCTCGAAATGCATCACTCTTTAAATAAAAGTTGTTTTTTCAAATCCGTTTCCAGAAGGAAACGACGGAGATCCTATGATTCGATTTAACAACCCGCTTGTATGTTCGTTTATCCGCCTGTCTGTATAAACGCGAATTAAACTTAAGTTTTTGATATATCATTCTAAAATTTGGCACATGCCTTTTTTTCTTTGTGAAACTTTTCATTTGTCGGAACAGCTGACATCGAACTGCCACAGCATATATAGCATAAATGTTACATTTGACGAGATCTTGAAGAAATTTGAAGTGGATTATTGTCTACGGCAATGGTTAAATCACCGAAGGAATTGTTTAGATCGGATCACTTTAGTATATATTTAGTATATAGCTATCATACAAATCAATATCTTATAAGGAAGCTTTAGTATTGTGTAGTGCATTGGAGCTTTGGTGCAACCGAAGTTAAAGTTTTTTCTTGGTTTTAACTAAATGTATCTTCATAATTCAATAAAAAAAACCAAAAAACAAAAAATATTTTTCTAAAACTTTTTATTTTTTTTTTATAAAAATATTATAACTACCTCGCCTGTATGAAATACTACAACCCGATCGAAAGTAACAAAAATTATTAAAAATATATTGTTTTAAAATAACCTTAGCAAAGGCACAGCAACTTAATTTACGCGCATTTAATTGACATTGAAATAAAAAGCGAACACCAATTATACACACACACATACACACAGGTAGAGAGCTTTACAAACAGCGAAGACCGCACAGCTTCAGCTATTACACAGATAATTGCACGGTGATATGTCTATAAAAGCTTGGGCCCAACCTAAGCTGAGTTTATTTGCACAGCGCGGAAATCGTGTTCGGACGTAGTCAGCCGTATCCCCGGGAGCCGGAGTGAGCAAACGCCATCGAGCGTGAAATTATCGACAGTGAAAAGTGTGGAATTTGTTTCAATTAAACTGAAAAGAAAAACTCTAAGAAAGAAGCACAGTTTAAAAAGAACATTCAGAGCAACAAGTAGACAAGCAATAGTGCAAAAGATTTACTCCTAGTCAAAGGAAGGACAAAAAAAAACAGTTATCCTTTATACACATCCTTGTGCTGTGTTTAGTGCGAAATAAATCGAAAAAAATTTGCTACTTTTTCTGCCTAAGCTATGGCCGTTGTACCGTCGTCTACAAATCTCAACGATTGGGATTATTGGGATTATCGGCGACGCCTTTGGCGTGACTTGGATCTTGTCGACTGGGACCTGCCGTACTGGAAGCGTTTGGCACGCTTCAACTCCTCACCCGATCTGAGTCGTGTGATTGTGGGCAAGGATGGCTTTGAAGCGAATGTCGATGTGCATCCTTTCAATCCTTACGAAGTTCAGGTGAAGACTGTGGGCGACACCGTGGTGGTGGAGGCGAAACACGACAAGCGGCGAGACGGTGACAACTATGTGGGACGACATATAGTGAAACGTTTCGTCCTGCCACGTGGCTTCTATCCGAACGATGTGCGTTCAGAACTCTCCTCGGATGGCATCTTGACCATTAAATGCCCACCGCCAGCGCAGGTCGAACGCAGTGTCTATGTGCGACAGGTGGGCTTGCCGTACTTGAGCATTAAGAACTGATGTGCAGCTAAGTGAAGACGAAAGGATGTTTCTGTAACTCGCAGTTGTTGTAATTAACACTAGCAAACGAAAATTCGCTCTTTTTCTTGCAAATTTTGTGGTTGTGTTCACGGAAATTGCGAAAAAAATCCGTTGAAAGCAAGAGCTGTTGTTAATCTTTCTTATTGTATGTGCTGGTATTTATATATACGTAAATATGTATAAGTAATCGTATGTATGTATGTGTTATAAGCTGGCGCACTACTAAATTGCGAAGAGTTCTTTGTTGACTTTTACTTTTTTTATTTTCTTGCGAATTAAAAATCACTATTATTACTTTAAGTATTTGTTGTAATACAACAACACGAAAGCACTCGATTTATTTGCCATTTCTCGACATTTTTGTAATTAACAAATGCAAAATAATAATGAATGTAATTGTAGTTAAATAAAATTAATGTTTCTGAAACACCCAAAGGCACTATTATTCAAGAAGGTTCTTCAAAAGGTAAGAAGACACTTTAATAATAAAAGAACGCATAGTTAGTATCGTAAAATATAATATTGTAACTCGAGATTCATTAATTCTTTTATTAAAGACTTTTAATATTTGTTCCAGCAAGCGATTTTCTCAGCGTCTGTTTTCAATTTATATGTGTAGAGCACAGTAACATTCTTAAGGAATGTGTAACTTAAAGAAAAAGAAGATTTTTAGTGGTTAAAGAAAATACTATATCCATATTTTCCAAGACAAATTTAGATAGTTAAACGCGATCTCCGACACCGCTAAAGGAGGTCTCCACTGCTAGAATGTTTCTGACTATTGTCGAGGAGTAAATCCAAATAAAAACAAAAATAAAACCTGCAAACCTTAACTTCGATTGCACCGACGCTATAATATTCTTCATAAATACAAAGATTTCCTAAAAGAACTGTGATCACTTAGTTCGTATGGGAGCTGTATGCTGTAGTGATTTGACCTCAACAATTTTCTCAGAAATTGCGTCTTGACCACGAGCAATAACCCAAATCGAATTACACAAAGATATCTCGTCAATTGAAAAAGACTTCCATTCAATCAATTGATTCTAATCGTCCAGTTTGTATGGCTTTATGGTGGTCCGATATAAACGGTTTCTACATAAAAGCAATTTTTTGAAGAGAAAAGAATATAAGGAAAATTTCAAAATGATAACTCAAAAACTGGGGGTCTATTATAGGTATATACTGACAGACGGATGAACGGACACCAGCAGAAGTTAGATTTTTGATCAGCTCAAGAAATCGGTATTTCATTATATGGAGAACTATATATAGAATATCAGAAAAAATTTGTTCAATTACTCAAAGAAAATTTAAAAAATGTAGTTCTGAGAAAATGCATTAAACGATAAAGGATCGAGGTAAGAAGTAATATTTTAGAAGGCTAAAACTGAAAAACTATTAGAAATATTATTTTAAAAATTTTATATGTGCCTCTTAAAACTTTATCATTGATATTTCTAATTTTATGTTTTCTTTAATGTTGAAAATGTGCCGTTTTTGCGAGGGAAGATCTTAACTTCCATGCTTGTAGAAAACTTTTATAGAATTTAGGGTATTATATTTAATCGCGTTATTTTGAAATTCTAATATGAAAGATAACAAACCAGAGTTTTTAATCTACCTTCCCTATATATGGTCAACGTGGTGCGGCGTATAATAATTCAGCGCATTGGCCAGAATAGAAGAAGACTCTAAAATACACAACTCGATACAATTCCCTGGTGTCTAATAAAAAGGACGATCCAAACACAGATGGAAAGATCTAACGTATGCACATCTAGTGAAACTTGAAATCTCTAACTAAATCCGATGTCTGCAATGAAATTGATTTGTTGTTCTGCCGCATTTGTCGCAATCTGGATTTGTTACCATCAATCTAGGATTACTTCAAATTAAGTGGACAGTAATGAAGAAAATGTGCTTTGTCGTCAGACAAAATTAAGAATGTATACGTGTCCAACCAAAAAAACAAAAATCAAATGAATACGGCTGCTATATATATTTCTGGCCTAATAATGAAAATAGGAATATTTATCAACGAAAATGGTTTTATTGTTTTTCAAAATATTCTCCATCAAGATTTATACACTTTTGCATGCGCTCAAACCAATTTTCGAAGCACTTTTTCCACTCCGATTGAGACACCTCCAAAACATGGTTTTTGAATGCTTCAACAGCATCTTCTGGCGACGAAAATCGTTGACCACGCATTATTTTCTTGATGTGTGGGAATAAAAAGAAGTCATTGGGTGCCAAGTCAGGGCTGTACGGCGGATGACCCATCAATTCGACGTTTTGGCCGGTCAAAAAGGCACTGGTTTGAGCCGATGTGTGAGAGCTCGCATTGTCATGGTGCACAATGATTCGTCTTCTCTTGTTCGTTTTTCGAATTTCTCCGAAGACTTCAGTCCTACGTTGCTCAAGCGGAACAGTCGCCACATGACCAGTTTTGCCGAAGAAACAGGCGACCATTTGCTTCGAAGTGCTTCTTCCACGAGCAACTTTCGTTGGATTTGGCTCGTCTTGGAAGACCCACACGGTCGATTGCTGTTTTGTTTCGGGCTCATACGCATAGATCCATGATTTGTCACCTGATCTTATGAACGTCTTTTGAAGCACCGCGATCGTATTTTTTCAGCATTTCTTTACACCAATCCACACAAGCCTTTTTTTGAGCGATTGTCAAATTGTGTGGGATCCAACGAGAACAACCCTTTTTTACGGCCAGGTGTTCATGCAATATCGAATGTATGCTGGTGGGAGAAATGCATAGGCATGCCTCTATCTGAAGGTATGTTACATGACGGTCTTGCATTATCAGTTCACGTACGACATCGATGTTTTCTGGCACAACGGCTGTTTTTGGACGACCTTCACGGAATTCGTCTTTGAGCGAGCGTCGGCCACGATTGAATTCGTTGTAACAATTTTTCACAGTGCTATAGGATGGTGCTTCATAGCCATACAAAGATTTTAGTTCATCGATGCACTCTTGTCGTGATAATCCACGTCGAAAGTTGTGAAAAATGATCGCACGAAAATGTTCACGAGTTAATTCCATTTTTTGGCCGAGATGAATTTTTTAATTCCCTGTAAATAAAACAATTCACGATTAAATGACAAAACGTTCTGAGTGATGTTATGCTAAAAAATGTCAAACTTTCCAAGATGTTAAGAAACATATTATTGCTGGCGATGAGTCTTGGATCTATTCTTACGACCCGAAAATAGACAATCAATTCAAAATCTTCAATTATCGAAGTGCGGTGCACTCTGAAATGCTTCCCACCGGCCAAACTGTCGGCAAGGAATACTACTTGAGTGTTATGCGCCGTTTGCGTGAAGCTATTCGTAAAAAGAAGACACAATTATGGTTCGACAACTAGTAGGTTTTTCAACAGGAGAATGCACCATCTCATACTGCATTGATTCTTCGTGAGTTTCTCGCCATATTTTGAAGGAAAAAACCAATATCGTTCCGCAACCACCTCATTCGCCTGATTTAGCTCCGTGTCACTTTTGGAGAGTCAATTGAAGGCATTAAACGTGAATCGCTACGCGCATTGAAGGAAATTGACTTTAACAACTGTTTGGAGGATTCGAGAAAACGTTGCCACAAGTGTAAAGCTACGTATATTTGGATGACTTAATTAAGAATTTTAAAATTATGGAAAAAGTCTTACTATTTTTTGCTCATAGTTGCATGCCATTTAACCTTACCGACGGCCCTTCAGAGGACTAAAATCCAGACTGTGGACTGAAAAATACATACAGAGCCACAATGATTGGTAGATGACCCATAACTATCCAAAATGGGGAACAGTAGGCAAACTATATAGCAAAATTCAGAAGATGAAAGAGTGCAGTTGTGGTGACAAACAAACTTTGGTATAGATGAATGGGTGTGGCTATCATTTTTAGCAGCTAAATCGGATAAAGTTTATGTATCAAAGGTATGAATATTAGAGACAGACTTTCTTTTCTTGCAGCTATTTAAAATCGGATTTATGGCGCATATTAAGAACAGGAAGCAATTAAGATTTTATTTTTTCCTACTAAGATAAAAAGAAATCGTGTGACTATAAAATACTTTTCTTAAAAAGGTAACATATCAGATAGCGTAAATGCAAAAAAGTGTGAAATGCGAAATTGAAATAAAAGTAAGCCTTGAAAATCCATTTTACCTCTGAACGCACACCAACAAATATTCCGGTAGAAAATGTTTAGATAATAGCTCCTACTAAGTTAAATAGTTTCATTCAAACGAACGCGATCGAGAGTGTTTTCATTCATGTCGTAAATTTCGCAAATTGCGCTTTCAACTTGAATGGTTCTAAATTGAGTCGCGTATACGCGTAGGTGGGCGCGCCAGCAGCGCAATAACTGCATATTTGGCATGAAACGCGCGCAACAACAAACCCACACACACATTTACACGTAGCAATATTTAGTTAACAATAACAAAATAAATAAATTTGTTTTAGGAAATAAACCAAACAACAACTACAACAATATAAGAATTATGTTTAACAAGCAAAGCTATTAGAAATGCTGGCGAATATGTAGAACTTAGGTGTTGTAACAAAAACAAAAAGAATAGCAAATACAACTTACACACTATTTATTTGTTTCACTTAACGCTTGAATGAGAAATAAATTGCGCCGCTTAAGGTCGATCTTTCACGATTGCTTGTTTTCGCAAATGAGACCTGGTGGAATTGGCCGCTCTTTGTTAGTAAACAAAGTGTTCTTAATAAATTCGTACAACAGTTAGTAGAGGAAAAATTACATAAATTTAATGTTATAAATTATTTTGCTCTCACTTAGTTTGTTTTTGGATGCAAATTGCACTACTTTTTAAATAAATCTGAAGTTTTGCTTGAACCATTGTAGGCAGTTGGCAATGCCATATTTATGTTGCTTTAGACTCAAGTGAGATACAGGGTGAATTAAGAGTTTAGTACGATTTGGAATGGAAGACAAAAGCTTAGACCTTCACCGCTCGCCTTCACTAGGCCTCAAGAACAACCCATGCCAAATTTCTTGAAGACATCTCGTTAAATGAAAAAGTTTCCATACAAGCATTTGATTTCGATCGTTCAGTTTGTAAATCAGCTATATGCTATAGTGATCCGATATCCGCGGATACAAATACTCCTTTCGAAGTTAAGAATGTATGGATAATTTCAGATCAATACCTCAAAAACTGAGAGACCATTTGGCGTATATACGGGCAAACGGATAGACCGACCTAAAAGCAGACAGACATGGCTAAGTAGACTCATTATGCTGATAATTCACTTATGTACTGAAACATTGTGACAACCTTAAGGAATTACATGGGTTTCCTCGGGTAAAAAAAAAGAAAAAAGTCCTTCATTCAAGTCTTTAAGAATTGTATCTCAAAGATCTGTGTGTGAAAAAGACGTTGAAAGGCGGCGAACTTAGCCTAGCTAGCCTCGAGCGCACAAGTTATCAAGGCTGTATCTTATTTTGGATGAACTTGAAATTAACATCTTCGAAAAAGCTTATGTGAAAGGATCATATTCAGTAGGTGCCGTTTATGGTTCAAAACGATTCCAAATTATAATTATCACATGAAAGAAATTGAGCAATAATGAATGAAGAAATGATACTACCAATAGGTAGAAAAATTGGAAGACCGCCCTGGATGGCCACTACATATTGAATAATAAAATCAGAGTTTACCAAAAACCAGTATTTCTTTAAAATTAGGCTAATTTTATAGATGATCTATATATTTTTCTATAAAACCGCTGTCCATGCAATTTTTAACAAATAATCATATATTACTATAACTAGGTTTTCAAGTTTCTCTATCATCATTTCAAGCGTAAAAGGACCCTGTAGATTACATTTTTTGAGCGTGGGAAAAATAAACGTGTTAGCGTATCACTGGAGTGGCGCTGGGCATAAAAGGTAATAAGTACGACCAATGTAGGATTACGACTTTACAGCTGCCTGATTTATGCTTATATCAATAAGTAAGTAGCACTGCACGTTATATAAATGTACTGTTAATTTCTTTAGTTTTTAGTATAGTATTTGCATAGTTGATCCGAAAAATGGGTTCCCTTTTTGAATGGAAAATACGTACATGCGTATGAGGCGGCGTGGACATGTTCTGCTGACTAGATCTTGATTCGGAACTAAACCCTTAGCAAAATTTTAGGGTAAACCAAATCGGATTTCATAACCGACCGCATATATGTAAGTATTCCTGAAATGATATGAAAATCTTTAAAACTGAATCCAATTAATTTATTCACTTGTAACAGATATGGGTAAGTTGATTATTCTATAAACTTTAGACTTTAGAAGCCAATTTGAACCAAAAACAAAAAAAAAAAACGTTAACTTCGGCTGCACCGGAGCATATACACCCTTCACAGGTGCATTTCATTTAGTAACTATGTGTCAAGTTTGTATAGCAGCTACATATATACTATAGTTAACTGATCTGAACAATTTCTTCGGAGATTACCTTGTTGCCTTAGAAAATAATCTATGACAAATTTCGTGAATATATTTTGTCAAATGCGAAAGTTTTCCTTGCCCTTGATTTCGATCGTTCGGTTTGTATGGGAGCTATATAATATAGTGGTCCGATATCGACAGTTCCGACAAATAAGCAGCTTCTTAATGAGAAAATTACGTTTACAAAATTTCAAAACGATATCTTAAAAACTGAGGGACTAGTTCAGACAGACGGACAGACAGACGGACAGGGCTAAATCGACTCAGCTCAACATACTGATCATTTATATATATACTTTATAGGGTCTCCGACAGTTCCTTCTGGGTGTTAAAAACTTCGTGACAAAGTTAATATACCCTCTTCAGGATATAAAAAGAAAAAAACGTTAGCTTCGGCTGCACCAAAGCTATAATATCCTTCATATATAAATGTTCCTCAGAAGAGTTTTGAAAAGTCAGTTTGTATAGCAGCTCGATGTTATAATGGCTCGATCTGAACAATATTTTTGGAAATTGCACTGTTTCCTTGGACAATAACCCATGTCAAATTGAATGAAGATAACTAGTCAAATGAAAAGGCTTTCCCTACGAGCACCGTATTCCAATGGTTTAGTTTGTATGGCAGCTAAATGGTACAATGATTCGATCTGAATAATTTCTTCGGATATTAATCCAGGATAAATATATTGATTGATCTGATATCCGATATCCCGAATTAAAATTACTTTTTTCACGTGGATTGTGTGTTTTTGGTGATCCAAGTTGAGGTGCTTTTTCAATATATCGAGCTGAGAGTGTACACGTAGACCGTCGATTCAGCGCCGTTTGCAGTAACTCGGAAAAAAGTATGGAACGACTTTGCTCATAGAGATCTTGTTTGAAAGCGTACAAATTACAGTTTGTGCAAGAACTGAAGCCGCTCGACCTTCTCAAATGACATTGCTTTGCTTTATGGGCTCTTCAAAAGCTCCGAGAAGGTCCGATGATTCCGACCAAATTTTGTTCAGCTATGAGGTCCATTTCGGGCTAAATGGGTATGTAAACAAGTAAAGTTGCCTCATTTGAGACGAAGAACAACATGAGGAGATTCAAGAGCTGCCATTTCATACAGAATCATCGGTCCATATTTCTTTAAAATTGATGCTGGTGAGAACGTAATCGTCAATAGCGACATTACTGCGCCATGACCGACTTTTTGTTGTCTGAAATTGAAGTTCATGATCTCGGTGACATTTGGTTCTAACAAGACGGCGCCACTTTCCACACATCGCACCAATCGATGGGTTTATTGTTAGAACATTTTGGTGAACAGATGCATTTAGGTTTTGGGCCAGTCAAGTGGTCAAGATCGTGTAATATCACACCGTTAGTCATTTTCCTGTGGAGATACGTAAAGTCTAAAGTCCATGCGAAGAATACCGCCTCGATTCATCCTTGGAGCAAAACATCACGCGTGGTATTCACCAGTTACCAGCCGAAAGTCACGAACGAGTCATTGTAAACTGGACGCAATGTATGGATCATCTGAGACGTAGCGGCGGCCAACATTTGAAAAGAAAATCTTCAAATAGTAAATGCCAAAGAATGTTCTTTCGAACGATAATAAACATTCCCAGGGAGCCTAAAATTGGATCACCCTTCCTATGGATTAAAATTTTGAAAGATGAGCATGGACTTTCTTTGGACGAATAAATACAGATATGTATAATAAACTATTTGCGAATACCTGCAAGGTATAAGTTCCAGTATGTGATTATTCTTAGGCGAGAATCCACTCCTTAGAACCATATTAATATGTAGCAAAGGGGTAAGAAACCTTCGATTACATTTTCGGTTAAGCTTATCCCATATAGTTACCATGTGTTCCATTGAAATTAATTTCGTAAGAATATTTGCTTACTAAGTTTCTAGCCACTAATTGTTTTCAATTCGCCATACTCTGCCTTTCGCTTTGCTTGTACTCATTCCTTTAAGAAAAAATTACTTCCTTAAACAACAACTAATTTGAATTCATAGAAACGAGTAGGAGGACATCTCACTAAATAGATACATATAACTATTGACTATGCTATCAATAATTGATTACGTCAGTCTGTTTGATTTATACCAGTTGTTCGTTCGGTACCCTACGCTTCAAGTTTTGGCATATCGAGGATGGCAACTACAAATAATAATTTTAAAGTTTTCGGTTGACGATAAAACAATATTTTAAGCATCTTTCCTTATTGTAACTGAATGGATGTATTTACTATGGAATAAAAATTCCACACTCGGCGCACATTATTCTAAAAATGAAATATTGCAGATATTTTGAAGAAGTAAATATATCGAAACATAAAATTGTGTGTCACATACTATCGAAATCATAATAATAATCATACATCATTATATGAATTATAACACAAATACTATAGGGAACTGAATCAAAGCACTTGCGGGACCAAGAGTTCAACAGCAGCGTCCACACCGGCCTGGATACCGTAAAGCAAAAGCAAATGGCAACGAATGAAGCATTTCCATTATATGATTTTCTATGCTTAATGACTTTTTTATATCCAATCATATTTTCCGAACACCGACAACCACTTATAATGGCACACACACACACACTTGTACATATGTACAGACACACGGTCTTGTAGCACTTCCAACGGAAAGTGTTAAAAATAGTTTTGTCACATAAATAGCGAAACATCTTAGAGATCTTTGGCGCGATCGCCGGCGACATAAACAGCCAAACACACTTATGCACCTTTACTTAGCAGCGCATGGCATGAAACGCTGAGGGCACCATGCACCACTTGCCGTTGTTGCTGCGCCGTGGAAGCTGCGGAGAGTCTAGGCAGCGGATCGCCGAGAGAAAATCCATGTTATGAATCATTTTATGATTTTTGGAGACAATGTTTCCTTGTTGTTTGGCTTTTTAGGGCGGCAGGCTGCCAATCAAGTGGACGTGTGTGTGTGTGTTTGTAACTATATATACTATATGCTGTTTGAAAGAACTATCGGTGGTTGTGGAAAATCGTGCGGCGAAGTAAATCTTCAGTCTTTCCGCGGCCGTGACTAAGAAAAGTTGTGCGTAAGTAAATTGGTGATATACGATATCCTGTGGAAGTGTGAAAATATATAAAATTAGTGCTAAGAAAGTGAAAAACACATCTCTATATTCAGTGTATATATATATATATAGTTTTAGTATTTTATTTCGAAAATTATATAAAAAATTATATATATTCCTCACTTCCTGTGCACTGACTCTGCTCTCTTAATTAAATACCGAAGTGCAAATTCACACAATTTTTTTCATGTGTTCAACATTTCCCCCTTTCAAGCAGCAGCTATTTTTAATGCCGAAAGTTTAAGAAAGTTTAAGTGTGTGCTATTTTCATTTCAAAATCTCCGCAGAATTCAAGGTGTCGCCAACAAATCGGGCAATGTTTTAAAATCGTTAACAGCCGCGCATTAAAGTGATTTTTCCCGAGTGTTTTTTGGCTTTTCGCTCGCTAAACTATAGTGATTTGGTTAAGCGCGAAGGATTAGCAGCATGGCTGTGCGCTGTCAACTCGTTTGTCTCGCGATCGTGGCATTAGTTGGTGGTAAGTTTGCGCTTTCAATCATTGAATTTAGTTCGGGATTTTATTAACCCTTCAAGTGGCGCTGTGAACGCAAGACCACTTCAAAAATGTATCAGACATTAGTATTATGCCAAATCATACACATTAAAAAAGGGTGAAAAGTATATTTGTAAATAATAACGAGCGAACGAAACCTTTTTTAAGGGGTTTCCTCGGGTAAAAACAGCCTCTTTTTAACAATTTTTTCTAGTATGTATAAAAAATGAAATATTATTTTCGAGTATTTATTGTTAGAAACATATACTATTAACAAAGAAATTCTGAAATTTTTGGAAACAAATTTTAAACATGGCCAGTGACACGCCATTTCCGGTGATCCGTCGGAAAAAATTGCGCACGTATTGGCAAGATAACTCCTTAAAAGATCATCTAAAGTGAAAAAATATGTGTTTTAGTTAAAACCTTAACTCAGAACTTGGACAAATTTTAAAATATTTCTTGAGAAATTCTTAAAACTGTGTTTGGGATGATAGTTGCTCTATAAATTTTCTGGGTTTTGAATGTTTTGAGAATTATATATAGAATATCCTTCCCAGTCTGTTGAGATATAGTAGGTGAGTAGTTGTGGGTGGATATATAACATAATAAAAAAAATATTATTATATACATTTAATAAATGTATATACCATCGTATAAAATATGACACTGACTGTTCTTTTTCATATGGGCTCAAACCGAATCGTTAAGTTTTTTATCAAGATTGATATAATTTCGTTTTTGTTCGTGTGAAGTTTGTTAATACGTATAACTGTGGATGAAAAATAGTAAGACTTTTTAATTTAAAGGTTGCGCGAAAACCCATTCGTCGAAATAATTTTTTCTATGGTGGTATGACTATCAGTGACATCTGTCGTTCTGAAGTACATAAAGTGAACGCGGCGATTTTTGCGATGAGTGAAATTATTTAACAAATAGTTCCATTAAATTTTATGTGCGGAATCAAATTTTTGAATCGATGATAATTGTTTGTCATGAGCAATTGTAGACAATGAACCACGTCCGGGACGGCCATCCACATCAACTGCTGATCAACATGTCAAAAAATCAGTAAAAAACATTTTAAAATATTATTTGGGCCTAAAAAAAGGTAAAAGCACGATTGGTTCCAAAATCACTCAATATTTTCGAAACATTGTCCCGTTAACGTTAGTGAAACAATGCTTTCCGGCTACCAGTATTTCATGAAACATATTATTACTGACGAAGAGTCTTGGATTTATGCTTACTACCCCGAAACAGACGAGTCGGTCAAATATCGTGGCAAAAGTGAGCCAGAGCCGAAAAAACATTGCCGGAACAGTTCAAAATCTTGGTTATGTTGACAGTTTTCTTTGTTTATCGAGGTGTGGTGCACTCCGAATGCTTTTTGACCAGTCAAACTTTCAACACGGAATATTATTTAGTGTTATGCAAAGCTATTCGTAAAAAGGGGCCGGAACTATAGACCTACAACTCCTGATTTTTATACTTTTGGCTATTCAGCAAGCCCAAACAACCGCTCCGGGGAAACTATTTTGAGTCAATTGAATACATTAAACGTAAATCGATACGCGCATTGAAGGCTATTCCCGAAATTGACTTTAACAACTGTTTCAAGGATAGGAAAAAACGTGTATTGTGGCCAACGGAGATTACTTTGAAGGAGCCTATATAGATTTTGAAAAATAAATTAGAAATTTTTAAGTTACGAACAAAGTCTTGCTTTTTGTTGCTCACATAAGTGTAAAATAGCTAATATTAATAAAAAACCGAGGAGTTTTCTTAAAATTTTGTGTTTTTAATAGATTCAGAACTACAGAATCGTGGAAAATGTTGCAGAAGTGTTCTGACGACTTTTCTTTACTACGAACACAAGTATTTGAGTGGCTAAAAGCATTCAGTGCAGGTTAAGGAAAAAGTTAAAGAAACAGTGCTTGAAAATCGTCGTGTTGGCATCAAAGAGGGAGCGGATTTTATGTATCGACTCTGATTGAGCTCAAGCAAACAATTTTTGAGTGAAAATAATCTTTGAGTTGGTTTAACTCCAAATGCATATCTTCCAAATTATTGTGCCCGACGGTATTCCTTGTTTGGTGTCAAAATCAGTGAAAGTTCATCAACATGCAGTTCCATAACGTCCAAGCACTCAAGCATCTACATCTGTTAGAGAATGTAGAGCGTTGTCTTGGCCAGTAATCTATACAAAATACAGTGAAGATCTTTTTTTCCTTACAAAAACTGGACTTCGATGGTTCAGTTTGTATACCAGCTATATGCTATAGTGGTCCGATATCGCAAGTTCCGAAAAATGAGCAGCTTCTTGGAAAAAGTAAGGAGGTGTGGAAAATTTCGGATTGATATCACAAAACCTGAAGGTCTGGTTTTCGTGTGTACAGAAGGTTGGACAGACAAGCAACAAGAGATATTTTTTTTTTTTTTTAAGTAATTTACACGCAAACACTTTGTACAAACATTTGCATATCTAATATTAATGCGATCTTATCTAATCTATATAGTAAGAAAATTGAAAATCTTGTTCCATTCGAATATGACATCATTCATGCATTTAACTTCAACTAAATTTTCGATTATAAATCAGAACACACTACAACTATTTTCTAAACTTAAATTTATTTTTATATATGCGTATCACAAAAATAAAATAAAGGAATAAAAATAACTAAAAATATAAATAACATGTAAGGAAGTGTTATGCTCGCGTGCAACCGAACATTTTATACTCTTGCAACTTTCAAGAATCAAAGCCAGAGAAATACTTGAAGGTGTAAAACCAATTACTTAGAGTAAAGTCAGTGGGATGTGCGCAAATCCTGATATTAAGTAAATGGATGACTCGATTCAATCAATTTTTGACATACAGACATACCATTACAAGAGGAGGATTATCCCTTAATTTCAGTTATATATATCACACATTGAGCGACATTTTCGATCAAAAGTCAAATATAGGTACCGGGGTCTAAATTTTCGGTACCTTAGGGCTTGAACAGTTTTTATCGAATTTAAACAATTATTGGTCATAAGTTGTACCCCGTTATATTAATTGTTTCCTGATTTGTGTACTGGAAACTGAACGAGTCTAGTGAAATTTGAAATCGTGCTATATGGAAAGTAGGCGTGGTTGTTGTCCGATTTCATCCATTTTCACAATGTGACATAATAATGTAAAAGGATTAACATGTACTCAATTTTGTCGAAATTGGTTTGGCCTGGTCCCGAGATATGGGATTTCACCAAAACGTGGGAGGTGCGACGCCCATCGTCCAAATTTTCACCTCGGTGGTAAAGTTTAATGCCTTTAGCGTTTATAGTTATTAATTTATCGCACCATTCGTAGTTTTTGACAGTACTGTTATATGGGGAGTAACCTCCGATTTCTTATATTTTCACACTGTCGGTAGAAGTATATTATGGTATTCTAGCATAACAATTTTGGTTGTTTGAACTTTACTCCGCGACCACCAACATTTTTTACCCACCGGTATCTTTGTCTGCTCCGACTCTCTGTACCAAATTACACCTTTATATCTTTATTTTAGGCTTAGCTATGGCTTTTCTTGACTTTTCGGTTAATGGCGAAGTGTGGCCGTGTGAGTGGTCCGATCACGCCCATCTACGAACTCGTTATTTTCTTTGTACTAAGGAACCCACATACCAAGTTTCATCAAGATATCTCAATTTTTACTCAAGTTACAACTTGCGCGGATGGACGGACAGACAGACAGTCACCCGGATTTCAACTTTTCTCGTCACCCTGATCATTTATATATGTAGTATATATATAACCTTATATCTGTCTCGCTTAGTTTTAGGTGAAACGTACAACCGTTAGGTGAACAAAACTATAATACTCTTTAGCAACAGGGTGCAAGGGTATAAAAAAGCTCGGAATTTCGTTATTTACGATTTTGTTGCGGCAAAGTGAGATAATCATGTAAGAGAATTAAGAGAAAGAAATAAAATAGATAAATATGCCGGCCGGCGAGAATTTTAATTAAACCTATATACTATATAAGATGTTTATTATATATTCTCTACACATTCGCAATCAAAGATAATTTAATAATTTGGAAAACTTTAAGACATAAATCAGTAGGAAAATTGGCTCGAGAAATTCTGAAATTTAAATATGTACATATGTGTTGATGTGTGTGTTTGAGCTTAAGAGCATCGCCTCTAAACATAAAGGGAGAACACGTAAAATGTCTCCGATGCCAATGGCTGGGTGTCACGCTAGTTTTGAACAACAATATCTCATTATGTTTATTGCTTTAAGATTATGCGTAAATGCTTTTGAAAATCAGCATAACCTTAAATCAATATTTATTTTTTTTTGTGTATTTTCTTATTATTTGTTTCAAAAAGTGTCACTGGCGCGTCATGAGGACTGTGAGAGTGCGCCCTATGCGGAACATTCCACTGTAAAAATAATCAATGAAGAGGATGCTGTGCGCGCCATATATGAATGCGAGGAGGGCTATGAGTTGAGTGGCAGCAACGAGTTGATATGCGATGTGGATTCAGATCTCTGGGATGTCGAACCGCCAAAATGTGAAAAAGGTATGTTATAATGTTTGTCTATGATAATTAACTATGGTTTAATAGTTAATAAACTTGGTTCATATCAATTATGACACCTTGAAGATCATCATCAATCAGTCATAAAACTTAACCGATTGAACTTAATATACCCTAAGTGTGTGACGAATTTTGTAACACTGCGAAGAAAATATTGGAAACAGTTGATATATAGTATATATGATAATGATTAGCTAAATAATCAGCTAGATGAACTGAGATTTTGAGATATCGATTAAATTTTGAATTGAGCGCATCGGATAACTATAGCATAGAGCTGTCATACAATTTGGTCGGTGAAAATCAAGATAAAGATCTTTTTTTTACTATTTTATCCAATAAGAAATACAACTGAGAGGAGAATTAGCTTCCAAAGATAATGTTTGTGAGCGAACTCCAAGGGCTAACTCCTCGCCGTGGTACCAGACTTCAGTCTGCGGTCAGACGTTGTAGCCTTTGCTACTACCAGTTGAGCACCCACAGACTTAATGAATGAGCGACAAATGTCACCAGTCGCTTGAACTACAAATGACTTTTCATTAGAAGAAAGCTCATTCAAAGTCTCTAAGTAATATCATTCCAAGCTGAGTATTATAGAACTATACCTGACAAAGACTATGCGGAAATTTCTAGGCAAGGCAGATATAGTCCATATGGATTTTAGTCGCCTCTTACGACAGGCATAATTTATCGCGGGCAATTTCTATCCCCTGTCCGCTGGGGAAATATATAATACAAATTAGGATTTCAAAAATTAAGGTTAGGTAAGGATCTCACTTGAATAGCTTAGACTCTGGTCCGCTTGTTACCTAAAACTCCTATATAATCGATCACAAGAACTTTACAAATTAACAAAGCTGTTGTTTGTTGAATAGGCTATGTCAATTTCGGCTATGTCTTCTGGTTCGAGAAGTGTTCAGTAAGAACGCCTACGATTTTGAGAATATGGCTAGGAATAATCCAAACGATCATGATGATGAAGTAGCTTGATGGTATTTCGCCGTCTTGATGTGTGAGTGAATGCACACCTCTCTGAAAGAGTCTGCACTTCATAGCAGTACGTCACCACCATCTAAATAGCGCTCACTTCAGCCTGAAAGATAATACAGTGATACAATAGCCTAAAGCTAAAATTGACTGACAGCATCTTACAGAAAAGTTTTCTTTCAACCTTCACTCCTAGCTTCGACCCATTCGTGAAAAAAGTCTGCAGTGCACCGGAGATGCGAATAAGAGTTACTATTTATACGTTCACGCTCCTTAGCAAGTGGAGCGAATACACCACAGAACATTATTTTCTTGAGAATGGCTTCATAGAGCCAAACAGGAAATTAAGCAAGGAACTGAACTCGTCATGTTTGGCTGAGTCCGTTTCTTGACTGAATTAAAGTAATAGCAAGTCGTAAGTGACAACTTCATAAATGAAAATCAATCCGATTTATTAAGAAATAAATCAATTAGGCAGTCTCAGCATGCCCTTGAGTAGGCCTCAAAAGCCTCTTAGTTTTTGCCCGACGGGAAAAATCAGATTATAATCTTTACTATATCATATTATCAACTATCAATTACAGTTTCTAAATTTAAAGACCTCTCTCAAGATAACTAGAATTTTCTACCAGGGATCTATCTTTGAAATCAGTAAAAATCGTCCATACATATACAAAAAGTCGGCTAAACCCAACAAATTTTCATTTCAGCTGGGCTCTCGAATGAGGTAAATGCTGAGCGCACCAAAAAGAAGAAGCCGCAGAATATAATTGAAGACAGACATATTTCTGCAGAAATGGCCGCCTCATTGGATATGACTTGCGTGCAGGCGAAAATTACAGCACCCGATATAAGGCATGGTTTCGTGCAAAAATACGATCGTCGGCGCAAAGGGGAACATGTCTTCCTGGTGGCGCTTTACGCCTGTAATGATAACTTCGAATTGGAGGATGCCGACATAACGACATTATATTGTAGTCAACGCAAGTGGGTGGGTGATTTGCCGACTTGTGTGGCGCTGGGCGAATATACCGATGCGGATGAAGAAGGTGAGTGCGAACGAAATCTCATGGCAGAACATTATTTTATAAATACAGTCCTACCATCCACACAGAATACGACGAGTATGAAGCGGTTGACGATGACGAAGACGAAGAAGACGCTGCAGAGGAGTCTACCGATAATCGCGTAGCACCACCGCCACCACCACCACCAGCTGTCGCGGAAGTTGAGGAGAACGAGCAAGAAATCAGCAATGAGATTGAAACTGCGGCGCATGAAAATACTGCGCTAGAAAGTGAGAGCGTCGCGCCAACCAATACTGCGCCTGACGCGCCCGTTACCGATGTCAATATTGTTGTTGCGCCCACACAGGATCCCTATACGCCACGTTATCTCGATGACAATTGCGGCGCCGACAAAGGTGGTTGTGAGCAGAAATGCGAGCGTTTGCTTTTCCCGGGCGAGAATGAGCCGCGTCTGAAGTGTTCCTGTTTTGATGGATTCAGTTTGGATCCCAACGACTATGCCAGCTGTCATGGTGAGCTTGTAACGCTATAATGTGAAGCCAAGTATTGATGTTATCTTTCTTTTAGATATTAATGAATGTGAGCTTGATAATGGCGGCTGCGAGCAGCTTTGCAACAATCTACCCGGTTCTTACCAGTGCGCCTGTGAGCAGGGTCTGCAAATCAATACGCTGACGGGCAATACATGCATCGGTGAGTGTCAACTAGCATGCTCGTCATTCCAACTCTAACTTGTATTGTAGTTTGTAAACGCTTCATATATCATTTATTTCATACACTCGCATGTCACATCCGTCACCCGCTAAACTCCCGCCAACTCTTCCATTGTAATGCAATCAAACATCTGTCACACGCGCTCACCCACAACATCCTCACGTACATCCAAACTTGCCTCAGATATCAACGAGTGCTTGTTACGCAACGGACATGGCCCGTGCCAAGACACCTGCCACAATGAATGGCGCGGCTACAGATGCTCGTGCGAAGGTCTAGCCGGCACGCAATTAGCCGACGATAATCACACCTGCAACGATGCCGGCGAGTGCGCCAACGCCAATGGTGGCTGCTCACATCAGTGCCTCTCGTCGATGGGGCGCATCTATTGTCTGTGTCCGAGCGGTTGGCTGATGTCGACAGACGGAAAAAATTGTGAAGGTGGGCCGCGTTACAAGCTTGGAAAGTCGATATGACAATTGCTTAATAACATTGAACCTGGTTGAGAGAAGAAAGTGTCAAAATTCATGCTAAATGCTTACTTTGCTCACCACTAATTATACGCTAGTTATTGCTAATTAGTCCTGTTTTTTCTGAAGACCACATTAATCTCACTTTTTTGCAGACATCAACGAATGCGAGCAGCCGGAAGTGGCTGCACAATGCGCCGGCGGTTGTGAGAATACGCACGGCTCTTATCGCTGCATACCGGCGCTGAATACACCAGAAAATGGCGCAGAGGCGACCAATGAAGTTGAAGAAGTGGAGGAAGCTGTCAAAGAAGTGGACGAAGTAGAAACAAAAGTCGAAAGTGAGCCCAATGCGGAAGAAGAAAGTGAAGACGATCAGGGCATACGGCGCATTTCCGAAAGTGGCCCTATCTGTCCGGCCGGCTATCGCGCGGGCGGCGAGAACTCAGACAATTGCGTAGATATTGACGAGTGCGCTGAGGGCACAAGCGGCTGTGAACACTGCCTGAACACCGATGGTTCGTACGAGTGCACCTGCCCCGGCGGTTATGATCTTGCCGAAGACGAACGCACTTGTGTCGACATCAACGAGTGTGACGTTATCGTAGAGAATGAAGACGATGCGGCGGCAGCGCCTACTAAACTGTGTACCGGTGGTTGTGAGAATACGATTGGCTCGTTTATTTGTACTTGTGGCGCTAATGAGCATCTGCTCGAGGATCAACGTACTTGTGTGGCGGACACCTGTCAAGATTTGAATAATCCACAACTGAATAAGACACGTTGCGCCCACCAGTGTGTTGATTTGCCGAGTGGCGTTTTTGAATGCGTTTGCCCAGCGGGTTACAAGTTGAGTGATGACTTACACAACTGCGTGGTGGCTGAGAGCGTATGCACCGTGGCGGGCGGCTATGAAAGTTGTGCGCCCGGCGTGTGTGTGCCGAGTGAGGATAACAGCGCCTTTAGCTGCGAATGCCCGTCGGGTTATGTGTTCGAGACGAATCACTGTCAAGATATCGACGAATGTGCTAATGGTATGCACGAGTGTTCACACGAGTGCTTCAACAATTTAGGTTCGTATCAGTGTGGCTGCCCGTTGGGCTTCGTTTTCGTCGAGGGCAGTAACGAACATGTCTGCGCTGATGTCGATGAGTGTGCAGCGACACCGGATGTTTGTGGTGCTCTGAATTGCGTTAATAAACCCGGCGGTTACGTCTGCTTATGTGCCGACGGTAGCGAACCTGAGGCCGAGAGTGGCGCTTGTCATATCGCCGATCCCTGCGAAGCGCATCAGTGTTCACACCAATGTATTGCTGAAGGTGTGGGCTTCAAGTGCATCTGTCCGGAGGGTATGTCATTGGCTGATGATGGCTTACAATGTGCGTACAAAGATGTTTGCACTGAGCAAAATAATGGCTGCGAACATATTTGCAAGTCGGAGGAGGATGGTGCTTGTGCCTGTCACAGCGGTTATGAATTGGCTGCTGATGGCAAATCGTGTATGGACGTCGACGAATGTGAGATCGGAAATGGTGGTTGCCATCAGGTTTGCAAGAATTTTGCAGGTGGGTACGATTGCGCCTGCGAACTGGGCTTTGAGTTTCTCGATGGTCCGCTCAAATCGTTTTGCTTCGATGTGGACGAATGCGCTTTGGGGTTGCATAATTGCGACGCTGGTACGCTTTGCGAAAATCTCAATGGCTCGTACACTTGCATATGTCCGCCTGGCTTTGCATTGGGTTTGCCGCCGGTTTATGCTTCGCTGCGCGCGTTACTCTCATCCATGCAGCCGGCTAGCTCATTTGCCAAAACTTCATCTATCATGTCAACACCAACCATTTCAAAGACACAAAATTCATCACCATCATGCTTAGATATCGACGAATGCTCCATTTCGAACGGAAATTGCTCACATTTCTGCATGAATTTTCCCGGCAGCTTCCAGTGCTCCTGTCCGCCTGGCTTTACGCTAAGCTCGGTAGATAATCGCACTTGCTTGCTGGTCAATGCTTGCTTACAGGACAATGGTGGTTGCACGCATGCGTGTGACTTCGCACCCGGTGTGGGTGTGCGCTGCCACTGTCCTACCGGCTATGCTTTGGCTGCTGATGCGCACACATGTCTGGACATCGACGAATGCGCACGCGCAAATGGTGGTTGCCGGCAGCGCTGTTACAATACACCTGGCAGCTTTGAGTGTGCTTGTAGCGCGGGTTATGAATTGTCGCCGAATGGTCTCGACTGTGTCGATATCGACGAATGTGCCAATGGTTTTGGTAACTGTACTTTTGTTTGCGTCAATCTTCTAGGTTCTTACGAATGCGGCTGCGAGGGCGGCTTCCAGTTAGGTGAGGATCGTCGTACCTGCATAGACGTCGATGAATGTGCGCTGGGCAGACACGACTGCTCGCACGATTGTGTAAATGTGGAAGGCGGTTATGAATGTATTTGTCCGGAGGGCTATCTGTTGGGTGAAAACAAAGCGACTTGTTTGGATGTGGATGAGTGCATTGCCAGCGATCATGGTTGCAGTCACGGTTGCGACAATAAATTGGGCAGTTACGAGTGCACATGTCCTGTAGGTCACACATTGGCGGCGGATAAACGGAACTGCATTGCAACAACTCCGTTGGAAGTTGATGTGCGCACCGATGAGCTCGATACACTGGACACCGCTATAATAGATGTCTGTCTACGCGATAATGGCGGCTGCTCACATATTTGTAATCCAGAAACGGGTTGTTCTTGTCCTAGCGGACTCGAGCTCTCCGTAGACGGCAAGACTTGCGTGGATATTGATGAATGTGCCTACAATAATGGCGGTTGTGCGCAGCTATGTCATAATACCGCTGGTGGCTTCCAATGTCTTTGCTCGGATGGCGTAACTCCCGACGATGGTGTAAGTTGTGTGACAATTTGTCCGCCTGGCTTTGCTGTGAGCTCAGTGAACCCAAACCAGTGTGTGGATATTGACGAATGCGCTACTCCCGGCGTTTGTCAGTATAGCTGTCTGAATACCAACGGCTCCTACGAGTGTGTGTGTCCTCCAGGTTATGCGCTCCGCAATGGTCGCGAATGTGAGGATGTCAACGAGTGTTTGCTGGACAACGGTGGCTGTGTCGGCGGTGAATGCATTAATCATATTGGCAGCTTTCAGTGCAAGTGCTCGCTGGGCTACCGTTTGGCCAGCGATCGTCGCACATGCGAGCGTTTGCTTGAGTCACGCGATCAATGTACACCCTTCACTGCGCCGGCTAACGGTGACTTCCATTGCACGAAATATCGCCACAAGCGCAAGCATTTCTATAATACGCGCTGCAAAGTGTGGTGCAACCAGGGTTACCGCCTGGAGGGACCCACCCAACGTTTTTGCAATGCTTCCGGTCAGTGGGATGACTTTGAAAGCCGTTGTCTGCGTAAGTATTTTCAGCAGTAGTTACAAGATGTATATTGACATTTCCGCCGTTTTACAGCTACTACTTGCCCCCGTCTACACCAACCGATTAATGGCGAGATTGTACCCGCTGCCTGCACAGCTAGCAATGCAGTCATTGGTGAACGCTGTCAGCTGCGTTGTCAGCCCGGTTATGTGCCCATAGGCTTGAGCGTTGCCATCTGCACCGCGGAACTGACTTGGTCACCCAATGCCACCTTCGAGTGTGTGCCGTTGGCGAGATCTCCATTGCTACCTACTTTGCCTGTTATTGGTGCTCAGCCACGTCTACCTTCCGTTGGCGTCGACGACTTTTTCCATAGACCGATATTACCACAAGTGAGACCACCAACTGGTTTTGGTAGTTCCGTTGCTTCACAACGTCCCTACATTAAATGTCCGCAAAATACCACCGTTTTTCTGGCCGATGGCGCCACTACCGCCCACATTATTTTGCAAAAACCCATCACTAATATGGATTACCGTTACATTGAGTCTGCGCCGGCTTGGACGCGCAATATGCAAGCTCATTTAGGTGCTGGTCAACATATAGTGACATTCCGCGGTCAAGATCCCATTTCGGGTAGACGCGCCAGATGTCGCACAATCATCAAAGTGGAGCGTGCTGTTTCGCCTAGCGTGAATTTCTGTACGCGTTCCTTCGAGGTATCGTTGAGTCCGAATCAATTGCAACGCTCGGTGGTGTGGGAAGAACCGCGCTTCGAAAGCACACTGGGTCCACTGAAAAAACTCTATAAATCAAGGGTAAGTATGCAACAGTTGTAAAAGTGTATGTTGTATATGGACTTATTATCTGTTGTTACAGATACCCGGCGAACTCTTTAAAGCTGGCATACACCCGGTATACTATGAGGCAACTAATAAGCAAGGCATTACCGCCCGTTGTGAATTCCAAATTCTTGTGAAAGGTGAGCGCTTTATATATATTTTCTATCATTGAACTAAAAAATGCTCTTTCTCATTAGAAGCCAACTCCGCGGCCAGCAATTCCTTGTCTACATTTAACCCGAGCTACCCAACAGCAGTGCCCGCTGCTCAGTTGGCACCCGCACCTTTAATGCGTCCACCCCCTCCACGGGGCTTACAGGCGAAATTACTACCCGGTCATGAGTCGTTTGTGATGTGCCCCGGTCGTGCCCCGGTTAAGGTTACCGACGCCCAATCTGTAAGTTATTTTTATCCCGAATGGCTGATTCGTGTACGCTACACTTGGCATAAACGACCTGCATGAATTTAAACGCCGCAAACTTTGCTTGCTCTAGTGTTGTTGCTTTTCTAATCTCATACGCTACCGAATGCATTTATTCGATTATTATCTTAATTATATTTTATAATGAACAGGTGACTTTAGAATACGGCTGCGTCTTGAAAAATATACGCCGTGGATCGCCGCGTCGTCACGCCCACCGCCGTTTGATCGCCACAAATTGGTCCGATTTCACTGCCTTCTAAACGAAGTAGTAACTTAAGTTCGAACCTTTTATAATGGAATTTATATTTTGTACTTACTCGTAGTTAAGTCAGCGTTGGCCAGTAAAGTGTATTTAAACCAAAACAGCTTTTGTATTTTAATCTTAACTTTGTATATGTAATCATACAGTTTGTATTCAATAAAGAGAATAATCATATTGAAAATGTACTTAAGAAACGGTGGTTCATTTTGAAAAACATTGGATTCCCTTGATCTCGCAAGCGATCTCCAGGTGGATCTCCGAAAATCTGACGGTGAAAAATGTTTTTATTAAAATAGTTGAATTATTATCGAGAAACGATATTTGTTTTTGTAAAAAAAAATTTATGCTCAGGAAAGTCTTAATAAATCGAATTATAATCTAAAATCTTATTATAGGGTGGTCGAAAAAGTATTTTTGTATTTCTAATCAAGTGTCAGCATATTTTGTTTTATATTTATAATGAACCAAATATGTACCATTTTGGTCTACCACTTTTTGCCAGGTTCCCGCCAGAGACATTATTCCATCAGTGTAACACTTTTCTGGTTTCTCGGCGAAAAACTGCGAAAAGTAGTTTTCACAGGCTTCTCTTAAAGCCAACTTTACTCCATTAAGGGAGTTCTGCATTGACCGAAACAAATGGTAGTCCGATGGTGCAAGGTAAGGGGTAAATGGTTGATGCATCAAAACTTCCCAGCCAAGTGCTCCCAGTTTTTGCCGAGTCATCAAAGATGTGTGTAGTTTAGCGTTGTCCTGATGGAAGACGAAGCCCGTTCTGATGATTAGTTCTGGATTTTTTTCGATTGCTTGCTTCAATCTGATCAGTTGTTGACAAATAAAATGGAGAATCAGCACAACCTTTCGAGAAGTCAATCCTGGCTTAGTAATCATTTGTTGAGCTTAAGCCATGATCTTATTGGCACATTATTGCGGTATTTGGTCCACTTTTCGTCTCCTGTTACCATTCGCTTCAGAAATGGTTCGATTTCATTTCGCTTCAGCAAAGAATCGCAGATGTTAATTCGGTTCATTAAAATTTTCATAGACAACTCAGGTGCTGACCAAACATCAAGCTTCTGTTGTAGCCAGCCTTTTTGAAATGGTTCAAAACCATTTGACAATGAATGTTAAGTTTCTTAGAGATGTCATGGCTGTTTATGTGACGGTTCCAGTCAATCTTTTCTATAATTTCATCGACTTTTTCAACGATAGGTCAACCAGAGCGAGATGCATCTTTCACATCGAAATTTCCAGAACGGAAGCGAGCGAACCATTGTTGTGCTACACGAACTGATACAGCATCGTCTCCATAAACTTCACACATTTCATTGCTGGCTTGCGTGGCATTCTTCTCTTTTTTATACAAAAGTTTCAAAACACAGCGAATTTATTCATTATAGTAATTATAGATTTTCTATAATTCTAATATTACAATATTTTTCCTAACAACATTTTACTGTCAAACTTTGGAAAACCATTTCTAATTCCTTTTATTGCGAGTTGTTTTTTAATGAGGCAGGTGAGAAACCCAACGCACAACCCAGGGGAGGGATGATTCGCTTTCTCACTTTAGCTCGCCTTCAAACGGATGCTTTTTGGCTACCCAGAAGATGCTGGTCTAAGACCGAAAGTCGTAAGCTACTTGAGCCAAATTGTAAAATAATCGTTTCTGACCACTTCCAAGTGAATGACGCTCAGAGAACTGTACTCATTTGCGTAAACTTCTACATATGGCTCCATCCTCCCATGGCTTTGTATATATAGCTTATGTATTAAGTTCTTTTGCTAGTCAATTATTCCTCGAAATTTTGCACTGTTATTTCATGACAAGTAGACTTTAACACCATTATTGTTATTCAATCACACATCATTTGTGTTGATTGGGTAATTTTGGAACACCGCTAGTACTATGTAGCTAACCCGAAAAGTGTTTCGAACTAATCGCGATATTAATCTGAATTATTTGTATGTATTTCAGCATATATTATATTTTGAACAAACTATTGTTGGTAGATCTGCACACTATTCTAAAGCTTTATTGTATGTACATGCTTTATGACATATAGTATTTACCCAATCTTTTCCAGTTTTGTTACGAAGACATATCATATTAGCTACATGCATGGGGTGAAGGAAGGATTGACCCGACTTTCTAATTATCATAAAAAGATTCTCTCCAAACTTCAATACTAAATCTCACAGATTCACCGATGTTTGCGGTAAATAGTCAGCCATAGTATGATAGAGAGTACGAGTATTATCATTTATTTGCTATACACACATATTTTCATTTTACATATCTATCCATAAGACTTATTTCCTTTCACTCAAAAGTATGTTAACTAAATTTTTCTTATCTTTACCAAAAATCATGTAACATACTTTTAGGCGCCACGAAATTGGTTGATTTGTTAGCTTCGCTTATCTATGAAATGAAGTATAAGATTTATTTCGTGTTTACATTTATATATATGTATATATATATACATAAAATACATATGTAAATGTATGAGTGTAAATGTTGCGGAAAATTGCATCAGCTTTTCTACTCGTATAAACAAAAACAAACCATCAAACCTTTATATAGCTATTAAGTCTTGCGAGCTTCTTAATTGTCACGTTTGTACTACATATATGTCTATAAACATACATACATATATGTATGAATATGTATCCATATGTGTATACTTCAAGTTTACAGGTTTAATCTTTCGCTTATTTATTCTTTGGGCGAATACTTTGTTAACTGTGTGGCTAATTGCAGAAGTATTTGGACCGGCAGAAAAATGTTTGTTGGAAGTGCTTTAAATATACATATCTATGTATGCACGCATGTAAATATGTACGCATATATACAGATATTCATATATGTACGTATGTTATCAATAGAGTTCATTAATCCTTCATTGTTTAGTATTATCTGTTGTTTGCTATTATTAAAAGGTATACACTTTAAATAGTGCATGCAAAGATAATTAATAATAATTAGTATTAAAAAATATATATGATTAGAATACACTTTTATAAATAAAATTAACAATAAATAAATATACTTTTTATAGATTTTTTATGTATATTTATTTACATGCGTACATTGAGAATAAGGGTGTCTTATCAACATACATATAATTTGAAAAAAAAACTAAAATCTCTAAGCTGTTCTGAATATAACATCATTCAAATGGCCTCCACGAATTCTTTTTTAATAGCGAATTCGCTGAACCCAATTTTCGAATACTTTGTCCACGAAATTAAATCGTCGTTCAATATTGACTTCTAATGCTTGAAGAGTCTGGTTTAACACCAAAGATCAATGAGTTCAAATAAACCTACAAGAAGTAGTCTAATGATGTTAAAACACAACTTCTTGGAAGCCTTTCAATGCCACAATTTCTTAAAATAATTGAATCACCAAACTTTTCTCGCAATAATTCGGTTTTTGCATGGGTTGCGTGGCACGAAGCGCCGTCTTGTTGGAACCATATGTTGTCAAGATCAACTGCTTCCAACTGCGGCCATAAAAAGTTGGCTTTCATCGCTCTATGCCGGTCTCCATTGACAGTAACGATGTCACCAACTTAATTTCTAAAGGAAAACGGACCGATAATTCCACTAGGCCAAAAACCACACCAAACTGTCAATTTAGGTGAATGTAATAGTTGTTCATGAATAATTTGTGGATTTTCTTCGCACCAGAGTCTATAGTTTTTTTTATTTACCGCACCACTCACATGAAAGTGAGCCTCATCGGTGATGATTTTCTTAAAAAAATCGTTATCGTTTTCAAGTTGTTCCAAGGCAAAATCAGCAAATTCATGACATTAACGGTGGTCCAATGGCATCGGTTCTTGAGTGAGAACAATTTTATATGGATGCAAGCTGAAATCCTATATCAAAAATCGTCAGATTATGCTTTGAGACCAATTCCCCAAATTCTTGCCGCTTCTTGCCTTTATGCCCCAATTCTTGAGAACGTCTTCATATCGACAAATTGTGGTTTTTAACTACACATGCCTGAACGGCAGCAATATTTTCTTTACTTCGAGCGGTTATTGGCACTCGGACATTAAGTGAAGAAGATGTATGCTCGAAATGTTCAATTGGACGAACAGTGAGTACAGGTGGACGCTTATTGCAACCCTAAAATGGCAAAAGCGCACGAAAAATTGCAATTGTAGAAGAATTACTTTGATAAAATTCTTTTAATAATTTCTAAACGTTGTTCTTGTGTATATTTTTCCATGATGAAATTGTAAACATTGGTGAATATAATGCAAAAAAAATTTTCAGTTCATGACAAACTAAAAATGGCCGAACCGACACTTAGAAATAATATCATCCCTATTGGAAATATAAACTTATACATATGTAAATGACATAAAAGATTATTAGGATCCTAAGGGACACATCTACTGTGACCTGAAAAATTTTAATCGCTTTTTCACTCCACACACTAAAAGTTTGAATCGATAACTAATTCGCTTTATTTGAAGTTTCTATATAAAGAAAAGAAAGAATGCCACGCAAGCCACCAATGAAATTTGTGAAGTTTATGGAGACGATACTGTATCAGTTTGTGTAGCACAACAATGGTTCGCACGCTTCCGTTCGGAAAATTTCAATGTGAAAGATGCACCTCGCTCTGGTTGACCTATCGTTGAAAAAGTCAATGAAATTATGGAAAAGATGGACCGTCACAAAAGCAGCCATGATATTTCTAAGGAACTTAGCATTCAACCGTTTGATGTTGGATACAAAAAGAAGGTCGATGTTTGGGTACCACATGAATTGCTTGTGAAAAATTTAAGTGATCAAATTAATATCTGCTATCCTTTGCCGAAACGAAATGAAAGCGAACCGTTTCTGCAGCAAAGGGTAACAGAAGATGAAAAGTGGATCAAATACGACAATAATGTGTAAAAAAAATTCTGGCCCAAGCGCGGTGAAACTAAATAATGACGCCTCGAAAGGTTATGCTGAGTGTTTAGTGGGATTGGAAAGGAATCATCCACTATGAGCTGTTTGATTCTTCATTTTATTTGTCAACAACTGATGAGATTCGAAAAAAAACGGCGAGAACTGATCAACAGACAGGACTTTGTCTTCCATCAGGACAACGCTAGACCACACACATCTTTGATGATTCGCCAAAAAATGGGAGCACTTGGCTGGGAAGTTTTGATGCATCCACCGTATAGCCCTGACCTTGCACCATCGGACTCCCATTTGTTTTGGTCAATTTAGAACTTCCTTAATAGAGTAAAGTTTACGTCAAGTGAAGCCTGTGAAAATTACTTGTCGCAGTTTTTTGCCGTAAAAACATAAAAGTTTTATACTGATGGAATAATGTCTCTGGCGGAAAAATGGAAAATAGTGGTCGACCAAAATGGTACATATTTGGTTCATTAAAGTTTATTACTAATATAAAAAAAGTAAGTGGAGGTTTGATTAGAAATACGAAAATATTTTTCCAATATATCTTCGAACTGATAGTGTCAATCTTGACAAATTTTGCGAAGCTTATGGCGTTGCCTCGGGCAATTAGATATGCCAAATTTTTCTTCTTTACTGGCTTAGAAACCGCTTACGCGGTTATAGCCAAGATAACAACAGCAAAATTACGGAGTTTAATTTCCTCGAACACTTTAAGCTGCCATATCTTAAACCCAAAGTGGTCGGTAGCAAGTGAGCCTCCAAAGAACTCTTGGAGAGCAAAGAACGTGTACGAGATTTCAGAACGCTACACAGACGAATGGATAAGCGGACATGGTTAAATAGAAACAAGCATTACTTAAACATACTCGATAAATTTAAACATGGATTCACCATCAGAATACAAATTATTAAAAAATCGGTGAACGTATAAATCTATATTACCTCAAGCGGCATGTTTTGTTTAACTTCGAAATTATATTTAACTGCCAGTAATTTAAACGAAGTCAGTAGATCATTTTATTTAAAATTTCCATGTTTTTCCCTGTCATTGATAACGTAGAACTGACAACTGTTGATTGACAGAAGATTTTTGCGTCGTCATTCCGGGAGTGGTAATGCTCATTAAGTTAGGCCTTAGTCCAGATGTTTGTTTGACCGCAATGAAATCTACAAAAAATTATTAAATTAAATTACGTAAAAATGCATTAAAATATTTTCCATAAATTGTTTCGCTAGAGTTTTCTACTGGCGGTTATATAAGAATAGAAGGGCTTGTTCTCTAATTGTGGTCTTATATAGAAAGGAGAGAGAGTTGGATCAAATGCAATGGTACATATTTGACACTTATTAATGTAATATAGGTTCTAAGCTTTTTGTTATTTTTATTAACAGGTAGACTGACAAGTTTCAATCACTCAAATCAATTTCTTTGTTCGACCATCAAGAACTATGCACCGGTCATGAGAGTGTTCGAACTTATCAAAACCTTTTTTGTGCCAAGTTTTATTTTTCGCTTCAAAAAAGGTTATTTTCTTGGCGATTATTGCTTTATAGTCCCTAATTTCCTTTCAGCTAGCATTTTCTTGAAGATTGCGATCAGAAAACGCCTGGGCGCCAAGTTCGGAAAACTCGCGAGAAATGCTATGCTCAATTCATATAATTTGCCTATCGATTTTATGTGTTTTTGAGTTTTTGACTCGTCTTTTCTTGTTATCACAGCAAATGCTTTATTCGTAATTGAAAACAATCATTTATTTAGTTTCTTGAAATTTGAATTTGCAACCAATAACTAACGGAAGTTTTTATATTTTTCAGTTAAAGTATAGCGCCAGCTCGACTTAAGCCTATTCCACTGCATTGGTAATTATACGATGAGTCGATTTGAGATTATTAATGCGTAAAATATTTTTTATTGCCTCCATAACTTAATTTTGTAAGCTTCTTCTTAGCATATGAGAATCACTAAGATGCATAAATAAATATTTTTATGGGTCGCTCTGCATTTTTCAGTCTTTAAAAGTTCGAAATAGTGGCTACGTGCTTCAAGAAACATAGACAAACGCGGAGTAGTAAAATCAAGCCTCCAACCACTTCCGCTTGGGGTTTTCGAAACAAATTTTTTACTGAGGTATTTTGATTAATAGAAGATTGTTAATATCAATAATAAATTGCATCAGCTGAAACTTTTGCTTACAGTATTACATCTACAAAGTGTATACCATCACCTAAAATGCAAAATAATGTATCATTAAGAAATCGAAATTGAGTTTTGTATTGCTTACGATTCACTACATCATATTACATAATTTCAGCTTTCGATATAACCAATATAACGGGTGATTTTTTTGAGGTTAGGATTTTCATGCATTAGTATTTGACAGATCACGTGGGATTTCAGACATGGTGTCAAAGAGAAAGATGCTCAGTATGCTTTGACATTTCATCATGAATAGACTTACTAACGAGCAACGCTTGCAAATCATTGAATTTTATTACCAAAATCAGTGTTCGGTTCGAAATGTGTTTCGCGCGCGTGTTTTGTTCAGCGATGAGGCTCATTTCTGGTTGAATGGCTACGTAAATAAGCAAAATTGCCGCATTTGGGGTGAAGAGCAACCAGAAGCCGTTCAAGAACTGCCCATGCATCCCGAAAAATGCACTGTTTGGTGTGGTTTGTACGCTGGTGGAATCATTGGACCGTATTTTTTCAAAGATGCTGTTGGACGCAACGTTACGGTGAATGGCGATCGCTATCGTTCGATGCTAACAAACTTTTTGTTGCCAAAAATGGAAGAACTGAACTTGGTTGACATGTGGTTTCAACAAGATGGCGCTACATGCCACACAGCTCGCGATTCTATGGCCATTTTGAGGGAAAACTTCGGACAACAATTCATCTCAAGAAATGGACCCGTAAGTTGGCCACCAAGATCATGCGATTTAACGCCTTTAGACTATTTTTTGTGGGGCTACGTCAAGTCTAAAGTCTACAGAAATAAGCCAGCAACTATTCCAGCTTTGGAAGACAACATTTCCGAAGAAATTCGGGCTATTCCGGCCGAAATGCTCGAAAAAGTTGCCCAAAATTGGACTTTCCGAATGGACCACCTAAGACGCAGCCGCGGTCAACATTTAAATGAAATTATCTTCAAAAAGTAAATGTCATGAACCAATCTAACGTTTCAAATAAAGAACCGATGAGATTTTGCAAATTTTATGCGTTTTTTTTTTTTAAAAAAGTTATCAGGCTCTTAAAAAATCACCCTTTATAACCAATATTTAACCAAAACTAGTATTTTTTTCAATATGCGTAGTTTCTATTATATCGTTTTTCCTTTGCCTGCAGATTTTCGATATCTGATGTTACGATATTTTGCAGTTTAGATGCCAATAAGTAGGCATATAGGTATATACAAAAGAATCTTGGTAGTAGCTTTTGACGAAGTATAGGGTGATTTTTTAAGAGCTTGATAACTTTTTTTAAAAAAAAACGCATAAAATTTGCAAAATCTCATCGGTTCTTTATTTGAAACGTTAGATTGGTTCATGACATTTACTTTTTGAAGATAATTTCATTTAAATGTTGACCGCGGCTGCGTCTTAGGTGGTCCATTCGGAAAGTCCAATTTTGGGCAACTTTTTCGAGCATTTCGGCCGGAATAGCCCGAATTTCTTCGGAAATGTTGTCTTCCAAAGCTGGAATAGTTGCTGGCTTATTTCTGTAGACTTTAGACTTGACGTAGCCCCACAAAAAATAGTCTAAAGGCGTTAAATCGCATGATCTTGGTGGCCAACTTACGGGTCCATTTCTTGAGATGAATTGTTGTCCGAAGTTTTCCCTCAAAATGGCCATAGAATCGCGAGCTGTGTGGCATGTAGCGCCATCTTGTTGAAACCACATGTCAACCAAGTTCAGTTCTTCCATTTTTGGCAACAAAAAGTTTGTTAGCATCGAACGATAGCGATCGCCATTCACCGTAACGTTGCGTCCAACAGCATCTTTGAAAAAATACGGTCCAATGATTCCACCAGCGTACAAACCACACCAAACAGTGCATTTTTCGGGATGCATGGGCAGTTCTTGAACGGCTTCTGGTTGCTCTTCACCCCAAATGCGGCAATTTTGCTTATTTACGTAGCCATTCAACCAGAAATGAGCCTCATCGCTGAACAAAACACGCGCGCGAAACACATTTCGAAACGAACACTGATTTTGGTAATAAAATTCTATGATTTGCAAGCGTTGCTCGTTAGTAAGTATATTCATGATGAAATGTCAAAGCATACTGAGCATCTTTCTCTTTGACACCATGTCTGAAATCCCACGTGATCTGTCAAATACTAATGCATGAAAATCCTAACCTCAAAAAAATCACCCGTTATATTGTTCAGAAATTGGTGTCATTTTAAAGTGATCGGTCATTATTTTCTAACAATGGCATTAGTGTTAAGAAATACAAAGTTATTGTTTAGACGTATTCATATTGTTTTTACTTATTTAATATACATATAGTAAGTCGTTATTTGGCAAAAACTTCAAGTTAGTGAAGCCCGCTCTCACAATTTGGAACAATTAAAGCTCTCCCTACATAAAACTCGGTTTAGCCAAATATATTACTTTTACGTAATGTTCTTGAGTAGAAAAAAGTATTTTACTACGGACAGCTGCGTATAAATAAACTCCGCTCAGATCCTCGGCTTATATACTAATGTGATCAAATTGAAAGGTGAATATTGTATATTTCATCCCTTCAAAGTGATCCCCTGCCGCTCCAATACACTTATGTCAACGAATTTTCGAGTCATCATAGCACTTGGAAAAATCCTCTGTCGTGTTGGCAAGCAGAGCCTACTTCGATAAAGCTTTTCTATCCTCAATCGAGTCAAAACGGTGTTATCGGAGTGGTCAGGTGAGTTTGCTGAATAGCCAGAAGTTACACGAAGATAACATAAATCAGGCGAATGCGTGGCTGCGACACGATATTAGCTGAAAATGTGGCGAAATTATCACGAATAACCAATATAGTATGAGATGGTGCATTATCGCACATCTTTGTTCAATAAATTCAGACATAGTAAAAATCGAAGAATTCACGACGCGTATCTCAAATACTAATTAATATTTTGACGTGAAATTCAGCATAGATGACGCTAACAGTACTACCAACTTACAGAAAAAAATAACCGATTCAAGAAACAAGTTCATATCTAGGAAACCAGCGAATAAATTACAGAATTGAATTGAGGTTTCAAAAACAGAGGCCTTTTGACTTTTCTGTTTATTTCTAGAACAATTTTGGGCGGAATTCAGAAAGTTGCAAGGTTTTTGAAGCAAAGATTTTACAACATTTCTGTGGGCTTATATTATTAAAGCGGTATTCAGAAGGACTTCATACGAACTTCTTGAAATTTAACAACAGATATAGTAAGTCAGATATTTATAATTTTTTAAAAAAAGCTTAATATAACGCGTTTTTCAATAGGGACGCTACAAAGGCAGACCAATTCAATGAAAGGACCAAAGAATTTTTCACTGAAAAACTGTGTTCTTTAATGAGAGATATATAGAAAATAAGAAAACATATATAATATTTTTACACACTGTTAAAATAATTGGCAAATTCTTACCACAATAATCTATTTTGAACCGTTTTCTCCAAATAAACAAAATAACAAAATCAAATAAAATTCCAGTTTAAAATCAGCTGATATACTCGTTTGTAGCTCTGTCGTTTTGGACCCCCAGCAGCAGCATTTTTTTGCAACGTAATTGCTTCAAATAATTTCGACAACCTGTTTTTGTTTTGATCTATAAAATTCTAGCTTAAAATCAGCTATTCAAAATATGTTTTTGTTGTGATAACAACGCGCAGCTCACCTTTGCGTCACATGTGCAAAAACAAAAACGCGCTGTCTAAATTTGCGATACAGATTTAACGAATGAGATTGAAAGCTGCTAGTTGTTGTGCAATTAAAATTCTCTGTTTTAGTTTTACACAACTAAACAAGTACAAAAATATACAGTAAATATATAATAATATAATATATTTTGGAGTAAATTTGCTTTACAACTGGAAAACAGGGTATATGTTTCTTAAAATAAAAAAGGGAGTAATCTTAAAAATTGAGCTTTTAATATTAATATATTCTGGTAGAAATAAAATAAAATAAAATAAAATAAAATAAGAGTCAGCAAAAATCCTCTTGCAGGTAAAAAAAAAGAGTTTTTTTTAGATTTTTTTCAACAGATATTTTCTTTAATAAATAAGTAATTAATAAAAAAGAAATTATTTAACAGAATTTTGTAACAATTGATTAATTTTGAAAAATTTTGGATTACCTTGATACCGTAGCCGATATTCAGGATGACCTCTAGAAAAACGTGCCTGAAGGCGAAAAAGATTTTTCTTCTCATCTCAAAACCAAAAACCCAGAAATTACACTTCGAATATACGAATATAGACAATGGTCGAAGGACTAGTTAAAATTTTGATTTTTGACAAAATGTCAGGATCTCAAAAAAGTTACTTTTTGTGAAAAAATTTACAACAGAGTGCCTTAATGGGTTACATGGGTTTGATGGCTTCAAAAAATCAATATTTTTCATTGGCTTATTCAATTCTGTAACGTCTCTGAAATATTAGCAAAATGTTGAAGTTCATCCAAGTAATAGTTTTCGAGATACAGTATTGAAAAGTTACGACCTCGAGCTCAGCTATCTACTAACCTAAACGCGTTTTTTTTCGAAACAGTGTTTCCTAAGTCGGTTGTCAAAAATTCTGGTAAACTACTAAACCGTTCTTTATCATTTTAATTTATTTTATTTTAATTTTTTGTAAAAACGTCTGCAAAAATACAATTTTCAATTTCTTGTTTTTTCCTTTTTTATGGTTTTAATAACAATACGTATCCTTTTATTATTACTTCGGGTGATTTGTAAGAAGTTTTGCTGTACAAGGTATGGGCCGATTTTTTAATATTTTTTTTTTTGAAATTGTCAAACTGTGTTTTTTTTTGGGATTATAAAGGAATTCTATAAATTTCAAAATTTGGCCGATGAAACCCATGTACTCTCTTAAAAAGTTAAAGTAATTATCAAAAATTTGATTCCATTGTTCATCATCTCACAAATATATTTACGGAGGTCTTACCAATAAAGTTTTAAGTGGATTGGTCCAGCCGTTCCGAAGAAATTTTCATCAATGACTCTGGAAACAACTTTTCGAAATAATGTTGTAATATCATATTGCGGGAGCCTTTTACATATACGCACATATCTTCGCAATTATTTTCCGGATCAGCTTTAAATATATTCTCAAGTATGTGTACATTCGATATATATAGGGTGGGCCATATACAATTTTAAATTTAAAGATAGGGTGTAAAAGATTGAGTGTAGCGTTTGCTGTATGGCACGTAGCGCCATCGTGCTGGAACCAAATGTTGTTCAAGTCTTCCTCTTCAATTTGCTTGAAGAAAAATTCGGTTTGGTTCGCGATTTCGCTCACCATTGATGGTTACGGTGGTTCCTTCTTTATTTTCGAAGAAAAATGGCCGATGATTGCACTAGACCAAAATCCGCATTACGAGTATACAGTGACTCGTGCTGGGTGCATTGGCTTCTCGACGATTACGTGCGGGTTTTCTGTGCCCCAAATGCGACAACTCTGCTTGTTAACATAACCATCAAGATGGAAATGAGCCTCGTCCGAAAAGATGATTTTTCGGTAAAATTGACCATCCTCGGTCAAACGATCTTCTGCCCAATATTTCAATATGTCCCAGTTTTCTTCTAGTGAATAGTGACCCATTTCGTAAATTTTAGACTTTTTACTGAATACCTGTCACTTTCCGAATGGTATTTGACGTTTCCAATGTCGAAATATAGATAATTCAAATTTAAAACGTTAGATGGCCCACCCTATATATATGAAAAAATCGAGTTTTTGAGTTTCACAAGGATATAACTGCTTAAATTTCAAATTACGAGAAGAGAAAACAAACACATTTTTTCTCATTTATAGTATGTGAAAAATGTACAGTTAGGAATACATAGTAGCTCATTATAATATGAGGAGCTAAAATTTGTAGGTTTTTTTCTTGAAATTTTTCATTTAATATATTTATTTTTTGTCAAATCTGTCCAAAAACGACGCAGCCTAATATGTAGATATTTATAAACATATGTACTTGTCTGGTAGACAAAATAATAACGGAATACAAATACTTTCACTTATAATCATGCGACAGATTTGGGCCGCGTTTTTGTGCCGCTTTTCGACCACATTTTACTTTTTAAGTGAGAAGCCTGCTTTCAACTGCTCCTGTTCACCTTTTGGTGGATTTTCGTTTTAGTTAAACTATTTTTGCAACACTTTCGTAAGACTTTTTCAACACTCACTATTTTAGCGCTTACAAATTGGGCACGCATAGCTGCTTTGCCACACACAAATACACTATACAGCGTTGTGCCGCAACCGCACTTAGTATTATAGTATGTATACAATATAAAAAACAAAATATACATATATAAATATATATGTCTGTATGTTTTAGCTATAAACTGGTGATAACCTTTGCAGTGCACGATGGTAGATAACCAGCTCTTGGCTGCAAGCTCTGATCATGCTAAAATCTATTTAAGCGCGTGCTCGCTTCGCATAAGACTTCAGTTCTCGAAAGAAGACTTGTACAGTAGTATCTGTGAGTGACGCGCGCGTGCGCTTTAGCGGTTACTTTTTCTCAAATAAATCTTCAACGCAATTGTGATTTGTGTAAAGTTGAATTCTTGCAATAAAAATTTTATTTGTGTGTGCAAAAAAGCTTACATTGATTGTGTCAAACTTTGAGAATATGCCAAATATCTGAAGACTAGTGAAAATTTTTTAAAAACTGTGTTTGGTAGTTTAGAAATACTAAAAAAACATTTTTTCAAATAAAACTTCGAGCAAAATGATGGCCGAACGTCAGACGTCTTTCGACAAGGTCAGTGAGCTGCATTGCAAATTTTACTAAGATCACATAATCATAGTGAAAATAGTTTTAGAAACAGTGAATGGTACCAATTACTATTTTTTTTTTGGTATATATTCAGAGGTATAACTATATCTAACTTATATAATTTTTTGCGTCTTAAAATTTTGGTTATGTACAGGGTATGTGTCAAAAACGAAATACTCATATGTGCAATTATTGCAAAAACTGTTTCTTCTTTTTTTTTTGTATTATCAGATAGAAAAATTTATATCTCGCTTCCAACTACTTGAAAAAATATCTTGTTCCTTAGATTTTTAGGAATTGAATGCTCTACAAAAAAGGTCTGCACAATTTTTTGTAAACCCAACCATTTAAAAGATATTAGCGGTTGAAATTTGATTATTTTTGGGAATTGTTTTTTTATTTCTTATGAATTTTATAACTCAATGAAAAAAATCATTATGAATGAAGAAACTCATAGGTCTTTGGAGAGGCTTTCTTAGAGGTGTCTAGGTACCTATTTTTCCGAGTACCAAATGAAAAAAAATTTTTTTTTTAATCACCCTAATGGGTAATGTTTATTATCATTCGAAAGAACATTTTTTGGCATTTATTTCTTTAAGATTAAGATAGTTTATACGTTGAGTCCTATTTCCGATTAATCGTTCCAGCATTTCGACTAGTAAGTGGCGAATGACCCGCGTGATATTTTGTTCCAAGACCTGAATTGAAGCGGTATTGTTCACATATACTTTCAACTTTACATATTCTCAATAGGAATTGATTGATGTGATGTGTGGGAGGGGCGGATTTGGTGCCGTCTCGTTGAAACCAAATGCCGCCGAGATCACGAGCGTCAATTTCAGGCATCAAATATCGGGTATAATAGCGCTATAGCGGTTGTTATTGTTGTAACGGCAGAGTTCTACCTACTTGACAGTCCTTGGCCGGATAAAAGTCCGGATCCGTTTAGATTATATAGACCTGACTGTCGTGGGTATGGGCGAGATAACGGTCGCCATTGGCGGTTACATCAGTTTTGAAGAATTATGGACCGAGGGCTCCACCGGCCCACAAACCTCACCAAATGGCTGCTCTTCAATGTCTTCATGACGTCTAAAGTGCGACAATTTTGCTTGTTTACATACTCATTGAGCGAGAAATGGGACTCATCGTTGAACTAAATTTGAATTGAAAACGTCGAATAATCTTGGTCATTAGTTTTCAAGAGCTAATAGAGAGAAGCGATGTCGCTTGGGAAGGTCGAGCGTCTTCAGTTCTTGCCCAATCTGTATTTTGTACGCATTCAATTTAAGATCAAACAATACTCACGCGGGATCTACTCCAATCTGATTTCGACGTTTGAGAGTAGTATTTTTTGCAAAAAAAAATTAACATAAAAAACATGTTTGTATTGTTGTAATTTCACAATCACTATCGTGGAATAAAAGTTCCACAGTTTTTTACAATAAAACTTTTTTCGAATAATCCCTTGTATACCTGTAAAACATAGCAATTTTTACATTTTTATTGGCGTGGTTATAATAATATGCTCATATATGTATGCCGTACTTTGTTCTTTAACTGATGGAAGCGAATAAAAACGAATGCCAAAACTGTTGTTGTATAATGAACTTAGTTCAATATAATTATAAATTTCTAAGACGCACTGCAATAATTTCGTCAGCATGTTGTGATTAACGGTTCACAGCTTACCAAGGTCAAGATTAAGATTTTACGCGGTCTTTGCTATTGCTTCGTCATCTGCCATAGTCTGTATGTCTTCCTAAGCTAAGAGCGTGTCCGGGTTTAGTGTTGTTGTTTTTACCCTTAAAATGATAATATTAATGTAAAAAGTTTTTTTTTTAATTTAATTCATAGTTGTCACGTGTTAATGACGTCTTAAAATTATTTGGCTGATTATTTGAAAAAATTGAAAGCCACAAACTAATTTTGCTGATTACGGCTCAATCAGTTTACCAGCAGTTTATTACAAGGTAATCGGTTGGGTATTGAACCAAGCTGTTTTTTTCATGAGATTGAGTCATGTATCGAAATATATTCCTTCGAATTTCGAAATTAGGCTTACTTAAAATATTGTTATAAAATATAGTGTAGTAAAGGGTGATTTTTAAGAGCTTGATAACTTTTTTTTAAAAAAAAACGCATAAAATTTGCAAAATCTCATCGGTTCTTTATTTGAAACGTTAGATTGGTTCATGACATTTACTTTTTGAAGATAATTTCATTTAAATGTTGACCGCGGCTGCGTCTTAGGTGGTCCATTCGGAAAGTCCAATTTTGGGCAACTTTTTCGAGCATTTCGGCCGGAATAGCCCGAATTTCTTCGGAAATGTTGTCTTCCAAAGCTGGAATAGTTGCTGGCTTATTTCTGTAGACTTTAGACTTGACGTAGCCCCACAAAAAATAGTCTAAAGGCGTTAAATCGCATGATCTTGGTGGCCAACTTACGGGTCCATTTCTTGAGATGAATTGTTGTCCGAAGTTTTCCCTCAAAATGGCCATAGAATCGCGAGCTGTGTGGCATGTAGCGCCATCTTGTTGAAACCACATGTCAACCAAGTTCAGTTCTTCCATTTTTGGCAACAAAAAGTTTGTTAGCATCGAACGATAGCGATCGCCATTCACCGTAACGTTGCGTCCAACAGCATCTTTGAAAAAATACGGTCCAATGATTCCACCAGCGTACAAACCACACCAAACAGTGCATTTTTCGGGATGCATGGGCAGTTCTTGAACGGCTTCTGGTTGCTCTTCACCCCAAATGCGGCAATTTTGCTTATTTACGTAGCCATTCAACCAGAAATGAGCCTCATCGCTGAACAAAATTTGTCGATAAACACATTTCGAACCGAACACTGATTTTGGTAATAAAATTCAATGATTTGCAAGCGTTGCTCGTTAGTAAGTCTATTCATGATGAAATGTCAAAGCATACTGAGCATCTTTCTCTTTGACACCATGTCTGAAATCCCACGTGATCTGTCAAATACTAATGCATGAAAATCCTAACCTCAAAAAATCACCCGTTATATAGGTTGCAAGAAGAGTAAAAATATGAACAGCATAGAAGTTTTCTTCATATTTCATATTTCAATGGTGCATACATTTTTCAGCTCATACAAGTATGACTTGATGCTAGAATAGGTCAATGTAGGATTTTCGAAAGAAGTAAAAATTTATATTTCAAGAAGACTTGCCAAAATTTGAAACCCTGTAGCATTTGTCATATGTACTTCCATAAATTAAAGCAAGTTATAACTTTTTTATATTACAAGTATTTGACTTAATAAACGAAAAATCAATAAGAATTTTGTTGTGACCTAATTATATTTACAAAACCCATTCTAAAAAATATTAATTTGTGCATAATGCAGGTGTTTCATAAAAAAAAAAGATAAGAATACTGAACGATTTCAATCCAAATTAATTTAGATCGCCAGCTTTTTAAGTTTTCACGAACATCCAGTTAAAGCTTCATACCTTTACTATTGCGTCTGTTAAAATAAGTGAGATGAATACTACGCAAAAAAATAGTGAGGTTTCTTTAATAATAATTTTTAAATTCTTAATTTATTCTTTAAAATCTATGTCGTCCCCCACAAGGTAATCCCCCATGGCTACAATACACTTGTGCCAACGTTTCTTCCAATTCTCGAAACAGTTGTTAAAATCAATTTTCGAAATACAAGGTGCGTTCCAAAGTAAACCAGACTAAAAAAAATAAACAGAACAAATGGTTTTTTCGGCAAAATCAATTTATTTTATTCAAAATAGTCTTCTTCTACATCAATACAACTTTTTGCTCGGTCCAAAAGCATGTCGAACGAGTGTTTTCGCTCGTTGGTCGGTATGGCCGCCAGTATTCCGGTACAAGCATTTTGAATGGTCTCTACGTCTGCATAACGCTTTCCTTTCATGGGCAAATGCATTTTTCCGATAGGAAAAAAATCGCACGGTGCCATATCAGGTAAATACGGGGAGTGGTTAATGGTTAAAATGTGAGTTTTGACCAAATAATCGATCCCAATCTGTCTTTCGAATGTTAGATTCTGAGCAATTTTTGGTCGTCAGTCAATTTGTGCAGAACAACAGTGCACACACCTTTCGTAAGCCCAAATGTTCGGACAAAATGCGATAAATCGATGTTTTAAAGATGTTCAATTCCATTTCCATGAATTTCAATGATGATTTCGGCTGATTTTTGATGAATTCACGTACAGTTTTGATGGAATTTTCGGTGATCACAGATTTTGACTGACCCCATGTTGATCGTCATTTATGTCCTCACGAGCACTTTGAAATGTTGAAACCACTCTGCTACGGGATAGGCAATCATCGCCATAAACTCATCAATTCATCAATTGAAACGTTTCGATAAAAAATTTACCAATTTTAAAGCAAAATTTAATGATGGCTCTTTTTTCGAAGCTCATTTTCGCACCGATAACACAAACATACCCGACACTTAAAACGCAATAACTTCACTTCCAAACTATGAAATGCCATGAAATTGGACAATCGATAAAAATAGCAGATCCTAACGCACCTGTCGATATACAATATAAATGGCGCCACTAGGGGCACTAGATTCAAAAAGTTCTGTTTACTTTGGAACGCGCCTTGTAATGCAATATGCGACGGTGCAGTATTGTGGTGTGGAAATACCAAGAGTTTTCGGTATTTAAATGATTTAAATGATAAAATAAATGATGATCAGAAGTGTAGGGATTTCATACGAGTTTGATTTTAATATAATTTTCGCTGACATGAATTAAAATAGATTTATAAAACTAAACTAAATTTTGCCAACACCTGAAGGTGTTGTCGAATTATAAATAATCGGTCTACCAATGCTTTCATTTCCGGTGCATAAATACAAAATTTTAGTTTCGCATTCACTTGTTATGGACTCCTCTCAATAAAAAGTAATGTGAATTCGCAAAAAATAGCTTATCAGCTACGTGAAGGAATTATTACATATAAGCCTAACTGATAAGAAATTTGCAAAACAACAACAATGACCTTTGGGGTACAAACCCAGTCATAGCTAGGCTTAAATTAAATCAGAATTATAGCTTATAGTCAAAATAACTGATAAACTCAAACTCTAATTGTTTTTTTGTTCAATCATGTGCTTGATCTTTTAGCCGACGCGTGTTGATGGCACTTCGTACATTGCCGAGGGCATCGACAAGAATGAGTCGCGTAGCACTTGCCTTCTGTACACGTTGAAAGAACAAAGCAGCGGTTCGTTAGCGAAGAGTTTAAAGATCTTCACGCGACACAACGTCAATCTGTTGCACATCGAATCACGCTCTTCCGTGCGTGTGCCCGGTTATGAGTTCTTTGTGGAATGTGACACTACCTCTGGTGCACTTGGCAAGGCCATCGATGAGCTGCGTGAAGAATGCAGTTACTTTAATATAATATCACGTGATTACAAGGACAACAGCGCGGCGGTGCCATGGTTCCCGCGCCGTATAAGAGATCTTGATCGATTCGCTAATCAAATTTTAAGTTATGGCTCCGAATTGGATTCTGATCACCCGGGTTTCACCGATCCCGTTTACCGTCAGCGTAGGCAAGTAGTTGCTTTTATTTTAATAATTGTATTTTTTGCTTATAAATCAGTTGGAATTCTGTATTGCAGGAAGTACTTTGCCGATATCGCTTACAACTATAAACATGGTGAACCTTTGCCACGCGTCGAATATACCAAAGAAGAGGTTGAGACTTGGGGCATAATGTTCAGAAACCTTACTAAACTGTACAAAACACATGCCTGCCGTGAATATAATCACGTGTTTCCTTTGCTGGTGGATAATTGTGGTTACAGAGAGGACAACATACCACAATTGGAGGATGTTTCGAACTTTTTGAAAGGTATAAATCTTGTTTAACTTTACTGCATAGTTATTAGAATTTGCCAGCTCAGCAAGTAGATTTTTACATAATTTGAGGAGTTCCGTTGTTTTTTGAAACTACCCGACAATCTCTTGTCTTTCGATAACAAAGGGTTTTTCAATAGGGATAAAGAAATTCATTGATATCCCAAACCGTTTTTGTTTTATTAAAAAAAGAATCAATCTAATTGAAAATTTAAAGATAATATTGTTTTATATATACATTAACTATGTACTTTATATGTCTATACTTAAACTTAATTGTTTCTCTTTTTTTTCTTAGATTGTACTGGCTTCACTTTGCGTCCAGTAGCTGGTCTGCTCTCTTCACGCGATTTCATTGCCGGTCTGGCTTTCCGTGTCTTCCACTCTACACAGTATATACGTCATCCTAGCAAGCCGATGTATACACCGGAACCCGATGTTTGTCACGAGCTTATGGGCCACGTACCGTTATTCGCTGATCCTGCTTTTGCACAATTCAGTCAGGAAATCGGTTTGGCGTCTTTGGGTGCACCCGATGATTACATCGAGAAGCTGGCGACTGTAAGTATATAGTTTTTAAATTAATAGTTAATTATTTGCTTTATTTATTATTTTATTATTTCTAATATTTTGTTTACCATGCATAGATCTTCTGGTTCACCGTTGAGTATGGTCTGTGTCGCCAAGATGGCGATCTTAAAGCCTACGGTGCTGGTCTACTCTCTTCCTACGGTGAGTTGGAGTATTGTCTGACCGATAAGCCACAATTGCGTGAATTTGATCCGACGGTCACCGGTAGTACCAAATATCCGATTACGCAATTCCAAGAGGTTTACTATGTGTCGGAGAGTTTCGAGAGCGCCAAAGAGAAGACAATGTAAGTTATGACTTATTTTAAACTTCGTTCTTAACATTTGGCTTATCTTATTTTTTATTTATTATTTAGCAAATTCGCCAACTCCATACCACGTCCCTTCGGTGTACGCTATAATGCCTATACGCAGAGCATCGAAGTGCTCGACTCAAAGAAGCAGATACGCAATTTGATGGACGATATCAACTCAGAGTTTCAGATTCTGCAAAACGCCGTGGAGAAGTTGAAAGTGTAGAAAGCAATTGGAGCATTTTCTATGAATATTATATGCACATACAGTTGTACATATGCATTTATTAGCCATATACTTATTAATAGATTATATATATAATTTTTTTTGTAAATACTTACCGCTATGAAATATACTTGAAAAACATGAGATTAAAAATATAAATTTATTTGATTTTTTGCATTTGATTTTTATTATTTTTTTCATAATCCACTCACTTCGTTTAGTAGCTTATCGGTATTATATTTATAAAAATTGGCTATGTGCTATGTTTTTTTATTTTTTTACATCCTAATAGTATTAGTTATATTTATTATTATTTATAAATTAAATTATATATATTTATAGACATTTATATACAAACACTACATATATATCTACACTAATTTACTGATTAGAAAATTACTTAGTGATTTCAGAAATTATTTATATACTCAAGGTAGCTCTTCGTGTCTACTTATAAACATATGTACATATAAAATTAGGTAAATAACAGTTTTTATTTTACACAAGACACACTTAAAATGAGTTTTTAGGTAATTTATTTTATAAAGCTAGTTTTCGATGACAAATTTATAAAATTAATTATATTATTATAATTCACAATTACAATTAATTTTTCGAAGAAGTAGAAGGGTTAAGGTAGGCAAATTTTTGAAATTTTATAAGACCTTGAACGGTACTTATTTAGGGCTCACCCGAAAATGCAATGAGTTCAATGACGGCTTGAGTGAGTTCGCTTGTCAGCAAATTAAAATTTAGATCTAATTAAGTATATAGGAAGAAATAGTTCTGGAATGCCTCTATATGAAACCCGAGCGAAACTTTTTTCACAAAATTTTTTCATACGATCCAGAACATAACTCGCTCAATACTTCACTAATTTCCTTGAAATTTTTACAATCTTTCTTTGAACGAGATTTTCTATATAAAATCTGGATTGTTATTTTCTATGCATATTAGAAGTGAAAAAGTATATTTTTTACTAACATAAATTGTATATCCGTCTCAAAATTCTGCTCTTTAAATTTGGAAAGTTTTGTGTTGACTTGAAACTTTTCTTGATAAAATTTAAGAATTTTTCAGATTTTGTTGAAGAGTGGCGAAGATTTTTCGGTCAGCTGGCGCTAATACAAAGGTTACCCTTTATACAGGGTATGGCCTCTACGACTTCTTTAGCAGGAAGAAATTCGTTGAACACAATTTTCGAGTACTTATTCCATTAAGTCAAGTCATCGTTCAATATTAACTACTAAGGCTTAGAGACTTAGGTGAATGTGAGGGCTGTTCATGAATAATTTGTTTACATTCTACGCACAAGAATCCAAAGTTTTGTTTATTTACCGCATCACTCAGATGAAAGTGAGTCTCATCAGAGAAGGTAAATTTCTTAAAAAACCCGTTATCATTTTCAAGTTGTTCCAAGGCAAAATCAACAAATTTACGACGTTGATGGTAGTCCAAATTTTACACGCATGCAAGTCCAAACCTTTTATCAAAATCTCACAGGTTGTGGTTTAAGGCAGTCCTAATTCTCGAGAACGTCTTGAAATCGACAAATTGAGGTCTCCAGCAACATAAAATGGCAAAGGCACGAAAAGTTGCAATTGAAGAACGTTCGAAGGATTTTGGTGTATATTTTGGATATGAAACCGCGTTCTTTCCCGACTCATCCCGATAAACTCGAATTTGTTTCAAAAAGAGAACCGTAAACAGATCTCTTTGGACATACTTGATCGTGCGAATTCTGATCCCACACTCATGGATAGCATTATAAGTACCGATGAGATATGGGTTTATAAGTATACCATGTAATCAAGTCAACAATCATCGGTATGGAGGAAAAAAGGACGAGACGGAACCAATAAAACTACGCAAAAGCCGCTCAAAAATTAAGGTGAAGCTCATTGTTTTTCTTTGATATTCGTGGTTTGGTGCATTATTAATTTGTTCTGGAGGGGCAGACGGGCAATAAGGAGTTCTATTTGAATGTATTGAGACGCTTGCGTGAAAACATCCGCCGAAAACGGCCGGAATTGTGAAAAACCATTCATGGATTTTACACGATGATAATGCATCGCATCGAACAACGATTGTAACCAAATTTGAAACCAAAAACGCAATGAATTCGGTCGTTGAACCACCGTATTCACCATATTTGGCTCCATGTGATTTTTCCTTGTTCTTCAAATTGAAATTGCCGCCCCGTAGAACCCGTTGTCAGTCCATCGAAGAGGGAAAACAAAATTCGGTGAAGGAGCTGAAGGCCAGCCCAAAAAGTGCTTATGAAATGTGTTTCTAGGTCTGGAAAAATCGTTGGCATAAGTGTATTACATCTGGGGGCATTACTTTGAAGGCGATAAAATAAATATTGGTCAATAATTAAATATTTTGCCTTTTATTTACAATTTCCGGTTTTCTCACAATACAGATCTTAAAGGATAATAATTTGAAAAACAATAAAGCGATTTTCGATGAGTAACACTTGTTTTTGTACTCTAAACCCGAAATATAAAGGGCAACCTTCGTTATTATAGCACACTTCCCATCTACCGCCAGCACAGCTAACATTTTGGTTTAAATTATAAAAAAAATGTTTACACTTAAAATATTTTATAATAAAGCTGACAAACTAAAACGTTAAATCTTTGCTAAGTATTTTTTATAAATTTTGTATAATTGAAATTGTTTTTTCTATTTAAGTAGGATATATAACGCTTTAGTTCGTACATTGGCGTCATTACTATGAGACCTTGCAAACCAATCGTGGTTTTGAACAGTTGTATGAAATAAAAAAAAATATATTCATGTACTGCAATTATTTTTCAAAAAAATAAAAATTTCAATTTTTAAAATGCAATTTGTGTTATAGTCAAAACTCTATGAACATCGTAAAAAACCTACAGCCTAAGGTGGGCAACTTGCCAACTTTGTTTTGAATTTACATATAATTATCTCAGGTGGGTTAATGTTAAATTATTTAAAATATGTTTTTTTGCTATAAGGTGGAATGTTTGCTTGTTAGAAACTACAATTATAACCTTAAATTTAGCTCTAACCTAAAATTTAATATAATCGAATTCTAAACTTACTTTTGTTAGACAAGCAACAAGTGTCTCAAAACCTGAACATAACAAATAATCTGAACTAAATTATTTACAGTTTTCAAACAGGCGCATATAAAAAATATATAATATTATATATTTTAACTCGACCGATTTAATATATCGTCACCTAAAATACAAAACAACGCATCATCAAAAAAAAAAAAAAGTAATCGAAAATCGCTGTCAGATATAATAACCAGCCATTTTATAAACCAAAGTCAAATTTAGATTCATGAAAATTTGAGTTTTGTTTAAAAAGGTTATATTTTGGTTATCATACACACATAAATAACCAAAATATAACCATTTTATAACCAAAACTCAAATTTCGTTACAATATGAATGGTTTTTAATACGCTTTTATTAGCTTCACTTGTATGTATGTATGTATGTATGTATGTATGTTTGTTATTATAACGTTTTTCCTTCGCCTGTAAACTTGTGAAAAGTGATGTTACGCTGTTATGCATGTTAGGTGACGATATTTAGCTTAAGTGCGTAATTACTGTATAAAAACAAAAAATAAACAAATAACAAACATCAAATTTCCCTTAAATTATATCACAAGAGAATTTAAGTTCGAAAATATTATTCATACTATTATTACAAAAAATGTTTAAATATTTTTTAACAATTTTTTTTACCATGTAAAGTATATTTATAAATATATTTCTATACATAGATAAGGATAAAAATCAAAAAGAAAAACAAAGATGTTTGCAGAAAATTAGAAAGACGACAAATTAATGCGGAAAATTTATTAGAAATTTGGAAAAAAAGCAAAGAGAAGTAACAAAACAACTAACCTCAAAACGACAAGTTAGTAGAATGAAAAATTCTAATTTTGTGTTCTTAATTGTCTTTTCATTAAACTTCAATAGAGCAATTAATGCAGCAGGCTAACTTTAGACATACACATAAATGCGTTGGATTCACATAAAACAGCTGCTTTCTCCATAATTTTATGGAAAAAACAACAAAAAAATTAGGATTATTAATCTGTTAAAAAAAGCATTAACTCTTCCGTTAAACAATATTTTTATCACACACTGCAACAAAAACTATAATTTGTAGCTGCCATTTAATTGAAATAAATTTACTTAAAAACACTAGTTCTTACTTAGAAACAATGTATTCTTATAATACCAAGTTTGAATTAAACTTTTGGCAAGCAGATCACGCACGAAAATATTTCATTGCACAAAAATCAATATTAAATTAAGGAAATTTATATCCAATTAATTCTTAAACATATACACACATAACTTTTACTGTAACTAATTCTATCGGAGTGATAAAAATGCATTCTCCAACAAACATACATTCAAATTAAAAAAGCTTTAGCCATTTAGCCTCTACGCACCCTGCAGTGCAGCTTCACATCTGCTGAAGTTAACGAGGAAACAAGTCAGAAAGTGCTAGGCGTGGTTAGAGCCGAAGCAATCTTAAGTAATACATATTATCGTAATCATTATACAAGTACATTGAGTAGGGTGGGAAGAAAACGATTAACTGAAAATTTGTTTGGTAGATACCTCAAAAACATTCCTTCCTGGCATGAGCACCTCTGCCTAAGATCCTGCGCTTTTGAGTTTCCCATTTTTTCGACTATTTGCAAAAAATATGTACTGGTTCGTGGGCTAGTGGAATCATTGGTCCATCTTACTTCAAAAATCATACCAGTGAGAACGTAACGTGATAATCGACTGTTTGATACCTGAAATTGAAGCTCATGATATCGGCTACATTTGGTTTCATCGATCCGGCGTCACTTCGCATGAATTTATTGACAGAACATTACGGTGTGCAGATAGTTTCACGTTTTGGTTCGGACGATTGGCCAACGAGGTGATTGAAGTTCAACCTCCGTTTTCCAAAATGTTTACATAAATAAATATTTAACAGATAAACTGATGATATTTGACAAAAAATCTAACAGAAGTGGAGAAATCATTATATTGGGTATGGAAGATCAGCGTAGACCTGTACCAATATCGATATTATATTTTCGAAACTTAATTAAAGTTTCATCAAGATAACATTCCAACCTTACTTCGAAAGTTCAGGTTGGGTTAGGTTAGGTAAGTACGCTTATTTTTCCACCACGAGTGCCACGAGTACACCCACTTGGACGGCTAGAGACGCCTCTCCAGCAAAAATTGTTTGAGCCGGCTTCGTAGAAAGTATGGCAACATAGATGGTTCAACTTTAATCAGACGAAAGCTGGACAGCGAAGGAGAATGTGTATAGACATCTGAAATTTATGTTCCTCCTTGCAACTTTGACAAGCTGAGTCCCTTAAAACCTTTGACTTTACCGCGCCAATGTTACAGAGTGGGGTCTAATTGGGACACCTGTCATTGTTCCCACTTACGAATCTTTTTTCGTCCCACTCTGGGACTTTCGCAACCTCGCAAGTGCTGGTTGCTGGCTAGCACTTACCGAGCTTGTGCGAGGACTATTGATTAAGCGGCCGAATGCACGAAAACAGAGGTACACCTGCTCGTTCCCACCTTAATGAGATTTGGGTAAGGGTGCTCGTTTTCGTGAACTCATTGGTCCTACCAGGATAAGTAAACTCAAACTTTAACCGAGACATTTAAGTTAAAAAATCAACGAAAATAGCGAAAGTTAGTAGAATTTTCAGGGACACCTGACCAAGAGTGTAGACCGATTTCGAATTACGAGTTACAACAGGAGGATGTCATGCAAATGCTACGACTCAAATTGGGTTCAAATCGGTTAGGTTTCAAATGAGGTGTGAAATCTTATCGAGAAATATTTTTGGACGTAGTGAATTCTACTTATTTCAACATTTTAGATGTGGGGTGTGAGAACTTTTGCTTTGAATATAAGAAACATATAGTACCCATATAAATAAGGATAATATTTTAGAGTGTTCCTATTTACTGACATAACATTATTTCGTTTTTAAAAAGCATTGTTAATGTACCGTTGGGAAGATTGTACCTTTACGCTCACTCTAACCAACAATAAGATGGCATGTTAATGATTAAACGGATTAAAGTAGATATATATCTGTACATACATCAGTGAATTTTCCTGCAGGGTTTGTACTTAAGCACTACACCTTAGGTACGAATATTGCATACGAATATGTATCGAGACGCACACATACACAGAATAAAAAAACTAAAACTAACTCTAAGCTTACAACTAAACTAATTCGAATTGCGGCTTAAGGCTATTGACTATTTCTCGAGGATTGCGGTGAGTTGAAGAGGTTCTGCGACTGCTCCTGTGACATCTGATAGGGCAGTATTTCCAGATCGTTAGGTAATTGATTTGTGGTCGCTTGATTGCCGAGCGCTTCGAATGGATTGTTCGGAAAGAAATTATTGGTGCGTTGTTGTTGTTGCTGCTGCTGTTGTTGTTGTTGTTGATGAGTTAACACTTGATGCTGTTGCTGTTGTTGCATAACTTGATTACCGCCAATTAATTTGGCATCGATACGATCGCTCTGCGATTCGGAGCCATCATCGCTAATGCCCATCGGGAAGTTGAGTGTCGAACTCGATTCGGTGGCCATTTGCATGTAGGTGAGTAGCGAATCCTCATTTGTCGTTTGCGGTGCGCTGGTGTTGTTGATGAAGCTCTGATTCATGCTGCCCTGTTGCTGCTGCCCATTACTGGAGCTCACCAAATTATTGTTGCTGCGCGAATTATGACTCGGTTGCGTGTTGCCGATCGTTTGCAGCGGCGAGAGATTGAAGAACGCGTCGATGTCTTCGTGGCCGAATTGCGCCAGATCAGGTACACTGCGTGAGAGCAGATTCAGTTGTTGCGTTTGCTCCTGCGACTGCTGTTGCTGTTGTTGTTGCGGCTGCGGCTGCAGCGCCTGCAAGTGTTGTTGCAGCTGCGGCTGATTTTGTTGCGATTGCTGATGATGATGGTGCTGCTGATGGTGATTGCTTTGTGGCGTTGTTTGTTGTTGTTGCTGTTGTTGGTGATTGTGGTTATGCATTTGTTGTTGTTGTTGCTGGGTTTGCATATGCTGCGTCTGCTGTTGCTGCATACTATGCTGCTGTTGCGTCTGCGCGTGTTGTTGCTGCTGTTGTTGTTGTTGCTGCAACATCATCTGCTGCGTCGTCTGATCCACTAGCTGCTCGCTGGAGTTCATAGTGAAGCCAAATTGCGTGAATTGCTGCTCCATCGTCGAATTGGCGCTGGCGAAATTGTAATTGCTGCGACCGCTATTCGGCGGCGTATTGTAATTCATCGGCATCATCGGCTGCAGCAGTGTGTAGCGCGCTAACAGTAGCTGCTCGGAGACCATGCGCAATTCATCTTGCTGTTGCATGATCAGCTTTTGCAATTCGTCGTGCTTGCGTTGCAGCTGATCCTGCAGCTGGGTTTGGGTGGGCGTCATCACCACCGCACCGGAGAGCATGTCGGCTTGGCTCTGCAGCGGATCGAAGGTGCCGTTCGTCGATTGCGCAGCCGCTTTCCAAGGTGGCGCCGTACTCATATTCACCGGCAGCGGTGAGAGCACCGGCGCGACCGGAAATTGCGCGATCACCGGTTGCACCGGTATGGCGGCAAGATATTGCGATGGCTCCAGGAATGTGGGACCGACTATTTGCGAGCTGCGTATCGGGAAGGTGGGCTGTGTGAATTGACATGGGTTGTTGGGCACCATTTGCGCCTGCGCCGTGGTGTGTTGCGGTAGCATCGGTAGTATTTTTTGTTGGTTCTGCGTTTGATTCATCTGCAGCGGTGTATTCTGTTGCGACTGGTGGTGATTGTGCAGTGCATGTTGGTTGGCGTTCAGTTGCTGCGCGTGCGTTGTACTTTGCGGCATTTGCATACCCGAGCTGTGACCATGACGTTGTCGACTCTGCGTTAGAGTAAATTGGTTATTTTCAAAGATTCCAAACCGGATATATATACACAGTTAAAATAAATCAATAATAGCAAGAGGTTGCCATTTGTCCGAAACTTCAACTAAATAATAATAAGGTGAAAAATTATTTGGCAAATGAGTATCAGGTTTAAGAGAGCTAACAGTTGAGTAAATTTTTAAAGGAGGTTGCGTCCTGAAAGCTTATTGACTCGGATACCTGTCTTAGAACGACCTGTTTTAAAGTGGAACTATACCAAGTTCGTTCCCTAGATCTCTAGTTAAGCAGAAGCGACTAGCGAGGCAATGTAGACAGCGCAATTAGTTTTAAAATGTGTCCATAGAATATATTTAAAAGTTAGGTTAAGTTATACTGGCTAGCTGCCACCTCATAGATAGACCTACAGGTCCTTTGTAGTGACAGATATAGGTGCATTCGTGCGGAACGTAAACGCTTTTTCTAAGGCTTAAGGTTCATTCAGTCTCAAGAACTGCGAGACTCTTAGATATTTAAGCCGAGTTCTCGTTAGGGTCCGACAGAAGTTGCAGCGAAATCCAGTGTCCCATACCTTCTTGCCTCCACACGTCGTTAAATATGCCCATACGGCTCTCATGTGATACTAGTAAGTTGATTAGGCCATCCACCGTTTTGCGATTTTTCCGAGACCGAGATCGTGTCGGTAAAAATTATGCGTGTTTTCCTTCGCAATCTTGCACATGAACTTGGTGATCCTGAAATCTCTAAAGTATTCCCTATCAACCTAATCTTTCTGTCAACTCTTTTTGGAAATTTCACCGGCTATTTCGTTTCCCGGAACGCCCTAGAGACCTGCAACCCAGTATATACGTAACCGCTTTCAGGTAGCCACTATATCTACTCCTCCTTGCTTCTAAGGAAATTCTCTGACTCAATGCTATGTGAGATTAATTGATGTTCTCTGTTCTCTATTGATTCCTAAGTTTTTGGCTATCATAGCAGCTGTTCTGCTTTTGCCTGGAAGATACTGCACTATTCCGGCAGCGTGAAGGGTCAGCTGAAATCTATTTCCGCGCAATAGATCCCGCCCAATCCAGCAGCCATTTTTAATCTGTCGGGTCAGATGTTGAAAGTTCGCTGGAGGGTCGCGGCCCTCTCCGCCATCCAAGCTCTTTTAGTTTGACTTGAAACCTTCTCTCTCAGATAAAGCCTGATGGCAGGTGTCATATTTAAAACTCCTTGCTTAATGTGGTATGCTTGATTACAATGCGCCTACTTTCTTTGGAGCTAAAGGTATGAGCCCTGACTTCGCATCTACTTCAATTTATAAGCTGTACATTAATTTAATCCCTCTACTATAAATGTATGTATTAATATACAGACAAAGATAAATTTAATAAGATTAATTTTGCTTTCACACTCAAAAAGAGTTAAAAAGATCCAGGTATATTGTAGAGAGATGAATTCAAATAATCTAACTTCGAATGTTGTGATTAGGACTCACCGAACTCAAATGTGTCATCAGCGAGTGCTTACTAGTGGCCGAATCCGCTGACATGGACGTGGAATCCGATTCGTTGCCAGGTCTATGTGGGAAATATCGTTTTCGCTTAGCTGTCGGTGAGATTCCAGTTGAACTAATATTGCCATAACTCGAGGCGGGTCGGGATGTCTTGAATGTTGTCGATGTTATGCCAGTGGTTGAGGGAGCATTCGGCCAAATGGGTGATGTGTCTAGCCGAGGCGAAGCTTCATTTAATATACCCATTATAACATTGCCACTATCGCTCGCCGAAAGTGTAGAAGGATCTAGACTTTGACTGGTGGTTTCAAGGTCTCTTAAAGTCAATGTGGACGACTTACTAGTGCTATTGTTGATCGAAGGAGTTTTCTCCAACTTATTGCCCGCCTTACTTTGGCGTATCACATCTGCATAACTAACTACCTTGTGTGTACAGACCACGTAGTCAGGTTTCGAACTGAATTGGTGGAAGGACACATAAAACTCCGTCTGCAGCCAAATCCATTGTTGTCCTTTCGTAAGGAAACGATAATAGCACGACTTACATTCGCCTTTTTGCATCACTGTGGAGAGATTATTAAAACTTTGCTGTTGGAAGTGCAAAACTAGTTGTATGTAACTAAGACTTACACTCTTCATGGCAAGCCACGATGCTCTCCAAATCATCAAAATGGTAGTAATCATAACCGGAGGTACCGAGCACTTCGAATGGCATATAGCCGATGATTGGTGGCGCACGATGATCCAAAAAGAGAAATTTCCATTCCATACTATGTTTCGAAGTGAACTCGTTACACGTCGGATCTATTGCGGACATCTCGCGTATCAGTTGCGGCGTCTGAATGCGCCCGGTGCCGACGAATATCAATTTCTTATCCACCTCCGCGCTGGGATTCATTTGGAAGATACGTGGCAAGGCAAGTGTGTTCTGCGATTGTATGCTGTCTAGATTCACATCGTTTCCTGTTTTCAGTGTCGTTTATTTGAGGTTAGACAATTACATTTCGTACAGTAAAGGTATAAGTGTTCTACTTACGAAAATAACCTACAAATTTAACTAACTCGTACGCATTGGCATCCACTTTGTCGATACCGCCACGCCGTAAATGCAAGTAGAATGTAATTTGATTACTTGAGTTGATATCAGTCTGTAGTGGCTCGATCACTGGTTTGGGATTTAGAAATATATTCAGTAGACTTTCATGATCCATTTCGTAGGTCAAATCGAAAATGGTCATATTCACAAGGTCACTCTAGAAATCGAATAATAGACATGGTTAGTTGGTACCAAAAGTTATATTTTTGGTAATGTCAACTCACCGGCAGGTAACCCAGGAGTGGAGTAATACTTTCAGATGCATAACATATGGAACCAATACCGCTAAACACTATTATGAAGCCATCCAAAGATTCCAGCATGAGATGTGTAAACTCGTCGTTGGTAAGAAATGTTGGTTTCCAGTCTTGCTGTATTTCGAAAACTTTCGAACGATCGGTGGCCTCTGCAAAGAAAATATCGAATTAGAAATAAAGTACTGAGTCAAATATTGTGAAACTTGATTGGCAGTTTCTTTTTTAAATTAAAGGTTAGCATTAGCCCTAAAAACTTCTTCCATGAATTCTTAACAGTAATAAATTCTTCAGGGTTTCGGTGTCTCTTCTTTAGATTACGATATCTCACTTTTGAAAACTACTTTTTTTTTAATTTTTTTGAAGAGTGACATAACCCTTAAGACGATCTTTGGAATTGGTTATCCAGTTGTAAAACTCAACTCCATTGGAATTTTACTGGCTTATTTTACATACTATTTTGTAGCGAAAACTTCTTTTAAAACCAAGTATTTTGGAATGAAGTTAATAATATATAATAACATTTTAACTACTTACCGTTGTGATGTTTCAAAAATGCTATTGTCGACTTGAGCACTGTCGATTTATCCATTTTCCGATTTGATGTCGATATGAGCGCGCTCAAATCATTCACCAGCGTATTGAATTGATCTCTCCTCTTCTTTTCACTGAGATTTCGAGATTTTCTGAAAGAAAATAATTAGCTTTCAATTAACACCTGGATTAATTAATAATAAAGCAGTTGACTATGTAGTGATATATAAAAAGCATAGGAGATTACAAAATTGAAGGGTTCAAAGGTTCTGTATAGTGAAATATGTATGTCTTATGGAGACACTGAAATAATTATATTTTTTCTCGCCATTTTTCACTAATCTGACTAATTATGCTAAACTATTTGAAATTTTCGAAAATATTAACTTAACTTCAAGTAAAATCTTAAGTAATCCTTTTCCACTCATTCAACCATGTATTCTAACTGATTTTTAAATAGGACCGCTACAAAAGTAGACCAAAACACTGAAAAACAGGCACAGTATAAAATGTTCCCGTGACAGTGAGACAAAGTGTCGAGAATATTGCTGCCGCTGGTGCATCAATTTTGGAAGACCCAAAACGCACGTCTTTCTCAAGCGTTGGACATCTCTTTGACGTCGTTGTGGCGAATCCTAACACTATCAAATTGACGCAAGAACTGAAGACGCTTGGTCACCATAATTGTCTTATGTTCGTGAATTGGGCTGAGCAACAACTTGAAAATGATCCGGATTAGGATTTTCATCGGAAAATCATCTTCAGCGATGAGGCTCATTTCTGGCTGAATGACTTCGGCAATAAGCAAACTATGTGTCATAGCAATTCACACGTACTTCATGAGTCACTATTGCATCCCGAAAAAATTACGGTTTTGTGCGGTTTATGGCGGCGACATTGGGCCGTATTTCTTCCGTGATGATCAAGACCGTAACGTTACTGTGAATGGAAATCGCTACCGCTCAGTGATAAGTGAATATTTTTGATCCGAATTGGATGATATGGACTTGAACAATATGTGGTTGCTACAAGACGGCACCACAAGCCACACAACGAATGTAACAATCATTTTAACTAAAACCAAAACCGAGTTTCAAAGCGCTGTTGAAGTCAATAAAAATTGCTGAGGCGTCAGTCTGTTCAAATTACGTTTTTTGGCAAGTATGTTGTGCATTAAGAATAAATGTAGATAACAGGGAATGGAGCCTTAGATTTTATAGAATTTGTTCCGTAGATATTTAAGGAAATAAATAGGACAGAAATTTCAACTTATTGTATCCACTCCATACCGTGATTTTTTATCATTAAAAAGTGGACTTTATTACCAATGTCGACCACATATCCAAAGCGAGTTCGATATTTTTGAATTTTTAAGGAATTACATGGGTTTCCTTTGGTAAAAAAAACAGACTATTTTAAACTCGACTATTGCGATGTCCAAGTCTTTAAGAATTTTATCTCAAATACCTGTGTAATATTTTGTGAAGATCGGTTGGGTAGTTCTTGAGAAATCTTCAACCGGCTTCGAAAACATAGTTTCGGCGCCCGCAGCCTTGCCAGTCCAAGCGCACAAATTCTCAACGCTGTACCTCCGAAACTATTACTCAGATCAACTTGAAAATTTAGAACAATATTCTAGAGGTGTTGTAGTATTTAATAAGATAGTAAAAAAAATTTTGAAACCCGTAAACCCATATAACCCCTTAATTATAAAGGGTGATTTTTTAAGAGCTTGATAACTTTTTTAAAAAAAAACGCATAAAATTTGCAAAATCTCATCGGTTCTTTATTTGAAACGTTAGATTGGTTCATGACATTTACTTTTTGAAGATAATTTCATTTAAATGTTGACCGCGGCTGCGTCTTAGGTGGTCCATTCGGAAAGTCCAATTTTGGGCAACTTTTTCGAGCATTTCGGCCGGAATAGCCCGAATTTCTTCGGAAATGTTGTCTTCCAAAGCTGGAATAGTTGCTGGCTTATTTCTGTAGACTTTAGACTTGACGTAGCCCCACAAAAAATAGTCTAAAGGCGTTAAATCGCATGATCTTGGTGGCCAACTTACGGGTCCATTTCTTGAGATGAATTGTTGTCCGAAGTTTTCCCTCAAAATGGCCATAGAATCGCGAGCTGTGTGGCATGTAGCGCCATCTTGTTGAAACCACATGTCAACCAAGTTCAGTTCTTCCATTTTTGGCAACAAAAAGTTTGTTAGCATCGAACGATAGCGATCGCCATTCACCGTAACGTTGCGTCCAACAGCATCTTTGAAAAAATGCGGTCCAATGATTCCACCAGCGTACAAACCACACCAAACAGTGCATTTTTCGGGATGCATGGGCAGTTCTTGAACGGCTTCTGGTTGCTCTTCACCCCAAATGCGGCAATTTTGCTTATTTACGTAGCCATTCAACCAGAAATGAGCCTCATCGCTGAACAAAACACGTGCGCGAAACACATTTCGAACCGAACACTGATTTTGGTAATAAAATTCAATGATTTGCAAGCGTTGCTCGTTAGTAAGTCTATTCATGATGAAATGTCAAAGCATACTGAGCATCTTTCTCTTTGACACCATGTCTGAAATCCCACGTGATCTGTCAAATACTAATGCATGAAAATCCTAACCTCAAAAAAATCACCCGTTATTTCTGTACATAATTTACAAGATAATGGTGGCCATCTTTCCCCTTCTATAACTGCATAGTACATAATGGTATCGATTTACGACCGACATTCCTTAAAATCAGGTCAACCCCATATTGAGCGGTGAGGAGATTAAAAAAAAAACATAACAAATCAATTTATTTTATTCAAAATAGTCTCCTTCTGCCTCAAAATAGCTTTTTGCACGGTCCAAAAGCATGTCGAACGAGTGTTTTAGCTCGTTGGACGGTATAGCAGCCAGTATTCCGGTGTAAGCCTTTTGAATGGTCTCTACGTCTGCATAACGCTTTCCTTTCATGCGCAACTACATTTTCCGAAAGGGAAGAAGTCGCACGGTGCCATATCAGGTGAATATGTGGTTAATGGTTAAAATGTGATTTTTGGTCAAATAATCGTTCTTCGAATGTTGGATTCTGAGCAATTTTTGGTCGTCAGTCAATTTGTGCGGAACAAACCGTCCGCACACCTTTCGTAAGCCCAAATGTTCGATCAATGAATAATGAAATAAAATTCAAATAGCAATTACCCGTCTGGAGGACACCAAAGCGGCGGGGGCCGATGAATTCCCGGTCGAGTTATTCAAAGGAAGCACACATCAGCTTCTTTGTAGAACATGGTCGGACGAGAGCATGCCCTACGATTTGAATTTAATTCACAAAAGCAGAAGACCGCAAAATCTGCTCCAACTACCGTGGGACAAGCTTCCTCAACATCGCATATAAGGTTCTATCGCGCGCATTGTGTGAAAGAGTAAAGTCCACCGTCAACAAATTGATTGGACCTTATCAATGTGGCTTTAGGCCTGAAAAATATTCACAATGCGCTAAATCTTGGAAAAGATCCGTGAAAAGAGGATCGACACATACCACCTCTTCGTCGATTTCAAAGCTGCTATTGACAGCACGAAAAGGAGCTGCCTTTATGCCGTTATGCTGAATTTTTTATCCCCGCAAAGCTAATATAGCTTGGTTGAGAAATAACAAAAACTCCGTGAAAATTGGGAAAGACCTCTACGAGGCGTAAGAAATTTAACGAGGTTTCAGACAAGGCGGCTCTCTACCGTGCGACTTCTTCAATCTATTACTGGAGAAAATTAATCGAGTTGAAGAGCTGAATAGAGAAGGTACAATCTTCTACAAGAGTGTACAGGTGCTAGCGTACGTCGAGGACATATACATACTGTGCCCAAAAAATAAGGTGACATTGTATTTATTTTGAAAATTTTCTATTTATTCTTCCAAATCAATTTCATCCCCTTCAAAGTAATACCCTCCCGATGCAATGCACTTATGCCAACGGATTTTCCAATCTTCGAAACACTGGTTGTATTCACTTTCCGGGATGGCCTTCAGTTCTGTGTTCGCTGCGCCTTGAATCTCCTCTATCGTATAAAAACGGTGTCTCCGGAGCGGTCTTTTGAGCTTGGTGAACAGCCAGAAATCGCACGGCGCCAGATCAGGTGAATACGGTGGTTGCGGAACGATATGGTTTGAGTTTTTGGCGAAATGATCAAGAATTTTTTCCAAAAAATTCAATGTTTTCGGTACCAGCGCTTGAGGCCCACAACATCCTTCAAAATGGTATTGGCTGAGCCTTTCGATATGCCAAGTTCATCAGCAAGGTCTCTAATTGTTAATCGACGGTTTTTCAACACCAAATCTTTGATTTGTTGAACGTGAGCTTCGTCGGTTGAGGTTGATGGTCGCCCTAGACGCTCTTCGTCTTCGACACGTTCACGGCCGGCTTGGAACTCACTATACCACTTATAAACATTTTTTTTAGACATAGCCTCATCACCAAAGGCTTTCTGCACCATCCTCAATGTATTCGCAACAGAAAATTGATAAACCCGTAAACAAAATTTAATGCTAATTCTTTGCTCAACAAATTTCGACACCGCAAAAAACGAAAAACTCACTTTTAGCAGCTCACAAAACGACACGTATCTCCATTGGCCATAATAACCGCGCCGTTAGTTAAGCTTTATCCAGAATGCAAACGGGGTCGGTAGTTAACGAGGGCAAGAAAAAATTTCTGCTTTCATCAAGCAAACAGTCGTCGCAATCGCGACTTGGTTCCCATGTCACTATTGACAGTCATAACATCGAAGTCGTAGATAATTTCGCTTCGAAATCCCAAGCAGAATAACTCTCGCCAACATGTGCTTCTTCGGACTGTGTAGGCAATTGGGAAGTAAAGTCGTCTCTCGACGAACAGACATCAAATTCTAACATTCAATATTCATCTCCGTCCTGGAAAACGGCGCAAAGGCATAGACGATGAGAATATCTGATGAAACGGCGTTACGAGCTTTCGGGAGAAAGGTTCTGCGGAAGATTTATGGTCGTTTACGCATTGGCCACGGTGAGTAATGCAGCCAATGGAATGATGAGCTCTACGAAACCATTTGGAATACATATCTCAACAAAAAGTATTCTGAACATCATGTCGTCCGAAAATATTCCTGCTTTATTATTTCTTCCGAACAATCGATAGGAGCATTTTGTTTTCTTAATGATTGATACGTGTGGACGTAAACATTTTGAACGATCTTCACGAAATTCGTCTAGGAGTTATTCACGACCTTGATAGTATGGTGATTCAGTACTATCGATAAACACCGGTTCTTAGTGGAGTTTCATCGCTAAAACTGGAGCTAAGTTCATTGAAGCCCTGTTGCTGAGATAATTCACGTCGAAAATTGCAAAAGATAATCGCCATGCTTGTGATTTATTCCATTTTTGACCGAGATGAATATTTTAAGTTACTGTAAACAACACACGTTTCGCTGCTAATGAAATAAAGTGTTATCAGAAGATAAGAACAACTCTAAGTGATTATTTTTCGTTTCAGTATGGGCAATTTCAACTCATATGGAATGTAGCTTAATTGGTTCCCAATTTCGTCAAATATTTTCAGTACATAATTCAGAGACTTCCTTTTTAGTGTTTTCTAAGAACCATATGTATTGCCTCGTTAACAAAATTTCCTTTTCTTTCCATGTTTTACAACTGTATGATTGTTAACTCAACTGTGCACTTTATTGTATTAATAAATTGTATTAATAACAAAGCCATCAATGCACACATATGTACAAGTGCGCATGTGTGTGTGTGCACGCTTGAGCATTTTTAAACAAAAAGCTTCCATGTGTGTGTTTTTATTTGTTTACCTTTCTAAATTTGGTGCTGCCACTATCACTCCTACGCTCATTCGCCAACAAACACATGCAGACCACACACATATACATATACACATGTACATATGTTTGCATGCCTTCAAATACGCTTTGAAGCAACCAACATGCGATCCGCTGTTGTCGTTTGCATTTATCTCGCTACAATAAGTCGCACTTATGTATTTGACAGCTTATGTCAAAGTAGAAAATTTTCATGCTCTATGCATATTTGGCATTATGAAATCCAAAGCGCGGGCGACCAGCAGTCCCTTGCACACTCCCAACACACCCAGTTGGGGGGGTAACTTTTTCTACATTTTTTCTGTTTGCGAATTTCGGTGGAGAAATAGTAAAAAATTGTTGTTGCTAAGCGTTACCTTTCCTATGTACTTTTTATTAATATATTTGCTTGCCTCCTTTGCGGTTAATCACATACTCCTATACACAGTTACATAGTAGATTATAGGTGTATCAATGTGACATATCAATGTTCCTGCAGTTAATTATGTAATTTAATTAAATCAAAGCAAATTCGATTTCTGTTAATCTTATCCGCCACAATTTATTTACATGTACTGATATTCGAAGGCGTGAATTCGGTTTCCATTTGTAATGGATATGCAATTTGTTTGTTTTGCTAAAGCGATTATTTTTCATTCATTATATAACCCAGTAAATGGCAGGAGGCGCAATGTGGGTTATCAAAGGCAAAATTAAGTGTCTGTCAAATGTGTTATGCATATATAATGTCAAGATCAAAAATGAAACGGACTTGGCGCGCTGAAATCAGAATCCACAAAGAAATGGTTCCTACATTGGCATCAGCTTTTTTTTATATTCGTTGAAGTTTAGTGTCCATATGCCAATTATTGTGTTTTTGGCAGCTAGTTGCTGACAACGGAAAGGTTTGTTAAGCAATCTTTACTATGGACAAATATTTAGCAACGAGTTCACTTGAAATTTCGTATTTCCAATGATTGCGAAATCGTTGAAAATAATGCAGACGTATTTGGGAGAGTCCACTTTATCAGGAAGCACTTAGGAAACACTCCAGCTCTAATGGTATTCAACGCAGTACCCGCCAGCGGAAGCAGAGAAAGACCTCCACTCCGTTGGAAGGACCTGGCTTCGCTTGGAATCTTCAATTGACGCCAACGTGCCCCCAGCAAAAAAGCAAAAAAAACGACTGGCGCCGCTGTTGTAAACCTTCGGCTATAACCGGTGTAAGTCGGTTGTCCTACAACGCCAATAAAGCAGAAGAAGACCTGATTGTGAAGAGAATTCTTTGAGTGGCAATCAGTATTGTAGTGAAAGTTCGCGTTAAGGACTAAAAACTTGCTTGCCTCATTGCAAGACATCCATGCCTGCACTCGGCAACACGAAAAAATTGATGAAGCAGTTTTTGAACATCTTCGTATTAGCATCAAAGTGATATCAGAGGATATTAACAACTCTTATGGATCGACTCAACACATTTTGTTTAATATTTTGGGTATTGAGCGTGTCAATGATGGACTCAAAGACCTGAAACTTTTGCAAAAACGACGCCGAGTACATGCAAAATAGCTACTTCAGACGAAGCTGAGGACCCTATATTCATCAAACGCTTCACTACTCATGATCTATCGTTAATTTATGAATATGTTGTTGAGCCGTTGAGCGCATTATTCGCACACTTAGATCTTAAATTGAAAGCGTAGAAACAACTGCTTGTACAAGAATTGAAGCCGCTCGACCTTCCCAAGCGACATAGCTTCGCTCTATGGGCTCTTGAAACGTTCCAAGAAGATCCGAAGTTTTCAGGCTAACTTTTTGCAGCGATGTAGCCCATTTTTGGTTCAATGGTACATATGTAGACAAACGAAATTGCCGCATTTGGGACGAAGAGCAACCGAAAGAAATTCAAGAGCTGCAATTTTATCCAGACAAAAACTACGGTTTGATGTGGTTTGTGGGCCACGGGAATCGTCGGTCCATATTTTTTCAAAAATGATGCCGGTGAGAACGTAACTGTCAATGTTAAATGTTACTGTAATCGCGCCATGATAACGAACTATTTTATGCCTGAAATTGAAGCTCATGATCTCGGCGACATTTGATTTCAACAAGACGGCGCCAGTTTCCATATATCGCATCAATCAATAAATTAATTTAATAGTCCTACTGGGAGTTCCTGGCTGGTTAACTGGATGCTTATTTTTGACTGGAATCGGTGAACGAAAGCGAAACTCTAGAGTTCCTTTAGGATTATTCGGTTACCAAAAACTATAGCCATGAGCTTTGCTTGAAATTTAATTTTTTGAAGTCCCATATCAAACTAATCATGTGAACAGCATGGTATCAATAAATTTGGGTCCCAGGTCAAATTCAATTTTACAATAGATTCCGATGGTATTTTTCGGTACTATCAAACTGAGCACGAATTTTAGACATTATTGGACTTACTATCGCAACTTAAGGGGTTATATACAGTTAGGATTTTCAAAAAATTGATTTTTTTTTATATTTTCTTAATATATATATATCTGAGTATGCACACAAAATTTTAAGTCGATCCGAAGAATATTTTCGAAGTTATAGACACAATAGTGAAGGCGCGCCGACTACATGTAAAGTGCTTTCAAAACTTTAAACTCGTTTTTCTCTAAACGGTGTTTTCAAAGTCGGTGAGGCAAGCATTTAATCTCAAAATGCTGAACCGATCGGTCTGAAATTTACACAAGCTTCTTCTTAACTATATTTTTTAAGTTAGTCTTTAATCGAAGATTTTCCCATCCGATGAAAAATTTCTAATTTTTTATAAACAATTAAAGACAGCAGAATTTTGGTCGAACATTGAACCTTTTTGCTTTGAGTAGCCGCCATTTTGTCAAACAAATTTTTTCTTGCCCAAATCCTTCGATCAATCACTAGATATTTATTATATTAATGAAATTTATTTGATTTTTGCATTTTAGATGATCCAGTGCAGAGATATCGTGCGCACCGCAAGTGGCCTTTTTTTGTGGACCTCTGCAAAATTGGCAATATCAACGTTCCCGATAATTACTTTTGGCAATAAAAAATATGTGAATATAGTTTAAGGTTGTCATAATATGCCTGCCAAATTTCAAATCAATAAACCAAATAGTTTGCATAAAAAAAATTCTTGAAAAATGCATTTTTTCGACCTCCTAACGGTATATAACCCCTTACTATTGTCAGAAAAGGATCCGCTCCTGTGTTTCAACGAAAGGAAACTCAGGTTGGCTTAACTGATATTACGTAAGACAAAAAACCACCATTGCGAATGTTGGAAAAGGCTTAAGGTGATTAATTTTTATCCAAACTACAATTTTACGAGTAGTACAAAGCCTTCAAAGTCCATCGGCCTCTTCAAGTGATGAAAAAAGTGAAAGATATAGTGCATAAAAATCGTCAAAGAAGTGTTAGAGGAAGAGAACTCAAAATCTCTGGCGAAAACCGATCCAAAATCAAGGTGACTTTTACTGATTTTTTCGATATTCGTGGTTTGGTGCATCAATGGAATTGTTTGTGGAAGAACAATTCAGGGATTTTAAAAGATGATAATGCACCATCGCATCGAGCCACAATTGTGACCGAATTTAAAGCCAAAAACACAATGAAAACCATCGATCAACCACCATATTCACCAGATTTTGCTTTGTGTGATTTTTGCTCGTTCTTCAAACTGAAATTCCCGCTCTGTGGAACCTGTTTCCAAGCCGATGGAAGATATACCACACAAAAATTCCCGGTTGAAGGAGTTTGAAGAGTTGAAGGCCACACGCAAAAAGTTGCTTATTGAAAATAGTTTTGCCATGACTGGAAAAAATCGTTGGCATATGAAGCAGACTAGGAGCATGATAAAAATACTAAGTATTCACTGTCCGGTTTAAGCGACACACGCCCACAAGATGGGGTTGATAGATCAAGAAGACTGCAGGAAATGGCTTAGAGCCAGCGCACCAGAGAAAACAAACATCAATTGTAATGCACTTGCCTCATATTGGCCAAGACTACGATGTAAGCATCTGTGGGTCCCCACGTTATTATGACACTAGAGGATGGTATCGACATTTAGGCCGCCAGAATCTTTTAAAATTTCGCGTCAAACACAGCGAAACCTAGTAAACGAACTTCATCTATGGTATCGCCAAAGGACCGAAACTTTTTCTATGTGTGGCTTATGGCCTATCCAGATTTAACCTAATCTAACCTTACATTTTATGCATATCTAGTGAGAATTACTTTGAAGGCGACAAAATAAATATTTGAGGAATTACATAAAATTTTGCGTTTTATTTGCAATTTTCTGGTACGTTTTTGTCACACGATGTAGGAGAATTATATGAGACTAAGCCTAAATTTTCGAAAAAGTTAGGCAAATTTTCATTAGCAGAGTAGAATAAAATAGAATGGTTTCAATACATATGTTATATGAAAAACTTAATAAAATAGTCTTGTTACTCAAATACATTGTTTTCTTGTTAGAGTAGACACTAGTTCAAAGTATAGCGCAATCACGTTCAAAATTTTCGTTAAATGTATTCCAAAAAATTGGCGTTTCATGAACGTGCAAAATTTAAAGTTCAAATTCGACCTTACTTTGTGTGTACAAAAGAAAGCTCTTGTGATAAAAACGAAAAAGTCGACGAAGTCAAAGAAGAAACAGCACTTGCTTCAGATTGATAGCATTGATCTTAACAACTTTTATGGATCGATTCGACACATTTGGTTCAGCTTTTAGTTTAGTGATTACTATCATGGGTTATAATAGTGGATCAATGACTTGACTCGTACCAAACTTGAAAATTTTTGGGCAAAACGACATCGTCCGAAAACAGATGCGTGATAGCATTAGATATGTAATTACGAAAAGCAATATCGCAACAATCTAGAGAAAGACGATTGAATAATAAACTTAAACCTAAAAAAACTAAAATACGTTGGACACTGAAGGAACCAAGGTTATAACAAGTGTATGGAAAATTGGAATTGACATGCTTGGTATTGGCTCAAGAAAAATTTGAATTTTTTTCTTTTTTTTGTCAATTCGGATTGATTGTATCGTATAGTTTATTATATAAAATGATCTGAAGTATGACTAATGGATTTGATCATTGCTTAAACTGAAACTTTTTGTTAGAATTGGCTACTCTTTGTTGATAAAAGTACAAAATTTGCGAATTTCACAATTTCTAAATGGTGAAAAAAATGAGAAAATATTAAGAACTTTAGAAAAACACTTGTTGCTCGATTGAAGAGGTCTATTTCAGCAAAAATTCCTGGCCTCAACTTTTTTTTTAAATTCTCGCAACTGTGTTCGCCGAAAAAGAGTTGCGGAGAACAGCACTATACAGGTTTCAAAAAACAAAAGTTACCAAAACTCATTTAAAGTTTTGCAACTAATTTTAAAAAACTCAGTTTTATAACCAAAACCCTCACTTCCACCGGAATTTTCCGCATTTATGTGTTCGTAAAACTTTGTATGGGGATGTGTGCCTATATATGTATATACCTATGCTTGGTATGTTTGTATATAAATATTAATATCGATGTAGTAAGTATTGAATAATGGCATTATGTAATTCGATGCGAACAGCCGACATACCTTTTCGTATCGTCCTTGTCGTCACTCTCGTCCTCCATTTTGAAATGCGTTAGATAATCCAATTTTCAATATGGCTGCAACCGAATGGCGTTGCGTCAATGACGAACGCAAAACACGAACGTGTTACACGCGAAAATTTTCCACTGACACCAATAAAAAAACAAAAAAAATTGAAAGGCAGATTTTTTCAGTACACTTTCCGCTGCTTCTGCGGCTTTTAATATTTTAATTAAGAAATTATTTTAACTATTTTAAACCGTAGCACATAAATTAACACTGTGTAGCTATTTATTACTTTTTCCTTTAATTTGCTTTCGCAATTGTTGATTTAGCAATTATTTCAAAAACACTTTTGCAAAATATTTTCTTATGGCATTTTCGCAAATATTTTTTTTTTTTGTTGACAAACTGCAGTTGTGAATTGTGATTTTATTTAAGTGATATCCACTTTGAAGAAGAGTTCGAAATCGTTCATGGCATACATTTTCCTCAGACTGCACACAGCTGCTTGACAGACACGAATTTTACTAAGCTGAATTTATGCTTTGTTGTTGAACAACATTTTTAAGCACAAATTAATCTGAAAAAAATTAATTGGAAATGAGTTAAAAGCACTTCATGGTTATTGTTAGCATTTTCAACAATTTTTTTATGTATATTTTGCACACTCTCGTAGGTTTTTCTAAAAAAATATTTTTTTTTCTAAACAAAATGTCAAAAAAAAAATTTCTACAAAAAATTTGTTGAAAAAAGGTTAAAATTTATATTTTTTTTTAGAAAAGATTTTTCTAAAAACTATTTTTTTTCACATTTTCACACGATTTCAAACTCGTTTCGCGTTTACCTTTATTTGTCCGAATGCAACAAGTGCAAAGTTAAATCTGGCCTGTGGCGACTCAAAGGATTTGCCAAAACGTCGCTAACTCGCATACACCCACAACCGTTATATACATACATATATACATACATACTTAAATATATAACATTCACCCACACAAGCTCTTTGCACGGTTTTGATCACTGCAATCTTCGCTCAAACTCACTTTCCTCACACACACATACACACCTACATATTCACATACTCACATACAGTTATCCTTCACACTCTCAACAGGCTTTGTGTTTGCCCGCCCGCAAGTATGCTACATTTGTGCAAATTACGTAAAAGCCAATGGACCAATGCGCATGCTCAGCTTTGTCTTAGCGCCGACCCGCTAGGAATTCGCCAGCCGCGCTACACCAATGACTGCAGCAATGCAGTTTCAACCCTTAACGGCCGTTGTGGCTGTGGGTATGTTACAACAACAACAGCAGTCAGCTACGCAACGCACTCATACACACACTCGCACAAATGCAAACATACATACAAACATACACGCATGCAATTGTACATAACAACAATTGTCTGCATTAAACACACTCTATTCATAGCATTGCTACCTGCACGCCGCATGTGGCATGTGGCAAGTGGCAGCCAGTTATCGGCGTCGCAGCTGCGGCTCAACCAACTCCATTTACTCGCATATAAGCTTTGTTGTTGTGGCTACTTCCACTCAATCAATCTGTTATATTTTGCGCTCAATTAGCTCGTTTACCAAACGATTAATACTATATCGAAGCAACAACAACAATAGTAATAGCAACCCTTCGTCGGTAAGTTGTGTGCATTGTACGGCGGCTGGCAGCAGCTGATTCTATGTGTGCGTGTGTGTGTGTATCTGTGATTATCCTTTGTCCATCTTTGTGTGCGTTTCTGGCGCCAAGGTTATTGCGTTGCTATATTTAGCATCAGTTGCATAATTTGCTCCAAGAATTCGTGTTACCAAATATCAGTCGACTATTGACAATATATTATACATTTACATAGCTGTTCGTACATATACACAGATATATTGTAGTATGAGTATTGTATTAGTATTGAACGAACATACGAGTGTAAGCATTGAAACGTCTTGGAAAATTTTGTTTGGGTTTGGGTCACCTCCCAGTCGAACATTGGAACACCTGTTTCTAGCATTGTCTGATTTCTATTTTCAATTGATTTTTGATTTTTAACGCTGTTCCTCCATGTAGACTTCTCGTCTTGAGCTTCACGTTATTTTATGATTAGACTGCTTTGGGTGTCTGACGACAGCATTATCCTTAGAAACCATCTGTAAGGCTGATGAGCTTGCTAGTACAGGGACTTCAGTCTCAATAACGGCGGAATATGCGCGCTTAGCATCTCAGTCGGTTTCATGTTTCTAGTTCTTTTCTAAGGGTAAATACGAGAGATCTAAGGAGCTCTTCGGTCTTAGCAAGGCCCATCTTTCAATGATTGTAGGAGTTTTAACTGGCCACTGTCTGACCGGTATTCATGCGGTAATATTAAACATCCAACTGTATCAGCTTTTACCAAATCAAAGGAAAAACACCCCGGATCTCATACTTTTAGACATCCAGGTGAAATATCGAGAATAGAAATAAAACACCTAAGCAGATTTTTGATAGATTCAGAGCGATTTTGCTGATAGCTAATATACATGAGTTTTTCGTCTGACTTTACACAGGACAGAACATAACAGTCTAATTGTGACCATTCGCCATGCTCAATGACCAGTCATCTAATCTAACCTAAGTTATCATCTATGTTACGTAATCGCATTCTTCTAAAGTAAGTTTAACATAAATACTAACCATTCGGACCCTTGATAAGTAGTTGTTCGGATATATATCTAGACTACTTATAAATTAAAAAAGTGACGGTATAACCTTAGCGCCTTAAGGCATATACTGTGCATAAAGTCAATCTCTTAGGGATATAACGTTCAGCTCTACACAAATTACATTCAAATTCACAGCTGAAACACAAATTGAATCCCTATTAATCCACTAAATTTCATTAAAACAGTGGCAGATTCAGAGGGGGGACATACGCTACTTGCAACGTTCCGCAATCGAAAACAAAAAATTGAGAAACATTTTCGATCCATTTATTCAGACACGAAAAAATGGTGGGAGAAATGAGTGTTGACGGAGAAAAACCAAGAATCTGCGACTGAAAAATAAAACGAGAAAATTTCTGTGTGAGAACTTGTAATAATACTATAGGGTCTCGGTATACATTCCTCTGTTGGATACAATCCGTGAAAATTTGAAGACGCGCTTTTCAACTGAGTTTGCTGCTCCCAGTAAAAGTATGTGCTTTGAAAACCAAAGAAATGAAAAATCCTATTGACTGCTTGATAGACACATTCAAAGGCCTTTTGGATAATGACAACGTCGTGCGACTATTGAAGCACAAAGGTGGACCTGATCACTGGTAGTACCATTGGAGGCGTTGAAGAACTGTAATGTAGACCCATACCCCATAATTCATAGTTTTCTTCGCTTATTTCTGTAAAGAATGCGAGCTCTAAACGCTCTTTTTCGACACTTCGCCGCATGAAAACGTAGCTGAGGACGAACATGCTTCAAGATAAATTGATCGACCTAGCGTTGTTGCAAACGCATCATGACATTGAAGTCACTGTGGAAGAAGTTCTCGAAAGATTCTTAAAACTTGGCCCACATCGTTTTGTTTTCTGAAATTGTTCTATTCAATACACGAACTGAATATAGTATTATACATTGCAATAAATTATGTTATCCACACGTCTACGATTTATGTATAATGTGTTTTTTTTTTATTTAGTAGGATTTTATATTAGAAATTCTTCCACCATGATACGAGAGCAAATAATTTCTAAGAATTTCAGTAATATATTCTCCACACTGATCGATATTATGTGAAAAAATATATATATAATCAAACGTTCATGCTATATTGAATTTATGCTAGTCTCAGTAATATCTATGGGTGTCTTAATCCCGCGATAGATCACATGACGATCTTGCAATAACAGTTTGCGAACAGCTTAAATAGTTGCCGAAACAATAACCGATTTTGAACGACCTTCACGAAATTCGTCTTGAAGTGTTCTATGACCTAGAGTGAATTCAGTACGCAATCGGTAAACACTGGTCTCTAGTGGAGCTTCATCGCCAAAAATTTAATTGAGTTGTAAAAAATAATTGCACCAAAATATTCGCGTTTTAATTGGATATTTTTAATAACTGTAAACAACAGAAATAGTAAACGCATGTCAAAACATTGAGTATGATATGAGTTGGTAGGGTGTAATACTGGGTTGTCAAATTGCGAAATGTAAAAGGCAACCTACGCTTGAGGATGAGCCAAAAAGACAAGTCCCAGCAAGTTTAGTTGATTTAGCTTAAAAATATTTACATTAATTTTATAAGGAGGCGGAACCATTTCCACTTAAAAAAAATACCGACACATAATTTTTTACTTAACGGCACTTTAAGAGCGTGGTAATCGTAAGGCACTGCAACTTGACTTGCTAAATAGAGAACATGATTTCAATGAGATGGTTTTCATCGGCTGATAGACACAGACCTTTTCCTTCATTTAATAACACTAACATCAACCGGAGAATAATTTGCTTTTCTTTAAAAATAAGAAGCAACTAATAAATATAGGCATTATACTAACAGTGTTTCTAGATTTATTCAAGGAGAGATTGTTACCATGAGTATGGAAAGTTAAATCCGTATCTATGCTAGTTAGATCGCCATGTCAACATTATACCCAGGACAGGGTAAATTAATTTTATCCACGCAGTTTGTAACACCCAGCAGAAAAGGTCGGAGACTCTATAATATATATAAATATTTTCTTCTATTTTATGGGGCACAACATTGGAGAGGTATTTATTAACGTAAACGAAGAAAATTATTTCATTCTTACAATAACAAGATGGCCTAAAGTTATGATTCCTTATCAGCTTTCTAACGAAATATACGTTTAATTTATTCGGCTTAAAAAAAGAATTTGATGAGATATTTTCACAAAATTTTGTTGCCTGATTTAATTAAATGGCAAAAATGTACCCGAAAATTATAAATAAAACTCAAAATATTTTATTATTAATCAATATTTAATTTGTCGTCTCAAAGTAATCCCAACCAGATGTACTACAATTATGCCAAAGTTCTCGAAACACTTCCCATAAGCACTGTTTTGGCATGGACTTCAGCTCCTTCAGCGAATTTTGTTTTATCTCTTCGACAGGCTGCAAACGGGTTCCACGAAGCAGTACTTTCATTTTGGGAAAAAGAAACAATCACACACAGGCAAACCTGGTGAATAAAGTGGTTAATCAAACGTATTCATTACGTTTTTTGCTTTAAATTCGATCATAATCGTACTATTTTGGAAACGAATTCAGCTTTATTGGGACGAGTCGAGAAAGACGCGTTTTATACCCAAAATAGCCACCAAAATCAATCGAACGGACTCGTGAAAGTTTTCGAGCTCTCTTGCCATCTCTCTAGCACTTGCCTGACAATTTTCAAGCACCATAACTTTCCCCTTTTTAATATTTTCATCAGTTGAAGAGGTTGAAGGCCATCCAGAACGAAAGTGTCTTCAAAGATCTCTCGACCGTCTTTGAAAGCTTTTTATCACTCGTTGGCTTGTGTTTTTAATAAAACTCCGCATACGAAATGTGTTTAGAAATGCAAAATTTGAGGCAAATTCTTTGTTCGGTGTTTTTCGAACTGTGAATAGCAGCTTCGATGCCTTTTTAGATAGGATTATGATCAAATAAAGTAATGAGGAACTATTTCATTGGATCCATTATGTTAATTAAATGCCTCTTTCAATTTTTTTTTATTTGAGTTGTGAGGTTTGAAGAGCTCTTTGGCTATAACGAAAGTAATGAGTTTTTAACAAAGTAAAAAATGCAATTCAAAACAATAAAGTATGCAAGTGGCAACTCCGACACTCTATAGAGATAGTGCAAACTCCATTAAGCTTAGAAATTGACAACCGACTCAACGCTCAGCCTTTCAGTGGAAGTTATGGCAATTTTGCCATTATCAACTGTATTAACTGCAATAAGTGGTGTTCTAACATCTTCACTTTCATTATATACACATTGACCACTAAATTGCTTGTATAAAGAATGATGCAGCATTTGAGGTTACTAAAAGGAAAATTTTATAAGTTTCGCTGAATTGTTGTTGTGAATATGTTAATTAAGTAAATTTCACAACAAAGTTAAGTATTTGCTAAAATTATATTTGTATATACAATGTATGTTTTGTTTAACTGCATACCTTTACATTATGTATGAGCACAGTTAATGAAGGAAATGCGAAATTAATTACGTGCGGGTAAATTAGGCGAGATAATTGAAAATGAACATGCCGGCTGACTTTGAGAAAATTTGTAAATCCCCTCAATAAGCGATTTCATTAAAATTTATACAGTTATTATAATATTGTATTATCTTCTAATATTATTTATGGACATTAAATCAAGTTTTTTTTTATAAAATAATGCAGATATATCGTAATATTACACTTATTCTTGAGAATAATAAGCACTACAATTACAGTTACACTGAGGTAGGTTATATAATAAATATACGATAATTATTTAACAACAAAATTAAAATTCAGCATTCAGCGCTTGAACTTAGAACTTATCAGTTAACATGGTGATTATTTAGATAATAATTCATTGAAAATTATGTAGTTTCAGAGCAATTTATCTCAGCTACAGTCCGATTCAATTAATTGCATTGCGGTATTTTTTGTAAAAAATGTTTATTGTAACAACTAGTGAAGAAAATATAGCAACTGTAGCTGAGAGTATACGCGAAGACCGTGGAGAGTTGATTTTGCGCCGCGCGCATCTACTCGGACTGACGTAGTGAACGATTTGCCGAATTTTACCTCGAGATCTTAAATTGAGAGCGTACAAAATACAGCTTGTGCAAAAACTGAAGGATCGCTTCGCTCTATGGGTTCTTGAAAGATTCCAAGAAGATCTATCGCTTTCAAACTAAATTTTATTCAGCGATGAGACCCATTTCTGCCACCATTTCCACCAAAATTGAGTGATATCACATTGTTAGACTTTTTCCTGTGACTATATGTAAAGTCTAAAGTCTATACGAACCATCTCGCTTGGAACGAAACATCACGCATGCCATTCGCCAATTACCAGTCGAAATGCTCAAACGAGTCACCGAAAATTGGACTTAATGGATGAACCATCTAAGACGGAGCCGCGGCCAACATTTGAAAATGATAATTTTCAAAAAATAAATTTTAGTTCTTAAATTGTTGCTTAAGTGAGCATTTCAAAGAGAAATCCAATAAACTTTTATATAATCTTTGCAGATACCCGCTTTTATTAGGAACTTTTATCGATGCTAACGATATATACATACATATACTATACATACACTCGTACGCAAACTTCCACTATACTTTCTTAAATTTTTTATCCGACTTTCTCGTTCGTTCGGGATTTTCTTCAATTCTGTTTTTTTTTTTATGTTTTTAGCAGGCATAAGTAAGCTAAATTATATTATCTAATTATAATTATATATTAAAAAAATAAAAAATATGATTTTTTCATCGCTTGTCAGTCTCTCACATTTCGAACTCATTTTGTAAAGCTCACTACCTTTCAATTGATTTGTCTATAGCTGAATGTGTTTTGTTTTTAATTTTTAATATTTATATTTTAATATTTATATTTTTATTTATATTTTAATAACATGTTATTAATTTATTTCTGAATAAAAAAATTCTATAACGCAAAAAGTACCACTTTATAGCGGCACTCAAATATGCACAATACTTGAAAATTTTGAGCGGTAGGGTTTGCGTGGCCACGAGTGTAGAATTGTACTTGGTTTTAACAGCTTAAAAATCGGCCGTAATTTCGGCTTGTATAGTCAAGAAATTAGTCAAATTAAGAAAAAACGTTAACTTTGGCTAAACCGAAGCTGTTTCACAGTTGTATTTCTTGTATCATAAAGGGTATAATGAGATCTCTATCTTGCTTTTGGTCGTACATTGAAAAGTCTCCAGCCTGGCACATAGATGACGATACTAGAATTAAATCCCTAAGACTTTTAGTCAGCCTGCCATGGGGTTCTTCAGCCTTTTTCAACATTTTTTTTCTCATATAAAAGGAGAAATATTTTATTAGAATTTTTTATTGTTACAAACATACGCCGTAACAAAAAAATTCTGAAAAAAATATCTTAAGCTTGGCTATTACGATGACATTCCCCATGACCTCTCGAAAAAAAGATGCGCCCGCGTTGGCAGGATAATTTTTTCAGGATCATCTATATTTTTTTTTCAATTAGTTTTCATCGTAAAAAGATGCTCCCTCCAAGACTTTAAGAATTGTATCTCAAAGTAAAAAAGTGTAAAATTTCATTAAGAACGGTTTAGTAGTTCCCGAGAAATCTTGCCAAACGACTTCAAGCACACAGTTTCGAGAAAAACGAGATTAAAGACGGCGCACTTAGCCTAGTTAGCCTCGTGCGCACTCGAATCAACTTGAAAATTTAGGAAAATACTCTAGAGGTGTTGTAGAATTTAATCAGACAATAAAAAATTTATTTTTTGAAACTCGTAAACCCATGTAACCCCTTAAACCTCCAAAGGCGAGTGTATAAATTTGAGAGCTGTGGGATCATTAGTTTGTGAATTATGTATGTATATCATTTTAAGTGAATTAATTTTTGTTATTGTAAAAGAAAATGGATGAATGGATGGGCGAATTGGATCGTGTGTTGAAAAAATATTGCTTTTTAGAGGGGAAAAACAGTTCAAGCAAAAACTTGTCCTTATGACGAGTTTCTGGACACTGCTCCAGCAAAATCATGCATCAGGATTGGTATACTAAGTTTGGACGTGGGGAAATGAGCACCTAAGACAAGTGCACGCCCTAAAGAGGCTTTTGTTAAAAAAGTATCAAAAATAATTTTGAATGACCGTAAGGCGAAGTTGTTCGATATAGAAGGCACTCCTCTAAAGATAAACTGAAAGTATGCGAAAACTCTGTGCAAAGTAGGGAAGGCTTGAGCTCTTCCTTGACCAAAAACCAAAATGAGTTGATGATTCGGAGGAGTGTTTGGAGATATTCAAGGGAATAATAAACCCAAGTTTTTGTGCCAGTATGTGAGAATGGATGAAACGTGGCTCTACTGTTTCACTCTGAAGTCCGATCGGTGATCATTCGAATGGATTGCAAACAATGAACCCGTTCTAAAGCGTGGAAAACACAACAGTCAGCTGGCAAGGATATAGCGTCTTTTGGGATGCGTGTGGAATAATTTACACTGACCACTTTGAAAAAGGAAGGACAATCAATAAATACTATTACATAGCGTTATTGGAGCGTTTGAAAAGTGAAATCACCGAAAACTGGCCGCGTTTATAGAAAAATATAGCGCCGTTTCACCAATCCAATGGATCGTGTCACAAGTCAGTGGAACGATGGCACAAATCCATGAATTCGGTTTCGAATTGCTTCCGCATCCACCGTATTTTCTAGATCTGGCCCCAAGTGACTATTTCCTGTTCTCAGATTTCAAAATAATGGTCGCTTGAAGAAATTTCCGTCGAATGAAGAAGTGTTATCAACGAAACCGAGTACTACTTGGAAGCAGGGACAAATCGTACTACAAAAATGGTTTCGAAAAGCTGGAGGCGCGCTATAATCAGTGTATCACCTTTGAAGGGAACTTTTAGCAGTTGTTTTGTTTGTCATAAAGGTCAAATACACTTGGGTAGTTACAAAAAATTGTTTATATAAAAAAAACTCATATTCTCAGAAGTCTCATGTAACTAAATAATTAAGTATATTACATATAAGTAAGATGTCTGATTACATCAGCACTCGACGAAAATGATTGTACGTATGGCAGCTGTGCCTCTTTTGCAACAGCAACGTTGGACTTTCTTAGCGTGCCACTTTACCGCCACTTAACTTTGGCGAAAGTTTCTGGGTGTGGACATGACGGCAAGTGTGGCTGTCTCAAGTCAGATCTTCGTTGCGTCTTGCCGAAGTCGCAACACACACCCACTAGTATAACGCAGCGTTTGGCTGGAAAATTTCCATGCACACTTCAAAAGGTGTTTAATTGCAACACCAAATGGCTTCCGCACAATGTTGCAGTCGCATTGAGTGGAAAGTTTAGCAAAGAGAAACCTTTATTTTTGCATTTCTACAAACGAAACGGTGCGTAGCTAAATCTCGGCATGTACCGAGTGTGAGGTTATGTTGAAATTATTGAATGGAAAGTTTCTGCACGCCATTGACATTGTGGGGCATCAGCATATAGCATAAACGGCAAATAAAGCGCGCGCGCTTAAAAATATGCAAAGAAATAGCGAAAGTCACTTGAAATGCTTCATTTGCATTTGCTGCAAGTGTCGGCTGGGGATTCGAAATGATTTTTAAGCCAATTTGTGGCAACACGGATAATTTCACTTTAATTAAAATAAACGAAACGATATGAAATCGCATTGAACCGCTTTTGACGGCGCTTTGTGGGTATTACCAATCTGTGATTTACATACATCTGCGGCTTTTGAAAATAGTAGTCTGGCATAGTAGGAGTATGGAGCGTTGACGCTGAGGGATAAAGCAACAAATAAGTAGCATATTGGAGTTGCCGTACTTGTCAACATAACTGTTAAGTACTTACATATACTCACGTGAGCTTATAAATGTCATATGAGTTATAATTGCTCACAATATTTCAGCTTTGCGACTTTCATACCTCAACACATAGATACTATACATATGCAACGTAGCTATTTCATATATGATCTTTTGGTACGGAAATTAATCCCTGTTCGGTTAGTTAAAGTCGTGGGGCAACGTTTAACGAACGAATTGTAATTTCCCCGGTGTTAAATGAAACACACAGTTGACATCAAAGTCGCAAACGAGTGGAGCGTATGAGTTGACCAGTGTGGTTGTGGTGCGTCCGAAGTGTTGCTTGGTTAACCGAGCTCGTTGCGAAGTGGTGTGGGTGTATAATTGGCTAAGCGTAAAAAGCTTATGTTACCTTTTGGCTTTCCTGTCGTTTGCTGAGCGATATTATTTATCTCTTTTATTTTGATTTGTGTTTGTTAGTACTTGTTAGTTGCTTACTAGATGCTTCTTCAATCAAAATTGAGTGGGAATATTTATACAATTTATGGTCATATTTCATGGATCCTTAATGTAGGCAGTAATTTGTAGAAAATGTTAATTTAACCCTAAATGTTTGCAAAGATTTTTTTTTTATTTTTTTAGTTCTTAACTTTAGGCGCTCTAAGGCTAAGGGAAGCAGAATTTCTCTCCCCCTTCAACTGCCTTCCTGAAAACTTGGACCAATTCTTCGCAGAAGTTTTTTGTGACGACCTTTTCTCTGCTCACATACCGACGATGAATATGTGGATGGGGAGGAGTCGTAGAAGAAGAGGCGCAATAAGTGTTTGGACGGATAGGTCGAAGCAAGGAGTAAAGGTTGGAGGGGCAGTTTACTGTAAGAAGCGCTCCGTTCAATTTTAGCTTTAGGCTAACCGAATCACTGTAGTATATTTTTAAAAGTTGAAGTGGCTGAATTAATGTAGCAGTAGTCGTTACTGCTACGAAGGGCAGCCTTATTCAGAGAGGTGAGAACTCACTCCGACTGCAGAGCAGCAAACTAGCGAGGAACTCGCTAACTGTGCGTTGAGAGCTAGTTAAGGAGTGTCTGTTCTCCCTAGAAATACCATAAAGCTGCTTCTTCATTAGACTTGTTTAGATTCCTATCGCAGCGGAATCTTTGTCAACTACCAAGCCAAAGATGTACCCTTGCACCGCTCACATGGGAATGAGATCGAGTGAGATTCCCATTGGCGTCTTACGTTCTAGCACTGACATAATGAACATCGCATGCGCTTAGAAAGTGTAAAGAATTATTCAGGATTTAAACTGAACTGCTTTTTCTTAGCAAAATTCAGCTTCAGACATTATCCAATATTCATCCATATGATATGAATAAATGTCTTTTCGGAAACTAGTTGTCAAATTGGTAGAGAGGGTGACGAAGAAACATACAGGCACTTTATTCGCCATTGCCCAGTCCTTAGAAGACTGAAGTTAAAAAATTTCGGCAGTAATCTAGACTGACATTAGCCTCCTCAACAAATTTGTGATAAGCTCAAAAGCACCTCATGATCTACTACATTATACAGAAGTTTTTGATGCCACAACCGTCCAGCGTTCTAAGGTGAGATCTCTATTAGGATAGGCTCTTTAACTTTACCCCACCCTCACCTAATTCCAAATACTATCAACAACATTACTTCTACTACTTTGGAAGGGTATTATTGCTTATGGGGAATACTGTAAATGATGTGGTAAGTTTTAACATGATAATGTATTTTCAATAAGTTAGGTTAAGGTACGAATAACGAGACTATATTAGTCTGGCGAAATCTGTCTAGATGTTTCCACCTAGCCTTTTTAGAATGAATTCAAACCCAGTTTTGCATTCGAACAGCCTGTCGCTTTTCTTTATTGCTTTTTTCTGTAGAGTAAAGTACGCAATTGAGAAGCAAAGTCCTCTCTCGACGAACAAAAACCAAACTCTATAAGTCACTCATAATTCCCGTCCTGCTTTATGGTGCAGAGGCTTGGACGATGTCAACAACGGATGAGTCAACGTTGCGAGTTTTCGCGAGAAAAGTTCTGCGAAAGATTTATGGTCCTTTGCGCGTTAGCCACGGCGAATATCGCATTCGACGGAACGATGAGCTGTACAAGATATACGACGACATTGACATAGTTCAGGAAATTAAAAGACAGCGGCTACGCTGGCTAGATCATGTTGTCCGAATGGACGAAAACACTCCAGCTCTGAAAGTATTCGACGCCGCACCCACCGGGGGAAGCAGAGGAAGAGGAAGACCTCCACTCCTTTGGAAGGACCAAGTGGAGACGGACCTGGCTATGCTTGGAATATCCAATTGGCGCCACGTAGCGAAAAGCAGAAACGACTGGCGCACTGTTGTTAACTCGGCTATAATCGCGTAAGCGATGGCTACGCCAATTAAGAAGAAGAAAGTATTAAGCAGATTGTTTCTTGGCGCCTTGTCAAGTTCGGATAAACAGAACAGTAAGGGAAAATAGGCTCACAAAAAATGTCCAAGTTTAGTGTGACCTAGTGAATGTAGTGTGCAACTATTCTTCGTGAGATGGTCGAGTTACTCTATGGTCTCAGTTTTCGCTGGGAACTTCGGAAGTCTAAATACATATGTACATGTGTACTCAATCCATATAAACAAACTAATATTGCTGATTACACTACTTTCGGTCGGCCTCTACTCCGAATACTTTTGTAAATTGTTATCTACGCTTCTTTCATAATTTTTTTCTTTTCTCACATCATTCTACTCTCCAGTCTAACGTTCGATAGCAATGAACTTGACCGCGTCATATCTGAACGTCTGCCGTCTCTATACGGAAATTCAATGCTTGAGTTTTTGTTATTGTTGCTTTAGTTACAATTGCAATTGCAGTCGCGATTCGCTTGCAAAGCTCGCCAACTTTTTTTTTCAATTTTCTCCAGCTATCTATATGCGCTAATTGGAAAATAAGCTTAACTAGGGGGAAAAAATAGCATAAGCTCTTGTTGCTATTATTGTAGAATGTCGTAATTGCAACATGTGCGCCCATAGATACTAACCGAAACAAACGCGCACACAGACTTACAAACAAATATACTTGTAAGCAAGTGCATCTCTATTGACAATCGCGCAAAGTGAGAGGAGAGTGCAGTGGAGATATTTAAGCTCTCGCTGCAGTCAAGCGATCGTTTGACAGTCGGTCGGGCGGGGTCGGGCTTGCGGTAGACTGCAGTGCACACCGTTTCAAATGTCAACAAAAGCTTAGCTATGAAGTAATACGAATACATACGCACAAGTATGAGATAACTTGTAATTTTTTTACGTTTATGTATGTGTGTGTAAGTTGCTCTCTAACGCAATAGTAGGTGTAAATGATCGCTGCAACTCTCTCTTGCACTCACTTTGCTGCATTTCTCAATTATTATTATTATTTTCTAATGTAAATAAACAAATATTAAGTCATAAAAAACACGAGTACTAACACAAACATTTGAATGAGCATGAGTCTCAATTACATTTCTATATAAAGCACATATACACACACACCCACTCTGGACGGCAGGTGTCTCTAGAGATATTCTTTATTGCACACTAAAATGCAGCTCTTAATACAAAAATGAATTTGACTCGAGTTGGGCCTATATGAAGTAGCTTGATAAGCAGTTATTTATAGTTGAGCGCTAAATAAATAGGCTTAATTTCTTTTAAAGAGAGGCCGTGAAAAATTTCATATTTGGATCAAGAACGTATTTAGAGGTATTCGGTGGAGCTTGTATGCGATATAGAAGGACTTAGCAGTTGAAAATCTTGAAAAGCCTGGCATAATCTACTGATGATCCCATTTCTCAATAGCACCGATACCTGTTTAGAATTTTTTGCGAAATCTCAATCAAGTGGCACTTAAAATTAAAAATATTTCAGCTGTGCGATAAAGTTGCTTTTAACCAGTGCCATTAGTTGGGAGCTAAGGCCTCCAAACTTAAAGCTAACTGTGACTACCCGATAAAACAGGCCCTTATAATTACACATATACCAAATTGAATTGCAAAAGACCTACTCCGTCAGGATGGAAACCAATAAGATCCTATGAAGGAATTCTGGAAAAACCGATTTTAACAATTTTGCCTTCTGGCTGGTGAGAGTGATATTCCGTCAATTTAGAGAGCAAGGATGCCAACTGAAAGTCTCATACATCACCGAGGGCATGTACGAGAAGAAATTTCAGTCTATTGTTGAAACTAGCAACCAACCGTTCGCGGACCCCCTGGCTACCACATCTTTCTGCTATGCGTCCTCGAAATGGAGAAGTCGAACTGTGGAAGACGGTGATGCCGTGGAGGTCCGACGAGCATCAAAAACCGACGTAAAGTACATCAAAAGCTGATGGTTCAGGAAAGCCAACAGAAAGGAAAGCAGGACGAAAAGAAAATCGGAAATTGTCACTATAAAGCCAGAAAAAAGGAATAGCTATGCGGTTGTCTTAGCGTTATCAAAAGGTACCTAAAACCCGATGAAGCAGAAGTTAGAATAAGAATGATACGGAAAACTAGGGTAGGCGCACTTTTACTAAAGTTAGAAAAAGGCCAGGTGGCAAGCACTAATTTCTTCGAATCTTTAAAGAGCAGGTTAAGAGAGACCGCATCGGCCGACCTTAAGCCAAACGCCACGGTAGAGATTAGAGAAGAAAGAGAGACTCAATTCCCAAACGACAAAGGAGGAAGTCAATGCAGCGATGGAGAGCGCTTCTGGAGAATCAGTGCCTAATCGGGAGAAAAATATCTCCCTGCATTATATAGCACAGAGCCATGTATGAAATGACCGATCGAAATCCGACTCTTGTAAGGAAAACTTCATTATTAGAAAAGATGTTTTCCAGAAATTAGGAATAATACACCGGATGACTATAGCATATGGTGGTATAAATAGTATACAGCTTTCTTTTTATACCCTTTTATGTTACACTTTGGTGTAGCCTGGATCACTGCGAACGAAACAGCAAAGTTTAATTAGCTTTACTTATGATTTCAAAGGTAGTGACACTAGCGGATCGCCCTCTCTTCAGAGTGAACTTAACGTTATATCTCTTTGTTATGTTATTTATGTTGGTTTCTAGTTTCACCAAAAGTTCAAGGAGACAGACCAACTTTATGAAACTTTTATTTTTTATTCTTTATATAAATATATTTCATGCCCCACACTTGAAGTAGACTATACCCTTAAACATCAATTATATTGTTTCAACTTATGGAATGATTTGACAACTTCACTAAATAAATATAAGATAATTAATATATGGCAATATAAAAATAAAGTGTCTCATCGTTTACTTTCTGGTAATAACAATATAGTAATATAATAATATTAGTCAATTGGCAACAAAAAATTTATTGGTATAACCAGGCAAAATAATTAAAGAACACAAATATATATATAAAGGGTGTGAATTTTTTTGCATTAGTATTTGACAGATCACGTGATTTCAGACCATGGTGTCAAAGAGAAAGATGCTCAGTATGCTTTGACATTTCATCATGAATAGACTTACTAACGAGCAACGCTTGCAAATCATTGGAATTTTATTACCAAAATCAGTGTTCGGTTCGACAAAGTTTTTATCGACAAATTTTTGTTCAGCGATGAGGCTCATTTCTGGTTGAATGCTACGGTAAATAAGCAAAAATTGCCGCACTTTGGGGTGAAGAGCAACCAGAAGCGTTTCCCAAAAACTGGCCCATGCATCCGAAAAAATGCACTGTTTGGTGTGGTTTGTACGTGGTGGAAATTGGAACCGTATTTTTTCAAAGATGCTGTTGGACGCAAACGTTACGGTGAATGGCGATCGCTATCGTTCGATGCTAACAAACTTTTTTGTTGCCAAAAAATGGAAGAAACTGAAACTTGGTTGACATGTGGTTTCAACAAGATGGCGCTACATGCCACACAGCTCGCGATTCGATGAGCCATTTTGAGGGAAAACTTCGGACAACAATTCATCTCAAGAAATGGGAACCCGTAAGTTGGCCACCAAGATCATGCGATTTAAACGCCTTTAGACTATTTTTTGTGGGGGCTTACGTCAAGTCTAAAGTCTACAGAAATAAGCCAGCAACTATTCCAGCTTTGGAAGACAAACATTTCCGAGAAATTCGGGCTATTCCGGCCGAAATGCTCGAAAAAGTTGCCCCAAAATTGGGACTTTCCGAATGGACCACCTAAGACGCAGACGCGGTCGGCAACATTTAAATGAAAATTATCTTCAAAAAGTAAATGTCATGAACCAATCTAACGTTTCAAATAAAGAAACCGATGAGATTTTGCAAATTTTATGCGTTTTTTTTTTAAAAAAAGTTATCAAGCTCTTAAAAAATTCACCCTTTTATATACACATTGGGTTGTCAAAAAGTCTTCCGATATTTTTCGCTAGTTGACGCTGAAAGCGCGTAGTTCTAGTTTTATTCGACGCCTCGAGGTTCCATATAACCTTTTTGGAAAGCTCATTTCACGTGCTAACACGTGTTTGATTGATTGTCGTTTCTTTTAAAGTCGTTAGTGAGTTATAGCGTCGCAAAACTTGGAGCAAAATAACGAGAAAATGCGGCATATTTTACAGTACTACTACGATTAAAGGCAAAAAAGCATCTCAAGCCTGCCCAATAAAAATTTGTGCAGTTTATGGACCGATACAGTTTCCATATCCGCCGCACAACGATGGTTTCAACGTTTACGTTCTGGTGCAGAGGTGGTCGAAGATGCGCCACGCTACGGAAGGCCTGTCGTCGAAAATTGCGATAAAGTCGCTGAATTGGTCGAAAAGAGACCGGCATAGTAGCAGCCGTAGCATCGATGGTTAAGAGCTGGGCACAAGTCATCAAAAATTTTTCATTTCAATTTCAATGAAAAAAAAATTCAATAAAAATACCGCAAGACTTTTTTTGACAAAACCCAATATATTAATGTTTATTTGAATCAGAAAGACTCAGACAATTAAAGTCCACGGTCGATAAATATTGTAAGGGCAAGATGAAAATTGTAAGTATAAATGTATTTTTTGCTTGATCTTCAAACTTTACCCAAAACGGGCAAAACTTTCTTAAATTTTGTACAATTGCTGAATCTGAACAACCTTATCGGCTGGACAGAATGTAGATATAAAAAAATATGAAGTGCTAATATAGCAGCCAGAAATCGACGATTATTTTGAAATCTCGACTAAAAGTACTATGTGTATAGAAACTGCAGTGCCTGCCTTGTAAGTCAAAAATCTTTACTACTTGAAGCAATAACAAGTCAGTACGACTTTCCCAACTAAGAAACCTTATGAGAAGATTCTATAACGAACCGCATGTGAAATATAAATAATACAAAGTAAAGCAAGAAAAAGTAAAAAAGGCGAAGTTCAACTGCGTCCGAACATACAATATTATACGCTTGCAACTTGCAGGAATCAAAACCAGAGAAATACCTTAAAGTGTAAAACATCAACCAGAAGTTTGGAATAGAACTCATATACTTACCGAAAATTTTTACATAAGGTTTGATAGAAAAACGATATGTATATGGGAACTGAAGTAGTATATTACCAATTTTGTCTAATTTTACCAATACTACATACTAAGGGTGATTTTTTGAGGTTAGGATTTTCATGCATTAGTATTTGACAGATCACGTGGGATTTCAGACATGTGTCAAAGAGAAAGATGCTCAGTCATGCTTTGACATTTCATCATGAATAGACTTAATAACGAGCAACGCTTGCAAAATCATTGAATTTTATTACCAAAATCAGTGGTTCGGTTCGAAATGTGTTTCGCGCTTTACGTCCGATGTATGGTCTACATAATCGACCAAGTGAGCAAACAATTAATGCGATGTGACCAAGTTTCGCACTCAGTTTACTTTATTGGACATTAAACCAACCACACGAATGCGTACAGTGCGTACAGAAGAGAATATTGCGTCTGTTTCTGAGAGTTTGCTGAAGACCGTGAAAAATGTCGATTCGTCGCCGTTCGCAGCATTGGGTTTGTGTTTATTCGACCACATGGAAGAATTTTTTACGCAAAGATCTTGGTGTAAAAAAAACCGTATAAAATACAGCTCGTGCAAGAACTGAAGCCGAACGATCTGCACAAACGTCGAATTTTCAGTGAATGGGCCCTAGAAAAGTTGGCAGAAAAATCCGCTTTTTTATCGACAAATTTTGTTCAGCGATGAGGTCATTTTCTGGTTGAATGGCTACGTAAATCAGAAAAAAAAAAAAAAAAAAAAAAAAAAAAAAAAGCAAAATTGCCGCATTTGGGGTGAAGAGCAACCAGAAGCCGTTCAAGAAAACTGCCCATGCATCCCGAAAAATGCACTGTTTGGTGTGGTTTGTACGCTGGTGGAATCATTGGACCGTATTTTTTCAAAAGATGCTGTTGGACGCAACGTTTACGGTGAATGGCGATCGCTATCGTTCGATGCTAACAAACTTTTTGTTGCCAAAAATGGAAAAGAAACTGAACTTGGTTGACATGTGGTTTCAACAAGATGGCGCTACATGCACACAGCTCGCGATTCTATGGCCATTTTGAGGGGAAACTTCGGACAACAATTCATCTCAAGAAATGGAACCGTAAGTTGGCCACCAAGATCATGCGATTTAACGCCTTTAGACTATTTTTGTGGGGCTACGTCAAGTCTAAAGTCTACAGAAATAAGCCAGCAACTATTCCAGCTTTGGACGAACAACATTTCCGAAGAAATTCGGGCTATTCCGGCCGAAATGCTCGAAAAAAGTTGCCCCAAAATTGGGACTTTTCCGAATGGACACCATAAGACGCAGCCGCGGTCAACATTTAAATGAAATTATCTTCAAAAAGTAAATGTCATGAACCAATCTAACGTTTCAAATAAAGAACCGATGAGATTTGCAAATTTTTATGCGTTTTTTTTTTTTAAAAAAAGTATTCAAGCTCCTTAAAAAAATCACCCTTTCTTAACACCAGACACATACTCAAAAAATCTTCCCTGAGCTTCATTAAGGCACTTCACTTACAATCACCAATCATGTGGAATGAAGTCAGCCGGATGTTCGATCAAAAAACTTTGAACAGTTTTCCGTTGGCCTTGAACAATTTTTGACCATTTTCGCACGGTTGATATAAAAAACATGAGAAGAATGCGGACTAAATTTAATTTAAATTGGTCGGGCGGGTCCCGCGATATGCGAATTCCGATTTACTTTTTCGTCAAGAAATATGTGTACCAAGCTTCATCAAGATATCTTAATTTTTACTAAAGTTCCAACGCTTCACCAATGGAAAACGTTTCTTACAAGAATTTTATTCCGATCGTTCAGTTTGTATGACACCTATGTCAGCGATACTGTCAAATGATCAGCTTCTTGGAGAGAATAGAACATGTGCAAAATTTATGATATCTTTAAAACTGAGGAACAAATTGGAACACTAGTTCCGTTTATATACAGACAGACGGGACTAGGGTAAATTTCCTACTGGTGGCAACCTTGTTACTATTATATGCCTTGTTAGGTTATGAAAAAATCTCAAGCAAACAAAAAAAAAAATTAATATTTTAGAGTTATACAAAGTGAAGCTGAACTGACTTAAAGGCAAATTGGGTAGGGAAAAATATTTTATTAATTGTTCTACCAACTTTGTACACTAAAACTTTATTTCAAGCCAAAAACCAAAAATAAAAAAAATATTTCACATTTTGAATATCTTAAGCTCTTAAAACTCAAGAGTCCTTCTTAAAACTTTTAATAATGAAAAATAAAATTTTGCCTTTTTTTGGAAAAAGTCAACTCTCTTTCCATTATTCCAAGCACTTTCCTGCCGAGCTTCTAAGCCATATGCATTTTACATTCGAGCAAAGCTTTGCTTTTAATAGAAAACATCAACTATTACCGCACACTTGTATGCACACAGGCATATTCATAGCAACAAATGCAAGTGTGGTCCCCCAGAAGAGTCTGTATTCAAGGTTGTCATATTGCAATCTCAAGTTGTAGACATGCGAGTAAGAGAGCGAGTGAGTGAAAATAGTAATTACAGCTGTTGACGTACCTCTTTTTCTAGTTGCCAATCGTAATTGTTTTGTTTTTTGTTTTTTATTTTCTAATTACTGAAATTACTCAAAGCAAAAGCGCATACATATAACTAGTACTTGTTAGTAATACTATATTAGAGACTAGAACTAACACAGACTACACATTATTGCACTGAAATGCACTCTCTGCTCAGAACTAAGTCACTCTTAATTAGAGGTACTAGCGCAAATAGGAAGCTGCTTGTTGAGCTTTCGCCATCGGTGTTTACTCGCATATAATTAAATATATACTAGTACTGTTATTATTATTTAATCGAATGTCTTGTAATTATTTAATTTTATTTCCAAGCTTTCGATAAGCTTACTTCTGATTTCGATTGCATAATGCATTTTAATTTTATTGAATTTTGTGTTATTTATTTCAAAATCATTACTAACTTTTGCAACAGTACAATATATGTATTCATTACCGTAAATTACAATGTAATTGTAGTAAGTACTTAAGGGAAATAATACCCACATTATATGAATAGCTTATAGTCATTGTTCGGGACTTGCGCTTTATAATATTATATGTATATATTAAACGGTAAAAAATTGTGCTCAAAGCCACCTTCAAACGGTTATAGGATTCTTTTCGGAAGTGCATGTAATGTACTAAAAATGATGAGGTAATATTACGAGTTGAAATGATATCCGAATGTCTATCCATCTTTCCGTTGTCCGTACAATAGCGGTAGCCTGAGTAAACCAATATTATGCGATCTTTTGGTAGCTTTTTAGTGTGCTGTACTATATCTTGGGAAAAAAAGGCGTCTTTTCAACAAAAAAGAGAAGGCGAAGAGATTGAGAAATGTTATCAAAAATTAAGCCAGCTAAAAAAGTTTCAAATCGGCGCCGGCTCTGTAAAGACAGGAATGAAAACCTGATAACATCCAGAGTACACTCGAAAATTGGAAGGAGCACGCACTTCTCGGAACTAAATGGCGAAAGAACTGCTGCAACGGTTCTTTACCGAACTCGCACCAACAAACTACCGCGACAACATTGTCGTCGAGCTATTCGAACAAGACAAGCTCAAAACATGTCAAAGGCGGCTGAAGAATAACAAAGTCCCAGGAGCCGATGGATTACCGGCTGAGCTATTTAAAGTCGGCAGCGAGCAGCTGGAAAAGCGCATGTTATAGCTTTTAATCATGATTAGATCGGATGAACACATGTCCAATATTGGTTGGAATATGAGTGTATTCTGCCTCGTCAACAAGAAGTGAGGTCACACAATTTGCGCTAATTATCGCGGGGTTAGACTTCTTTACACTGCGTAGGTCGCTATTGGCAGCTGTAAATTTGAAAAAGTTATGGACTTTCTATATTTTGGAACCAGCATAAATACCGCCATTAATTTATGCTTGAATATCAAGTACAAAATAACCCTTGCCAAAAGATACTACCTTGGGATCGGTAGACAATTCAGAAGCAGGGCTATTTCCCTGCTCTATAAGCTTCTTGTTATTTCCGTCTTATTATACGGGACTGAAACATGTACAGTGACGAATGGAGATGAAAAGAAAGCACTTGGCACATTTCAGAGAATTTTTATCCGCGAGATCTTTGGAGCTGTCCGCGAAAGCGATGAATATCGAAGAAGTCGTAACCACGAACTGCATGAGCTTTAAGGCGACATGGATATAGTTGGCACAAGTCATTTGCACGGAGGATGATTCTGCAGCGAAAAGCTCTTTCGATTCGAGACACATGGGTGAACAACGGAAGAAAGGGTATCCAGCTTCTAAAAGAAGGATCAAGTGCATAGGGACCAGGATGCATTTGGGTTGTACAGTATAATTGGCGTGACCTTGCGAAAAATAGAGGCAACTGTCGAAGTTTTATATTATCCGCACGGTTGTGATGCTAAAGACGAAAAGGAAGTATTGTTTACTTCAAAAAATAGTTGGCTGAAAGTGGTTTACAGTTGTCTCTTCCAACTTTGAAATTATAATGATATTGTTTATGGTTGATTTTATACCGTTGATAATGGCTTATGAAATACTTAGTAAGTCAATCAAATAATTGAGAATCTTCTGTCTAAAAAGTGTATTGCCCATCATCTTTCTCTACCGCTTATTTGAACACTGTACTCTGTGCTTATAGCTAGGCCGAAATATTGACTACAAGGTGCGTTCCAAAGTAAACAGGACTTAAAAAAAAACAAGAAAAACCGTTAACTTCGGTTGCACCGAAGCTAAATAACCTCCATAGGTGCATTTCTGTTAGTAACTATCTGTTCAGTTTGTATGGCAGCTATATGCTATAGTAATTCGATCTGAACAATTTCTTCGGAAATTACATTGTTGCTCTAGAAAATAATCTATACCAAATTTGGTGAAGATACATTGTCAAATGTCAAAGTTTTCCATACAAGAACTGATTCCGATCGTTCAGTTTATATGCAGCTAAATGATATAGTAATTCGATCTGAACAATTTCTTCGGAAATTACATTGTTTACTTTAAAAAAAATAATCTATACCAAATTTCGTGAATCATATCTTGTCAAATGCGAAAGTTTCCATACAAGTCCTTGGACTCCGATCGCTCAGTTTGTATGGTAGCTATATGCTATAGTTAACCGATTTGAACAATTTCTTCGGAGATTACATTGTTGCTCTAGAAAATAATCTATACCAAATTTGGTGAAGATACAATGTCAAATGTCAAAGTTTTCCATACAAGAACTTGATTCCGATCGTTCAGTTTATATGGCAGCTATATGATGCGGTGATCCGATATCGGTCGTTCCGACAAATGAGCAGCTTCTTCGAGAGAAAATGAACTTCTTAAAAACTGAGGGACTAGTTCGTATATATACAGACAGACCTACGGACAGACATACGGACATGGCTAAATCGACTCAGCTCAACATACCGATCATTTATATATATACTTTGTATGGTCTCTGATGCTTCCTTCTGGGTGTTACAAACATCGTGACAAACTTAATATACCCTGTTCAGGGTATAAACAGAACAAATGGCCTCGCCGAATATTCTTGTGTCTTCATTATCGATTATATGACGAAAATTATGTTTACTGATATTTAAAAATGGGCTGAAAGTATATAAAATTATTTCCTCAGTATTTCTGCGCATTCCAGAACTAGCATGCAATCTTTATATATATTTTTATTTTCATCGCATAATAGCAGGCTTTGTGAAGAATTGTAATTCTCTAGAAACTATTGATTTCCAAGGAAATAGTGTGGTTCTACATTACATAAATTCAAATAAGCATCCAAGACTGGATGCGAGGGAATTTTCTTGTATTTATAATTTACGATTTAAACGATAATCTCAGAGTTAACCTTTTAACTGTGGCGTGTGCATTATAAAAATAATTAGTACTCCTTAAATATGGTTAGGCGCCAATATAGACCGATTTCAATTATTTTCGAAACAAAGTACCGAAATTTTATAATTAAATCTTTCTATGCACCTAGCCTATAACTAGCACACTTGGTGGTACATATGTAAGATAATATGTGTAGATATTGATAAATGATCAGTTTATATACTTAGTACGTAAGATATACTACATTTCATTCATCTATGTCAGGCTCTCTCTTCTTCAAATACAGCTCAGTTGTTTTTTGAACTACATATAACAACCTACTTATAGAACGAGTTGAGAAAGGAGAGCGCTAGAATAACAATACATTATTTAAATATATATTGTAGTAGGCAAAGCTAAAGCTATTGTGCTACAAAATATTGAATTATTTACGATGTTTATTATTGTGTTTAAAATAAAAACTAAAAAGGACGGTCGAAGTTGGGGTGTAACCGAACATTTTGTACTCTTGTAACTTGCAGAAATCAAGGACGGACAGACGGAAAGTCAAACGGATTTTAACTTTTCTCGTCACCCTGATCACTTATATGTACATATACGTACAATCGTTACATGAACAATACATGCAGAGTATAAAAATTTAAAATGCAACCATCTAAGATTACTCATACGCCATGGATTTATACGTGGCACACATTTTCCTTTGGAGAGAGTGATGTAAATGTATATACCTAAAATGCAAAATAACTCAACATCACTTTTCATAAGTGTATAGACGTAAGAAAAACGATATAATAGAAAACACTTATTTTAAAATAAATTTGGTTTCTGGTTATAAAATGGTTATACATATATTAATTAGATATGTGTCAGCGAAAGCCGAAATACAAGCCGAATTAATTTTAGGTGACGATATGTAGACTTAGGGAAAATAACTTCAAAAGAAAATAAGTGATTTTTGAATAGTTTTCGATTTTAAGAGCACTTCGTTAGCAATCTTCGTAAGCTACTAAGAAGTAAAATAAAGTATTTTAATTACAGAGGTTTCTTAGCACCGTCATTAATAATAAATATACATTCGTAGATAGGCAGTGAATGCAAAATGCATTCGCTTGATGAAATAATTAATTGCGAACAAACGAAAAAAATAGAAAAAGAGAAGATATGCAAAAAATAAACTAATAAATAAAAAATACTTTTTACATTCGTTAAAAAAGCGTAAATCAAAAATATAAATAATATATATTTACTTCGAAAAATAAATAAGCTCCACAAATAAATAACTAAATTGATGACGGGCGGCAAGTGAAAATACTAACACAAACAAATAAAAAAAAAATATATATATATATATAAATATATATATGTATAAATACATATATATATATATCCGTATAAGGAGGTGAAAAACGCTGTCTCATTTTACATTTTAATTTATTAAAAAAATAAGCAAATTGGAATTATTGACGCAGGTGTCTGTAATTAGATATGTACATACACCTTTAAAATATGCTGAATTAAGTAATAAATAGTACATATGATCATAAATATAAGGGATCAAATTATTTATAGTGCTCAAGTAACCACGTAAGCAGTATCTACGCCAATAAAGTAGAAGAAGCTCAATTATTTTTGGATAGTCCAACCTAAATAATTACAACAATAATTGCGATGTGATAAGCAAAAATATTACAAGACTCAAAGATACTTATTGAAGTTAGCTGCACACTCCATTTCTCAAATAACTCACAAAATAAATGAGTTATGAAATTGGAAAATAAGCGTAACACCACCTCTAAATGGAATTTCATAACTCAAGAACTGTTTGACCAATTTTCGCGCATAATTTTGAGCTGACATGTTTACATTGTGAAAATGTTATAAGTACTCCTTTTTCCCGAGAATCCCAATTTTAAATTCAATACCAAATTTACCTTTGCAGTAGGTAAATGATATTCTCGAAATGAAACTTTGCACAAATATTGCCTTAAAGATGTCTAAAAAATTATTGAAATCGGGACGGATCTTCTCAAGCCATAAGATATTGATTATGTGGCCTAGATTTTTGACCTGCTTTGAAGTGGTTTTTTCGGTTTTTAATCGGCAGTAATAATGCGTTTCATGACATCCTAGTGTCTTGGAACCATTCGTACTTACACTTTTCTTAGGCCAAATAAGCTTTCATAATGGTTTCACTAATTCTTTCGGTATCCCAACGATGCCAGTTAGATCTCTGATTATTAATCGTTGATTTTCAATCATTAGTTAGTTAGTTTTATTGACCTGTTGATCATCCCTTGATTTTGAAGGCCGTTCTCGATCATCTTTGAGTAATTTGTACCAATCAAAACCATTTACTCGCGACAAACAATTATCACCCAATACTATTTCAAATTTTCTGAAACGTTTCGGCAACAGAAGTTTGATTCCTTACACAAAATTTAAGAGAACTTCATTCTTGAATAATAAAGACAAATTGTTGTCAAGGTCAATTTCTTACAATTACGGCGTTAAAAAGTTGCTTAACATCGAAGTATGCCGCTCTCCATTGAAAGTCACGCTCTCCATTGAGAGTGGCCAGCATCATTTCGGAAGAAGTATGGACCGATGGCTCCACCAGACCAAAAACTACACCAAACTGTCAATTTAGTAGAATTTAACGATTGTTTATGAATTAATTGTGGATTTTCTTCGCATCAGACTTGACAGTTTGTTTATTTACCCCACCACTGAGATGATAGCCAGCCTCATCGGAGATGATGATTTTCTTTAAAAAATCGATATCGTTTACAAGTTTTTCGAAAGCAAAAGCAACAAATTCACGTTATTTATGTTAGTACAACGGCTTCAGTTCTTGAATGAGAAAAAATTTATGCGAATGCGAACGCAAATCCTTTCTCAAAATTCACCAGGTTGTGGTTCCAGACAGTCCCAATTCTTGCGAACGTCTTAGAATCGGCAAATTGCGATTTTCAGCAACACTGGCCGGAACAACAGCAATATTTTCTTTACTTTTTATCGGCTTTTTGTCTAATTGGCACTTGAATATCATGTGAATATTATATGAATAGTATGTGTCCAGTTTATATGGCAGCTATATGCTATGGTTAACCTATCTGAACAATTTCTTCGGAGTTTATGTTATTACCTTAAGCAGTAATCCATGTCAAATTTCTTGAAGATACCACGTCAAATGTGAAAGATTTCCATACAAGAACTTGATACCGATCGTTCGGTTTGTATGGCAGCTATATCATTGTCAAATGCGAAAGTTTTCCATACAAGAACTTGATTGCGATCGTTCAGTTGTATGTCCGATATCGGCCGTTCCGACGAATGAGCAGCTTCTTGAAGAGAAAATGATGTTTACAAAATTTCAAAACGATGTCTTAAAAACTGAGGAAGTAGTTTGTATATATACAGACAGACAGAATCATAGACAAACAGACAGACAGACAGACAGACATGGCTAAATCGACTCAGCTCAACTTACTGATCATTTATATATATACTTCATAAGGTCTCCAACCCCTCCTTCTGGGCGTTACAAACTTCATGGCAAACTTAATATACCCTCTTCAGGGTATAAAAAGTACAGATCATGACATATTAAGTGGCGTCATACCAACCCTGTTGAAAACCTAGTATAATCAATTACTTAAAATAAAGGCTGATTTCAAAAAATGTTTCAAATTCTATGAAGTTCGAAGAAGATTTTTTTTACTTTCTAGTGATTTATCTGCAAAGAAACTAGCTCTGAAAAACGTTTCAGTTTGGCTGGAAGATTTTCGTATTTTCTAGTCTTTTATCTGCCTACAAAGAAGTTATTTATAATAAAAATGGACATATATCACAAGTTTAACAATGTCTTGTTCATGCTTAGGCTTAAAATCAGCATAAAACACACTGCCGCTTGCATTGAGATAACGCAGATTTTCCGGCGCACAGAACAAAGAAATGATTTCAGTGGAACGTTATCTCCAAATTACTTAGAAAGAGAAAATCTTGCAATAAAGCGCAAACCGTCGTTTATTGCTTATTGCTCAGCATGAGCCGCGGAAGTACGCAGGAATCTAACGACATAAAAGTATTAATTTATAATAATTCCAACTTTTGTTTTTGTTCGACGCCGATTTTGTGTAATTCCCTTTATGCAAATTATACCATCTTCTTTTTCTTTTATTTTAATCGTATGACACTTTGCTCGCGCTTTCCGCTTGCCAGTCGCTGCTTCTGTGCAGGAGCTTGTGTTGTCGCATTTCGCATTTCGCACTTTTCACTTTCTTCAGCGCATTTACGGCGCACACACATGCACACATACACACATAACTGGCCATAATCTTTTTTAGCAAAACAAAAGCGCCCCGCAGCACCGCGCGTTTGCTAATTAAATTGCAATTAACGTAATTAAGTTTAACAAAAATCGCCAACACAGCAACGAAAAGGTTCTATAAAGCGCATGCAATAAAATATTATTACCAACACACATGCATATAATGTTTCACACACACATCATACGCTTTACACACACACGCATTCTGCGCACCCCTGCTGCGACCCTTTGCGGCGCACCCTTCACCACCTGCCGGCCTGCATGCTGAATTGGCAATTTCGCTCATTGCAATCACCGCTGCGCACTGTTTTGCCTTTTTGAGATTTTTCCACACACCCCTCGCCCCCCCTGCGCGCTGCCTGCAACCGGATATCAGTCTGTGGCCGCTACACGCTTATTAGCTCATTGGCAGCTAATTGTGTTGGTATTTCTTAAATAGCGCCTATTTGCGCTTAATGACACTCACTAACACACATATAAAAATGCACATGCATAACAGCATACACACATATAAACAAGTTTACTTCCACATATACAAGTTTACTTCCACATATACACACATCTATACACATAAATTTCCTTACACACTTCCACACTTTGCCTTGTGCGTATTCTATTCACGCATACATCTGCGCTTAGCAAAAATAACAACAAAAAGTCTAAATTACATAATATTTCTTTTCCGCGTTGAGCCGCATACCCATGTAATCGCTTTCGGCCGTGCCTTTTGTTCCACTATTTGCAGCTCTTCGGCTGAACCGCCTCGTGTTGCACTTGAACTGTTGCACTTGACGAAGGCTGTGTGGCGCTTCGTGGCTTGCAGCTTTTACTTTTAAGCTTGCACAGCGCGCTAGCGGCTTGTACAACTGTAAATTATGTGTGGCGTTCGGTTTAGTAATTGGAAAATCGATTCAATTACTTCAATTAAATAAATATATATTTTCTTATAAAAATTTTAAATTTTACAACTTTTGCAAAAATATCAAAATATTCAATTTTCAGCACTCCACTTTCATTTCACTTGCAATATTTAGCAATTTCTGCATTTCAAAATTTTTTCTTTTTCGTTTACAAAAATGCCAGCGCATGAAGAACGAACAACTTGGTCACAAATCTTTCCGCACTTTCACATAACTTTTTCGTTATTTTCGCTTTTTGCCGACAACACTTCAAAAACTAAAAACTGATCACTTTCGTTAACGATTGTGTGTGCATTAGTAATCTAATGACTATAATTTCCAGCAGCTGCTTTGTGATCGCCACTGATTTTCCGTTCTTTCGTTTAAAGTTTAGGTGCACACGTAGGCATGGCATTACATTCGTACCACTAGCGTCGACGTAATTATTAAATGTTTTGAACCGTTCGTTTCAATGAAAATATGACCCGTTGCAGTCGTCACTGCCGTCACCGTGCACCGTTCGCCGTTCGCGTCGTCCGCTTCGCGCGCTATTCACTAAACAAACTAAAGTCGCAAATTTTCTAAGCTCATGCACTTTTTACCAGCCGCCCGTGGTTTTGGTAAAAAAATATGTTCTCACCACCACATTCGCACATTCTCCGGCATTGCGAATGCACTCAAAATGCCAAATAACGTGAAAAATTCTCGAGCAAATGCGCTATGTTGGGGGTAGATGGGTCAGCGTACGCTTACAAGTGAGCTCAATGCATGTAGAAAGTGTTTTGAGTGGGCTATTGGCTGTGTGTGTTGGGTGGCTGAGTGAGATCGGCATAAAGTGAAACAAAAATTAAAAATAATTCAAGACAAAGTACCGATCTGGTTCAAAAACTTTCAAAGCCAAGTTTTGGTTTGATATTCTTTTAAAGATCACTTCAAATTGAGCGCAAGGTGGCACGAAATTACTCAATATTGCTTTATAGCCACGAGTGAAACTTGAATGCTTTAACTCAATGCTACCTTGTCGTATTGAGTATTATATAGCATATTGATTACTAAAAAAATATTAAAGTATTATTAACAATAGTATGAGCACCCTGTATAATATCACTGTTAGTTTAAAAATATTAAAATATTAAAATATCAATAATATGAACACTCTGTATACTATCACTGATCTAAGTTATCTTAAGCTCCATCTTTAAATGTTTATGAATTGCATTTGTTGAGCGGCGCGTGCGGAAAATCTAATTCGAAAGTGATCTGTCTACACGTGCGCGTCTAATAACTGCTTCGAAAGCGGTTTTCTAAACGCTTTTGTTTTTCAACAGTTTTTACATACTTCATTTTGTTGGAGATGCGCGTGTCGCAAACTTTTGACTTCATCAAACAAAAGACAGTAGTTTTTTTATATTTATTTAACAGGAAAATATATACGTTTTTGTCGGTAGTTTACTCAATTTGGTGATTTCCAGATTTCGAGCACTTTGTAAAAAGTTTTAGAATCCTTTAAAACGTTAACAAATCGAAAAACTATTTTTTCTCCTTATTAACTGACCACAAATTGGGCACAATTCTCCATATTGACAGGGTTTTTCTACATCAGCAATAAATATCAGGTATCCAATTTCATTTCCTTTTCACAACAGTCAAAATATTAGAGTATATTACTATATTCGTGCAATTTGCCAAGAGCTGGCGCAACTTGATTATTATTCCACTGTTCCAAAGTTCCGAATATGCACTTGAAAGCTATAGCCCTTGCGAGTATACTCGTATATACTTACTATGTGACATTCAATTGATTTAAAAATCAATATTTTTTCCACTCAAATATGTGGAACTTTGTGCCTGATAAAATGTTTTTTCAACAGTTTCTTCCTAAATAATTTACTATGAAGGCAACCTCAACCGAAAAGTCATCGTATTTGGATAGAATTCTACGGTGCACATGCTCTAGCTGAGCAAACGTGCCAAAATGATTTGCACGACTTAAAAGTGATGATTTTCTCTTTTCTGGATTTCTAGATCAAGATCACATAAATACTATTTAGAAATCAGCGGCAGAGAAGTTTTGTACACCCGCGTTTTAGAACAGATTTTATCTCTTCAGAATATCATTTGTTCTGGTCGCTAAAAATGTTCTCACTGGAATATTGTTCACAACAGAAGGGGTTTTCAAAAATAGTCCACAAATTACCCGAAAGTTTAAAGATGTTATAGTTCTAGATGAATAATTATTTGTAAAATACTAGGGTACATCCTCTTAAACAAACGCTTAACTTTTGGAAACAACTTCACGTAACGATCCAATAATTTAATGCATAATAATGAATTCTCACAAAATTCTTCATAACTAAGAATAACAAATTAATGTAGAAAAGGTACATCACCGCGAGTAGTAACGCTAAATACAGTCTTCACGGCCCTAAGAATCCAATGGTGTTACGATTATTCGATTGCCACGGACATAATTGGACTATTAGAAGGTTTGTTTTGAACCCTGGGTTGGTGGTCATGGTATTCTATCTTCTGAGTAAGCAAGGGTGACAACCTGCAGAAATGCCTGATGTGTTAATGCCAAGACTGCCTCCTTCCGATTAAAATTTTAGTAGGCCTCGGACGAAGTTTCGCTCCCGTCACAAATACGTCGATGTGGTAGGTGTAAGTTGAGATGACTCCTTCTATGCGCTAGTCGTCTCGTAACAAATTTCTTCATAATTGCTTTTTAGGCAGACGTCTGTGAATTAAGGCAGCAGTCGATTTACTGCTCCAGAGTACAGCTTTTTTCAAGGAAGTAAGCATTCACTCTAACAGTAGAGCGCCGAGACTGTCAAAATTTAGTCAAGACGTGGTTGTCCTTACTAAACATAGCATCATGCTAATGCATTGTCACACTTATTTGAGGTGGTATCGCAGAAACTTGAAAAGTCGATGAGCTAGCAAGATGGGGCACCCGTCCCATCAGTGTGGAAAGGAGTCGGATCTTACTTGTCATCTTGTGTTTTAACACTGAACCTCGCTTGCGCATAGCCAGTGTTGGTCGACGGCCAGCATTTATACTTTTTTGTTGAGTTAATCGTATACTTTCCTTATCCTGCAAACGGTATATTAAGTTTGCCTAGAAGTTTGTGATACCTAAAAGCAAACGTCGGCGACTGTTTGAGGTGTGATGAGCTGAGGCGATGTTTTTTTGTCGGAGTTCTGCATGATACGCCCGTTCAGGATGTACCTTTTTCGGCATCACGCCCACTTAGTATTATCTAATTTTACTTAACTTTACTGGACTTACGAAGCAGTACGCCTACGTACTAAACCCTTAGCTCCTGCTGCTTCGGTTTAAATTTGGATCTACGGGACCGCCGTTAGGCATTACTTCGCCGGTCCAATCTAGGCAAGAGTGCCTATTCACAAACTCCCTGCAGAATTATTCAAATGGTCTTAAGCTTCTCCGCTGCCGTTCTCTCATGCTGAGTATTTGCATCGCTATTACGACCCAAACTTTCTTTTTCGCCAATACCAGCTTTGATTGCCGCATGTAACTTATAACGTTGTCGGCGTCCTGCTTTTGTTTATTTTTCGTTCGATGGAAGTTCTTTCCAGTAGGTATCTCGAGCAGGAGAAAAAGATATGCTCGGCGTTTCGACTCTACTGCAAAATGAGCATTTTGTGTCGTCAACGTGGCCGAATCTTTGGAGGTACTCTCTCAAACAGATAGAAATCAGTCTCCTTGTGCTTTCTCTCAATCCAGGCTGCGTCCATCTTCCTTTTTCTGCAGCATCTCATTGTCTTTGCCACTCTTTAAGGATCGCCTGTCTCTCCTTTTTGTCGCTCATCAACCCGTAGACGTCTTTTCATAGCTTTTGATTCCTGATAGACTCTACTTAGCTCTGAGACCATTAAGAGCTGAGACGATATAGCAATGCCGGTCTGTCTGTCAGTCCGATCGAGTCACTATAGCAGTCAGATCGAGTCACTATAGCATATAAGTGCCATACAAACTCATTGGTCAAAGTCAAAATGAAGATCAAATGTTTACCAAAGAAGCATTTTAGTGCTTCTTCACAACCATTTAGTTGACTACTTTTGGACGACAGAGCGGCACTCAAAGATAGCTGGGAAGTTGCTGAACAAATGATGACTATCTATAATTATATGAAGTTGTTTTAAAACTATCAGCATTTTGCTTATAAATCTATTAACTTTAAGTACTTAGGAAAGTATAATTAAAATTAATTCCAAGAAAAGTGCAATTAAATTTGCAGAAGTTTTGTGTTTATTTTATTAATTATCTTACATGAATACAAACAACTCTCACCGGCCAGAATAACTTGAATTGCATTTATATCAAGCATTCCACTTTTACTACATTCAACGAAAATACTCACCGATCATATTTTACAGGTATGAATAATTTTCGTATCGCTCGCGAAACACTACACTTGCAAATATCAGCGTAAACAAAAAATGCTCGCCGACTTTAGTGGCGGTGTCATCTCGATTTTCACCTCCAGCAATCGGCGGCGTCAGCTCGATTCCAAACCGCTTGCACACGAGTTGGAGGGCCAATCTACCCTTTCGCACAGAATGCGAGCGAGCGAACATGCGATCAACTCATTCGCTCAGACCCATGCAATACGCTACGGTTCAATATTTATATGTGTAAGCGTGTGTGTGTGTGTCGGGAAAGGTAAACATTTGCGTTGACGCGACGCCGTGTGCTCGTCTCAATTGCGAATTGAGCCGAGTGAATGTAATAAATATTACATATGACGGACTTACGTAGATTATTTAATAGTATACGTACACGTAAGCGCACACACACTGCCTTAAATGTGGTTTGCATGCGTGTGTGTGTCAAAGCTTTCTTGCCTTTAAAGTCTTGTAATGCATTTCGTTCCACTACAACCACAAATTTTTACGTGTGTGTGTATGAAATTATTTAATTTTGCTGTTAGAATACTATAAACGCTCCATTCCTCTCTCGCTAGTTCGTTATCTGAGCCGTTGCACTATTGCATTATAGAATGCGCAAGCCTTTGGCCCCGATAGACCCCGTCTTCTAGCAACTGACTCGATAGTTTTTTCACTCAAGTACTACTCATTGCCTTCGCCGCGCCCGGGTGTGTTCTGCTGGCTGGTTCCGGGTGTGCGCTCAGCTACTTCTAGCCACAGCTAGACTAGTTCATTGTTTGTTGGAGAGCTTTTTGGCGGTCGTCCGATCAGGTTTTTCTAAGTGGGTTCCATATTTTACACGCCAGCAATATTGCGCTCTCTGGTCGGTCCGGACGCTTGCTCATGCACTGAGGGTGTTAAGTTCAGTTTGGTTAAGTGGGCTTCGGTATGCGCGCACTCGTATGCCTGAGTCCGTCGCTTGAAGAACTTGTATGCTTACTATCTATACTATTTGTTTATTAGCAAAGTCTATTTGTAAATTAAGTCTACAATAATTTTAAACAATAATATTGCGTTTACTCAGCGTCAGTTGTTTATTTTCCCAGCAATGTTAGTAATCTAGCAATATCTAAATATTCTAAATTATTTTATCACAAATCGATCTTGGAAAATGTTTATGAAATCGATCGGTTACTTTTTCAGTAGACATTTTGCTTATTCAAGATCAATAAATATTTACTGCATTGCAAATAAGTATGTATATTAAATCTTGAGGAGCTTCGTAGTTTGTTTTTTATATTTAGAAGAAAAGTCATTTATAGGGAAGTAATCTATCAATAGTTTGAAGTTTGTAGGCCATTTCGTATTTATATACCCTTTGATTAAGAAAATACATAACTTCCATTATTTTATAATAAAGTTTCCCTCGAGATGTCCTAATAATTATTTAATCATGCATAAAAGTCTTTGTAAATTTTTGGCTGAATTCAGAAAATAATTAACTTTTATACGCCGGAATTTAGTGAGTGCCAAATCAAACAAGTTCTGTCAAGCTAAGTTCAATGTCTGTTCACAAAGATAGCCATTTTATTTATATTTCCCCTATTTGTCCTAAATATTTGAATGTGTGAAGTCCAAGGAGTTTCTGCTTGAATGATCAACTCTCTCTAGCTATCTCTGTGATTTTTCTTTTCGAAATACATCTAAAAATGATATTGGTATACTTTAGTTCAGCGAATTAAGAGATAATTTGCCATTAATAGGTCACGATCCAAATGGATAATACACCCTCATAGAGTGTTACGCAGCACCAGCCGGGGAAAGCAGAGGAAGAGGAAAACCTCTACTCCGTAGATCACTTGGAATCCCCAATATTGCCGCGCTTGTGGTAAACCTGTGACCTTGAAATTCCCTTTCGCTTTTTCCGGCATTCCTCCTCTCTCCATTGATATACAATATGTACCATTGCTCTAGCTTGTTTAGTTCGCCTGCTGCGTCAAGTTGAGTAGACATGTGTTTGTGGTGCTCGTCACGAAAATGGAAAAACGAAATCAAGAGCAACGCGTCGCGATAAAATTTTGCGCCAGATTGGGCGAAACAGCTTCGGAAACGTATGCTAAAATTGTAAGAGTGTATGGTGATAGTGCGCCTAGTCGTGCCCAAGCTCACAATGGTTGTCTCCGCGCGCCCCGCCCGAAAAAAGCTCGTTGAGCAAGTCGAAGGTGAAAACGATGATTCTTGCCTTTTTTGATAGCCGTGGAATCGTCCACAAAGAATTCGTTCCACCGGGGAAAACTGTGAATCAAGTCTACTATTGCCAAGTACTCAAAAGATTGCAAAAACGAGTCAACAGGGTGCGCCCAGATATCGCTCGTAACTGGATCCTTCATCATGACAACGCGCCGTGCCACACCGCCCTCAGCGTGTCCCAGTATTTGGCCTCTAAAGGGATCGCCGTGTTGCAAGAGCCACCTTATTCGCCCGACATGTCTTCCTGTGTTCCAGAAATGTTACGAAGCATGGAAAAGCGTGCTAGAAACGCTGTATAGCTGCCCAAGAATTACTTTGAAGGATGGCAGAGTTGTAGAATATTTTCTGGTTTTATTGGAACCGTCTCATTACTTAATTGTCATACCTCGTAAAGAAGAAGAATAAACAGCCAAGCTCAGATTTGCCTTATTTTCGACCAGTTTCTATAAACTTCAAATAAAATTCATTCGGTTGTTTTTCAAAAAACAATCTGAAACCCGATTTATTAAAAAATATGCAAATAGCGATATTGTCATGGACATATTTTAGGAATCCTTTGTCCACATTAAAATGAAGAAGTTACTATTTAAAAAGTGGAGTTCCTCATCTCTACTCCATTGCTACATAAATGGATTTACAACGGATTGGTATTGCTTGATCCTTTATTAGAAGGAGGTACCTGGCGAATGACACGTGTGTTGTTTTGCTTTAAGGCCTGAATCGAAACAAGATTGTCCGCAAGACTTTAAACTTTACATTTCCACAGAAACAAGTCGAACGGTGTGTTATCACACATTTGGCAAATCGACCGGCCAAAAACCTGAAATTACCTACACATCGAAGTGTTCTCTCAATAAATCTATTGCTAAAATGATGCCTGGATCACCCGTTATGAAAAAATCCACTTTGCGTAACCGGCAATGATGAGTTTTTAGTTACGTTAGATTAAATTAGATAGTTGAATTTATTCCAAGTCGATGGATCTCACTTGAATAGATATTCGTTCTTTGTGTTACTCATAAACTCTTTAAAGTCTATCACCAGATCCTCATAAATTGACGAAGCGTTCTCTCTGGACCATAAGGACACGTTCTGGTTGTTGACCAGCTATAGCTGAGCTCACGGAAGGTTTAAAGATCTAAAGGTCCAACACAAGAAGATATGGGATAACCGATTCTCTTCCAATCGGATGAAATTTTTAAAGGGTGCCTTCCTTGGTAAGCTCATTGTCTTTGCATTTTCCGGCGACTCTCCTGAGACTGGGCATACCCGACTGGTTACGTTGCTATCTCTGCACTTTTGCGACCTTTACTCGGCCTCTTTATCTCTCTCTGTTATCTCTCTAATGCCAACATGTCTATTTTCAAGCACTCTTGCTTTAACTCGATGTTCCTGTCATTAACAGAGGTGGATGGACGGTTTGCATGAGACAAATTTTCGACAACTTCACGATTTTTACTGAATGCTTTATGATAAAATGGGCTTCCTGAAATACTTCTGCTACATTTTCAACGAATCCGTAACCGTAATACCATTGAAACCAAAAATTTCAAGCAAACTCGTGTTTCCCTTGTTGGATTTTTCCATTTTCCACTATAAAAACTGTCACGTCATAAACGAACCGCTTACTAATTGTCATACGTGTATGAAGATCAAACTGCAGACTAAAGTAAAAAATGTTGTGCAGACCTAAAAGAAATATTGGTCCGGGTAAAGTTTGATCACTTGGTATATGTATGCGATATATTCAATGCCTGTGTCGTACTTTTTCACTGATCTATTTATATAAATACTTCTATTCTGGAGTAATCACTAATTTATTAATATACTTATATATTGTAGTAAAGAACTTATCCAGTTTTCAGATGCCTTGCCAACTCTCTCATCTGATTTTTGAAATCAAACAAACTAAATGCTGATCAAGCAAATATTAAACTAATATTGCATATATACATATATACAATTTGAAATCCACAAAAATGCTACTAACACCCACAAATACGTTCACCCATTAGGATTACGGGGCAGTAACCGTTGCATGACCGTCGTCACAAAAAGCCTTCATAGCCCCATTAGAATATGTATGTATGTATGTATTCGTATGCTGGAGTAGTAAACAATACCCGTAAATACTATATATTATGAAAATCAAGAAATTTCCGCTATTAATATTTCAGTAGCTCGCCACCAACAACTGCAATGCACCCGGGGTGTGCGCATATCCCTTGCAGTGCGAATTTGATCGGAGCATATAAATAAACCGAGTAAGTGGAAGGAGGTGTGCTGCGGTATGCGTAAACACGCCGAGATCGCTGACCGACCATCAAGAAAATGTTTTCAAATTTATGTACAATGTTGAAATCCAATCGAATAACAACAACAACAGCAATGCTGGTAAGCATCAGCGTAGAAAATACAAAACAAATAAATTTAGCGAGTAAATAAATTGCGAAATATTTCTGCAAATTCAAAAGAAGCTTAACGATATGTGGCTGCAAAAAAAGTTGTGATTATGTATGTATGTATTTTAAAGCGAATAAGATACGTAGGAGTATTGACAGAGTTGAAACTTAGTATTTGTACTAACAAATGTCAAAGCTGCATTAGAAATTGTGGATCTCTTGGAACTCCTGATCATTTGCATATTGTAACAGCATAATGTGTATTGAGCTGTAGTCAGTTGAAGGGTTAAAATGTGACTACCAACAAGTCTTATGTAGGTCTGAATATAGTAAAAAGCTTTCGGGTAAAGCTTAGTCGAATTAAATAGATTCTAGACTCAAAAACTAATATTGCCAAATCGTCATGTAATCTATCGTTAGATAGAGGTAACTAAAGGCATTAATGGGACCAGCATAGATTCTATATTGCATAAGCCTTTGACTGTAAAAATAAATTTTCACGTTGGATCCCACATAATTTGTTGATCGCTTAGAAACAGGCTCATGTCGATTGGGTGGAGAAATATTAAAAAAATACAATATTAAAGATCAGTCGAATAAATGGGTGTTTCAAGATGAACCGAACGCAACAAAAAATGTTCACGCACGAAGCACTACCAAGCAAATGGTTTTCCGTTTTTTATGTGGTATAAAAGGCAACCAACATACGTAATATAAAAAAATTATAGGGAATATTTTCGATTTCAATTTAGTTGTGTTAGAATTTTCACTTCACGATACAACACATCGACACCAAATGTACTCGTAGTCTGACGTAGTCAAATCAGAAAGATTATGAAGCTCGTTCAAGAGCCGGTCTGATAAGTACTTATCCTACTGCGTCTTTTAGCTCGAAACCTTCGGCTAATTGATGTCCTAATTTCTTTAACCCCTCTAAAAAATAGAGTTCATATCCGCGACCTCCTTATTTGACTAAAATTTCTGAACGGCGAGTGACTTTTTCATGATTGAATCCAAGAAAATGCGACAGTTAGGAAGGAAATCTGTCGTGGCGACAGCGGAGATGTGATTCGGCGCATTATTTCAATGGAAGGGCACTTCAGTTTCGCCAAGTTGTCTATTTTTACAGTATAAGAATAATAAAGTAACGATTCCTCTCCTCCCGACCAACCGACGTGAGGGGCGCAATTGCTCACTTGCGGAATTGGAGTCGAATTCCCCAACGATTGTTTTACCCTCCTGCTCATGACCAAGTTACCCCTTTTCGACCAATAGGATAGTCTCTATCTTCTTTCCAGCAGTCATACAGGTGAAAAATTTGGCATGGCCTTCGCGCACAACAAGTTTAATGTGCATATCTCCTAAACCACTTGAGCCACAACAACCAAATTTGCTGAGTATGAGAACATTTACCGACACTGTGAAAATGTATGAAATTTGGAGATAACCCCACTCACTCCCCATATAACGGTATTGTTAAAAACTACTAAAAGCGCGATAAATCAATAACTACCATCGAGGTGGTATAAGAGAGCTTTATGAGAACTGATGTGAAAATTGGACGATGGGCGTGGCACCGTTCACTTTTGGGTGAAATCCCATATCTCGGGACCAGACCAAACCAATTTCGACAAAATTTAGTATATGACATTATCGTTTTACATTCTTATGTCACAGTGAGTGTGGTGAGAAAATGGACGAAATCGGACAACAGCCACACCTTCTTTTCATATAACACAATTTTAAATTCCACTTGACTGGTTCAGTTTCCAGTATACAAATCGAAAATCAATTAATATAACGGGATAAGACTTTGCACGAATAATTTCCTTAGTGGATGCCTCCGTATGAACTAAAATTGTTCAAATCTAACAAAAAGTGTACAAGACCCCATGTGTGGTACCCCGGTACCTATAGTTGACTTTTGATCGAAAATATCGGTCATTGTGTGAGATATATAATTGAAATAAAAGGATAATCTTACTCTTATACTGGTACGTCTGTATGTCAAAAATGCATTGAATCGGACAAATACTTCCCTTAGCCCCTATATACTTAATATAAAGATTTTCTAGCTTCGGGCTAAGCAAAGGCAATATTCATCCAAAGAGCACTCATATAGGCACACATACAAAAACAAAACAAGTAGGGAAGTGTTAAGTTCGGGTGCTACCCAATGTTTTATACTCTTGCAACTTGTAGGAATCAAAGTCAGGGAAGTACTTTCAAGTACATAAGGCTTGTTAGGCATATGGAACCTAGGGCAATTTTTATCTTCAGTTTTTCATCCTAAGCACAAATATGCACCGCACTATCATTATCTTGATAATATATATTTATATGTATGTATAAATAACCCTGCATCTTCTCGCTTAGTTTTAAGTGATGCAAACAACCGTTAGGTGAACAAAACTATTATACTCTGTAGCAATATTTTGCAGGAGTATACTTGTAAAAATTGTTATTGTAACCTTAATAACATTGGATATATAGTATATATATATACATATACATATTTATAGGTTGAAGTAACCACTTCTACACTACACTACTACTATTATTGTTGCGCTTTAATGGCAAAACCGAGTAATTAATAATTCACTTCAGTATATGGTATGGAAATTAAAAAAAAAAATCGGAAGAAAAATCGAAAGTCATCAGTAGTCAATAGATTTATTATTGTGCAACTCAACGAATTCGATGAAAACCTCAAGTGCGCGACTCTATCAGTAGCAAAACGCGACCACAGCATCTTCGTGCTGCAATGTACATATGTAAATTTAGTGTTGTCGCTACTGCGCAGCTACTGCGCGTCTTAGTAATTGCCGTCTTACTCAGTTGGCTGCGGTGATCGCCACCGTAAAAGTACATTGTAAATGACAAGCTGCCTGACAATTAATATTTATTGATCGACTCGTTTCTTGTAAAATTGTGCTGTAATAACGTCATGCCATTAATTATGCATACCGCTTGGCTGGGTAATCCGAAAGGGTTTTATGTGCTTATTAAAATAGTCTGCAGCAATCCATGCCGTATGAGTGACGCGCCTCTCATATATTGTAATGGTGTGTGCCGTCATAAAGCGAAGAAGTCTCAAGTGAAAACAAGTCCAAGCTTATTATTAAACTGCCGCAGAGGTAGACTCGTAAGTAAAGGCTAACATTGAGCCATGAAAGCACCGTATAACCAAACAAAAATCAGAACGAATGTTATTGATCGTTGAATTTTGTGAAATCAATTAAACCAACTCTATATGAAAAAAGCTGTTAGAAGGCAAAAAGGGATTTATATGGCATAATTTTCCGAAGTTTTGGAACTTGTCATGATTACAGAGAGCCTTGTAATTTTTTAATTCAGCATATATATTTATGCAAAGTTCTTATCGGTAAGATAAGAGGTCACCAAATCATGATCATTTTATCATGATCTAAATATGCTCTATTGAAATGACAAGTATCCTGTTGGGCATCAGCTTATTTGTAGAAAATAGTCGCACGAAAGCATGCTCGACGATTGGACTTTAAGTGTGCTCTGCCCATTCCACAAAAGGGGAGACCTCATAATCTGCGCCAACCGCAACATCACATATAAGGTTTTATCGAGCGTACTGTGTGAAAGATTAAGGACCTAAGCTATTAACAGCATGAAAAGAAGCTACATTTATGACGAAGGGGAATGTGGTGGGCTCAAGTATGCAGATGGATAGAGGCTGTACTGAGTAGATTCGCCTTGGTACTATGAAGTAGTACCTCGTGTGGTGAAGTTCTATCCCCCTACTATGGAGCCTAGTAGTAGATAAGCTCTTTGAATTGCTCACAAACAATGCGGTTCGGTCATAATGGCACGAAGTAAATATGACAACACTTTCTGCGACATAGCCCAAAGGGGATTAAATCTAGCAAAGGGGTGGTGTAATACGGTGAGTTTAATTAACAGCCTGTCAAAAAAAACCATTTTCCCTTGTACAAAGCGAAGATCTTTTCTGAGGTTGAGGCCCCTAGCACTTGGAAGCAGGGAGGTGGACGGGCCTAAAAAGGTCGAACTCCTAGGCATTAGTTTAAACTCAACGTTACGGCGGAACAGGTACTTGGAATTAACACTGTCCAGAGCCATCAAGGCACTCATGACGTTCAGCCGGTAGATCCTGAGGCTGCAAGCCAGGTATCATCAGGTGGCTGTTTACCATGATCCTAAGGCCATGACCAACCGCAGCACTTGGAGTCATGCTGGAGCTTGCACCACTGCATCTAGTGATCAAAAAGGTATCGAAGCATAACATGCTACTCATGGCAGCAGAGGCTTTTGCAAAACGGAAGATAATGTCGTCTTAAAAAATGAATCCCCTGGAGGAAGTCACACCACTGCCCCTTCTCCCAAAAGAGGACGTTACGAAGAGAAGTTCAGAGTTACTCTCGGCAGTAAAGTGGAGTGCAGTGATTCCACGCTCGGCCTACTACTGAGGGTAGGCAATAGAATAGGCATTGCGGGACCGCATACCAAACTATCCATACCAATGGGATTTTTTCCAAACATTTTTCAAGCAGAAATCTTTGCTATAAGTCCTTGCGCAGAAATCAATCTCCATCGCAACTATGGCAACCAGCGTATTATTATACTCAGCGATAGTCAAGCGGCATTAAAAACGAAGTCGAATCGCTAGTAGTGGAGTAGTGTAGTGTAGTTAGTGTATAGGAAGGCAGTATGCAACCATGTACACCAGATTTGGTCACCGGGACATAAAGGGGTAGCCGACAAAGAGCTGGCCAACGAACTAGCCCGCTCTGCAACGGTTTCCAGGAGGATTGGGCTATAATCATGTATTGCGGTTGGGCCCCTCACCATAAATTAGTTGCTTCGTACGGAGGAGAGAGTCGGGAGCGCCACACGAAGTTACTACTGGGAGGTTACAACCTAGCAAGGTTTAAAGATATGATTAACGTCATCCGTCCAACATGAGTAAAGGCTCCTTTGCAAACTCCGGTTTTATGATATGAATTTGGAAACTCCAAAACATCTGATTCTAGATTATTCAGCCATCTGTAGAAAGAGGCTCAAGACCTTAGGATCCATCTACGTGGACAGAGATAACATCGCTTTAATTGCGCCCACCAAGCTCCTGGAATTATACAGAGTGCTGGAGCTTTGTAACCATATATGATGTAGGGTAAGGCACAATAGACCATAGGTGGTAGTGCAAAACTTTAATTATTTTCTATTTATCCAATAGGAGTCTCAATAATACCTAGGCTTGCTACTTGTACTCATAAATTTCTTCATTAATCAAAAGCGACAAGAAACATTTTTATAATGAATTTTAAGATAACAATAAAAAGTTCGAACAAGAAAAGTCTTCAAAAATCAATATTTTATCGTTTTATGGTTGAAAACTAATACAGCAGCGTACCATATACGTCTTACAACAAAAGAACCAACTCAAAATATTCAGTCATTTTAAAAGAAAACACCATTCGTAGGAATATTAGCTTCACAAGATAAAGAAAATACGAACACTCGTCTATTACGAAGTCTCTACCTCACTCTAACGTGCATATATACGGTTAATTAGATTGATTGAGATTTTGTTTATATATTTTGGAAGTCAAATTAATGTCGCCAAAAGCCACCATCTGAAAAACAAAATTTCAACCAAACCAAATGAAACAAAGTTGTATATTTTTTATAGAGAATAATTATTTGATTTATTTATAATTAAATGAAATTATTATGAAGTAAAAAAGTGTGTAGGAAACATTTTACAGCTTACATATATGTATGTCTATACATACGTTTGGATGAAATTGTTTGGTAATGATTATATGTAATTATAAATGTATAAATTTATTTTTTTTTAATTTTACTTGAAGAAATCGTACAGAAATATAAGCGTTAATTAAATAGAGAAATACAAATACGATTACAATTAGAAATATATTAAAATTACAAATTACAAATACAAAATTACATTTTAATTATTTTGATTATTGTTTAATCATTAACATACCGTTAACGCACGCTTTCAAATTATAAATTATATGCCATACATGTACATATGTATGCATGTGTGTAGATATACTTCTAAGCATAAAACAATGTGCTCATTGAATTAAGGTAGAAAATTAATGCGAATTCGAAACTGAGTGCGCACACACACACAAGCATACATTACAAAACTTTGTTTCTCTTCAAATCATTGGGTTTCGCTTAAATACAGTGCAATGCATTATGCTGCGGAGCTTAACGGCAAACTTAAGATATGCAAAACTAAACTTAAATTATTCACAGCTTCACTGGTTATTGTTTTTGTAGTTACTTGTAATTTTCACTTCTTGGTAAGAGCAACTAAGCAATTAACGCGTGTGTATGTGTGTAAGTATGAGTAGGCGAGTGTGATCGCACGCGGGTGTATGTGTGTGGAACTAAGAGTAATTGCTTTTGTAATTAACAACCGCAACAACAATAACGCTTAAATTGTGTGTAATAATCGTACAAATGACAGCGATAAAGTTCCGGCTAGATAGAAGAGGGAGTTTAAGCTTAGGCGGTGACTTGGAAGAAGTCAGCTTAAAGTAAATACATACATATGTGTACAGAAAAGTATGTTGTTTTGTACGGTAAGGTGTGTCAAGTGGAAAACGGTAAATAATGAAGAATAAACAATATTAATGTTTTCGTTAAGCATAAGACAATTCTGGAATTTTTTGGCTTAAAAATGACAAACTAAATTATTTTAGAATATGTTTGTTTTGAAATACAAAAAATAATTTAAATAATAAATAATTTAAAGAATGTTAAGTAAACAAAAATTCCAATTATTGTTAAAACAAACAAAAAACAACTAAATGTGCGACAGCCTCAATCAGAAAAATTTTAATACAAAAAAAATGAAATAAAATTGTAACAAAAAAAAATTAAAAAAAAAAAATTAAAAACAATTTTTAATTGTTATCTTATAATTTTTAAATTCAATATATGTACATATTTATATAAATAAATTAAAAAAATATTAATAAAGACAATTAAAAAAATATTAAAACATATATTTTTAATAAAACACACTTATAAATTATTTTTCTTCTAATCTTGTATAAATTTTACGTCAAAACAATTTAATATTTCTCTCTATAGTTTTAAATTAAAATTCCAAAAATCATTTCGAAATTTGTAAGAAAAAAATTAAAAAAAAATTAAAAATTTAAAATTAAAACTTAAAATATTTTAATTAAAAAAAAAATTAAAAATCTAATAACTTTTTTTTAATTTTTTTCTTTTACAATTTTTTTTAAAAATTACAAAATAAAAATTTTTTTATTTAAAAAATACAAAAAAAATACTTATGAATATTTTTATTGTTTCTTTTAAAATTTTTTTATTTAAAAATTACAAAAAATAAAAAAAAACATTTTTTTTTTAAATTACAAAATATAAAAAATGGTAATAAATTATAAAAAAATTTTATATTTTTTTGCTGTAAAATTTTTAAATAAAAACTGTTTAAAATACATAAATTAACAAAAAAAATTTAACCCAAAAAATATATGTTTTCACAAATGTTATGCATAATTTCTCAATCATAGAAAACTTTATAAAAAAATTAAAGAAATAATATTATAAAAATTGTTGTAAAACAAAAACTGTTATTATATTTTTATAATTTTAATATTTTAATTTGAAATAAAAACAAATAAACTTAATAAAACTAAAAAAAGTAAAAAATATTCATTATAGAACTTGTAGCTTTTTCAAAGCAAAAAAAGCTTCGTAAATTAGAAAAATTTTAAATACTAAAAAATAATATAAATTTTTAGTTAAGAAAAATTTTGTATTTTGAAACAATTTAGAATTTTTATTTTGTGTTACAAAATAATTTTATGAATCTGTTATCTTTTTAACTTTAAAATAAAATAAATTAAAATTTTTCATTAAAAAATATAAAAAGAATTAAAAAAACATTAAAAAATACACTAGAACATAAATTAATGTTTTTATTTACTATTTTAATATTTTTGTTAAAAATTCAAAAAATACCTATAAAAGTTATAAAAAGTCACAAATAAAAAAGCTCCTTAAAAAATCATAAAAAAACAATTAAAAAAATTACAAAATATATTTTGTTAATATATTAATTTTTTTATCGTACATTTTTTGTATAACTTTGCGCACTAAAACTTCTCTGATTAAGAGGTTTTTAAAAAAATTTTAGTTTTATATTCTAATTAATTAAACTAAAAAATTAAAAAACTTAAAATTTTTGTAACGAAAAAGAAGTTGTAACAAAAAATAATTTGTAATTAAAAATTTTGTAATTATATTTATTGTGATTAAAAATTTATTTTTTGTAATTAGGTTTTTTTTCAAAAATTTAGCAAAATTGTGAACTTAATTTTGTAATTCAAATTATTGTAATTAAAAATTATAATTAAAAACTTTTAATTTTTTTTAATTAAACTTTAATAAATGGTAAAATAATTTTTTTGCCTTAAAATTTTTATGATTGGTTGATATTTAAAAACGTACTGTAAAATTAAAATAAAATAAATGACAAAAATTAAATAAAAAAATAGTTTTGCTGGCTAAAAAATTAAAGTAAATAAACAAAAAATAAAATTTAGATTTTTTAACAAAAAAAAAAAATAAAAAATTAAAATAAATAAACAAAAAATAAAATTTAGATTTTTTAACGAACAAAAGTTTATTTAATTTTTGGTTAAAATTTGTTTTTCGCCTCAGTTCGAGTTTAAATATTTTGTATTTCTTTCGTTTTATTGCGTGCAAAAATTAATTTAACTCATTTTCCACTCATGTTTTGTGATCAAAAATCGGTTGCCAATATTTTGTATTTCAAAGCATTAAATATTTAATTTGGTACCCCTTATTACTTGCAAATATTCATTAAAAATTAATAATTATTGCATTTTTATGAAAATTCTAATTTTTTTTATTATTAAAAAAAAAATGTATATTTTTGTTATAACTTTTTATTGTTATAATTTATAAAAAAATTGAGTGCTGCATGAAAAATTCAAATTTATTTGTCGTAAAAAATGTTTGAAATTGTCTTTAAAGTAAGTTCAAACTTTCTAAAAGTTGGTTATTAATATGAAATTTGTTGCTAGTGGAGAAAAATTATCAACTATATACAAGTGTGTGTCAAATATGAAAAATATCTAATTAGTTATGCACGTATGAAGTGTTTTCATAAATTTGTTTAATAGTAAAAAATAACTAGTTTTTATGTGTATATATTTTGCAAATAGTTTTTATTTATTTTGTTTTTTATTTTTTTTTCGTCTCACTTTTTTAATGTGTTTTTAACTATTTGTTGTGAGTTGCAAGTGTTTTGCTTTCATTACATTTTGTTATGAGTTGGAGATTGTCATACATTTCCAGCATTACATGATTTTTTTTTTTAAATAATAAAATTTAATTTTTTTTAGTTTAGACTTTTCATAAAAATTTATATGAGTTTGCTGCTTTGCACATATATATTTTACATTTTTTTATTTTAATTTGTAATTTTTTGCTTTATGCAAATTTTTTAATTTTCACCTACTTTTTAAGTTCATAATTGCTTAGATTAAAATTTTGTCGCACATTTTATTGTTGTTTTTGTTACATGTAATTTTTTAATATAAATTTTTTTCAAATTCTCATTTCTAAACAGTTATATAATACTCGTTTATTCATTTTAAAGCTATTGCTATTGCCCTTCGGCTTATAATATCCGATATGAATTTTCGAAATCTTTTTTCGGTTATGTTTGTAAATCGAATTGCCTAAAACCAAAATCGGTGTTGAGTTTTACTATTGTTCGAAACCATTTTTTTCTCGTTTATTTGCTGTGTACTAGTTTTAAAGAAATTTATATATTTTTTGTTAATTTATTATTAAATTTTTGTATGTACATATTTGATGTGTTTAAGGAACCGAAGTGAGTTTGGCGTGTGGCAAAATTTTGTAAATTCTGTAATTTATATATAAAAGCGGTTTTTCTTAACCGAAAAAAATATTTGATTTGGATATTACATTTAATTTTAAATATTAAATTTTTTTGTTAAAATTTTTATTTATTCAAAATAGTTATTTATTAAAAATTATTAATGACAGAAACTTTCTTTTTTTCTATATAAAACTAAAACATAAAAATAATTCCAACTTTATTCTTTTTTTCATTATTCAAATTAATTATTTATTACAAAATTATTAATGAAGAAAATTAGTATTGGCAAAATTTTCTGTGTTTTTGTAATAAACGATTTATAAACTTTAATTTTTTTTCAAAAATCGATAACCACTTACAGCGCTGTCTTCAGTATTTTGAAAATTATGCCATTTATTTTACTTTATGGAATGTTTGCGAAAATTACTGGAATTATTCATTTTGTTTTGTTGACCTAATTTATTGTTTGTAGTAAAATGGCTTAAATTTTATTTCGGGTGCAGCATTTTACAATTTAAAGTTGAAATTCTTTTAATAAAGAAACATCCTTTTAGCCACAAAGATTCATTAAGTTCAAACATACAACAACATGACGATAAAAACACCACATCACTACCACATACACACATAGCTACATTGGTTATACTATATAACTTATGGGCTTTTCAGGCAGCGCCTAAATTGAATCAATTAGTTGTTTCCCTTCAAGCTTTTAAATTGATTCAATTAACAAATTTACTCAATTAAAACATTTACGCAATTAATTAATTGACACAATTAACAAATTTACGCAATTAACAAATTTACTCAATTAATAAATTGACACAATTAACAAATTTACGCAATTAATAAATTTACGCAATTACCAAATTTACTCAATTAACAAATTTACACAATTAACAATATTACTCAATTAATAAATTTAGGCAATTAATAAATTTACGCAATTACCAAATTTACTCAATTAATAAATTGATACAATTAACAAATTTACTCAATTGATAATATTACTCAATTAACAAATTTACTCAATTAATAAATTGACACAATTAACAAATTTACTCATATAATAAATTCACTCAATTCGCAAATTTTCTTCATTTAAACTAACAGATAAAAAAATGTGATAGAACCAGTAACCAAATTGTGCTTGGAAATAATTTGTTAATTCATTCAAGTATCAAACTTTCTATATTTATGCGAAGAGGCTCAAATTGTTAATTGATTCCTTTATTTTGGAAATTCACATTTTGGCATAAAGCCTCAATTGTGCTAATTGACTAAATTAAGGAGCTGCCTGAATTAGCATTTGATTATATTTTTCTCTATTCAAAATTACTATCTACATTAATTTGGCTGTCTATAGTTTATATCTTTTTCAAGTAGGTATAGAAAATAGTGTTTTCTTCGTTTAGTAGTTACAGGTTTACTAAATTAGTAGTAGTTGTATTTATAGATTTTGTTATACCATTTATTATATGAGTTTGTAGTTTCACGAATACACTTTATACTTGAGTAACGGACCGTAAAATAAGTTAATGAACAATTAAATACTTCCTGAATACAAAGAAAGGTTGGAGATCTAAAATATATGAAAAAATATGTCAAGCTAGTAAATTGAACAAATTAGCAGAGTTTTGATAAAAAAAAATCATAACGAAATGAAAACTGAAAGAACTTGTGTCATTGTCGTAAGATAACTGATTATTTATTTTAAACTAAAATTTCTTATTATATTACTGGCGCTGAAAGAGTTCGATAAATTAAGTTTTAGTGGAAATATTTGTACTTTTTTATGCAATATAGCAGGGTTGCAATTTTTTTTAATTAAGAAAGGTCGATTTCAAATATTTTTCTATTTGGTATTACAAATTTGGAACACTCATTTCTTTTTTTTCAATCCATTATTTAAATTTAAAAAATTTTCAAATCGATATTTGGATTAAAAGCACAACAAAATACTTTTAAAATATTTTTAACCTTTTTTGTGTTAAATACAACGAAGCGGAGGCTTGAAATAAATAATGTGGGTATTTTTAATTCTCGACTTCTTTAAAAAAAAAAATTTCTCATATACTTGGAATTAACATTTTTTCAATATGGTATTTGGTTTAAAAATTTGTTCAATGCGATATATAAGAATTATATGGAATTAAGATTTTCAGCATTACAAAACAAAAAAAATATTTTGAATATTAATTAATTTAAAAAAATTAATATTAATCAAATGGTTAATTAAATTAACCTTAATTAATTAGTTATATTACATTTTTCGATCTACAAATTTTTTTTAAAGGAACTTAGCTGAAAAAATTTTAAACAGGGAAAACATATTTTTAAACAGAAACAAATTTTAAACATTAAATATTTTTTAAACAAATTTTTTTCTAAACGGATTTTTTTTTTTTTAATAGTAAAAGTTGTTTAAGCAGTAAACATTTATAAACTACGAATTTTTCTAAACAGCAATTTTGCTAGCAGAACTTTGAAAGAAAGGAAAAATATTTATTTATTTATTTATTTTAATATGACCTGTAAATAAATTTTCGGACATACAAGAAAAAAAGAGAAAAACGAAAAAAAAATTTACAACTCCGAATAAAAAGTTTTACATTTTCTATATGAAAATTTTACAGGAAAAACAGATTTTTAACAGAAAAAAAAATTTTTAGAAAACATTTTAGAACGAAAGAAAAAATATTTTTATAAAGAATTTTTGTTTAAGAAAACATTTAAAAAAAGTTTTTTAAGCACTAAATAAATAAATTTTAATCGGAACAGAATTTTTTAACAGAAAATATTTTTAACCTAAATTTTTTTTAACAGAAATTTTTTATACTGAACAAAATATTTCAAAAAAAAGGAAAAGCTTGGTAAAGATATTTTAAATACTTTTATACTTTTTTGCTTTAAATTATAAAAATTTTTTAAAAATTTGTACCACATTTCTGGTACTACGAAAGTGTATAAATTCCGCTTCCGCGGAAATAAAATTAATTTTCAAACCACAATATGGTAGACTATAATCTTTAAATTTTTGTATTGGAAATATGAGTAAAAAAATAGTAATAATAAAACATTATTTTTAATTATTCCATAAAAAAGTTTCAAAAATATATTTTTAACTTTTTATGTTAGGTCAGCATGCATAAACAAATTATTTTCTTACACAAAATAATAACAAAAGACTAACAGATTAATTTGAAAATTTCATATATTTGCATATAAAAGTGAAAAATAAAGTTTTTACAAATAAAGAAGTAGCAACTAACTTATGCATAAACATTCTAAACACACAAACATGATTTGTACTCTCTTTAGGGAAAATAAAAAATTTGCATTCAGCGCACAATTTTTGTATGCATACTTTTTGAACGCACTGTTGCTCAATATTTCGCGTGTTTCGTCACATTATTGTTGTTATTATTATTATTTTGAATTATTTGTTGTTGCTTTACAATATAACTACATACACGGTTTACGCTATACACACACACATATATATGTTGTAGTATTATAATCTGAAATTCTCGTTATAGAATCGCTACTGTATACAATACAATCACACATCAAGTCACTACTTGCACATACTATATACTATATATATATATATTTAGTTTCTTTATTTACAGCAGCATTAACTTTGCTGTGTTTGGCCGCTAAACGTAATTTTCTTATAGATTTTTTGCATACTATAATTAAAAATTGCAAAACATTATTTGCAATATCAATTTTTTTCACTCAACTGTTAATTGGATTAATTCTCTGTACTTTCGTTTATTTTTTAAGATTTTTCGTAAATTCCCTCATTTGAAATTGTATAAGACAAGTAATTAGATTACAATGCTAAAACTGTTTAAACGACAACTAACGACTCACAGTACACTAACTTACACATACACTTACATATACAGATTAATTTCTGGTAATTACAGCACTTATACATACATACATAATAATATTAGAAAAAAAATAAGGAAAACTTAAGCTAAATGTGGCATAAGCTTTAGGTGTTGCCACTTTACATAGAAGACCGCAGAATTGCAGTTTGTGTTTGTGTGTGTGTTTAATGTGTGTGTGTTTTCTTAATGTGCAAAGGTTGCACATGCGCAAAGCGCTGCTTATATTTTTGTGATTTTCAAGTGTATGTGTGTGTGTGTTAATTAATTTTCAGATTTCTTTAAAGCTTTTGGTATTTGTTGCTGCATTGCCAGCTGCACGCAATCACTTTCTACTCTCACAAATAGCATGCCGTTCGTATCTCTCTCCAGGGCAGCACTACAGCAATAATTGTTGTTGCTCACTGCTGCTCGCATGATGATGATGATGATGGTGGTGGTGGTGGTGATGATGATGGTGATGGTGATGGTGGTGATGATGCGGCTCACCATTGACGCTGCGCAACGCGTTGGTGTTTGAGCGCTGACAGCATTCATCGCTTTGCGGCAACTCCAGCTCACAATCTTCTTGTTGCTCTTGTTGTAATTGCTGCTGCTGTTGTTGTTGCTGTTGCTGCTGCTGCTGCGGCACTACAACGCTGCAGTCGCTTTGTTGCGTGCGTCGCAAAGTGCCGGACATGTAGTCCAGCGTCTTTTCAATGGCGCGCAGACGCTTTTCCAGCGATGTTGTGGCCAGAATGTCAACCTGTCATAGTAGGGGAATATATTAAGTCAAAACTTGTGTATGAGCGCGCAGCACTTACCTTCAGTTGCTGATTGAGCGGCAGCAATGCGATGATCCACCACGCCCACGCCGGACCATCGGCGATGGTCTCCCAGTTCTCCTCCACCGCTGGCATCTCGCCAAGGCTTTGCAATATCTCTTGCTTCAGTTCGGTGCTGAGGCTCTCGAACCAGTCGATGGCTTTCGCCAACACGATCGCATGCATATTGTTCACCGTCTTCACCATTTCATCGGGTATGGTTTCATCGTAGATATACTCGACTTTGGCGGTCTCGTAGCCATCCTTCTCGTTGCGTGCTAGTATCTTGAAGCGCTTGCAACCCACCGTGCTGAGTATGGAGCAGCCATCACCGAGCAACACACAGTCGCGTATATCCAACATGGTGCCGACATCGAAGTAACGTGATTTACCGCTATTCGGTTGTACAATGCCGAATTGCTTCTCACCCGATTCGACAGCGCGTCGCACCATTAGACGATAGCGTGGCTCATATACGAATAGCGGACATGGTACGTAGGGGAAGGCGGTTGTACAGATGAAGACCGGCACCGATGGCTCGAGATCGATCTCTTGCTGGAAACGCTTCTCGTAGCTGTCTGGAATGAATCGTTTCATTGCGGCTTCAAGAAATTTGGTCACAGGCCGCTTGGCCACAATGAAGGGAACGGGCGAGGATGAGCCCTGATACATGGTATTGACATTTGGTTCCACAAGTGGCGACATGCACAATGGACACGAGGAGGTGTAATCCATGCAACGATCCAAGCATACCCGGCAGTAGGTGTGACCGCATGGCGTCACCACCGGCTTCCAGAAGGTGCGGCAACACAGCACACAATCGAAATCGCTGGCATCCACAAGACCGGCCGGCACTTGCAGCATTTGCTTCTGTGGCGCACCGTTAGCCAGATCAATTTCTGCAGTGGTTAACAAATTATTTTCCATTATAAAATATGCCGCAATCTTTTATATATTTGAAATACTCACTTTTCAGCCGTTGCAGCTCCTGCTTCACACGCTCCAAAGTGTTGCGAAACAGCGCACTGTAGTGCACCTCTTCCAAAGACGCGCTCAATGTGGGCATCAGCTCGGTTTCTTTGGGCGTCCATTTCCGACGAAAATGTTTACGTGATGCCTGTCGTCGCAGCTCAATATCGAAGTGCTTTTCCATGCCGGCATAGATGGAAAAACGCTTATCCATGAGCGTGTCACCGATACCTGAGATATAGCCGGAAATATTGGCGCTAACGCCGCCAACATCATCACCAACACCGACACCGCCAACGTCACCGATGGCGCCATCCATTGGTGTCAGATAATCGCTATCGGCGACAATATCACATTTACTACTGTCATACGGTATAAACTCCTCGTCGTATGAGCTTAGATGATCGCCATTGGCATTGCTCAGCAGAGCGAGTTGCTTGCGCCGGCGCAATTGTTGCTCAGCGGCGAGTAGTTTGTAGGGAACTGCGGCCACAGCAGCGGCCGAATTGAAGGTACGCTGTAGCAGCGATTTGCTTTTCGGGGTTTGGGCGAGAAGTTTCTGCAAATTCTGTAAGGAAAGAGTGATATTTTATTGAGTGGTCCCAAAATGGTGTTTTGTCGGTCGTGGGAATTTTGAATCTATCGATTAGTGTATTGGAATCGCCTCTGAATGGATACCGAAAGTCTATAAAGAGTTTAGGGTATTTTACATTCAATATCTTCACCTTTTTTGGTCCGGTATTTGGAGTGCGGAATGAGTCTATGGTTCATAATTTCGAATGTCTCTTTTACTTACTTTCTCTAAGGCTAGCGGACGTTAGAACCTATTCCCAGTAACTTATACCCGGAAAGATATTAGTTTGGTCTTGCATTGCCTCCAAAACTAACAAACAAGGGCCTTTCGTAGTTCGAAAGTTTGGGAAGATTTCAGGAATAAGACCAAGTATCCTCTTTGTAACCAAAGAACATATCTTTGAAGTCGAGCCAAAGTGAGAAGGCGAACCATCCCTACTCAGTTTTATGCGCTGGCTGTATACTGCTAACCTCAAGCTCTATACAAACCCTTTCATATTTTTAAACAAAAAAGATTAGACTTCGACTAAATTTTTGAGGGTTTTTGAGTTTTCGAAGGCTTTCCAATTCCTCAACTATCTGCTTTTCTCCATACAGAAGACTTATCCAGTTCCTTACTTAACCTCACAAATTTGATAACTTAATAAATATTCATGTTTATGGCTAATTGCTTCACCTACCTTTGCGAGATCATGTTGAAATAGTTCCGAACTAGTGAGTAATGTGTCTTTGTCGAGACTAATGGCCAGACAATTGTCGTAGAGCGCCTCATCACAGCGGCCTAGATGACACAAAGCCAGAGCGCGTAGATAATGGGCCTAAAACAAAATAAAAATTTTAGTTATATAATTAAAGCATATCTAGATTTCATGTTAGTTTTACCTTCGCTGAAGTATGGCGTATCTTCAATGCGTTCTCAACATCGGCCAAAGAGCTTTGGAAATGGTTGAGCTTGCGCAGAACTTCGGAGCGTAATAATAAGCTTTTAAAATTGAAGGGCGCTGGAAGAATAAGAAATAGAAATATATTTGTCAATGGAAGAAACTATATTTATTGAAGGTTAAAAGTACTAATTTTTTTTAATTTCTATAGAGCTTGTCATTTTAAATGAAAATGCCAAGAAAAATCTTTAATTAATGTCAATTTAAATAGATATGTCAAAAAAAATTCTAACAAGCGCCTCATTGTGTGTTAGCCAACTATTTATGACGTACGCGGTTGAGCGCACACCTACAATCACACACCAAATAATACAAATGAACCTTTTGAGTGCTCGAAAATGCGCGCTGTCAATATTTGAGTGGCTGACAGTGAAGCGCATGGACGCACCGCCCTGCGCGCTGCTGACAACAAGACAAAGAGTGCTGTGTGGCAAACGCGGTGGTGACGCGGCGGCAATTAGCAGCCGGTGCTTGACACGCTGCCAACCAATACTGGTGGGTGCAACCGCGAAATGTCGTGGAAAATTGTATAAATAGAATCATGTTGAGCGGCATCGCCACTTATGCTTACGAAATATGTACATCAAACATTGTGCGCTCATTATACTAAGCATGCAAAAACAGCACCAAGCGACAACGCGCAGCGTAGCTGATACAATATTCGATGCTGTAAAATCGGCGCGCAAAGAAATACAAATAAATTTTCCGTAGTGGTCATTTGTTAAGGTAATTTTGAGAATAATTTATACGATTTGCTAGCTATTCCTCAACTAAACTGTTGCGTTCTATAAGACTTTGTTGACCGTACGCTGTCAAGCGACAAGCACGCGCGCCCTCAAGCTGCTGCTACGCTAATGTGCAAATTGACGCCAATCTACGATTCGATCGTTTGTTGTTTGCTAGCGCCACCCAGTACCGGCACGTATGGCAGAGCAATTGTTGTCTATTGCGCGTTAGCAATATGAGCGCGCGCACCGTGAGCCACCCACCACCCACTAGGCGGCTGCCGCAATCCTGTTACGTTTACAACGATGCGCGCCAAATGGCTGCGCGATTATATTGGCAGCGCCAACAAATGCAATACCGGTATTGCACAAGCGATTGCCGCATGCCTTGTTGCATCGCCTGCAATGCTTGCAGCCGGTCGCGCGCTCGCTTACATTTGCGTTATATGCGCGCCCTGAGCGCGCATGTCGTCATACTCGATTTATATTTGCCTTGGCGCAGACTGCTTACATATGCGCATTTTTATTATTTGCTTCTTGATTGCATTTTACATTGTAGTTCTTTATATTTTATGTAAGATATTTGACTTTTCGTTGTCCCTATTGCATAGGCGCATCGCTGAGGTCGTGCCGGTTAGCGCAACCGGTTTCATGACGATGCCGCTGTTATTTAAGACCTATTCTATTATGTGTGTATATGTGTATGTATGAGTAGGATTTAAATTAGAGGCGGTGACACCAGGCAAAGGTAAAATGAGTTATTGCCTCGTGCGTGTATTCGTTTTGGGTGTATGTGTGTTGGTTGGCGATTTTGTGCAAATAAGTTTATTTTCATGCAAATCGAGCGCGCTGCGTATACGTAATTAGTCGAAAAAGATTCTACAAAACACATTTGCAATGCAGGAATAATTTGTGCAATTTGTATGATATTAACTGAATGCCTTGGGGAGCGTTGAGCATGCGAAAATGAGCATTGCGCCTAGTTACATAAATTTGAAGAAGCTTAGCGATTGCGAAACAAATTTATTGTAATATTTGCATAAAATGAATGCTATAACGAGTAAGTTACGTGAAGTAAACAATTGTAGCAATATTTTCTATGAAAAGATTTGAAATTGAATAAATTTGCGAAACTCAAGAAATTGCTTCAAAATTAAATTCTTTTTTCCTGGTTTTCAGTGTTCTCTAGCATAAATAATTTCTAATGGAAAATCTTTCCGTCAACAATAGAAAATATTGATGAAAATTGGCAGACACAAAATTCTCTTACTTTATATAAAAGTATCTGAAAAAGCTGGACGATTTTCCGGAATTATTTAAATACCAAAAAATAAATATTGCCTACATTTGGACGCAGAGTGAAGAGTTGAATAGTAAACAATCAAATATCTAAACAAATAAGTTTAAAATTATTCAGTTCTTCAACGCTTGATCTCAAAGCCTATCTGCAGATTATCGGAAAGCTTAAAATTAATTTCAATTGAAGAAACTTTTTTTAAAACAAAAGGGGACACAGGACATAGTGAAAAGCCGTTGCCTACATTTAAGCTGAAAGGCATAAATCACATTGATATGAATAGAAAATTAATTGAAATTGTTGAAATGGAATTGAAGGCAATATATAATTATTCTATTAATGCATTCAAGGATAATAATGAACTAATTTTGGAAAAAGAACCAACATTATTTTTAGCAAGAATCCCATAGAATAATTATATGGCGACTTGAGTATATGCGGGCACGTTAAAACAAGTTTTGATACAAAAGACCAAAAATAGTGAGCAAAAAAATAAAAAAAACTGAGTAAATCACTGACATTTTGTTGCGTAATAATTATTTAAATATGTGATATAAAAATAATTTTGTTGATAACACAATATAGCTGACGATTGTTGACGTATTGACACATTGACGCACATATATATATATATATTGTTTTCATTTTAAATGATTTACTTATGTACTTATTATTTTGACCATATGTATATGTCGATTCATATTCGTATTGTTTTAAATAAAATGATGAAATTGGTGTCGACATTCCATAAAAATTTTTGTGGATAAAGGAGCTTAAAATCAGAAATATTTCAAATAATTGCTAAACTCTTTTTCATTTTTATTTTCGAGTCTATTTTCCATTCATTATCCTTCATGTTAGACTTTGATAAAGGAAAATGTAAATTCACATAAGCCGTTGATCTCTTTCATACAAATTACCCAAACTCTAAGCATTTCCATACATTTCCCTCTTAATATAAGTATTGAAATGATGCCAACCATAAAATCACCATCTTCCATTCATTATTGGACTATCACGAGATTCGTGGATAAAGTCACGTACGCCAGCCTTTATTTATAGACATATGTACATATGTTATATACGCACCTGTACAAATCTTTTATAAATCATATGAAATCAAAAAGTGTTTTACCAAAATTGTGTGGCGTTTTTGCAAATTCATAACACAAAATATTTCCATGCTTTTGAAGCCAATAATTATGCAACATTTCAAATTATTGTTTATCAGGGTTAAATGGGTAGGGGCTCCGTTAATGCTAAACAAAATACTTTCTATGAGAACTGTAAACAATCGCAGAAAATGTTAATTCTCAACATAACAGCGCGTTTACTGTCCGCTAACAGCTCGTTTACTTTTCCCTAACAGCAAAGAGCAATGAGCTCTTTTAATTTAACAGCAACTATGTTAAAGTTGGAGAGAATATTAGAGAGAGCAACAAAGAATATTAATATAACATATGAAAACAACAAATTTTTACTCAAAAAGATTTTATTTAACATTTGCGCCTTCTCTATTTGATAACATTCTCTGCCGGCTTTCTGTTACCAAACGCTGTTATTAGCGTGCGCTGCTTATTTACTTACATGCATATTCATATGTATGCGTATGTACGTTTGTTTGGCATGTTTGTGCTTAATTTGCAAGGAAAAATAAACGGCCAGCAATTCCAGTAGCCAATACTCATGAATATGCATGGCATGCAAATGCAGAAGTAGGTATGTTTTACGAATGAGTGCCTTTACACGAGCACAGCTGTAAGTGGTCACAGTTTTTGGGGTTAGAGGGGAGCACCGCAGAAAAATTGTGGAAGGTTGTGCGCTGGTTTAAACCTTGGAAATGGCAATAAAAATGTTGCTTGTTTCTGTTTTTACGAGTGAGCGTCAAAAATTGGACGCTAAGGGATTATCGAGTGGTAAAATTGTTGCTTTTTATTAAAATTTAATAAATTAGTAAACACAAAAACTGGAACTTTGTGAGTAGTATGTATTTTTTAATTATATTTTATGTATTTTTTGATTATAAAAGCATTTTTTTATTTTAGCAAATATTTTTTAAACACTTTCATTTATATTATTATATTATTGGGGTTGCCATATCTAAGTAAAACTAAAATAAAAATTTTTTTCTAAATTCTTTGTTATAAGTTAGTAGAAAATAAAAAAATTACAGTGTATTAAAAGTTCAGAAATACATATTATTAGGGTTGCCATATGTTAATAAAACTAAAATATACATATGTATATATTTTCTAATTTTTGTAATAAGTTAGTAAGACAATTAAACAAAAATTACAAATTAAAAAGTAAGTGCTTTTGACACATTTCGAAATAGAGTTGCCATACAGAAATATAATTTTAACTTTTATTTAAAGTAAAATTTGGCATTATAATTTTGGATTGGAAGATATAACTAAGTTAATGTCACACTTTCATTGCATACTATACATATAATGCTAGAAACTCATTTATGGGGTTGCCATCCCTAATTATAGTTTTCTTTGTCAATTAATGCACAAAAATTACCGTGTTTAGTAAAATTTCCAGATGTAGCCATTTATAAAAATGAAATCATTTTATAACTTATATATTTAAAAATAGGGATGCCATACGCAAACGAAATTTATTAATAAAATGAATATTATAAGCTTGCAATGAATTTTGCTTATCGAAAATGGCTTCAAATAGTTTTCTTGAAGAAATATTTTACATAAAAATATTATATCGAGGGTTGACACATCAAAAAAACTTGCTGCTTAACGAGAAAGTTTATAATTAACATCAAGTCAGTTCAGTCTTTCGTAAAAAGAATATTTCTGACTAGGGTTGCCATCTGCCAGTAATTTTCTGTTCATAGCAAAAAATAAATTTTCTTATACTGATATAATACAGCATATTTTCCAGATCTTTTTATATCGTGGGTTCAATGAACTTTCCCTATTTCTATAGTATTTTTTAATTTCCTTTGTTCATATCACTTTTTTTGTTATTCATGGAAATGTTGATATTTTAAAATGTTCGTAATGCTTTTAAGCGCTTAATGCTAATTCTTAAGAAATATTTTTTCCTATCGATTCCAAAGCAAGCCCATAATCGGTCACTTAAACAATGTGTAATTATCTGTAATTATACACGAGCCCATGAAAGTATTACAAGAAACAGTTAAGCTAAGCAAACACCCAGTGGTCTTTGTAAATTTGCCGCGCCGTCACAAAGAATTCGCTTCGCCTTATCAAGCTAATGCACACAGTGAGTAAAATTGAAAACAAAACGAATGCCGACACCATGCCACATATCACGGAGGAGAAACAGCGACATATAAAAAAAACAACAAAAAAATTCTTTTATGGCCACAAATCATTTTTCTGTGGACGCTTAAGCGCTACGTACAGTAGCGAGCGGCGAAAAAATCAAATGAAATTATCTCTAAGCAAACAATGACAGACCACAAAACCCAAAAACCGACAAGCAACTCAGTAGCGACGCCGGAAATTTCGGCTGGCTTCGTGGTGCTATTTATTGCCCATATTATTCTTAATTAGTTGTTCTTATTGTTTTTGTTTATACCGAATATGTATTTACTAAAGTTGAATTGAGGTTGCCGACGGTCAGCCGAGTACAGTGTGTGGTGGAGAGGAAGTGCGCCATATGCGTGTGACTGTGTCAATGTTTATTGAGTTTAACAGCACGAAGAATAAACAATAAACAGCTGGCAATGAGAAAACGATGTGCGCGTATTTACATTTGGTAATTATTTTAAGTGGACAAGCGTTTGAGAAGTTATTGCTGTAGTGTTGTAAAACAGGAAAAAATATTGCAGAACGCGTTTTCTTTGATAAACTACAACTGGATGAGTTAAAGAAAAAATAAACAGAATAAAAAAAATATTTAATTAAAATTCTAAAAAATAATAGGTACATAAATACATATGCATAATGTTTAAATTTAAAAAAAAATTTTAAATTTTTAAAATTTTGTCTGCAAAGAAAATAATTATTATACATAAATATAAATATTTTAATTAAAAAAAAATAAAAATAAAAATAAAAATAAAAAAATTAAATAAAAAATTAAGAAAATATATGAAAATATAATATGTGGAAAACTAAAGATTTAACATTTAAAAATTAATTATTATACACTATTTAAAAAAAATATATCTAAATTGTATATGTAAACTATGAAATCCCAAAATATTTAATCTAAAAAATTAATTATTATAAATTAAATTAATTAAAAAAATTGGAAATAAAATCCACAAATTTTAACCTAATAAATCATTTAATATAAATTATTTTAATTTGAAAAAAAAAAATTAATTACAAAAATTAAGTAATATATAATATGTGGAATGTTTTATATTTCAAAAAATATTTATTATAAATTATTTTATTTAAAAAAATTAAGTTAAAAATTTAATTGTGTACATATACAATTTTAACAATCCCAAAACTTGGCACCTAAAATTATTTTTATAAATTTTATTAATTAAAAACATTATAAATAAAATCTTAAAATTTTAATTAAAAAAAAAAATAATTAATAAAAATTATTTTAATTATAAAAAATTAACAAAAATGATTTTAATTATAAAAATTAATTATTATAAATTATTTTTATAAAAAACAAAATTAAAAACAGAAATAAATATTATTTAAAAAAATCCAAAATTTTAAATTTAATACATTAATTATTACAAATTATTCTCATTTTTTATCTTCGTTATACAATAATATTAATAGATTTTCTGACTCATGAACCAGGCGACTTTAAGAGTCCAAAACTACATCTAACTCAAAAATCGATTATATAATAAGATTTCACACATTTAAATACTTTTCAACATAAATCAGAATTTAATTGTAAAATAACATGTTCATTGAACTTTTATAGCCAGTTATGTTTAAATAATTGGAACAATAGGCCACGAAGGTGGCAGTTCGCTAGCGTAAACGACTAGCAGTGATTATGCAGATAACAAAGCTTGGTGTACTTGTAAAGCAGCTTGAGTAAAAGTTAAAAATAAAACAAATAAACAAATAAACAAATAATTAAACTCGTATCAGCCAAAAAATACTGAAATATGTTAATGCGTAAACAAATTAATAAACGCTGATAATCATAATACACTCATGACTAAACTTTCGAGTTGTTTTAGTTAAAGTTTCTGGTAAAGTTTTGGGTATTATTTTTTTTTTAATGATATGCTTCGTTTGTTCTTTAGTTTTTAAGTTCCCACAAAGAGTTCAAATCTTGGTTGAATTTATATTTTTGAGCATCAAATTATATACAGCTATGAGTGCAAAATGGTTCCGACAGGCCCTTACATAGGGTACTACCTGACACCATCACTTTATTGTGATGAACTGTAGGATTCATGTGAGCAAATAGATCTTAAAGTATTAATACACTGTAGTCAAATAAAATCCGCAAGTAAAAGAGAGAAGAATGAGGAAGGCAAAATATTTTTATTTTAATTTGAGGCAATTGAATTTATGTGTGTAGTTATGTAGCTCTTTAATTTTCACTTAGCTAAATATTTAAATAAATTTAATGTCTGCTGACAAATAACATTTTAATACCAAATTATTTGGGTGATTTATTTTTCAACTTCCCATAAGCAAAATGAGACACAAATGATGTTTACATCTGTATGTGTGATTGTATATAATATAAAAATGTATTTGTTGCTTTTGCTTTGAACTATAAAGTCTTTGCCTACACAATTAAATCGCAAATTATTTTGCGACAGTAAAATATGTTGAAAACTGACATAAACAACAACAAAATATCTACTTTTTCCTTAGCGCTCTCAAACGTGAGCATATATGTATATCATTATTGCATAATGACTACAATAACAACTATAACAGTGTGTAATAATTTATTTATTGATGTAGGTGAGTCTATGTACCTGCCAGCAATAACGGCGCATTACGAGCAATTTGCGCGCTCATACGAAATATTGAAGATAAGTATTGAGCAGGAAATGACGCCAATAAGTGCATATCTAGGCCGTTGATTATTGATATTAAGCAGCTAAAATTGTTTGCTGTACTAAGGTGGTGGCAAATGCATGGCATGCAAGCAGTTTTAGTATAAAATTTGTTTCAATAATATATATTTTTTTATTGGGAAATAATAATAATAAAGTGATAATATTATTTTTTATCAAAAGTAATAGTATTATCGCGAACCTGTTGAGCCACTAAACATATTATTGCGCAATTGCAGAGTCAATGAAATTGTTGATAACCACAAGCAGCGCGCAAATTAGCTAATATTTGTTTATAATTAATAATAATTTGCATAAGTCATTGGATTTATTTATAGTTTACTTTGGTTATCGCTATTAAGTCATCAAGTTTTCATATTTACCGGCAGACTAGCTTTGGAGCTTTACTAGCTTATTGCTAAATTATTTGCTGTGTTATATTAAATTTATTCAGAATTAATTATCTACTCTGCAGGTAATCGAAAAGTGTAAACAACACTGGTTTATAGATATTTTGCGACTGTGGGGCTGAACATTTTATACTCTTGTAACTTCCAAGAATCAAAGCCGGGGTACCTTAAGGTGCAAAACATCAACCAGAGGATCGAAATCCAACAAATTATATATACAGTTGAACTTACCTAACTCAAACCAACATAATCCTCTTCAAAACTTTGAAATAGAGACACTTCAAGTTATGGAAGTAAATTTGTATGTAATTTTACTTTTATTGCCAATTGAAGGGTTCGAGTTTTAGAAGTTCAAGATAATTAAGTTCAACTTCTATATGTGGTACATATACACTTATGTAGTATAATGGAGTGTAGAGTAGTATCGACCCGATTTAACCTATTTTTGTCAATACTACCTTTTTCTGCGGTTTATTAAGGTACCATCACCAATTACATGGAAAAAAATCACAAGTATATTAATTGTTAGTTGTACGGTGTCTAGGTCAAGTTTTCGCTCAATTTTATATATTTTAGGCACAAAGATACACTGTTATCAGCAAAATAGTGTTAACTCTCATTTTCATTCCGATAACTGACATATTGGCCGATATATGCGGTACAAAGTAACCAGAAAGCTCAAAAATCGTTGTATTGGGTGTATGGAAGGTAAGGGATGTATACACTCGATTCCACCCATTTTTGACACACAGACATACCGTTGTCATAAACGGAATATACCTGAATTTCAGAAATATGTCGCGCAAAATGACGGAAATTTTCGGTAAAAAGTCAACTATAGGTACTGCGGTCCAAATATACAATAGGTAGTCGCCTTGTCTAAAACCTCGTTTGTTATTGAACGGCTCTTAGAGGTCCTCCCCGATCCTGACAGTGCTTTTGGTATTACTCAACGTCAGTTTAAAAAATTGACTTGCTTCACCAAAATTATGAGCTGAGATATTTAATAGTTCAGAAATAGTGTTCAAGATATTCTTTAAAATTTTTGTTTTTTTTAATATTTGTTAATTAAAAAATTGTTATTTAATATTTTTTAAAATTTTTAAATTATAATTTTATGATTTTTTTTTTATTTCCCAATTTCTTAAATATTATTTTAATTATGTTGCCCAGTGTAATTTATATAACTTACTAAAAAATATCACCAAAAATCAATCAACAAAAATTCCTGCGTTTTGCATTGTCAATTAGGCCTTCAAAACAAACAAGATAATTTGCAAAACATTGTTCGAGCATAAAGCACCCCAGGGCGTATGAGCAACCAGCCAAACGAAAGTTATGCGCCGCCTTTGCTATCTTGTGAACTTCAAACACTTTATAATTCCAACAAATACAGCGCACTTAAATATGCTAACTACTGATGTTACGTAAAGAATTTAAGAACGCAACGTGCATAAATGTAGCAATGAATAAATACATAATTTTGAAAGAGAAGATGACGCAAAACATGCCGTGAACTGAAGATGTACACACAAGCGATGCGTGTCTGTCTGGCTTAGAGAGTGTCGTCCGTTAAGCAGATTTTTTTTAAAGCCCTTGTGAATAAATCAACGAAATTATATGCAAAGTAAGGCATGGACGCTTACTAAATGGAGAGAAAATGCTGTGAAGCTTCGAAATAAATTTGGAATATTTAATAAAGTAGGGAGAGTTAGGATAGAGTATATATGAAAAAGTTTCTGTACTCATAACAACTTTGATGAATAGTAAACCTAATAATATTATACAGATAATAGAGATAATAAAAAGGTATTTAATACTTTTTATAGACAGATTTCTTAAACCATAAAATAGTACAAAAAAAAAGATACTTATTTTGATTTTGTTGAGTCAGTTTCTATGGCAGCTATATGCTATAGATACCCGATCTAAATAATATCTTGAGATATTATAGCGTGGTTTTTAATAATAGTGTGTGCCAAACTAAGTGAAGATATCTTGTCAAATAAGAAACTTTTCCTATAGTAACTTGATTTCAATCGTCTAGTTCGTATGGCAGCTATATGCTTTAGCTATCCGATCCGAACCATTTCTTCGGAGACTTCAACATTGCTTTGGAAAATAATTCCTAGAAAATTTCGTGAAGGTATCTCATCAAAGGAAAATGTTATCCATACAACAACATATTCCGATCGTTCAGTTTGTATGGCAGCTATATGTTAGAGTGATCCGATAATATCGGTTTAAACAAATGAGTAGCCTCTTGTGAAGAAAAGAGCGTGTACAAAATTTCAAGTCGATGTCTCGCATACTAAGGGACCAGCACGCGTATATACGGACGGTCAGAGAGACATGACTAAGCCCACTTAGTTAGACACGCTGATCATTTACGAATGTATTTATGATATTTAGATGCTTTATAAGGTCTCCGACAATTTTTTTTTTTTTTTTTTCGATTTTCTTCTGGCTGTTATAAACTTCGTGACATACTGAATTCACCTTGAGCAGGGAATGAAAACCTGAAACGCCAAATATTGGAACAATTTTGCTCATACCTTTGGAATAAACAAAAATTATATAATGGGCAACACCATTAATATTAAAGTGAGCAACCAAAGATCTCAAAATAAAAATGTAGCAAAAAGCAACAAATACAACAAAAAGTAAACACAGAACAAGAATTTGAGGGAAACTGAAAATTCCCACAACATTTCTAATATTGTTTTTTACAACAAGTGTGTCGGAGCTTATCGCTAAAAAAAACCAAAAACAAATGCAGCGTAGCTTATCGCTAAAGAACCAACAACGAAGTGACTGTTGAAAACATGAAAACATATACACTCCGCAACAACAACAACACACATATGTTTACACGACAAACAAACATTGTTTTAAGAGAGCAACGCGCTGTTAGCCGCTGGGTGTTCTCGGCGCTCACACACACACCCACCTAAGCACTCACACATATACAGACAAAGCAGCTGTGCACGCGAGCCAAAGCGCATTTCAATTTCACAATTCTTACAGTTTCACTACCAATTTTCGCACAAGTTGCTGGCATTCCATGCCATTTCGTTTCCACTCACTTCATTCCATTCCATTTCATTTTATAATGAGCATTTTGACGCAAATGTGAGGTGACTGACCGGCTAGGCAGGCATAATGGCTAAAGCGAAAATCTGAAATATTGTTTGGGTGAGCGCAGTGGGGAGTGTGCGCTTGACATATGGATGGAGCGTGGTCGTTGCACAAAGTCACAGCCGCCACAAGTTGGTGGGAGGAGAAGGAGAGCCTGGCGCACACGCACAAATATTTACAGAAGAGAAGAAGCGAATGACTTTTGCACATGTGTATATGTGGATGGATGCTCAGAACAAGCTACAGTGGGCGCTGGTGGGAAGCGCGCGTGTTTTCAGAGCTGACAGCACTTTGCGGCGGCTTGTGAAATGCTCAAAGGGTGTCTGCTGTGATATGTGGTGCGAAAGCATATGGTGTCATCAGGCTGCTACCGCTAGCTGGGGGACATAAATTCACTGTCGTTGAAGTGCAAAAGAGCAAAGTTGAGTGGGACTTTGCTGCAGGCGCATTAATGTTAATGCTTGGTTAATGTTGAAGGTTCAAAGTTCAATAAATGCAAGAGTACTTGCTGTCTAAAAAGTATAGCGAAAGTGAAAGAACTGTATAAGGCGTTACTACAAGCATTATTTGGTGCAAAAATAAATTTGTGTATTCTGAGTAATATTACTATTCATAATTTTGTATTTATAAACTAATTTTATTATTCTTTGCTACTTATTTCTTGGCTTTCTCTGCTCTACTTCAAACAATATTGAAATTGTGTCACTGCTTCTCTTATTTGTTCTTTTGTTTATTTAACAAATAGTTTCGCTCTTGCTGTCTTTTTGTTGTTGCTTTCTTGCTGATTATCAACGAAAACAATTATGTGTTGCACTGCTGCTCGTTAGCGATAAAAGCGGTGAATAAGTTTTTGTAGATGAACACAAAATAAAGCTCATTCATAAAAAAATAATAAAGAAAATAGCAACAATTCTTACTGCTGATAATTTGAAGACAACAACGTTTTGACGCATATTCATATGTATGTATATACTAGGGTGGGCCTCACATAATAAAAATATCTAATATATATAGCAATTGAGTTATGTTGTTTTAGAATGAATTTTTACAAAAATGTCTTCTACATAAACGTGCTAAATAAAATAGAAAACACTCTGGGTGAAACTCATTGGCAACGAAAGAAAAAATAACAAAGATTAATGGAAGAAATTAAAGAAAGAAATGAGGAAAGGAGAGGCGAGTGGTAGAATTTTTATGTATAAATATGAGTCTAAATATGACATAACGAATATGAGTATGAAGATAAATTTAGAATAAAAGGATATGGTTTTTGCTCAAAGCACCATCGTTTGTAATTCAAATACATATGTATGTTATGGAATTTTAATTAAGAGTATTAATTTGAGTTTAATATTTTTATGAATCAAACAAAATATGATTATGAATGTATAATTTTTTTTTTAATTTTGTTATTATATTTAAGTTTGTTTAATTTTAATTTAATTTTATAATTCTATATTTTTAATATGTGACCTGGTCTACGAAAGGGGAGCGAACGTGCGAAAATAATAAAGAAAAAAATATTAAAGAAAAAATATTAAAGAAAAAATAAACAACTCTCATCTTCCATCCGAATCAATTAAAAAGTGAAAATTAATTTTTTTGACACCTAAGCCCCCTTTCCGTAGACCAGGTCACATATATTGCTTTTTTTGTTTTTAATTTTACATTTTAAATTTTATGGTATTTATATTTAATAGGTATATTTGAATGTATTATTATGTTTTTTTGTTTCATTTCAATTTTAGTTTCTATTTCCATATTTTTATATCAAATTTTTTATTATATTTTTATCTTTTATGCTGTTTTATTATTTATTTTCAATTTAAAATTTACAATTTCTAATTTTAATTTTTTTATTTTTTATTTAATTAATTAACATTTGTATTTTAATTTAATTAATTGTTTATTTCTTTTATTCATATAATTTTAAAATATTTTTAATATTCAAATTGCATTTAATTTTATATTAGTGCTTTTTTTTGTTGTAGTTCTGTGTTATTCAATCTATATATATTTATTTACTTTTAATTGTACGTTAAAAAACTTACTTTTATTGTGGTTTTATTTTATTTTTTTAATCTGATTTTGTTTATATACTTTTTTAACATTTCATATTATATTTTACCTAAACTACTCTTTTCATTTTATTTTTCAATATTATTTTATTTAAATTCAAATTTGGATTACAATTTTACTTTTTTTAGCTTTTATTATTTCATTTTAAGTTATTTATTTTATTTTTTTTTAATTAATCTTATTTTATTAATTTATTATTTTTTTGTTTTATGTTATATTATAATTTACTTAAATTACTTTCTTTAATTTTTTTCAATTTTATTTAATTTAAAATTAAATAATCATAATTTAAAAATTTCCATTTAATTTTAAATTTTATTTTTTTCTTTTTTCAATTTATCTTTTTTATAAATTTATAATTTTTTTTATTTTGTTATATTTTACTAAAACTATTTTCTTTCTATTTTTCCATTTTATTTTATTTAAAATTTAATTTTTATTTTTATTTTAATTTTGATTTAAACTTATATTAGTTTAAATTTTAATTCTAATTTCACCATAATTTTAAATTTTTTTATTTTAATTTTAGTTTTAATTTTAATTTTGATTTTAATCTTAATTTTAATTTTAATTTTTTTTATTAATTGAATTTTTATTATTATAACTTATATTTTATAAATACTTTTTTCTTAAGTTATTTAATTATTATTTACTTTATCCCTCTCCTTTTCTTATTTTCTGCTTAACACATGCATTGGCTACGTTGACAAATATCAATGTTGTTGTTGACGTTGTCATTAAGACAAGTATAAGCATACTTACATACTATAAGCACTATTTTTTTTTGTTTTGTTTGTGAAATATAATACTATTTATATATAATATACATATTTATTAGCGATTATTAAGTTTGTTGCAAATTGATACAATTGATTTTTAATACTACAAATCAACAAAGTAAAAGAACACTGCCTAGATAAGAATGCCAACAAACTTGACTTAAATACTTCGCTAATCTTATTTTTGTTATGAATAACAATGATTTGACAATTTGCCTGACCATTTATCGTATTTGGTTGACTAATCAACACACTCAAAATGAGTGACTTTATGCATATATGAAGTATATAAATATACATGTACATATACCATACATGCAAACATATGCTATCTACGGACTTTTGCACTTCTTGTGTGCGCTTTTGCTTACGTAATTTGCGCTCCCTACCTTTGTGCATATTTTTGCTTGTGTGTGTCTACTCTTTTTAATCAAATTTGCAGTAATTTTGCATGCGAAAACGCAATTAGCTTTCATTGTGGTCGGTGAAGTGCCATTAGCCTTGAACTTGATTAGGAAAAAACGTGCAATGAACTTCAAGTCTTGTGGTATTATTTTTTTAAGAATTTATAAATAAACTTTCATGTATATAAGTACTGACGGTTTGTTTATGTGAAATGGATTTAGAAGTGTTCAATTAGGAGGCGATTCTGCCTATTAAGAAGCACGTATGTACACATTTTTATGTACATACTTTTAAGGTTTGTAGTAGCATCATATGGAAGTGGCTGGACAAATATTGCAAAATTTATTAAAATATATGTTTTTTATCAAATATACTTTTCTGCTATAGAAACTTATTATTGGAATATAGTATTAATAATTTTTAATATTCTGCTTGAAGTTTCATATGGTTTGGATATACTATGTGTCAAACTTAAAATTGTTTGTTATAAAAAGACAATAACAACATATTTTTATACTATCAGAAAGCAAAGATTGCGACAAATATAAAGCCCACTAACTTAAAAAAAATTTAAAATTTTGACTTGAGATTTTTTTATTGAAAATTATGGTTTTGAGGTTATGCCAAAACAAAACGTTTCTCTATTACCTACAACTTTTTGCTATAGGACTTTGATTTATTTTAATTTTAATTTTGATTTACTTTTGGTTTTAGTTGTAATTTTCATTTTAATTTTGATTTTGATTTTGATTTTGATTTTGAATTTCATTTTAATTTCAGCTAAAAAAAAACGCTTAAAAATTCAACCACGCTCCTCCTTACTTTTCCCAATCGCCTTTGACTTTCATTTTTGTTTTTCGTTCCCAATGTGTGTCTTTACCATGAAATTTTTTTTGCTTTAAAAATTATCTATTTAAATAATTATCCATAATTAAATATTATTGAGATTTTACATAGAAAAAAAATCTAAAAAATTTCTGAATCTTTTCACAACATTTTTAAAGAAAATATTTCAATAAAAATGATTTCTAAAAATTGTGTATCTTTTTATATTAATATTTTCACAGAAAAAATATTGAGTTTAAATGGGATATCTACAAATACTTTAATTGTTATCCACTAAATTTTGTCTTCAAAAATTTCGCTGTCTTTGCGAATAAATATTTTTTTTAAACTTCAAAACAAAAAAAAAAAAATAATAAAATAAAATAAAATAAAGAAATATTGAAAAATTTGGTACCAAAATTCTAATTTTACTGTTTCTAAAATCAATTAAACACACACTCAACTCTGCAGCATTAACATCCAATAAAATGTTGGCATAAACAAAGTGTTATGTAAAAACCTGCTCTCAGCGCCTATGGAACGCTGCTAACTGCCTCAAGTACAAAGAATCAACAAGTAAACAAAACAAAACATTTTCGAAAATAAACACATTAAAAACGAACGAAAAATAATAAATACAGGAAAAAACAGCCGAAAAAGTAGCGCTTTAAACGAGTCAAGGTTAGCTTTTTGTATACAAACAAGCAAATATAAAAAGCGAAATAACAACAAAAAGCGAAAACCACAAAAATATTACATAATTCTGTGCAAACGCACACACATATTTGCGCACACAAACACGGAAAGGTGTGTGTTTCAGCGAAATAATGCGCACAGCCTTACGTAAAATGACCTCCAATCGCAGTAAAAACAAATAAATGCGCGTACGCACACACATACATACATGCAAACAGCTTCGATGAATGCGCAAATATGCACAAATGAGTCGCTAAGCGCGCGGCTGTGGCAAGAGCTTGAAGTGGAGCGATTTAAAATGTGAAATATATCAGATATAATTATTTTATATATGTGTGTGCGAGTGTGTGTGTAGGAAATATAATGCCATAAAAGTGCGCTGAAAAATTGTCAAATATGCATGCCGATATGTAAATGATGACAACAATAATATTTATGCAAGTAAATAATTAAATGCGAGGCACACGCAGGCCTGCAAGGCTTTGTGCGACTGCCCGCTGCCATTAAATGAATTAAGTGAATTGTCTGATGAAAGATATATGCTCATGGCATGGCAACAACAATGGCGAATGTTACACGCCCACAAAAGTTTCGCAGTGGTTGCTGAAGGTTGGGTATAATTATTTTATGCTTATAGCTAAACAAATATTTCATTTATAATTTATTTGTTGATGAATTTTTAATATTTTTTGTTGTTATTGCGACATAAAATTTATGCTTTTGAATTTGCATATATGTAAGAGAGAAAAATCAATTAAATAATATAGAATCGCATAATATTGTGACGCGGTGGCCATTTGCTGTGGAGCGCCATGGCGTATGAGTATCAGAATTTCTAATGTCATTCGACAGTGTTGCGAGTTTTCTAATGAAGAAAAATTGGATTAAATATTAAAATCAGAATTTTATTAAGATTTTGCAATTTACTAATTATAAAATATTTTTTATTTTAAATTCGGAGTTAAATAGAAAAAGATAATAATTTTTCATATCATAAGCTGCAAACCCATGAATTCATAAAGTCATCACATATTGAGCGTCTTAATAAAAAAATTAAAAAAAAAAAATTGGTTCGAATTCAATTTGCTTCCACTAAAGTTTAGTTTTAGACATTTTGACATTTTCCATAAGAGAAAAAATTGTGAATATTTTTGAAACCAGAAGTATATATTTTTTAAATTTTTCAAAATATTTTGTATCGTATCGCTTTTAATTATTTTAATCTACCAAATTAGATTTTTAAATTTCCAGAAATACTTACAAAATTAAAAAAATATACATTTCAAATTTTTTGAGCTTTTAAAATATTAGAAAAAAAAAAATGGAAAAATATCAAATAATTTCTTCTCTTCAATATCGGTTTTACATTTTTAAAAATATTTATAAAATTAAAAAAAAAAATTCTATAGTTTTTTGTGTTTCGAAAATATTAAAAAATAAAAATTTGGAGCTTTTTGCTATTTTCTTTTACTAAATAAGATATTTTAGATTTCCAGAAATATAAACACAATTAAAAAAATAATTGGAAAAATATGCATTCCAAAACTTTTTTGTGTTAAAAAAAATCGAAGCTGTTAATTATTGTCTTCTACTAAATATAGCTTATAAAATTCTAAAAATATATAAATATAAAAAATTTAATATAAAATTCGAAATCTTTTTTCGAAAATATTACAAAATGGGAAAATTTTATCAAAGCTTTTAATTTTTTATTCTAAATGTGGTTTTTAAATTTTCCAAAATATTTCAAACATTAAAAAAAAATTTCATCCCTTTTTTTGTTTTTGGCGTTAAAATAATAATAAAAATAACAAATTGTATCAAAGCCGTTAGGTTAAACGCTTTTCGCTTCTCTTTAATATCGTTTTTGAATTTCTAAAAATATTTCAAAAATTAAAATTAACTTGTCATATTTTTTAGTGTGTTTGAAAATAATGAAAATATTGCTTCTTCCAAATATTGAAAGTACAGTAATAATTATATGATGAGAATTTTGGAACATCTCATAAAAAATTAATAAAACTATGTAAAAAATAAAAAAAATTCTAAATCGAAAAAAAATTAACAAATTACAAAAATATTATGCAGATTGATATGACTTGATTCATGAAATTTCATCAAAATTAAATTAAAATTAAAAAAAATTAAATTAATTAAATTGTAAAAGGAGATGTTCATAAATTTTTGCAGAAATTTGTAAAAAAAATAATAATTTGAACAAATATTTGAAAATTTTATCATCTTCCTACAATAAACAATAAAATATACTATATATACATATATCTACTCCGATTTAATTATTAACAACAAAGCTTGGTTTCACACCAAATAAAAACTTTCGAATTCATGACAATCATAGGAATATCTAAGATACTTCATGCCTGCTGTCAGCCGCTTTGTTCTTCTACCATCATAACCAAAACAGAAACGGAACAGTAAAGGGAAAAAGGCAACAACAACAGACGCCCAACAAAGTACGAATAAGTGCCAACAATAGCAACAAAACAACTGCAAGGTAGCGCAAACAGCAAAAAAAAGTCAATTATTATTATTTCATATTCAAGGCCAGTCTACTGCACAACGACCCATAACAGCAGCAGCAGCAAAAACAACAACTACAATAACAATCGCACGTAACAGCGATAATAATAATAAACAACACTTCACTGCACATGACTTTGCAATCACAAAAATAACACACAACTGCATTTAGATGTGCATACGGACACATAAGGGGGGTATATACATATGTACGTACATATGTATATGGTTATATATTTAATTGGAGATACTTGAATTTCTATGTAGGTGAACAAGAATGTAGTTAATAGCTGTAGTCATATTTTTAGTAAATATTGCAGTTTTTTATAAAACTTTTTTTAAATTCTAAAAATTTTTGTTTTCGGTTGTGGAGTTTCAATCTTGTAGACTCTAAAGTTTTTAAGACATACATACCAATACGTCTGTATAATTGATGCTGTATGAGATGACCAAGCTTATATAATTTTGTGTGTTTGAAGTTAGGCGAACATATGTAGGAACTTAAAGGTAATAAACCGGGTAATGGGGGCTCTCGTATGACAGAACTTAATTCTGAGATTTCCCAAATGCCTGCAGAGAGTCCATAAATACTTGAAAAGTTTTCAGTACCCCCGCCACCCAGTTCTAAATATCCCGTTGGGTAAGGTTATAGACTTATTGGTGATGCCTAAGACGGGGATTGAACTAGAAATGCTGTACACAGCCTTCTATAAACTTAAAGAAGAACTCTTGATTCATGTATCAACCCTACGTATCTTTAAATTGTATTGAACTAACCACAAACCTGCTTCAGCGCTTTCTTTCTACTTCTACTTTCTCATCAAGATAGTTGTTATAGTTTTTTTTTTACTCCTGATCTCGCAAAAGCATGAAAGCCAAGAAGGAAGTCCTGAGTTAGATCTACTTCAACTTTTTTCAATAAGTTACCGGAACTAATTCGATTTTTAACCAATCAAAAGCTATTAATGCGACGGTTACTAACCGACTTTAGTTTAAAAAACTGTTAGTTGTACCAGAAAACTCCTTCTGTCAGTCGGAACTGATAACGATCTTTAGTTCTACGTAGATGTAACGCTAAACTCTGACAAGCGACTAAGTGTATTCAATTATGTATTACATTACATAGGATATAAGTACACGCAGTGTCTTAGCATTGATCAATCACTTGCTTAAAATATCACACCATAAAATACAAGTTTATTTTACTGTCTATTTCTCTTAACTTCATCGCTACAAGCTAGCTTCACTTGTGTTGTTTTCAAAATACGCTCGTGCGGGCGATTGAACTTTTAGTCAGCAAATGACAGCGCATAAATAAATGATCTAAGCGTTTTCAAAATTTCACTGCACATAAATCGCATTGTTCGAAATTCCATTCCAACAACTGCAAGCGTCTTCTTAACATTGTCTCACATTATTAATCAATTTCAATGGTTTTGCTAAGAACAGCTGTTATTCCGATAATCTGACGCGTACAAGGCAACAAAAAATTATATGAATCCGTATGTAAGAAAATATTATTGCTCGAAAAATGCAACAATAACAGCGCTGAAGAATGCATTAGCACTTCGCTGCGCTAAGTACTTTTTGGCGCAAAGCCAATGAAATCAAATCATCACGTAGTCCAAGTAAGGATGTGAGTAATGCAGGAATTATTTTTCAATAAATAAATTGTCGCTTGAGAGCACATTATTCTTTCATATTTCTCAATATCCACTATACTCGTATTGCAATATTAGCTATAATACAAAAATTGATTCTTATTAAACTTTTTTCTTGAGGAGTCTTAATGAAATGTATTTTGAGTTGGTGTCTTAATATATTAAAATTTAGAATTCAATAAATATTAACTAACTTTTTCTTTATTTTATTATTGAGATTTTTAATATTGTATTATATGTAATTTTTCTATAATTTACAGCACAAACTTAAAGTCTTCACAGCAAATGCTTTCAAAAACCTTTTTTATCAAATCTTAGTCGTTTCACAAGTTCATATCGCCTTGCACATAATTTCTTATTCATTAATTTTCACTTCATCGCTTTGTTTCATCACAGCTTTTTTGCTTATGTCTAACTTTATGTTGCCATTCTAACGTTATCGCTGCTAATACATTAATTCTTTTCATGGATTCGCACATTTTACGCATTCAGCAGGCTTTTACAACATTATTATCGTGCTGGTTTTAACCCAGTGAACCATAAAATTAAGACGCATTAAGCATATGATATCAAATTTGTTATTTCAAAGAGAAAATACGGCATATTTTACAGTACTCCTACGATAAAGGCAAAAATGCATCTCAAGCCGCCAATAAAATTTGTGCAGTTTATGGACCCGATACAGTTTCCATTTCCACCGCACAACGATGGTTTCAACGTTTTCGTTCTGGTGTAGAGGTGGTCGAAGATGCGCCACGCTCCGGAAGGCCTGTCATCGAAAATTGCGATAAAATCGCTGAATTGGTCGAAAGAGACCGGCATAGTAGTCATCAAACCGTTATAAACCATTTGAAGAAGCTTGGAGTCACTAAGAAGCTCGATGTATGGGTGCCGCACGAATTGATTCAATACCGCAAGACTTTTTTGACAACCCAATATTACGTAAGACATTTTATACACAAAATATTTACTTAGCCACTTATTTAAAGAGTTCGCTATGCTTTGATTTATTTTTTTTTTCAGGTCTTTCACATACAAAATTTCAAATTTTCTTAAAGTACCCAACAATTTGGTCTGTTGGTATATCTTACGGCATGAGCACGCGGTTAAATATCTTGACAATTTCACAGGGTCGTTATTAGGTTGGTTTAGCAGCATGTCATTTGCAATGCACACATTTTTTGGTACTTTACTAATTTGATAAATAGGTAAATTACGTAGGCGCCTTAAGGCTTGATAACGTGTGAGAGTGCGTAAGTAAGCTTAATGGCTCTTTGTCTCAAAAATAATACTTTTGATATGAAGAAATGATAATATGCAGCTGTTGCGACGTAGAAGACTTGTTTAATAGACTGAAATCATAATGTGATTTAGAAGGCGTTGGCGTGTTTGGCAGCTTGAAAATATTTAATGATTGAAACAACAAATAAATAAATTTACTTAGCCACTTGAAGTTAGAAACAATAACAAATCTTTTACTTTATATTTGTATTTATATTTTTTAGGATATTTTTGACGAAGAGCGTAGATAATTCTTATTATCACTATTAATCCCAGCTCCTGGAAGATTTTCCTCCAAAAAAGGGTGTGCGGCGTTGAGTATGATTTTTCTGCTCAGAATAAAAAATCAAAAAATAGAAAAAAATATTACAATAAATGAATTAGATAATGATCTAGAGACGATTTTTAAAATTGTTGATTTTTGAAAATTATTTTTGAAAATTAATTTTGAAAATTATTTTTAAAATTATTTTTGAAAATTATTTTTGAAAATTACTTTTGAAAATTATTTTTCAAAACTATTTTTGAAAATTTCTTTTTTCAAAATTATTTTTGAATATAATTATTTTTGAAAATTACTTTTCAAAACTATTTTTGAAAACTATTTCTGAATTTTTTTTTTCAAAATAATTTGTTTATTTTTTTGCCATACAAAGTGTTGAAATTTTGACTTGAATATTTTTTGTTCAACAACAAAAAATAATAATAATAATCCGTTGTTAATTAATTAGGATTTTCAAACATTTTTTATTACTGCAATATTTTATATTATATAAAATGTATCTAAATTAATCCGACGTTATAATTTCGTTATTATTTCGCAACCAACAGCGCTGCAGCTTTGCTGTTACAAATATTGAGTGTTTGCGTTGCGCAAACGTCCTTTCGAATTTTAACATATTAGATAATCAGCGCAGTCCACAGTCATCCCTGCCTACACAAGTACCGCTATGCAATCATGTAAACATTAACAGTCACACCAATACAGACATAGTGAGTTGCAGCACAGCCACTGCGCTCATCTAAGAGTAGTACCGTTAAACATAAATTTTGTTAAGTATTAATTTAACCGCATACCCTCCCTTTTGCTCTGAGTTATAGTTTTTTGTTGTAATCATAGACACATTGCAGTTGAAATTTTTCTGTAGCGCATTTTTCGGCATCCAAACGCTTATGTAATTAAGCAATGCACAGCGCAAATACAATGGCGTACAGTGTTGTAGCAATAACAATAACAACGATGACAGCATGTAGAGCGCGCCAAGTAACAGTTTCAACAACGTGGTCGTGGTCGCTTACTCATTTCGGCTGTAACGCACGTAAACCTCACAGAAACCGGCTTTTGCGCAATATTGTTGCTATAGTTGTTGTTGCTGTTGTTATTGTTGCTGTTGTTGTTAGTTTTCTTTGCCGTTGCCTTTGGCTATGCTGCCAAATTGTCTTGTGGCCGCTCTTCGGCGTGTGTTTTTGTCGTTTTTCTTTTGATTCTTCTTCTGGTTTGCTGTTAAACGCTCCGTGTGCTCGCGCCACCGCTCGCTTAGCGTTCAACTCTTTTGACTCATTGATAAATTGGCCACTAGCAAATGTGCTGCCAAAAGCTGCTGGGCCAGCCAAGCAGTCAGCCAGCTGTAACGCTGCTCTTTGCTCAACACTTTGGCCAACTCTCTGCTTTGCTCTTGGCGCAAACACTCTTTCTTACCTGTCTGCGGAGATATACTCGTAATACCTTAGGCGTTTAGCGAAATTTTTGTTTTTTCATTCTTTTTGGCTTTAGTTTTGTTTTGTATTTTATTTTCATTTTCGTTTTTTGTTTCGTATTTTGTTTCTTGTCTTGCGCTCTCAATTTCCTCGGTGTGCTGTTGTTGTGCCATTGTTGCGTGGCCCGCGCTTATGGAAAAGTATGTCAAAGTCAAATGCTGACGATGACGATGCCGAAGACGATGATGACGACGCGTGGCCGATGCGCCGCTGCCAACGCCACTGCTACTGCCGCTTGGCTGCGCTGCCACATTAACACGTTGTCGCTGTGCTAAGTGGAGCTCACGTTCGCACAGCCCAACAGACATACCCACATATGTAAGCGTCTCTACACATTGCATAAGCGGCGGCTGTCGCAACAATAACAACAAAAACACAGCTTTCGGGAGCTGCTGTCTGCTGTCGGCTACCTGATCTGGCATTCGTCTTCAGCTTCGTCAGCGACTACGAGCCAACTCGCTTAAGTGCTTTGCGCCAACAGCTGTGGGTTAGACCTGGTTTTCGGCGTTACCCGCTTAGTAACTGCACTTTTGCAGCTCAACTGTGTCTGTGGCTTAAGCCGCTGCCTCTTTTTCTCAAGCGGCTGTCGCTCTTTGTAGCTTATTACATTTTAATAGATACTTCATGGTTGTTGTTGTATTTCTTAGATTTGGTTTGCTTGTTGGCGCATCGTTTGGTTTTTGGTTTCAATTGTTTGAATGTGCGGCTCTAGCAAAAACAATAGCAACAACACTGTCGAAAATTAGCTAAATATAGCTTCGTCTTTAGCTTGTCGCCGTCACGTTGTTTAATCATCGCTGTTGTTTTTATTTTTGTTTTAACATTTTTTTATTTGCTCGCAGTTGTTTTTGTTGTTGTTTTAACATTTTTTGTTTGCTCTGTGCCTCTTCTGTGTACATTTTCGTAAGCAATTGGCTTCATTTATTGCTCTACAGCCGGCATTTGTGGTTACATATTTATCGCGGCTGTGTTGTTATTGTTGTTGTGTTACATTTTCTATTGTTTCTCCGTTTATTTTTTTTAATTTTTTTCCGAATTTTAATATCAAATTAAATCGTGATTTGTAAATGCCCCTTCGTTTTTTATGTTTTTGTTATATTTTTTTTTTTGTTTCTTCCTCCTCTTGCCGCTTTACCACAATTATTTTCCTCCCAAACGCCGCAAATTCGATTTCGATTTCGTTCATTTAAAGCGGTGCCTTCGCAATCGTTTGCTTGAAGTGTTGTTGTTGCTAGCTGCAATTTTGTGTTGTAACAATTTTGATTGTGTACTACTCGGCGGTTACTTAATCAAATATGGACAGACCCGAAAACCAATCCCAATTTCAAACCTAAATGTAGACAAGGCTAGTTGGCTGAGCGAAGCCAAGTGGTGTGTGAGAAGAGACGAATTGAGTCGAAGGGAAGCGAGGCGAGGCGCGTCGTGCTGAGGCGAGACTTGTAAGCTCTGCGATTGTGCAAATCGTCGTGTTGTGGCCGAACATTTATATTGGTCTAACGGTTGTAGCATCGTTATGTTAAGGCTAAATTTTGTTGGCTTATTAGATTGTCAGTCAGTGTTGTTATTGTTGTTGTTGGTAAATATGTGGATAAACTCTGCTGTGGAGGTGGAGTTGCAATTAGAGTTGCATTTTCGGTTGTTTGGGTGCTTTTGTGGGCGAAAGGATCGTTTGATTGCGGCGTGTGGTTGTGGAGCTGGGGCAATAATTTGCATGTACTCGTACTTGGTGGGTATGCTAAATTGTGTAAACACTTGTGTAAGCATGAGATTAATCCCTTGTTAGGGTAAGTAATAGCCGCAGCAGGCGAGTATGCGCTTTTCTGAGTATTTTTGGCAAATAAAAGTGAAATGCTTGCATGCATTTCAGCGTGTGGTGGGATTACGTAGACGCTTATGCAATAAATAAGTGATCGAGGTTTACACGGAATACAACAATAAAGTTGTTATGCAAATTCTTGTAAATCGAAAACGTGAATTTTATTATGCAAATTGAAAAATAATTAAACAGTATCGCAGATTTTCGGGGTAATTTGTGGTACTAAGTAACATAACAACAGCTTGAAAGAGAATTCACTAGTGGAAAGTGAAATCTATTTTCGAGTGAAAGCTGTTTTCGAGTGAAAGCTTTTGTGCAACAGTCAGCTTAAAGCTGTTTTCAAGCGAATGTTTTGTTAGAAGATTCAGGTTAAACGATATTTTACTACGGAAGGCGAAAACTATCTTTAGTGAAAGCTTTTTTCAAGCGAAAGCTTTTGTAAACTAGTTAGCTTATAAGGAATTATCTTAGGGAAGATGAAATTTAGCTTCAATGAAAGCTATTTTGAAGTGAAAGCTTTTGTAAAATAGTTAGCTTAAAAAGGAATATACTAAGAAAAAGTAAAAGCTACCATTAAGTGAAAGCTTATTTCGAGCGAAAACTTTCGTAATGGAAATCTCTTGGAAAGAACTGGTGTTCGCTTTAAAAAGAATTTAGTTGAAAAAAAGTGAAATCTATCTTCAAGTGAACGCTATTTTCAGGCGAAAACTTTCATAAAAGAAACAAATTAGAAGGAAATTAGCTAAGAAAAGGTGAAAATAAGGGAAAGCGAGAACTTTTGCGCAAAGTTTGAAATAACTTAAAAGAAAAATTAGTATAAGAGTCAAAGTAAAGGTTATCTTCAAGTGAAACTTTTTCCAAGCGAAAGCTTTTATAAAAGCATCAGCTTGGAAGGAAATGTACTAAACAAAGTGGAAAGGTATCTTGAAAATCAAGTTCTTGCATGGAAACTTCTTTATTTGTGGAGAGCTTCAGTGCAGCCGGAATTAACGTTTTTTTTTTTTGTTTAAAATAAGTTAGATTTATTATCCTCCCAACTGAATCAAATATGAAATTAAACGATTTTTAAAAGCTTTATCGGAATTAATTAACTGATATTTATTGCGCATTAGACTCGAGTTATTAAATAATTCTCGTAAATAAAACGCAATCATGTCACAACACTTACACACGCATACATGCATTGTGTTATAGATTACGTGCTCGATTGCAACGCAGCAACCGCTGTAACGGTAGTTTACACCGCACATAGTCACGAAGCTGTCAAGCGAGCTAACAACTCACGCTGTAGGTGACAACTCACCGTATCGCCGCTAAGCAAACACACACACATGTAATCTTACGTACACCGGCATTCTATTATGTCATATCTATTTAATATTAGCATGTTTCTAGTCGTATCTCCCACCTACGTATGTAAATATCTCGTAATAATTGTGTAACTCTGATTGCAATGGCAAGCCAAGTAGGCAGCTGCTATTTGTTATTGCTGTGTACATACAAGTATATGTAGATAAGTATTGTGTCATAACAACAATAATAATAAATAGTTAAGTGTCGAGTGTTGTGCTAATAGAAAACGTTAAGAATTACGTTACGTTACGTTATGTCAGTTGTATTACTAAATAAGTAAGTATTATTACTAAGTGTCTGTTAGTATTATTTATGGGGGCTGGTAGTCGGAAGTGCCTAATTTAATAATAAGGTTTTGCTATAAATATATGTATATATTTGTACATACATATATGTGTTTATAAATATATATTCACGTTCACTAGTAATTTTTCTAGCCTTTCCGCCTAGAATTTGCTATGCTGCTAGTAAATACTAACTCATATTATTATTAGGTAAGTTTCGTTATAACAAAACGATTGTGCAATATTATTGCAATTTGCATTCTATTTGCAATATTGCCTTTTTCATGACTAATGACGTGCTCGTAAGCTGTGAAACAAAGCGTTACGAACTATTCAATTTTCATTCAAACAAAAACTCGCATGCCAGTTTTTGCAATTGCATGCCATTACGAATATGTCTAAGTTTCATAACGGTGTAATGTTAGAACGAAAAGATAAGAGTGTCTAGCAAAGAGAAATCAACATCTCACAATTTATTATATTTATATTGTATGATTATCTGGTGCATATAAGTTATTCTGTGAAAAAATTCTACAGGAAACTTGAGTATAAAATAGACTTATTTTGTATGAATTGTGTTGTAACTCTGTCGACATTTTTTCGCAATAAAACCGCGAGCAGCGCTGACTCACTAATTTAGATCGTACATGCTTATAAATAAAAATGACATAAACAGTAATAGTAACACTTGAAATAACTGACTTGCCCACAGCAAACTGGTTATAAACAGGTTACTTTTGTAACCAGTCCAGAATCTATGTAGAAATATTCAACCAACTATTTTTTACGCTGATAATTTATAAGAAAATTGTCTGTTATGAACTAGTTATGAACTAGTTACTTTCAGACTAGTTAACAATCTAGCTACAAATACTCAACCAACTATTTTTTTGCGTTGATAATTTATAAGAGAATTGAACTGTAGTGAACTAGTGTGAACTAGTTACGAACTAGTTACTTTCAGACTAGTTCAGAATCTAGGTACAAATACTCAACAAACTATTTTTTTCGGTCTGACATCTTACAACTTATCAATCGTTACATTGAAATCAGAAAAATGGCTGTTTTGCAATATGTTAGAGTAAAGAAAAAATTGGTTTGAAAATCACATACTTCGGGAGCACATATGCAGCGCTCTATCTCCACGAGTTCATAGAAATATATGGAAATATTTATAAAAAATTTAAGTTGGCAACCCTAAAATTTAATACAACAATAATTAATAAATAAATATTCGTAGAATAATTAACGAAAATTTACTTTTATAGCCACTCATTAGAGGCATGGGGTTGTCGAGAACATTGACTTTCCAGTAATAAAAACAAATTTCAAAAAAATTAAGTTGGCAACTCTACATGTAATCTAAAAGCATGGAAAAACGGTAATCTCAATGACACCTGAACCATAACAACCATCAAAGGTGTATTTCTTATAGCACAAAAAGGTATAAAAACAATTTTTCATTTTCTTCATTTCTTCATTTTGATCGTTCAGGATGGCAACTATATGGCATAGTGATCCGATCTGAATGATATATTCGGAGGTTATAGCGAAGTTTTGGATAGTAATCAACACCAAATTTAGTGAAGATATTTTGTTCAATAAAAAGTTTTTCATAGAAGGACTTGTGTTTGATTGGTCAGTTTGTATGACAGCTATATAATGTAATTGTACAAGATCGGCAGTTCAGACAAATGAGCAGGTTCCATAGGAGAAAAATACATGTACAAAATTTCAGTTCAATATTTCCAAAACTGAGAGACTTGTGCGTGTATAGACACACCTACAGACATGGGGGCATAGCAGCTAAATCGACTCAGCCTTCACGCTAATAATTTTTATAACATATATACATATATTTTATAGAGAATCCGACATTTTCTTCTGGGTGTTACGAACTTTGTCGCCTTTTCAGGGTATACAATTATTTTGTCTTATGCAATCACACTTCGCCAACAAATACATTCATAAAATTCTCATTAAATTTATAAACACTTGGGTGTCATATTTCTGGTTACCTCTTATTACTTATGCGCATACATTATCTAATATTTATTATTTCACCATAATATTCTTGCTTAGAACACCAAAAGCATCATCAAAACAATAATTGCATAATTATGCCCACACACACATGGCACACATGCACGAAAAGTTATTGCATAAGTTCTGCACACATAATATCCTCATATTACAAACGCAGTAATTATGAAACTCGATTCCAGCTGCATAATCATATTCTTGATCGCCATTGACGTAATTGAAATGCCAGCAGTTAAATATGCATTTGCATGCCTTGCAAAGCACAAACACATACATACATATATGTACATACATACATATGTATGTACATTATATCTGTATGTAGCTGCACCGTTATGTCCCTGTGCACACAAGTACTCAACTTGATTACGACGATTGCCGCTTAGCATTGCATAAATTTCCAACAAAAATTGCTGATTGTTCATTTACAAATGTAAATGTGTATGTGTGTGTGTGATTATTCATATTTCACTCGCATTTCGGTAGTCGGTAGTTGTTGTTGTGCGGTGTGTGGGTTTGTGTGAGCACACCCAGCAGGCATTACTCAATTTTCAGTTGCATTTCAATCTGACTGGGCTTTTTATGGGTGAACCACAAAGACAAAGACAAAAACAACAACAACAAATCCAGCAGCAACAACAACAACAAAACAACAACATTTCAAAAACAAACTAAAGACATAATACAACAACAACAACAACAAAACAATACAACAACAACAACAAATATTGCAAAAACAACAACAGTGAAAAAAAAAGAAAAAATATAGAAATTAAAAATAAATAAAAAAATTAAAAGCAAAATCAGTTGCAACAGCAGTCAAACATTGCACGAAATCGCAAAAATTGCAGACAAACAATGAGACCACTTGGCTCACTGGCTGACTAAACGACTAACTCAGCGACTGAGTGGCTGAGTGAGTGCTTGACGAAACGCCTGACTGACTCACCGCTCGAGTTGGCCGGCTGAATAGCTCGAAGGCATGCTCACATTGCGACATTTTTACTGCCACTGACGGAAAATGAGGACAAACACACACACACACACACACACACACACACAAAAGCTTATCACTGGCACAAACAGCAACAGCAAAAGCAATAGTGCAACCAACAAGCAGCAGCTGTTTGCTCTCATGCAACAGTTGCACACCGAGTGCAATCGTATGTAAGTAATACCGTTACATGCGTCGTTGCTGCAACAATAAATGCTCTGCCGCCACAGCTAATATAACTGTGGCGCGCTGTTGTCTGTTGCTGCAATCGCTGTTGCATTTTGTTGTGGTTACGGTTGTTGTTGCAACGGCGCTTCGTCGTCGTCGTCAGCGCTGTTGCAATCGTCTTGCAGTGTTGGTGTGCAACGCCAGTTGTGGCATGTTGTGCAGCTGTTGCATTTAAGCCGCTGTTGTAAGCAGTTTTGCGGCAATACGCACAGCGTCAGCTCAACTTGGCTTGTGGTTGCTGTCTCGGGTTATGAAATGGGCCAGCGCTCAGCCAAAAGTGAAATATCAAAGCGAGTAGCGGCAAAAATGGCTAAACGAGAACATTGCGAAAAGCGCCTGCTTGCAGTTACTTGATTAAGTGTGTCACAATTCAGCCTATGTTTGTGTGTGTGGATATGACGTACCAATATTTATGGGTGTAGCTATGGCCTGGTTAGAGTACAGTGGCATGAAATAGTAAATTTGCTGTGATAATAAATAGTTTAATTTTGTAAAAATTATTTTTCTGTTTCTGAAATTTTTTAGCGTTTTCTAATATTTTGAAATTGAAAATTTTTTAAATAAGTTTTTTTAATATTTATTATTTATATTTTATTTTCTGAATTTTTACTTGTAAATTGAAAACTAGAATTTTTTATTAAAAAATTTAAAAATATGTATTAAAATTTTTTTTTATAAAATTAATTTTAATTTTTTTTTATACAAATTTTTATTTAAATATTTCTTTTTATAATTGGTTGTAAATTGTTGTAAAAATGTATTAATTTTTAATTTGTATATTTTTTAAATAATAACAATCTATTTTTAATGAAATAAAAATAAAAATTTATTTAATTTAATTAAGTAATGTTGCCACTACGCGCAAAAATTTTATAATTTTTTTTATAATTTTTTTTTTTTTAATATTTTGAATAATATGTAATAAAAATTTTTTATTGTAAAAAATTTATTATTTTTTATTTTACATATTTTTTTAAATAATAATATTTTTTTATTAACATTAAAGCAAAAATTTACTTAAATAATTAAATTATTTTCTATTGAATTTTTAAAAAACATGTTTATAATACATATGTATATGCATAGTTCAGGATATAATAATCAAATTAACAATTTCCAAGTACATTTTATCCATTCCAGCACACTGTGCAACTCAATGACTTGAATTTTGAGCAACCTAAGTAAACTATTTAGAGAGCTGACGAAATCTTATATTTCTAAATTAGGTGCGGTATTTCACATTCGCCTTCGTTGTTGTAATTGTTGTTGCCTTTGCTGAAATTACAACTCAACTGCAAACCTACCGCCACACTGCTACGTGAGCCACAGCGCCTTAGTGCCGAGCATATGCCCTGAAGGGTGCAGCAAGTAAATAATTAATAAAATAAACCGAACTATTTCGGAGTATGAAATGAAATTTGTGGCGAGCAATAGCGAGAAGCTGCACAAAGTTGCACATTTATATTTAATTTCGTGCTAACATGAACTTTATGAACTGTTCCAAGCGGAATTGCCTGCAAATTTATGCTCATGAATGCTGGAGTGGCACGTCTAAATATGCAACAGATTCATAAAGAATTCTTTACACTCGACTGATTGCATCGTAAACAGTGAACTCATAAAAGGCAGTGCAATGAACCCAACAGCCACATTCCGGCGACAGCGCCGCGCCACGCGCGCACAATGCACGCCGACGCCAACGCCCACTGAACGAGGATAAAAATAAGCGAATAATCAAAGGCAAATATGTGAATGAGTATGCGCGCATGTCAGTGTGTGCGCTGATGTAGCGCGCTCTGTACCCACACACGCGTGTATGTGCATGTATGACATCCTTTTTAGCGCCGCCAATGACAATGCCTGCGCGCCGCAGCCTACATACTTGCCAAGCAATTTTAATATTAACAATCCACTTTGGTGGCGCGCCCTCTGGACACAGGGCGGAAAATGCTGGCATACAACAACAAAAGCGCTGAAATATTTCTACGCTAACATGCGCCTCGAATTGAGGTGAAACGAAATTACCATAAATGCCACAATTGACGCCTGTTGTCCTTGTTGTTGCTATTGCAGCGCAGTTGTGGTTGGCGGCTGCCTATAGCAATTACAATGTGTACGCGTATGTATGTGTGTGTGTGTTTGCGTGTTTAAAAGCATTTCACAGTGGAATTTTAATGAAATAAAAGGATATACGCTGAAAAATTTTACACGAACACATACACACACATATATATACATACATAAATGAAAGCCTGCATTACGAAAGTTCCACGCTGGTGAACGCTCAGTGATTTCGTGTTTAGCGTGAATTGTTGTTAATGTTGCCTAAGTACTTAATAGGGGCATACAAATCTGCTGGGAATATGTGAGGAATTTAATCTAAAAATTTAGCGCAAAATGAGGAGTTTCGAATTGGAATTTTATGCACTGCTAAGTAAAAAATAGTTTAAAACTTAAAGTTCTGCTGGAAGATTATGTTTTGCTCAAGCCATTGATCAGGCCTGTAGTACTAAAAACGGGTTTAGTTAACTTTCAAACTAGGAGGCCAACTAGTCCATCAGGTTCTGAGATATCGTTGAGAAATTTAGCACAGACTCTTTTTTCCTTCAAAAGGCTGCTTATATGTCGTAATCGCCAAAATCGGTTCACTCTAACATATAGCTGCCATACAAACCAAACGGTCAGGCTGAATTCTTTGTATGGGAAATTTGTTTGCTTTATAAGTTATCTTCACGAAATTTGACATATAATGTTACCCAAAGCAGTGTAACAATCTGCGAGGAAATTGCTATAATCGGACTACTATAGCATATAGCTGTCATACAAACTGACTGATCATATTCAAGTCTTTCATATTCAGTCTTTGTACAGAAAATTATTTTATTTGTCGAGGTATCTACACAAAATTTGGCATAGAACTTTATTCACGGTACCGCTTTAATTTTTGAAGAAATTTTGCAGATTGAATCTCTATAGCATATATATGGCTGCCTTATATAATCACTATCAAAATGAAGGTCATGATTTTTCATACCCTTTTGTGCTATAAAATATGCAGCTGTGAAGGGTATTACAATTTCTATCCAGCGAAAAATTTTTCTGTAATTGTCCACAAACAAGCATTACAACCTAGAATGGCTGAAGTGCTTGTATGTGCTGATGAAGACTCAGGTACTCAAGTGTTCTAAATTTCCATAAGGAATGTTGGTAGAATGAAAAGATTTTGTCTTATACAAAAGAATTCAATGAACTTAGAATCCAAAAATTTCCTCTTTTTCAACCCTGAAAAAATGGCTCTTCTTAATTGTATTTCTTTTATATTGGCATACACGGCGTATAAGTAACACAACTGCATAAACAAGAAAAATAAAAGAAAAGTGCAAAATTATGCAGTTGGGTTTGATTTAAATTCATATTCAGATAAATTTGTTAGTTAGCTGAGATAATTTTCGTTACAGACTTCTATATCGGAACTGAAGTCGGTTTGTTATATATATAGATACTTCTCTGGCTACTTAGGAAATAAGTACGAGAAAGCAGCTTGAAAATTATGGAGACCAGAAGAGGAAATTATGGGATGTCAGAAGAGAAAAAAATGTTACAATTCTTCAAAAATATTTAGAATTAAGTGGTACTATAGATAAGACCATTCTCTGTTGATCTTATAATCTTAAGCTCATTTTTTATTGCTAAGCACAGAAAATATTAAGTAAAAGCAAATATTAATGAAACCAAACAAAACATTTTTCTTCCATATAACTCATACATATGTACATACATATATTTTTCTATCCCCCTGAAAGCCTCATTAAGAATTTCCCACAAATCATTTTTAATAATAACTTTTTAATTTGCATAAAAGTGCACACCTTTTGCTGTCACTAACAGCGGCGCGTGTAACTCTCTGTATGTACATACATATATAATAAGTCAACATGTACATGTTTACCTATTTCTATTTAAATAAATTTTCTCAAAACTGCAATTAATTAGTTTACCGAAATGTTTTCGAAATTCTCAGCAACTTTATTTTTAGAATTCCTATTTACCAATAATGACAACAAATGCCCGCAGCTATTGTTATCGGTGACCGAGAAAATGAAATGACGCAAAATCGTCGAAAAACACAAATAGCAACGTATTTGCAGACATGGTGATGCACAAAGGTACACATACATACATATGTATATATGTATATAGTTAGACTATCAATCATGCCCAGTAGGAAAGATGGAAGGTTGAAAAAGCAGGGATCGTATACGGTATATAATAGAAATATATATTTTGGCATATTTAGACATAATGTAAGCATATACTATACATATAATATATACCATGTATTATATATGTAAGTACCTTATATGTATTTAAATACACACACATTTTTGTAGTCATTTCTGCGAATTCCTGTGGGAATAATTTTAAGCAGTTCCGAGAGTTCATTTTCTTTATTGTGCTTTCTTCGAAGTGCTGGCTGTCTTCTACAGAACAACAAAATTGTTTTCGTTGCGTCAGTACCACTTACATGTACTTAATTATATAGCAAATATTTATTTTTTTCTTAGTGTAAATATTTTGAAATTTATTTGCGGCAAAAGTTGCTGTTCTTGAAGTCACTTGTTAAGGGTCTTATAAGTCTTTACTTCAAAAAAAATTAATAATCTTGGAAAGAAACTACTTTTTTCATTAAAAACCTATCAATTTATTACAATCTTATGATCTTAGTGCTGAATTTCGTTTAGGGAAATTTCATCTAAAAACTAAAGATGATATATTAAGGCCTTTAAATATTTTCAATAAGCATAAAACTGGATTTTTATGGTATTTCCCATTACATACAATCATAAAATTAATACAAGAAACTTAGTAGTTTTATAGAGAGAATCTCTACTATTTTTACCTGCAATCGCAAACTATTCAAACCACTATTCAGCCACAATATAATAAGCTTGTTTTCGAAACCCGTTTATTTTCTGTGCTAAAATCTTCATTGTCAATTAATATTCATTTTATTTTCCAGCTCACTCACTACTCTATCTTCTTTCTGAAAATCTCAAGTGAGTGCGCATTAAACTCATAGTTGCTCTCTACAGAAATTCCATTTCGTTTACGATCTTTCCTTCGCGAATTTCGCTTTTACTACCGCAACATCTTCCTATGATAAGGCAAGGTTAAACGTAAGCAACAAATTTTCCTAGTATAAAAGACATACTACGCACATTCCAAACATGCAGCGACGTAAAGTATGGACCGTGCGTGATGGTTTATCCTTACAAGCTGCGTAGTTTGAGGATTTATGCGGTAAAAGACATAAACTGTTGTAATCTCGCAGTGAGCGACTCATTTACACGCATATAATAACTAGATATGTGAGTGTGTTTGCGTATATGTGATCAGTGTGTTCTATGGATTCTTGACGTAAGGCATTTATGTCTGCTTTTCAAGCTAAATAGCTGCAGAGAGTGCGTTGCTTTTCGACGAATTTTAAGGACCGCAGGCGTCTTATATAACATAATTTTTCATGTACATATGTAGATATATGTACATATATATGTACATTATGCGAGTAAAGTTCGTTTCCATTTTCTTAGCAATTTTTATTTGACTTTGCCACCACATACATATGTATGTATTCATAAATGTAATTTTGTGGTTAAATATATGTATGTATCTATGTGTCGTATGTAATTGTGCCATCCTTCGCTCCTTTCGGGCACTATATGGCGACTTCAATTAACTTTACTCGTTTTCCTTTTATTTTCGCCTCAGTTATTTGGTTTAGTTTATGCCTTTGTTGTCTCACATGCTTTGCACAATTCGCTGTTTGGTCGGTTAGTTATTTGAGCCCTACGGCAACAGCATCATTACTTGGGTGTTTCCTTTTGAAGTGGCATTCAATTTTGCACAATTGGAATGTATGAATTCGAGATAATTTGTTTTCTGTACACTATATACATATATATTTACTTAGAGTTATAAATGTATGTATGTACTAGATGAAAGGCATGTTTTTTTTCATAAATAACTATACAAGACAAGTTTAAAGTCAATCTAGTTACAGGTCTATAAGGTTTTTGATCCATTTTTATATTTAAAAAATAACCTTTTGAAACGTTTTATTGAAAAGAAAAAAATTTGAAAGGATTTAAAAAAAAATTATAATATTTTAAAATTTTTATAAAAATAATATTTTTGAAGAGGAAAATAAAAATATTTTCTTAGTTCTGGGTGAAAGAAATGTATAAAATATTATAGAAATTTTACAATTTAGAAAAAATAGATTTTTTCGAAATTTTTTCAGAATATTTTGAAAAATGTTAAAATATTTTTTTTTTATTTTTATTAAATTTTTCGAAAATATATCTTGTGAAAGTGTTATCAAGTCTTAGTCAAAAAATTTATATTAAAAGTTTTAAGATTGAGGAAAATTAATGTTTTGTTTAGTTCTGATTGAAAAAGAAATTTAGAAAATCCAAAATTTCCAATTTACATAATAGATTTTGTTGAGTTTTTTTCGGAATATTAAAATATTTTTTTTTAAGTTTTAATAAAAATATTTAATAAATTGAATTTTTAGAAAATAAATTTTTTAGAAATACTTTCGTTTAAGAAGTTTTGACTGAAACAAAAATTTAGAAAATGTAAATTTCCATATTAGAAAAGTTTAGTTTTCGAATTTTTTTCAGAATTTTTTCAGAATCTTTTGAAAAGTTTTTTAAATATTTTTGTTTTTAACTTTTTATTAAAAAATTTAGAAAATAGAATTTTTCGAAAATATATCTTTAGAAACATTGTCGATGAAGAAATTTTAATGGAAAAAAATTAAAAAATAAAAGTTTTCAAAATTAAGAAAATTGATATTTTGAAACATTTTCAGAATCTTTGGAAAATTTGTAATATAATATTTTTTTAATTTGTAATCAAAAATTTTAGAAATTGAATTTTTCGAAAAAAGAATTTTTGAAAGTATTGTTATTAAAAAACTTTTACATTTTTGGTGAAAAAAAATGTATAAAACAAAATTTTTCGGCAGTATTGTCAATGAAAAATTTTTGAAGTTGAAATTTTTTCTTTAAATACTTTAAAAACTTTTGATATGAAATTTTTTTAAATATTTTAAATTCTTTTTAATTTTCGAATTTTAAGGAAATTGTTTGAACGTACCGTTAAAAAGTCAGCATTTTATTTAATATTTTTGCAAATGTCATATATTCAGCCTTTTATTTTACCAAGCTATTTCAATCATTTACTTACTTTACACTATCCCCATAAAATTTTCCTGGTGATTGCTAGTAGCAAGCACATTAATTCCGAGAAATTTATATAAAAGGGAAACAAAAGTAACGCTAAGGGACAAATAAGTACCACGCAGACTCAAAAAGTGTAATAAATTGCGCTCGTCTTTTATCCAGCGAAAGGATAAAGCACCTCAACAACAGCAATTCTCATTGACTGAGCAGCAAGAGCAAACGGGTAAGAAGTCAAAGGAAAAGCTTGCCATTTCCATTGATGCCGCGCTGTCAGCGCTTACCTAGCAACAACAAATCATTGTAAAGAAAATAGCGCCGGGATTGTAAAAAAAGCAATGATCTCTGCGTTGTCCAGTTTGTTGCTGAAGGTCATTCGCTCGCTGCCACAAAATTAATTCACACACTTCCTAAGGAATTCAAAGTGGCAACGTCCTTTCCCATCAACCCAACAGCCATCAACAATTAATCGTGTGCTTAATTTACAAAATTATTCCGGCGCGCGGTCCATTTCGGCGCTTCGTGGACGCAAGCAATTAAGTTAATTGCGCGAAGCAGAAGGAAAATAAGAATTTCGCAATAAGGCAGTGTTTAGTGTGGCCTGCGAAATTATTATCATTCCATTTTTCATAAATTCATTTCCATTTTTTGTGGTTGTTAACACCAATTGCGCACACAGCGCGCCTCCGGGCACTTGCGGCAGCGTTTATTGTCGGCAATAAATGTTCGTTTTTTTTTGGAAATGTTGTTGCTGAAAATTTTTGCCCGATTTAGTGTATTAACTTTGCGCTAATGAAATTTTTATGACGCAACATAATTTCCAAAAAAAAATGAGTCTATGTAGGCTTGTTTGAGATTTTCAAATGAAATCGCATATTTTTAACGCCCTTTTTCTAGTAAATATATGTATTATATATATTTATTGTATTTGACTACATACTTTTCATAGTCGCTTTTGTCGTACTACATGCCACCTTAAAAAGTTTGCGCCACAAACTTCGTGCCTCCGAGTCATACCCAATTATTTTGCAAAACATTTCCATGTAAAAGGGAAAGCGAACTCTTTATTTGCTCTTCTTTTATTTGGTGATGAAAGAAAACCTTGCGATAGGCATTTCGTTCCACTTCACAAGTTGAGCCCCTTCGGTGTTCATTTCATTGAAGCTAACTTTTTCTCTTCTTACATTCTTTCATTTCCTTTGATGTGCAAATTGAAGGTAAATGTTTAAATCTTCTCTAAAATTGTTTGTTTTCTGTTTATGTTGTTTTATTGGTTGATTTTTGTCAAGTTGTCGGATTCAATGCAAAAATTGCTGATTTTCGGCGCACCGTGGAATTATTTGGGTGAAGAAAGTGTATGAGAATATTGAAAGAATATGTGATTTGACATGAGTCAGTCATTTGTAGAGTCAAGACAGGTGGTGCAATGTTGTCTAGTGTATGAAATTTGTTGGAATTTCTTTGTAATTTTCATTAGAAGTAGTCTATAAAGATGATGCAAATCTATAGCGCTTCTTTTAGATATTTGTAATTGTTAGAAAATCGGGTTTTACACTTTTCAATAATATTTGATATTAATACTGTCGATTTTATGAGTTATAATTGACCTTTATAACCCTTGTTCGTCCCAATTAAATGATGTAGAATCGGAAAAGAAGTTTGGTGCCAAATATCTGTAAGACTGCACTTTGTTTAGTTTTAGGTACCATTTTGGTAACTTTGATGAAACTATATGAAAATAACTATAACTTAACCTTCGAAAATATCCATATCTAAACTAATAAATATTCTAAAATTTTTTGTATTTTCCATTGCCAAACTGCATTGAAAAAATCACAAAAATATTTACGCAGAATGTTTACATTTCATTTGTTCTTTTTCTCACTTAGCTTTCACTCAATAAGAATGTCGAAGTCCAACATTTCAGAAATTCCAAGCATTTGTGCAGTTCACTTGACACAACAGCGAGTTCGACATGTTTCGCTAAACAGACGATGGCCATATGTACATTCATACAGGGTGAGTAATGGTACACATTTATAGCTGATTTAAAATTTAAAAGCCTGTTCTGATACTATTTTACATGATTCCCTCAAGGCTCCTATCAGTTACATAACCGGTTAGTTAACCTAAAGAGCTAACCAAGATTTCTTTTAAAGTTTCTATGAGTTTCTTAAGGCCCAATTGACCAATTTCTAATCGAAAGGCTTAACTACGTGAGAGCGATTATTACTCTCACACGAAAGCATCTATTAGTTACACGATTTGTATGTGTTATTTTTCACGTTAATTCTTTTCTAACGAAGTAATGAGATTTTAAGCCTGAGTTGATCATATTTTTCGTTTGAAATTAGCTTAGTAATTTTAATGATTCAAGATTACACATTTGAATAGTGATAATTTAACGCTTCCATTTTTTCCCCGATTCCGATATTGTACGCCACAAAAGGGTTAAGTAGTGGCATTGTAAGCATAGAGATTCTTTACAGGCCGCTAAGGAAATACTTTGAGAAAAATATTATTGCTTTTATTTTATTGCGATGTCAGTTTAATTTTTTATTTTTTCCAACTTTTACAGTCACCCTACATCAAAATCGCTTGTGCCATTACTTCAAGTACGTTCTTTTACATTAAACGAAGTATTCTCTAGCACAAGTCTTTTGATTTCAACAAAACTCAGGCGGGTGAATGACTGACGAAGCAATACAATGTATTCTCTGTGGAGCGCAGCGAATTCTGTTGTGCATTATTAAAATAACAAAGATTTCTATTTTCAACTACAAAACAGATGTTCTACTGGAACTTGCAAAAATATTTCATTTATGGCAGACATTTTTTTTTTTTGGAGTTTGTTTGTGCTCTTATAGAAGGGTGAACGAAGTAAATTTAAAGAACTTTTCGATTGTTTAAAACTATTTTCGCAAGCTTTTGAAAGGATGTAGCTATAACAGAGAGGAGTAGCTTATTTTCTCTTTAACAAAAACCATTTATTATGGAAATGTTTTGACTTCAAAGGTTTCGTAATATTTTTAAAATATTATGACAGTTTTTTTAAAGCAAATCAAGTTAGTAGCGAAGTAAAGTTTTATTTAATTCCTTGATTTTTATTTAGAAAGAATGACTCAAATGTTTTCCACTACCAATAATAGGTTTGTGACTTTACTAAAAATAAGGTACAATATATGTTGCCTACATTTAGGATGACATGAGTATTTATTATAAGGTATTGAAAATATAAATAAATGGTTGGAAACTTGGTTAAATATAAATTGATCATTTCAGCTTTTTAACTGGCAGTTCACGTCATAAAATACCCACATTTGGCTAAATAAATAATTTGGTCCCTATTTTAAAATAATAATGAATATTAAAAGATGTAAAGTGAGGGTATTTTATTTATACTGTTATGAGTATTATAAACAAACAAAAAAAAGTATCCTAAAACTGCACTCAAAAGACCTCATAACCATAAAATCAATTATTTTGCTGCGTGAAAAATATCACCTTAAGTCGTGCCAACTAAAGTCTGTTTACTCATATTGGTAGTTATATTAAATATATGATTTTATAACTGTATTTATTTATAGAGCAGTTAACACCTGAGTCAGAGCGTGCGACCAAAACAACACTGTGATAAAAACACATTTACCTTAACTTTAACTCAGCAGATAACAGCTCGATGACGTTAGCGATTTTCTTCATTTGATTTCCCGTTATCTACCAAATTCGTGATTAACTTCTTCTAGCAGACTAAGCGGTGTGTCAGCAGTTTCTCACCATTCTCAAGCAATTTCAGTAACCGAAATGTGATTAAAGCACGCATTTATGACCCGATAACGAAATCACACATCGATAATAAATTTTTACGTGATACTATTAAAGATATATCATAAGCACAGACATACAAACTAATATCACATATATAGATTTATTGATATATGCCATAAATATATGTTTGTACTGGCAGTAAGTTAGTCAAAAGCGCTGAGCACTGAATTCTCTTTGTAGCCAAATATACTAATATGCTTTGCCATGAATGTACTATATGCGTAAATGCGCGCAATATTAGTGAAATTATTTTTGTTGTTGGGTTCATTGCCACCACCGCAAACCACACATAACACCACATATTAGTCGGATGATGAAATACAATGTTCTGGGCGAATGCTTATTCTGCCATCATTAGCTGACATCTGCCGTGCCGGCGCTCACGTTCCTCCAAGCTGACAGGTAATAGCGCTGAGCGAAGCGCTAATTCATACACAATGTGCTGTACTAAAATGCCTGTGTGCGTATAAACAAAGCATTATATCAGGGGGTCAGGGGCTCGTTTGTATGTACGCGCTACCCAGTAGGGAATCGCTTTCACGACGCAAAACGTTTTTTAAATTACTTTTTGGGTATTTGAATTGTTTCTAGATTTTGTTATGGAAAGTAACTTACTGGAAGATTACAATTTTATATTTGCAAAAATGTATGAATTGCTTTGGTGCTGTTTAATTATGTTGTTCTGTTCTAAAACCATAAAGAAGCTGCTCGAATATATATTTTAAACTCAGTATATTTTTTTAGCAATATTATTTAATATCTCAGAATATTTATATAGTGGCATATCTTACTATGAGAGAAGATTTGACTTGCCTTCCTTAACTTCAAGTATCAACAAAGATTTATGATGAGATACCATTTCAAATGTAGTAAATAAAGGCATTATAGCCAAGCCACAAACCCTAAACGATCCAAATGAGATCATCAAACAAATACTCCAGTCTTCAAATATACTTCGTAAAAAAATTTATTTAGTGACCCACTTGAGTGTTTTTAGTCAAATTTCTTTATCACAAGAAATATAAGAAGAAATATCATCCTAATTGTGGGCAATATTTATGTTATATTCATTTAAACTAACTTGCTCAAAACGTTAATAAAGACCATTTCGTCGAAATATTTCACATTTCTAAATTTAATACTGACTGACATTTTTTAACGTAAGATATCCTTTGGTCCAAAATGTCATCCTAAATGTAGGCCAGGTGATACAAAGCGTGTATTTAGCTAAGTCACACACCAAAAATTACATTTCCTTTAGAAAATTTTGAACGAGCTTCCAAAATACCTACCTCGTATCAAAAATTAATTGCTTACACATTTAATTAGTGCTTCTACAAGAAAATTTTTTTAACAAAAAAGCAATAACTTCGTATATTTTAACAACTTTTCGTATAAAATATCATTCTAATTGTAGGCAAGATAATTTAAAGACTAAACACGGTTTAAGCTAAGTCATTCACCCTAAATGATTATGAAAGAGGATTTTTGATAGAATTTATAAATTTTACAAATTCTTATCAGCAGGAGAATTTTTTTTATTCTTTTTATATTTCTTCGTATCTTTTATTCATCCTAATTGTAGATATTATAAAAACTTTATCTAAGTCAGACACCCCAACCGATTATGAAAGTTGATTTTTTGTAGAATTTACAAACTTTTATCAAAAGGAGAATTGCTTTCATATTTTTTTCGTAAAAAAATCATTGTAATTGTAGACAAGATAATATAAAGACCATACTTAGCCAAGTCACACACCTCAAATGATTACGAAAGTGGATTTTCCGTAGTATTTACAAACTTGTATGGCAAGAAGATTGAGTAAGACTATCAATTACTATTTAAACTAATATTTTTTAAACCAAAAGTGTGCTCTAATAAATTTCTGTAAAAAAATTTCAAAAAATTTGGGCAAAAATATACAAATATTTTTTTTTTCATATTCTTTAAAAAATCATTTATAAATATTACTTAACTCAAAATATCACCACTTTTCCCACATGGTACATTTTTCGTTAGTAATCACTTTTCCGTGCGTATGTTTGTCAGTGTGCTTGCGGAATTTCGTGCTTGGCACTACTAGGCGTATGAGTGATAGACACGTTGATGCGCTGATCATTGTACCAGATTAAGTTATTAAGCTTCATAGTGGCGGCGTTCGCACGAAATGACAAATGACTTTAAATTCTGTAAATGTCGACGCAGCAGCACACTTCACATGCTTAGTCTGACAACAAAAAAACAACAACTTTATATAGCAGATATGCTTTTGGTCACAGTTTATATACCAGTTTCCATGCTGCTGACAACCAATTCAATTCATATTTAATGCCATAAAAGCAGTCATGTGTGTGGACGAAAATTGAAAGATACATTTGAAAATGTATTTCACAGTTCTGCTAGCAAAATATTGCCGCAGCATAGCCACAAACCACATGCTGTCACCTTTCGACCGGCTGCTATGCTACCTGCATGCATATAAACAACAAAAAAAAAACACGCTGCAGCCTGCGACAGCACTTTGTCCAACGGCAGGCCTTGACCCGTAAATGAATTTAAATTTTTTTTGAGAATATACATATGTATCTATGTACATATAAATGCTAGTAGTGCTTGTTGCCGCATTGCTGCATGACCATGCGACAGCATACCAGACTCGCTCATTTGCTTGTGCCATTTACATATGATTTTTTGTTGTTGTTGTGGCCAATAATTTGTCGTACATGCGGCAGGATAGGCAAGGATGTGGTCATTTATTTGGATACATACATATATGTGTAGATAGTGAAGTATATATATTTGTAAGGGCATTTGGTATGAAGTGGGGAAGCAATGAAATTTATGGTCTTATAAATTCCTGTAACTTTGTTATTGAGAATGATGGTCATCGTGAAGGCAATATATTTGACTTTCTTACGCCAAAGCTCATAGAATTTTAGTGGTTGAATTATAGATTTGGTCTAGTTGAGAATTTTCCAGAAATCGAAAAAAAAATTTCTAATTTTTTAGGATTCTAAAATAATCTTTTTATTCCCTGAATAATCTGTTTGTAACACCCAGAAAGAAATACTACGTTCGTAACATTGTTTGACACTTCTATGTAGTAAATATGTAAAGGATCATTATGATGATAGTTCGCCTGTATATCTATCTATAATATGCCAATAAGTCCCTCAGTTTTTCAGATATTTATACGCAATTATGCATAGGTCTTTTTCGCTCAAAGTACCTACTAATTTGTTGGTATAGACAATATCCGGCTACTATAGCATATAGCTGTCATACAAACTGAACGATAAAATACGAGTGCTTGTATGGAAAACTTTCGTATTTAACGAGGGATCTTGACTAAATTTGGTATACATTATTATCTAAGGTAACGGTAAAATATACGAAGAATTTGCTCAGATCGGGCTGCTATAGCATATAGCTGTCATACAAATTGAACGATCCAAACTAAGTTTTTGTATGAAAAAATTTTGTATTTGATGAGATATCCTAATGAAATTTGGACTGAATTATTTTCCTGGGTAACGGTAAAATATCCGAAGAAATAGTTAAGATCGCGCTATAATATCATATAGCTCTCGTACAAACTGTCGGATTAAAATTACGATAAAGATATTCTTATACCCTTCTATGCTTTGAAAAATGCACTTATGAAGGGTATTAAAGTGTGAAAGCATAAGAGGAGAACCAGAGAAATAGAATTTATATTTTCTTGTTCTCAAAAAAATTTTTTTTAACTAGACATTTTCTGAAGTGCTTAGATAGGCTTAAAATTACTAAAATTTCAATTTGATTTAAATTAAATTTTCACTATACATACTTATAAATATGTACATATGTATGAATACACATATTAACCCACACAACTTTTAGTCATTACACGTCAACACTGATAGGAATTTTTATTGCTCAACTGTCAGACCAATATTGACCCGAAGGCGGAAGAAATTTATGGTAAATTAAGGCAGAGCGCACAGATAGTTGAGCAAGGCACTCTCTGATATGGTGCGTATGCAAATATGCAGATAGATATAGATAACATAGATTCGTAAGTAAATAAACTGGGATATTCAGATATGTATATACATATTTTAACATATGTACATATGTATATACATGTGTAAGTATCTACAGCATTTAGCGGTACTAGCAAATATGGCGCGTTATCAGCTTTATATAAAATTTATATCCAATAATTTAATCTGAAGGTATTTAATATATACATACCCTATATGTATGTAGTATATATGTATGTATGCATGGCACGAGCAGAATGGAATCAAGTATTAAACGGAAAATTTACAATGGGGTGCTATCGTTTGCCATTTTTGCCAATGCCCCTAAGCATGCACATACACACACATAAGCCACATATTCTCACACAGAAGTACAACAACAAGTACAAGCATGATATTTATAGCTTACTTGTTGCTCATTGCCATTTGCCGTCGCCTGAGTGAAGCATGCTAAGCCTCATATATACCCGCATAGTTGTTGGACAGCAGGCTGCCTGGCTTGACTGACTTGCTGGCTAACTGTGCGCTGCATGACATCAGCATTGACATTGTGTGGTGGAGGATGGGTGGTAGATGTGGCGTAGCTTCAACAGCCCTACTATATTTTTATATACATATATATGAATGCATGTATGTGTGTTGAGCCAGAAGGAAAATTATAACAACAATAATAAAAGTGAAAAGGAAAATCACCACAACAACGCCAAGCGTAAAGCGACAAGAGTAAACTGTCAACAACAGCAGCAAAGCGGCAAGCACTTTGGCGCATTTATCGATTTTCCCGATATTTACGTTTGCGTGTAATCAGCGATTGTCACGTACACCAACACATACAAAAATAATAACAAAAATATACAGATTTAAATATCATGTAGATGTGTCAACTCCCAGCCGAATAGGCTGATAAGCACGAAAGAACACAAGCAAGCGACTGATAAATATTTTTACCTTCAAGTGTTCTTACAAATTTCATCTGTGTGTGTGTGTGTGTGTGTGTGTGTGTGTGTGTGTGCCATGCACCATATGTTTAATGGTTTTTCACATTTGCGTAACTTTCAGCGCCAAGTGATTGATGTGGTGTTTATGGAGTGTTTAGAATTTCAATTCAATTTGGTATAACCATTAGGGACTTTTCCATGAAATGTTTTTCCGAATGATCTGATGATTCATCAAGAAAGCAGATCGAAAGTGTTATCAGTGTTTATTAGAATAGATGATAGAATAGATGAAATTTTATATGTATACACGATTCGTGGAAATTGGTGAAGTCATATGTATTATAAACAGATTTTGAACAAAAAGTTCAGCGAGCTTTCATCTCTTTTGAAGTTCACTGTGATTAAAAATTTTTATACAGCGAATGGCTGCAAAATCACTTCCAAATGGTAATCGAATGAAATTATAATAAACAATCGATATAAAAGCTCAAAAAGCACTAAAAGCTTAGTTCTTCTGAAAATAGTGTAAGTAGCCTGTAAAAAGCTCCTCTTGATTAAACTTTTAAAAACACATATAATTTCATCTGCAGAAGCAAGGTAAAAGCTATTTGAAATAAAAGCACAAAAAGCTCAGTTATACTGAAAATATCATAAATACCCTCTAAAATGCCCATTTCATTAAATTGTTCTAAAAATATATCTATAACCTAAGTGAAAGTACCGTACAAAAGCTCAAGGTTTTTGAAAGCTTCAATTGGTATAATTTAAGACAATATTTTATTTAATAATTTTAATGAAATTAGACAACAAATTAAACTCTATTAACAAAAAGTTTGAAATGAAAGCTTAGGAATTATGTGAAAGCTTTCAATAAAAGTTTATGAAGCTTAAATATTATTTAACGGTACAACGGCCGTTTTTATACTAAAGTATATTTAATAAGGTGTAAGAAAGCTTCATGTGAAAGCTCAAAGCTTATTAAAGCTTGAGTTCACTAAGTGAAAGTTTCACCATCATAAAAGAATGAGATAATATTTAAGAATGAAAGAAATTTCATCTATAAAAACTGAGTTTTGTAACAATTGGTGTATTGTACTCCACAAATCTTAAATCCATAACAGATTCGTTGCAATATAGTACATAATATATTTTTTTAGTAAAAAGTTGACTTTCGATATAAAACTACAATAAACTTTAGGTAAAGTAATTTATATAAAAATTTACTACTTACATTTCTCCAAGCTGGCGTTGCAGAATTTTAACGCATCATCTAGCAGATGCATATGCATATAGCTGGCGGCGGTTTCATTGTTCTTCTTCGCCTGCAAGTCGGCACCCCACCATTTCTCCACCAGACGCCGCACTAAGACATCTGGCATGAATTTCATATTTGCCGCAGAGCCACTTAGTGAGGCCGCAATGCCAGCGCCGCCAGCACCGCCACCCGATGCCGATGACGCCATTGTTGTGGTGGCCGTGGCCGTCGTTGAAGCAACAGTTGCCGTTGTCACGGTCGTTGGTGGCGTAGGCGTCGGCGACGGCGTCGGCAGCAACTGCAAGCGTGTAGGTGCAACAGTTGTTTCCAATCCATCACTGCCACTGCCTGTAGCACCACCAAGTGAGGTACGTGCTTGGAGGCGTCTTCTAAGCAAGGAATTATCGTTGCTTGGTGACGTCGTGTTGTTCACAGCAGTTGGCGCATAAGTGGAAATGTTTGTAAATACCGACGTCGAGGTGGACGCATTTTGTTGTGATGACGATGAGCGCGGCGCGACGTGCGTTGGCATCAAATAAGCGCTTGCAGCTGATAGAGCCGCCGCCGATGATGTTGTAGCAGTTGTTAATGTGGTAAACGTTGAGCTGGACGTGTTCGCGTAACTGCGCGCGCCACTCGTTACCTCCGAGACGAAGTCATCATGACTGCTGCGCGGAAACTTCACATGACAGATATTGCATTGCGTTATGGTATCGCAACACAGTCGGCAAAAAGTGTGTCCACAATTCGTAGTCACCGGACAGCGTAAGATGTCATTGCAAAGCGGGCAAAGCAAGGGATCGTAGTCCTCGCTTTGCGTCGGACTTGGCACACGTAATAGTTCTCGCGTAGGTGAATGCATGTCCGTTAAGCCCGCGCCCACGACCGCGTCAGGTACGGGGGGTGTAGCGGCCGTAATGCCACATGGCACCACACCGGATGCGCCGGCGCTCCAGCTGGCGGAACTGCGCTCATACTTCACCTTCAATGCGGACTCGAGCGCGGTGCTATCGGAGAGTTTATTCGCGCTTACCACCGAGGTAGCGAATAATTCCTGACTACTGTCGTTAGCGGACGCGCCCATTTGTCGCACGTACGTTATCAGCGCGCTCGCGAATGTATTGAGACGGTCCAGCGGTATGCAGCTATCTAACTGTTCGCTGGCTATAAATGCATATACATCGAATGCCTCCAAGAGGCTACCGTAGCGCGTCAGCGACTCCGCTAGCAAATAGTAGAACTGTAAATTGCTGCTAGGCGCGAGATCGGTAGACGTATTGGACGCATAGCGCGCACCCGCACCCACTAGTAATGACGTCGCGCCCAGCGCTGTTGTCGGGGACTTGTACGCGCTGTCGAATTTGTTGCCGCTACCGCCCTTTAGACACTTATTATTACTGCCGCCATTGGCGTGGTGGCGCACATGTAGATGCCGCTGCGGCGTGAGGCGTGTAAAATTCTCTGCCGCCGTTGATTTACTGCGCTTTGCAGCCTCCACTTGGCGCGGCAGCACAGGCTTGGACGCGGTGCGCTTTATTGCGCCGCCGGCGCACACTTTCGCAGAGAAGCCTTGTGAGAGCGGCATGTTGCTATTGGCGTTGCGTTTGCTTCTAATCAGAATACGACTAATGTTGTTGTTGTTGTTTTTGTATTCACTTAGGCGTGGTTTGCTCTTTTGTAACAGCACCTGCGCGTGGTCACGTAAGCAACACGGACGCTGCGTTACAGTGTTGCTATCAAGTTTGTTGCACTGCGCGCACTGACGCGTCGCAACAACGTCGCTATTGACGTTCTTGGCGTTGACAATTACTTTTGTTGGCGTCGCTAAATTTACGCTGCTGTTGTTGTTATTAAATAAGTATTCCAAATGTTGTTGTTGTTGTAGCTGCTGCTGCTGCTGCAGACAGAATTCAGTGAGCGTTATTTGTTTGATTAGAGCGTCGCCAGTAGTTGTTGTATTTTTCTTAAACACTTTGTATTTATTATTATTTTGTTGAAATCGAATTTGATTTTTGCAAATTTGGTTTGTTTGCTTCACTTGTTGGCTGTTCTTTGCTTTGTTTTGGTTGTGTTTTCGCTTCTTTTTGATTTGATATTGCTCAGTGGCACTTTTTGACATTATTTGTTGCTTCTTCACTGCAAAATTGCTTCTTCTTCTTTTTCTTCGTGTAAACACTATTTATGCTCTTGCTTTGTTGCTACACATTCACTGAGTAATAGATTTTCGCATTTTCGCGTTTGTTTTGCACAATTCTTATTTTGTTATTTTTATTTTATTAATTTATTTTTAAATTTTTTGTTGATTTGCTCTTTAATGCATAACCTGCTGTGGAGAGAAGGGAATTTTAAAAAAAAATTTAATTAGATATTTTTTAAAATTTTGTTTTGTCAAGTTTTACAAGGGGTAAATGGCACACATGGCGTTTGGCTGGCAAGCTGACTGCGTTTTAGCACGAAGTTGAACCCGGTTTCCGAAAAATAGTATACTCTAAATCCAGTAAAGAGCATTAATTGTTTTAAAAATGAGTTCGCAGGTTCTTTTGAACCCTCTGGATATTTTTGACAGTTTGCTCACAATAATTTAATTTTTTAATAAAATCAGCTTTTTCAAGTTCTATATATTTATTTTTGTTTATGTTTTTATATTGACATATTTTTATATTATTATATTAAATATAATTTTTATATCATTAAATACATAATTTTATTCAAATATTTCTTATTTTTTTTTTTTAATTTTTATTTTATATTATTAATTTTAAATCAATTAATTATTTTATTTGGTGGATTTTATGAAAATAGTAGTTTTGGGCATATTTAACGTGTTTGTATATACTGATTTTTTTTATTAAACAAATTTAATTTCTGTTTTCAAAGAATATTTGCAGCATTTATAAAAAAAAATTCAATAAAATTTGTTGCCTTCAACTTTATGTAAGTTTATTTTTTATAATTTTTTTTTTACTAAAATATTTGATTTTAAAAATTTTCAAATAAATTTGAATTTTTCATAAAATTCTTTTACTAAAATATTTGATTTTAAAAATTAATATATTTTATTAATGAATTTTTAGTTAGTTTGCAATAAATTTTTCCATAGTTTTTTTTTTTTAAATATTTGCCTTTCATTTATTTCCATTAATATATTTTTTATAAATTAAAAAAAAATTTTAATTTGTATAAACTTTTTATTTGTGAATTTTAATAACTTTCTGTTAATTTTTTTTTTGACGAATTGTTTTTTATATATAAATGATAAAATTTATTGCGTCAATTTTAATAAAAATTTCTTAACTACTTTTTTTTACTAATAAATTTTTTTAAATTAGTTTTTTCTTTAATTTTTAATTTTTTATTATTATTTTTTTTTTTTAATTTACAATAAAATTCTTTGGACTAATTAAACTATTTTTAATAAAAAATTTTCAATTAAATAAGATTTTGATTATCTTCTTTCATAATTTATTTTTTTAATTATATTTTTTTTTGAAATTTTTGATAAAATTATTACAAAAATTTTTAAATTATCTTCTTCTATCAATAAATGTTCAATAAAATTGTTTTCTAAAAAAGCTTTTATAATTTTTTTAATTGTATAATTTTTAAATTATTTTATAAACTTAATATATTTTTTTAATTTTTTGACAAAAAATTTTCCGTAAAAGTTTTATTTAATTTTTATAATGTTTTATAATTTTTTCTAATAAAATTTTAATACAATTATTAAAATCAAATTTTAGTTATCTCTTTTTGTCAATAAAATATTCGAAAAAAATTTATAAATTTTTTTTTTTAAATAGGCTTTTTTGACAATAAATTTTCCGTAAAAGTTTTATTTAAATTTTATAATTTTTTATAATTGTTTTTTAATAAAATTTTAATACAATTATTAAAATCAAATTTTAGTTATCTTCTTTTGTCAATAAAATATTCGAAAAAATTTTATAATTTTTTTTTAAATAGGTTTCTAATAATTTTTCATAAAATTATTTTATAAATCTTATTTATAATTTTTTATTTCATCATTTTCGTGTCACCATATGTTTTTTTATCAATAAAATTTCAATCAAATATTTTTTTTATTCTAATTAATTTGTGATAAATTTTTAATAAAAATATTGAAATAAAATTGTATATATCATTTTTTATCAAGACATTTTCAATCACATTTTTATTTAGTTTTGTTTTTAACTTACTTAATCTTTTTTAAATAAATTTTTTATAAAAATATTGCAATAAAATTTTATTTGCCGTCTTTTATCATTAAATTTTCAATATTTTTTTTTGTTTTTTATAATTTTCGTTTTTAATAATTTTTTTATGAAAATATTGGAATAAAATTTTACGTATCATCTTTTATCAATAAATTTTCCAAAAAAATTTAATCTAATTTCTTTTTTTAATTTTTATAATTTTTTTTAAATTTTAATAGAAATATTGCAATAAATTTCAATTTTGTTTATCAACTTTTATCAATAAATTTTCATTAAAATTTTTATCACATGTATTTTAAATAATTTTTCAATAAATATTCCAAAAAATCTTTTTTAAATTCTAAACATTAAACTCATTTCATTTATAAATTCTACATCATTCTTCATTTCGTTATTTATGTAATATCATCATACCACATAATGTTTTTATTTCTTCAAAAGCTTGTTGAAAATCCACCAACTAATTAGGTTATTTAAAAAACACACACTTTTCTGTTGGTCTAATTCATTGCACGTTTACTTTCAGTTTTTATAAAAATTTTCCTTAGATTTTCTTTTTAAGTATTATCGAACGATTTTCCACAAATTCATATCAGCTATATTCAATTAAGCTCAACAAACTTACACTTTGAACCCTTAAACAATTGAAAACAATAACAAATTTTCGTAATTCTTCGCTTTTTTTCATCGCATGAAGACGTAACACGTACTTTACGTAATACTGTTATAGATTTTTACACTTATCAACCATTACAATTGGCATTCTTTTATAACACTGAATCAAGCACAAAAACCAAAACCGCTTGCACACAATACGAATTTGTTGTTTTGCAATAATTCACCGTTATTTTATTGAAGTTATTTGGAATTGTGGTGAATTTATTTTTTCGGCCAATTTGTCCAGCTGCTGGAGTTGATGCGTCCGCTTCCGACGACTTCAGCGCCGTATTTGAACTCTGAAATGTTTGGAGAAGAAGAATTTACGTAACGTTATAAAATGCTGTTTCAGTTTCGGTGGCATTTGTTGAGGTTGCTTTTGGTGCTACAACTACAAACATAATTACAACTGTGTATTCGTAGCAAAGTCACAAAACCGTATTTTGGTCAGGGTGTGCGTGCGTGCGAGCGTGCACGTGTATAGGTCGCAAGGCGGTTTGCCTCCGCAAATGCCGTAACAGCAAAGAGAATGAGCGGCAAGTGAGAACAAGAGCGCAAAGAGCAACTCACAGTTATTGAATAAAAGAAAATATCAAAGGCAAAATCAAACACAAACGCAAATTCAAAGTCAATCACGAAATTGTTTATATTTTTGCTTTTGAGTGTGTGCGTGAGCGCGCCACTGTGATTTTGTTTTGGTTACGCGCACACTAACCTCCCCCCCAACGAAATACTCAATGAAATTACGCACACATGTGCATGCAATGCCGTTATGAAATACAAAAGCGCCGCTCTCTCACAGCGGACGCAGCCATTGCGCTCATCCGCCTTCCAGCAAGCCACACATACTTACACGACAACACAAACACACATACAAACTTTGCTGATTATTTAACAATGTGCCTTTGAGTATTCTCTTTAACATTTCGCTTTTGATCTGACTAAACTAAAAACGCCGCTAATTGCTTACGTGCAACCGCATATAATCACGCTCATTTCTCGCAAATATTTGCGACACGCACACACACATACACACTCACTCACTGCTCATACTTACACTTACACTGCTGCGAAGCGGATTTCAATGGCACACAGCGCAGCGTTGGCAAGAAATTGTTGCTTCAAATTTAGTAAATAATTAGCAATCGGTCTTTCGGCAGCAACAGCAACAGCAACAGCAACAGCGACAGCGTCGTGTCATGAGTTCATGCAGTGCCAGATTCCAATTTAGCCGAGGCGGCTATTATTATAAACTTATTTATATAGCAATTTATTTTTATTAGTTGATTTAGAGCGCTCAATTAAGTGCGAGCGACGAGTGATTAGTGCAGAGGCTATTAAAAGATCTGGCGATTGTGCATTTGCATGTTTTGTGTAAAAGTGACAAGGATGTAGCGTACTGTTACGCCATAACAGAAGTATGATTGTAAGCATAAATATGTATAAGAAGGTACAATTATAATACGATTTTAAAAGAGATATGAGCATTATACGAGTATACTCTTTACAATGAAAAAAGTTTTTCATCCAAACACTTAATTTTGGCTATTCAGTTTATATGGCAGCTATATGTTATAGCCGTCCGACTTGAAAAATTTCTTCAGAGATTGTTGCATTGCATTATACAATAACCTCTACCAAAGTTGATGGAAATATCTCCTTAAATAAAAAAGTTTTCCATACAAAGACTTTATTTCGAACTTTGAGTTTGTATGGCAGCTATATGCTATAGTAGCCCGATATCTGCGGTTCCGGCAACAGAGCAGCATATTAAGGAGATAAAGATGTATGCAAAATTTCAGAACGATATCTCAAAATTTGAGGCACCACAAGCAAATTTCCCTTCCCTATTCATCAACTCGTTCTGGTTATCAAAGGAATTATCTTCGAAAGCTCACTGGATATTTGCAGAAAATGAAAATTGGGTCGTAAAAGCAAATATTTTAACTTTTATTTACTTACTGTCAATTCTTTTTGGAAAACGTTTATGATATAATTAGTTATAAAACCTGTTAAGAACCAGTTAGTTGCTTTGGACCTATCCGCGTTTCTTAATACTAAGTTTCTAGGGATGATATCTTTGAAGTGTCAACGCTAGTATACACCATATTCGAGTTTATTTTGAAGCATATTTACAATTTATCATTGCTTTGTCAGCTATAACTTCGAATACTGTTTGTGCTCTTGCCACTTCGTGGACTACTACTATTTGCGATACCTATGATTTCATTCTCAATCAAATTATTTTCAACGCTTATATTTCATTCCTGTTTCAGCGCAATCCGTTTACATGGTTTGCAGCCAATTTGAATTAATTCAAAGCTCAGCAATAGTGTGCTAATTTCTCAGTTAGAAGTCACTCGCATTTCACAGCTCATAAAAATTAATTTCGCAATAAAATTTAAGTATCGGAAATTGCACAACAACATTATGAAGTAAAGCCGCTTTCATTCGAAATTTGAACACGAAATGAATCACGTTCGCACTACGCTCAAATTGCTGTGTTTTGGTTCTTTTCTGGCGGTGTGCATATTTCGCAAGTTCTTATCTATATTGCCAGGAGTTATCGCGAGTCATCTCGCAGGCGGATACACCCCACATACAAGTACGTATGTATAATATTCGAACTTCGGCACAAATATAAATTAAATAATTGGGCAGATAGTCGTATAAATTTAAGTAAATGTACATATATACATACTTATATATTATAATAGGTGTAAAAAAGTGCTTAGTGAAGCATTTCGACATTTGGGGAAAACATTTGGTCATATATTCCTATGTATACGTTTGGGTATATACAACTAAGTTGCTGAAATAAAGCATATTTTTGGGTACTTATGTAACATATGCCCACATGTATGCAAATATTTATATATATTTATATGTATAAATGCGTTATTAATGAGCATATAGAGCCAAGTCTAGTTGAAAATATACATACCAATGCCTCCCATATTCCAATTAAACTAGCAGGCTGAATCAAATATGTACATGTATGTATATATATGCCAATCTCTAAATTCATTAAGGTGTCCCTTTTTCACCAAGTTGATATTTTTCTCCAGTTTTTGCTTAGAAATGGATTCAACGTAAGCATTCTTATTTTAAACTATAACTACATCATATTCCTTTTTTCAGGTATACACTTGTAATATGCAATTTTTTAATAAACAAGTGCAACTACAACTTTCAAAAGCTGATATTCTTACAAAAATATTTACGTTCTAAAAAATTGATCCTAATATTTTTTTCCGTAAATTCAGTCCTTTAAAAGTTATATGCAGTTAAAGTTATGCATCAAATGTACTGCGGCTCAGTAATTCAGTGAATAGCCGCTACTGTTAACAATGGGCTACCATGTCGTATGAGTAACACAGAATTTATAAGAAATTTGCAAGAATGCTCATTACATTAGACGTATAGTATGTATAATTTCAAATGCGCATAACTGTCAAACGAATGGTTTATGAAAAAATGAATAAAACCTTCTTTTAGAGCCATGTCTTTTGTATAAGAATATTCTATATTCAGAATTGTAGATTTATCTGTTTTGGAGATAAAAAATTTGTTTGTAACGGCTTAAAAAATCTTAAGTTAAATAAATACGATAAGATATATATGGTATAAAGAAGAAGATTGCATCACAACTTAGGTCTACCTGCTCTCTTCTAAGTCACCACGACCTGCCTAGCCTCTGCATGTTGATAAATTCCAATATACGGATAGGTGCTAGTGAGGAGATGTGATCCCAATTTGGAAACATGGATCCACGGGTCTTTTTCCTACGTCTGCAGACTACTTTGCGAACAATTAGCAGGTGCTTTGGGGTTTCAGACTCCAAGTTTTTGAGCTTACTGTGGCTAGTGTAGAATTCGACAAGTGTCCTGACTTTGTCCATAAGGAGGTGGAGGTTTCGGAGTTTATTACCCACCATTAGGAAAATGGTATGGCGCCTGCTTTGTAGTTGTTGTCAATACCTCACTCTGCCTACTCCTTCTATCTAGCGGATCATATCCTTTATGGTGTGAGGATCCACCTCTTTTAACATATATGTGACCTGGTCTACGGAAAGGGGGCATAGGTGTCAAAAAATCAATTTTCACTTTTTTTTTTTGTTTATTTTTAACCGCTGTTTCCCAGAAAACTAGTTTTCGCACGTTAGCTCCCTTTTCGTAGACTAGGTTACATATAGGAAAAGTAAAATGATTTGGTCAAGGCTTAAATAAAAAATAAAGAGCTTGTTTACGTTGCATAACTTCTCAGAGCAAAAACTGAAAATTTCAAAAGTCATCTGCAAACAAAAAATCCAACATAGGAAATAAGGAACACCTTAGTGTATATACATATACATATATATAGATTTTATATCAAATTCTTGGAAACAAAATAGTAGTAAACTCATTAGGAGCACAAAATATGCCTACCTTTGTGCAAACAATAACTTTTGGCAGAGAGCTGAGTGTAGAAAATATATATGTATACATATATAGTACAAAGAAAGCTTGGCGCTTCATACATGTACACACAAAGCATATACAACTAAACGATACACATATGGCATATTTAATGAATCCAGACAAGTTTGTGGAGGGCGCATCCCCATATAAGCATACAAACTACTCAGCAGCTGAGAACCACGCATATGTGTAAGCAACAACAACAACAAAACAAAGACAAAAGCAAACAACAAATTTGTGAAACCCAAAAAGCCAAGTGGCAAACGCTAAAGAGAATATCAACAAAATGCCGAGCAGCGAACGTTAAGCATTTTATTTCTGTTTTTTTTTGGTTTTTGTTGTTTCTGTTTCACAACTTTTTGCTTTGCTTTTTGACTCTGAACTTGTTGTGTTTTCATTTGTCTCGCTTTTGCCCTGCTTGTCGCTGTGATTTTCTTTCTTTCGCTTGCCTCTATTGTTATGTAAACAAAAACTTTTGCCGGGTGTCTAAAACGAACACATACACACGCACACATGCACACTGCTGCGAGTTGATGATAGACTGACAGCGTACACGCAGCTAGTACAAATAGCTTAAGTAGTCAGCAGCGGGCATGCAAACATTTCGAAGAAAGCAAAGTGTGAAAATAGTATTAGCCAAACATCAAAGTGTTCATCATTCTGAGTGAATATTAAGTTTCGCAATTCGAAAATTAAATGAAAAATTTTGTATTTTTTATTGCATATAAAATGAATGGCAATTTATTTATATGTATTACTTGATTTAGTGTATTTTAATTAAGTGCGTGTTTGATGAGTATGAGTATATCTATAAATATGAATGTGAGTGCGTGTATGAATTTCATTTTGGCTATGAGTATGATAGAGATTCGGTTAGAATTTGTAGCACAAATAAGAATATTGAGTTAAAATAAGTACATATGTATGTATATCCTCAGCTAAAATGCAAAACAACGTATCATCAAAACAATTAAAATTGAGATTTTATTGCTAACCAAAATATAACCCATATATAACCATTCTATAACCAAAACTCAATTTTGTTTCAATATTAGTGGCTTCTATTATTATTATTTTTCCTTCGCCTCTAAACTTATGGAAAGTGCTGATACGTTATTTTACATTTTAAGTGACGATATGTAAAACAATGGAATCAAAACGGTGTTATTATACCCACCCTATACAAATAAATAAGTTTCCATACAAGAATTTGATTTTCATCAACCAATTTGTATGGAAGCCATATGCTACAGTTGTTCTTCAGAAATTTTACCGTGACCTTAGATAATAATCTCTGAAAATTTCTTGAAGATAACTTGTCAAATAAAAAAGTTTTCTATACAAGAACTTGAGTTCGATCGGTCAGTTTGTATGACAGCTATATGCTATATGTTCTATATGCAGAAACACAGATGGGCAGACTAGGTTCCTTGTCGCGCATGGCAAAAATGGACCTAATTGTAATCTCTAACCCGAGGGTCGTTTTTAAAAGACTCCATCATTCATTCGGAGGCTGTTTTGATTATTTCATACATGTTTTTTACGTGGCGGGTCTCAAACCCCTGGAGAGGGGTTCGCCTTCAACCGGATGTTTTTAGGCTATCCAGGCTTGATCTAAAAACAGAAGTCGTTGGCTGCTTCAGCCATATGTAAAATACTCGTTACTGGTCACTACCAAGTGAATGTCGCTCAGAGAACTTCCCTTACTTTCGTGAACTTCTAATGTTAAAAATGAATCATTTATCGATATATTTTAAACATACTTTTGAAGTTGTTGTTTGGAAAATGTTATTAAAAACAAAAAAAAAAAATATTTAAAAAAATATTTAAATTTCTTTACATAAATTTCATCACAAAAAATCGCTCAAAATTTAAAAAAAAAATTGTTCTCAAATTTAAATGAAATAGTGCCACATAAGCACTCATATCCACCTATAAACGCTCGAATCGTATATTCATAAGGTGCATTTATGGCTCCCATAGCAGCACATACCGTTATCGCTGTCATCTTTGCCCGTAAACACCTTCGATCAGATTTCGTGCGCTTCGATTTTATTCGTTTTCATTTGATTGCACATATTTTATGGCATACACACCACTAAAGCACCCACCACAAATGACGTTGTTGTAATATTATTATGGCACTTATAGTGGCTACGTGCGCGATGCGAAGCAACGAACAACAACAACAACACAACAATACAGATTGGGCATTGAAGCTGTCAAATGCAGGCAAATAGCAGCAGCGACGCGCTGTCAACAGAACCAAATGTTCAAAGTACGAGAAGGAGAACGCATTCATAAGCTACAGCTGTGATCAATATTGTGACGTGATCTGCGACACGTAAGAACTACTGTATGCATTTGCCAGCGAATTATTTATTTCGACTGTAGAGAAAATTTGAGGGAATTGGTAAAATCATTAGTTCGGAATGGTGACTCGGCATGTATTACATATATCAGGGTTCGAATGTTGAAGATTTAAATCACTCAAGCGACATGGAATCTTGCTTGCATGAGATTGAGTTGGTTATTCTAAGTTAATTTATTAATACATTTATAATATAGCAGCGTCTAAAGCAATCAATTCTGTGCTTTTTAGTGATCAGTCATACTCCTAAAATAACTAATAGTTTAAAGATAGCCATACTATTGCTGATTACAGAACTGTATGCATCTCATAAGTGTTTGCATATTGGCACGTACATATTCATTGAGTCATCATAGAACTGAGATCAATTTTCTGAATGAGCGGCAAAGCAATAATAGAAGCATTCCTACGTGTTTATAATATTCGAAACGGCACAATTGTATATGTATGTATGTATTATACAAAAATACTTCTGCCAATGTTTTTTTCCAATCCTCGAAACAGTTGTAAAGTGAATCCCCGGAATGGCTTCTAAGCGCGTTCACGTTTAATGTCATAAATTGACTCAAAACGGTTTTCTCGGAGCAATTTCAGAGGAATACGGTGATTGTGGCATGATATTTAATGAAAATTTAGCGAAAAACTCCCGAAGAATCAATGCAGTATGCGACGGTGCATTATCGTGGTGCACAAACCAAGTATTTTCGAATCATTATTCCGGCCTCTTTTTGCGAATAGCTTCGCGAGAACGACTAATAACACTCAAATAGTAATCCTTCTTAACAGTTAGGCCAGCCGGAAGGAATTTGGAGCGTCAACCACCTCGATAATCGAAGAAAACTGGCAACATTGCTTTGATTTTTGACCTCCTTTGATGTGTTTTTTCGGTTTCGGCTCACATTTCACACGATATTTGGCTGATTGATCGTCAGTTTCTGTGTTGCAAACATAGATCCAAAGCTCATCGCCAGTAATAATACGATTACTGGTAATCGATCGATAAGCATTATTTCACAAACGTTAACGCGACGTTCTTTTTCGATAAAAAAATTTTGTGTTTTTGGAACCAATCGTGCTTCTGCTTTTCTTAGGCCCAATGAACTTTCAAAATAGTTTTCACTAATCCTTCCGATATTCCAGCGATGCCAGTACTATCTCTAACTTTCTTAAGCACAACTTCCTTTATTTAGATGGCCGTACTGGACATGGTTCATCATCAACAAAATGTTAAATATATATTATCTTCACTTTACGAGTTCTTCATGTTTTTGGAAGGCTTAGAATCTTTATCGGTCTAAAGTTGACAGTCTGTTAACAGCCTTTTTGGACAAGAGTTAATTGATCAATCGAGAAACGAACGATTAAAGCTCTACTTTAAATAAATTTACCAAACAAAATAAAAATATTATTTTACTACATTTATCCTTAATCGAATTTATATCGAAATGAAACTGAAATGCAACTCTGTCGGTTGTTGCCCAAACTGTAAATTTCGTTTTGTGCATTGATTAAATAGCAATTGGAATATTTCAGCTAAGTATGAACAAAAGTTCATGACTCAAGCTCATTTACTTTAAATATCTATAATCCGAAATATTATAATATCTCAAAAAGTGTGAGAACAGTTGAAGTGAAAAGAGTCTCTTTATACTCGTAATAATGCTAACGTCATCCTTCAATAGGCCCATGTGAAATTAGGAGTTTTCTACTTCGGGCAAGATCACATCATACGTTCTATTTAACGGATATCTAATAAAAATTGTATGCCCAACTTCCAAGAACTCACTTTTAACTTAAAAAGGAGGTTATGTTCAGTTACTGTTCTCAAATTGCAACCAGATGGGGATACAGTATATCGATAATTGAGTATAAGTAGTTCGATAGGCGATAATAACAATATCGAACGACAAGACTTATGGCACAACCTGTAAATCAAAATAACATTGCAATATCCAATCTCTTTTACTTTTAGGAACAATCGAGATTTGCTTGGTTTCCCTTGTGTGACGGTGAACGTGAAAAAATGTGTATATCTTCTAATAAGACTTGAGCCGTCTGCCAATAAATCATGACCGACATCCTACGAGTACTTAAGGGGTCATATACATTTGCTATTCAGAAAAACTCGTTTTTTGTTTTAGATTTTTCCTCACCGACGCCGAAAACTGAGTTTTGATACACCATAGGCGCGTTTAAAGTCTTGAGAGCCGAATATTCTAACATAACTATTACTAACTATAAACTATTACAGATACGCTGATAGTTCCGAAACTATGTATTTCTTGGATCACCATCAAGTTTTCGGAGTATATTTTTAAACATATTTGCAATCAGTATTGGTTTTTTTCAAAAAAAAAAAAAATGTAGATAAGTAGTCCGCTAAAGTTAAAAGTTTTAAATTTAACTTGCATATTTAGGGTAAACCAATGGAGTTATGATTCGCTAAAAACACATAGCTTTCGCAAAAAATGATAAAGAATGCGGAAATATCTTGAAACCTAAATCACACAGCTGTTATGTCACAATTTGCTTTGCAATACAAATTAAAGCTTCTGAAAGCTCAACTTAGAATATTTCCACGGCTGTGCAGTTTGCGAACAACCTCAAAATTCTATTGAGTTACCCAACACAAAGTCGGTTAAACCGACGAGTAGAAAGTGAAAAAAGCGCGATAAGATAGTAAGTAAGATGTAAGCACAAACATACACCCAACCATGCACTTGTGTGAGTAATGACAAATAGAGAGTAGCAAATAGCGAACTGTGAACAACTAATGGTAAATAAATAAGCAAGCAGCACAACAATAGCAATAAAATTGTCTGGCACTGCACAAATTGATAATTACACAAGTCAATAACATCGCTCATAACATTACAACAACAATAAAAACAACAAGAAAAAAACGTTAAGTGCGATTGCAGCGAAGCTAGAATACCCTTCTAAATAGAAGAAACTTTCTATACAAAAATTTGATTTTGATCAGTTTGTAGGTTATGTTATAGTGTACGATCTGAACAATTTGTTTAAAGATTATAGTGTTGCACTCGGCAATAATTTGTGCTAAATTTCTTGAAGGTATCTCGTCAAATGAAAATGTTTTCCTCACAAGTTTCTTATTTTGATCGGTCAGTTTGTATGGCAGCTATATGCTATAGTGGCACGATCTGAATAATTTCTTCGGATATTGTATTATTGCCTCAGATAATAATCTATGCAAAATTTCACGGAGATGTCTTGTCAAATGACAAAGTTTTCCATACAAGCTCTTTAAACGGATCCTTTAGTTTGTATGACAGCTATATGCTATAGTAATCTGATCTGAACAATTTTTTCAGATATAGCATTATTACCTTAGAGAGCACACCATACAAGATTTCATGGAGATACCTTGTAAACTGACAAAATTTTCCGTACAAGCACTTTAAACCGATCTTTTAGTTTGTATGGCAGCTATATGCTATAGTGGTCCGATGTTGGCGATTCCGACAAACTAGCAGCTTCTTATGGAGAAAAGAACATGCGCAAAATTTCAAATCAGTATCTCAAAAATTGAGACACTAGTTTGCATATACATATATAGACAGACAGACAGCCATGGCTACATGGACTCTACTTGTCCCGCTGTTCATTTCTATATACATTTTATTGGGTCACTAGGGACTCTTATACTTCCTTCTAAGTGTTACATACTCCATGTCACACTTAATATACCCTGTTCAGGGTATAAAAAGCACAATACAAATGAGGCACTCTCATACACATACAAACACCCACACAGCGAGTTAGCGTCAACATTAATGGGATTACAAAAACAATAAATTGTACTGTGTTGCCCTTTATAGGGGCAGGGAGGGGCAGAGTGCGGGTACTTTGGCGCGCAAAGCTCTAAAGGTGCAGTTGCCTTGCCTTGCATATGTATATGTAGATGTGTGTGTGCGTGTGGGTATGTGAATGCTTTGCTAAGTTTGTTTGTATTTGTGTCATGTAATAATAAAAAACTGTTACGCAACAGTTATAAAATAGAAAATTATAGAATTTTACGATTCTACTCATACACATGCATGTACACATATGTATAGATATGTATATGTATATTTGCATACAATAAATGCAGTTATTTGTAAATCTAAACGCTCGCAATCGCGGCGTGCAGCGAGAACAAGTGTGCATTACAAGCTTGCGAATTGCAAGTCCCCATATACCATAAGTGTGTTTGTATGTACATATATTCATGGGTATGAACAGTTTAGTGGCGTACTTGCAAATAAGCGTAGCGCGCTGTGTATGTGTGTGTGTGCGAATAAAATTCCTTGCATTGAATAAAGAAATTTGTAGAAATCATATTATGCAATTTCAATAACACATTACGTGGACGCAAACACACACACACACATACACATACTGATATATAAAAAGCTACAAAGTTGCAAAAGCAACAAAAACAACAATTACTGCGACCAACTGAACAATAACAAAAGCTGGCCACTATTATGCAGCTGCATATATATTAATGCAACAACAATGCCAACGCAATTTCACACACATTATCACACACACACACACGCACAGGCGGAGATTTAAGTGCCTTGCTGTTTGCAAATATTAATAGATTTATTTCTATGCAAGGCACTAGAGCTTGTTGCTTGGTATTTCTGCTTCCTTCTAACTGCACATATATGTAAATATGTACACATACATATATATACACATATATATGTAGTCTGCGGCTGGCACTTCATTGTGCTTCAGTTAATTTGTTTATGCATTTATTTTTGCTTGATATTCTCATCAAAATTTAGCTGGCGCATAAATGCATGATGCACTTCGTATTCTTTGCGCTGGCATTGACGAACTTAAATGCAATAATAAATAGTGCAAACATACAAACAGACACACCTAGTTGGCACATACCTTGCACAGCTTTGTGTTGCCTACAAAAATCACAGAAATACAGACATACATATCTACCTCCTCAATTCACAAGTAATCGCGGACATTTACTGCAAGCTATCGCCGCGCTATAGACAACTGTTGTTACATAAATTAATTTTGGCATGCCTGTCAGCGTTTATCAGCTGAAATATCAACGCGTTGCGGCATTGCATTACAGGCCGCGCGCTTCTAGGAAGCCGAAACGTAACAGAATGGACGCAAGTGCATATTGATACACATACAACGATAGTTAATTTGTATGTTTATGTGTGTGTATGTGTGGCAAGTGGCGTACAATGGCGGCAACGCAGTTTTCGCACAGCCCGCAGCGGCCTGTCGCGCCAGCCGAGCCTTGACACACTGCCCAAGTGTTTGTGGTATTGTCTAAAATTACTGCATAACTCACATGATGTCAGCCACACTCGGGCGATTTTCGGCTTATGTAATCTATTTATGCGCAATTCTACGGAGATTCGGATAAGTCATCAACATTTATGGCATTGGCAATTAGATGCGCAGCCTCTTGCGGTCACAGTGGATGGCTAATTCAAAGCATTAAGGAAATGTGTGAGAATTTAATGTCAATCTTGATTAAGATACTTTTATAGTCCACAGTTTGTATTTGTAGTAATACGCAATTTTCTTTTTGTGCTCGTTTTAAGTGGACACAATGGGGTATTGTTGGCGAAAAAGTTGCTTTTGAATACTTGGTTTGATCCGATGAACATTATAAAATAAAATTGAAATCAAAAAAATTAAAATATTTTAAGATATTATTTGTTATATCATAGTAATATTTTTTTAATTTTAAAAATAAAATTTTGCCATCTTTTATGAACATTCATATACTATAAATCGAAAACGGAAAATCAGGTCTTAATTTTTTCTACGGCTAACAGAAAGTTGAATATACTTCCAGTAAAGGATACGGAAAGAGTACTTTTTTTCGAAAAATGCTTACAGCTGTATGAAATTTAAAGTGCTTCTTTCTTGTAAAAAAAATCACACAAAACGCATGAACACGAAAAATTTCCAATGTCAGGAATTTCGCCGGAAAAACACGCAAAAAACAACTGTATTCAGAAAATTTTATTATTCACGTAACTATATGCTTAAACATTCTTTTTCTCGACTGTAAAACCAAATGGCAAGAGTTTTTAGGGCTCTTAAGGGGTTATATCAACTTGCAAGTTTGGAAAAAACTCGGTTTTGATAAATTTTAAACAATGAACATGGAATATTCAATTCGTCTATAGCTGACATGATGAAAACCATTACTTTTTAATTCAGCTAAATTTGTCTTTAGCTGAATATAATATTCTTTAATGCAATGTATTAATTTTAAGCTGGATAAATGCTGAAAACGAATAATTTTTATTCAGCTAACTCTGCCTTTAGCTGAATATATGCTGAAGACCAATATTCTTTAATTCAGCTATCTTTGTCTTGAGCTGAACATAATATTCTTTAATTCAACTATCTTAAGCTAGATAAATACTGAAATCTAATACTGTTTGATTCAGCTTTCTTTATCTTACGCTGAATATATGTCAAAAGTCAATATTTTTCAATTCAGCTATCATTGCCTTAAGCTTAATATGTGCTTAAGGTAAATATTCTTTAATTTAGCTCTCCATGCTTTAAGCTGAATAAGTTTTGAGAGACAAAATTTCTATAATTCTAATCGTCTATCACCATTTTTCGCTTCAATTTAGCTGGCATTCCATACGTTAAATATGTACTTTCTTTATCTATAGCTGAATATATGCTAAAAGTAAATATACTTTAATTCAGCTATCATTATCTTTAGCTGAATAAAAGCTAAAGCTGAAAAGTAATATTCATTAATTTAGCTGCCATTGCCTTAAGCTTAATGTGGGCTGAAGGTAAATATTCTTTAATTCAGCTCTACATACTTTATGCTGAATAAGTTTTAAATGTCAAAACTTCTATAATTCTTATCGCCTATCACCAATTTAAGCTGAATAAGCGCTAAAAGCCAAAATTCTTTAATTCAGCAGTTAATATTTTTGTGAACCTACTTAAATAAACTTCAAAAACTTCCTACCAGTAACCCAGTTCTGCCATATATATGTAGATCTCCTGATATATTTAAAAAGTTCTCTGCAGTTCCTTGCCTTCTCAAAAATTATCAGCTGATTACGCACTGCAATGACTCCACCGCACATATTCACTAAATTAGCTTATAAAACATATCCATCAGTTTGGCATTATGCGACAGCAGAAGAATAAAAAAACGAACAAATTAAAAAGCCAATTCCAAGGTCTTTATGAAATCATTGAGTTAGACCATAAGAAAATATGATTATCTCATTGGCATCCGCGGCAACTGCACGAATGCGCTATTTGATTATTTCACAGCGGTGACAAGTGGCATTAAACGTCCGCGCCACCACACACATACACACATACGTATGCGCGCGCGCGGCATGCATCCACACAAGTAAGCGCGCTTGTCGGAATAACCGCATAGCTACACGAAAGCAGCGCCTGCATCACTCACATATGTATATGCATACAGTGCACACATATACACTTGTATGCGCGCGCTTGCATTCGATTTGATACACAATTCCCAAGCGATGCGAGCGGCAAGTATTCGTAGCGCACTTGGAATTATGTAAGAGCAGCTGTTGCGTTGCCTGCTTTCCGTCAGCTCTCGCCTGCTTGCCTGCCGGGGCTGGCTGCCTTGAATGACTTTTTATGATTAATCGCGCGTTCGCGGTGCATAATCGAAATAGAATCGAACAACATATGGTCGCCTCGCAACGCAACGAGATCTGTCATTCATGCTATTATTGTGATTTGTGCTACCGCTATTGTTGTGGTTGTTATAGCGCTTTTACTGTTGCTGTGCGTTGTCAGATTTGCATGAGCAATCACTCAATAGCGTGGCATCGCTGCTCGCTGCCCAAGTGCGCCGGCACACACTCGGCGGGGTCTTGCGACGCGCCTTCTACTTGCCACAGCCAGCGCGCTCCACCGCAGTTCTAGCTGTCACCGCGCCGCGTCCCCTAACATTTGTGTAAATGCTGAATTCAGTTGGTTTAAGTTGATTTGATATGATTTGCCTTGCCTTGCGTCGTTTTGCTTTGCTGTGCGCGCAACGCAAAAGTTATAAAATTAATTCATTCGACTTGCCGTTTAATGTATGTATGTGTATGTGTGCGTGTGGTTGTGCCGATTTCATAACAATTCCTGCCCGACAATCACGTACTCGCAGCAGAACCACACAACTAGGAATGTGTAGATACATATTTGAGCATACTTATATACTCTATATATATATTTATATACATATATATATATTTCTATGTATATAAGTATGTATATTCGCCGAAGTTCTCATTTGATTTTTATTTTCAATGTCGAAAACATACAAATAGTGAACAAGTCATTTCATTTATTTGATTACCCCTTCCACTATTCGCTTGTTTCATTTGTTGTTTTATTTGATTTTTGATTTAATTTCATACATTTATTTTTTGTTTAGCTTTTTATTAGTTCGCAGCAATGCATTTATTTAATTTTTATTTGATTTCAGTTCATTTCACTCTTACTTTTGTAGTCAGCTAATGTGTAGCGCGACCACCACCAGCGGCTAGTGAGCGCGCACCGTGCAGCGAAGTTGATGAAGACTTTGAAAATTTCTAATAAAACTAAAGGATACTCTCAAACAAAATTGGTGTGACTTGGTATGATGTAATCGGATATAACTGAGAAAATTGTATGACTACTGAGAGATATTCAATTTTACGAGATATAAATTTTGTATTGAGCTGATATTCAGCACTTAATTAAGCTATAGTTATCCTTAAATGACGCCGAAAAATCACTAGTTTCAATAAGCTGGAAGTCAATATTTCTTAATTCAGATATCATTGGTTTTAGCTGAATATATACTTAAAACCAACATTGTTTAGTTCAGTTATATTAAGCTGAATAAGTGCTGAAAGCTAACATTCTTTAATTCAGCTATCCTTTAGTTGAGCTGAATAAGTTTTGAAAGCATAAATTCTGTTAATACTTATCGTCTATAACCACTTTGAAATAAAAAGTTGCTGAAAGCCGAAATTATCTAATTCAGCTACATTGCCATAAGCTTAATATGTACATAAGGGTACTATTTTTTAATTTAGCTATCCTTTAATTACGCTGAATAAGTTTTGAAAACCAACATTTTTTAATTAAGCTACCTTTGTCTTTAGCTGAATATAGGCTAAAAGCCAAAATTGTTTAATTCAGCTGCCTTAAACTGGATATTTGCTGAAATCCAAATTGCTTTAATTCAGCTTTCTTTGTCTCTAGCTGAATATATGCCGTAAGTCAATATACTTTAATTCAGTTGTCAGTGTCTTTAGCTGAATATATGCTGAAGGCCAACATTCTCTATTTCGGCTATAGATTTTTTAATTTAGCTATCCATTCTTTAAGCTGAATACGTTTTGAAAGCCAAAATTTCGTAAATGCTTATCGTCTAAGAGCTGAAAAGTGCTGAAAGTCAAAATTCTTCAATTCCACTGTATTGCCATAAATATAATATGTACTTAAGGAAACTATATTTTAATTCAGCTGAATAAGTTTTTTAAGCCAAAGTCATTAATTCAGCTATCTATATGTTTAGCTGAATATGTGCTAAAAGCTAGTTTCTTTAATTCAGCTATGTTTGTTTTTAACAGAATATGTGCTGAAAATCAATATGCCCTAATTCAGCTGCATTTCCATAAGCTGAATAAAGTTTATAAACCAAAATCCCAATTATTCAGCACTAAAAGTCTGAAGCTGAATAGAAGCTGAAAACTGATGGTGTCTTCACTGACTCGCGAAGTGTTTTATTTGTGTATTAGGTAAAAAAAAAACAACCGAAAACTTTTAAGCCAACAAATTTGAACATTTTTTAAAGGAAGGAATTTGAAAACTTATAAAATCAGCTAACAGGGGGCCTTCAGAGGCATTCAGCCTGCTTTCTTGTAAGTTGAAAGTCTTGATAGCTTTTGGCTAAGAAAAGAACGTGTTCAACTGTGCAAAAAAGCTCTCACAAATCTATTTTATATTATTGTAAGGAATTACTATCAATGACTGTCCACGGCGAATGGATTTGCTGATGAAAACTTAACCTCAAGAGGAGATCATTCAAATTGAATTCCCCATTTTTTTCAATAACATTTCTGCAAGTGCCAACTAATTTCAATTCATAGCCCCATCGACACCACTGTGCATCAGCGCCGGCATTTGAAACGCTTATAGCATTTAATTAAATTTTGCCACACACCACACGTGCACTCGCCGCTGACTTCGACCGATCAAGTTGAGCTGATTTTTCTGCGTTGTTATTTCATTTTCTGCCTTTTCCACATTCGTGCGAATGCTTCAATTTTTTATTGGCGCACATCAAAGTCATTAACACGCCATTTTTCTCAAAAATCTTTTCGCTTTTTTCATTGCTTTGTTTCGGATTTCCTCATGGCTTTCAGAGTGATGGAAATGATTTTCTTTGCTTGAGCTGGCAGCTGGGATATACATATTCACTTCCATTTCTGCTTCGATTTAACACAAATGCGCTTTTGTTGTTGTATCCGCATGTGGTTTTATGAAATTAATAATTTTATGATTTTAAAGCGTTCAGCGCACAACAACTGCGCAGCAGATGTGCCGCTAATCAAGCAAATCAGGGCAGCCACCAAGCGCACATGTATACAAGTACACACACACATATGCACTGCAGTGCATGTGTTACTTATGAACAGCGGCTAATAGACAGCCATCAGTTAGCAACAACAAATTTATTAGGCGTAATCGAGCGCGATTGTATAACCGAAAGTGGCCTACAAATGTTTGACGCCGCCGCCGCAGCCGCAGCCGTCGCTGTCGCTATTATGTTATTAATGTTGCCCCCTTTGGGTGCGTGTGTGTGTTGCTGGCGTATAAAAATAATGTCGATATGTGTAGGCTTATGTGTTGTTGTGTTTATTTTCATCCCTCCTTTTATGCTTTATTTACATTTGTATTTCGCTCGTGGCAAAGGGTAGCGGGGATTATGTGTTTTAATTATGTCATATAGTTGCGTTGATTTATATAATGAAACATAAATTCAGTAACGTAACAAGGAAAAATGCCAAAATAAAGTGAATAAAATAGATTGTTGAAGAGCTAAAATAAAAACCGAAATTTATTGCGGAGGTGAAAGATGGCAGGATTGATACGCATATGTATGTATGCATGTAAGTGGTGCATTTTCGTTTAGGACTCTTTGAAATAGATTTATGTAAATGTGTGTTTGGCATAAAAACAAACTGAAAAAAATCCCTTTTGTAGAATTTTCTGCATGATTTCAGTATTCTCCGGTATTCGGTTATATAAGATTGTGATGCTAGAAAATGTGTTCTGCTTACGCAATTAATTATATTTACCGCTAAATTGTCTTTGTTTATGTTTTTCTCAAATCTTTCTTGTTTACATTTCGGAAATACTGTTTTCGTACCGTTTTTTTCGAGTGGGCGTCACCAGATCTAAATTTGTAACAGCGTTCTGTCGTTAGACCTAACCTTGTTTTTGCTTTTCTTTAAGTAAGGGGAAGCATTGAAAGCCGGAGTGCGGAATTTTAATCCGCTAAGCCTAATCTACTCTCAACTCAACACCTTATCAGGGAACCACCGATTAAGTATTACTTCGTGAGACCTAACCTCAAAATATGTGAATTTGCTTTTAATTGATGTATCAATGCTTTCGAGTAGGGTTGGTGGAGGCGTGTACTGTCGGGAACTAGCTATCAACTTCGAGTTCGAGGTTCTTGAACATTGCAACGTCTTCCATGACTGAGTCAGGTGACCATCTAATTCGATGATGAGCTCGAGATTGAGGTTTCAACGGTTACTTCATGATTACCCTGATTTGGGTACCTTATCATAGCAGTATTGCAGAATATTTAGCAGAATGGGTACGGGTACAAGCTCCACTAAGCATAAACTGTTTGGAAGAGCATGAGTTAGAATCAACTCAACACATCCGTCTCGTATGTTCCGCCTTTGTCAGATCAAAGCTGAACAACCTCGGAGCACAGACCTTTGGACCGAAGGTGAAATGGAAACTAAGTATAAAGGTATATTTGAGATAGGTTCAAAGCATTTGTTGGGAATTATTATCGGAATACAGGAATGCAAAGGACTGTACTGAGTAGTCTAAGTATTAAGTATTCACCCTACCATCTTGGAGAATGAGCCATCCAAATATACAAAAAATGCTTTTACGGATTAAGTCATTAAAAATTCACAAAACTGTTTCGAAGGTCCCAAAAGTTAAGTTGATCCATATGGCTTACACTCCTGTGATATCAAGCGAACATGTTGAACAAATCGTTCATGAAAATTTGGACAGAAAGCTTTGGGAAAAGCGAATGTTCACAATCGAACGAATCGCACACAATTACCTTACTCTTCGGATCAAGTCTGATCTAAGCACTGAAGAAGCCTACTCATGCTTAGAACTCTTGCAGTTTTGCGCTCCTATAGCGAGCACTTGATATCAGCGACGCAATGGCAGTTACTATTACTTCTCAGACGACCTTCAAAGGCCTTTGGCAACCCCTAGCACACAAAAGCTTTCAACATTAATGACAACGATCGCAATAATTTCACAATTTAACACACTTTTTGCCTGCTTGCATCAGATTTACTTATTTCATAAGCGTATTGGTAACTTCAAGTGCGTGAAATTGCGCTGAGAAAATCAGAAATTAAATGACTTATATGTAACATACATACATATTTTCAATCTAAAAGCATTTATATCAAAGAAATATAAAATTTTGAAGGTCAATCACACGCCTTGATTCCCAGCTGTGGCGTCAGTCCAAAAGAAAATAGCAGCAAAATACAACAACTTATTTACTTTGCATTCATTTCATAACCAACAAAGGTGTGTTACGTCGCCTTATATGCGTACACATAACCATTTCCGCTCAGTTCAATGGATACTGGCGCACACACGCGCACATACATGCGGCTAGATAGCAATAGGCGAACGCTAAACGGCTGTTAGATGTGCCACCGATTACGCATCTCAATTGAGCGCTGCGTCGATTTTTTTAATCTTTTCTTTTTCTCGTTAATTCAGTTAGGCACACGTACGCCAGCCTGCCTATACTTACGTAACTGGCGCGGAGGAGCAGCGCGCGTTACGCGTGCAGGAGAGCGAACGCGCCTGGCTTGACGCGGAATGGCCGCGTGTCTTGCCTTTGCTGGCCGGATGGCGGCGGCATTGGCCAAGAAATAAGCGCAATGTTGTTGTTACAACAACAACAATAAAAAATGGTAATAAAAAACTTGCAAAAACGAGGCAGTTGTTGCTTGGCTGTCAAACATTGACACAATTAAAATGGAATGCGCGCACTTGTCTAAGCGCAAACGCTGCCATGTCGGCGCATATGTGGGAAATTTTCACCAATGACTCTGCGCTGGTCGTCAGCGCTGAAAAAATAAATATTGTGATTCGTGTGAATTTTCAGCGAAGACGGCAAAATAACGCTTAGTAATGCTGTTTAAAAATATAAACAACACGTAAGCACTTTATAAGCGTTCTCACAAATTCGATGCAGCTTTGTTGTTGTTTTGCTATTTTTTATTTATTCAATTTTATTTCTCTATTTGTTATTTCTTATTTGTTATATTCTAATTTTCTTTTTTTTTCAATATTTTTTTTTTATCTATTTACGCGTAGACGCGAGCGTTCTCCCATGCCGCTCGCGCTTTAACAATGTTGTTAAGTGTTTTGGCGTTCTTTGAGTTCCGTGTGTTGACAAAGCAAACACTAGCGTTGCTTTAGCTTTTAAATTGTCATGTATATATATATTTTTTCCTTGACGCAACGTTTATTTGCTTTTCATTAGCATATTTTGCGCTCAATTGACGCCTGCAAACGCTCGCGCATAAACACAGATGACACACAAGCGCTCTTTCACAGACGCAAAACACAATTTCAGAAGAGAGAGATAGAGAGGGAGCACACACACACACACATAACCTCATTTATTGGAAATGAATGAATTTGCAGCCTAACAGCTGCTTAACAGTGCGCTCTACAGCCGGCATGTAAAGCCACTGTTATTCCTTTTAAGAGTATTTCATGGGTATTTTAGCACTTTTTTCACTTGTTTTTGTGATATTGCAGTTATAAAAACAAAATTTGATTGCCAACACTGAGTCAGCGCTTAACATGCGGCTGTCGCAAAGCGTTCTTTGCCACTCACTCACATTCTCACAGCACTCACAAGCGCACTGCGCTAAACAGAGCGCCTGAAAGGCGCGCTACAACAACAATTTGTGTGCAACACATTGACAAAAGAGCGGCGCATTGACTTTGTGTGTGCTTTTGGTGTTGTGTATTTGCCATGAGGTGATTTTATAACTGGGTTTGCTTGGTGCTCGCCTTTTTTCTTAGAACCCGCGTTAGTTGAATTTTGCGTCACAGCTTCTTGCATAATACACAGTCGTAATTATGAAAATATATAAATTGTTTTCTCAGTGTTTTTTCGAGCAATAAAGCAAGCTTAAATAATTAATTTTAACGATTTTGTGACTCACCTGTACGGAAAAGCGACTGCTGACAGCATTTGGATAGCAGACAGCCACGCCCCCACATATATTTGCGAACGCCACTGCAGCTGTTGCCAGCTGCTGGCACAAATTGGTGTCCAAATAATTTCACTACAATTTCACTGGTGAAAATTACGCGTGTTTTGGCGAGAAAATTGAATAAATGCTATGGAAAATTCTAGCCAATGGGCGTAACAACTTGTTTTGTAACCATTTCAATATGCCCACAAACATAAAAAAAAAACACGCACACACACTCGCACACCATATAAACTTCTCCACTCTTTACGTAACTGCTTTTGCTTTGCTTTGCTTGGCCGTACTCACGTCAGCCAGCCAGCCAGCCAGCTGCCTTCGACGTCGTCGCCAACGTTATGTGACGTTCTGACACTCACCGTAACACATTTATTTATTGTATTTTTGGACACACACCGTATTTATTTTTAAACACTCGATTTGATTTCGATTTCTTGATCATGCTTTATTAATTGTAAGAAATGAAAATTCCGCATCAAACAAACAAACTTGACTTGCCGTGTATTGTAGCGAACGAAAATCGGCGTACACGCTAGCAGAACATAAGAAAAATACGCAAAAAAAAAACACAAAATGAAAAAACAACTGTTTTCCTTCAATTTGAATTGCTTAAAAATCAGCACAGCACAAGAAGTAAAAAAAAAATGATAATATTTTTTGTTGTGTCTGGCACGTTCTCCACGACTCGCTGGCGTTTCTTCGACGTTTCAACGCTGTATTCGCACACATACACACGCGCGCGCATACACACACCTTCAGCGTTGTGTTTTTGTTCTTGATTTTTGCTTTGAAAATGACAGAAAACGCGTTTGTCGAACTAAAAAATTCGCAAAGAAAAGCGTCCAACGTGCGCCGTTTATGCTGCTCAACTGAAACCGAAATGAATGGCGTGCCGCGCTAAGACTGCTCGCCAAAAACAGTGAGTAACAGCACAACAGCGCACAGTAGGCGCTTGTATTGGGCGCGCACTGTAAACGTAAGAATCGTTGAGCTGAGCGCACTTTACGTGGAGCGGCATTGGTGAGCGCTAAACAGCGCAAATAATGCCAGCTGTGATGTGGCCATTATTGAAAGTCATTGAAGTGTTTCATAACCTTACACTGGTTGGTTTTTGTATTAAGTACGCAATTATAGATCAAACTTTTGTTGAAATTATTTGGTTAAATTCTTCGAGGCAAATTTTGAGTGAAACCTTCAATTAAAGGGTTACATGGGTTTACGGGTTTCAAAATAATCTAACTTTTTGTTGACTTGTTAAATTATTCAACACCACTCGAATATTGTCCTAAATTTTCAAGTTTATCCGAGTAATAGTTTCGGAAAACTTGTGCGCTCGAGGCTAGCTGCGCTAAGTGCGCCATCTTTAAACTCGTTTTCTCGAAACTGTGTTATGGAAGACGGTTGTCTCGGTTGGTTTCTCGAGAACTACTTAACCGATCTTCATGAAATTTTACACAGGTTTTTGAGATACAATTTTTAAAGTCTTGGACGATGAGTTTTTACAACTATTTAAAAAAAAATTCGCGAAATTTTCAATGAAAATTTCATTTTTTGTAAAAATACAATTTTCAGTTTTTTTCTTCGTCCAAGTAAAGGTTCTGACTAGAACATGTATTTTTGCTTTACTTTGAGTGATTCCGTAAGAAGTTATCCTGCCAACGCGGGCGTATTATTTTTCAGAGAGGTCACCGGAAATGTCACAATGGTCGAGTTTATAATAATTTTTTTTCCAAAAATTTCTGAATTTCTTTTTTAATAGTGTATGTTTGTAACAATAAAAAATTCTAATAAAAAATTTCATATTTTATATGAGAAAAAAAATTGTTGAACAAAGGTTTTTTTTTTACCTGAGGAAACCTACGTAACCCCTTGAAAATTCGTAGCGCTAAATAAAAAGACTCAAAATAAAATTTTTTTGGGTAATAACCAAATAATACACATAAGTATATACTATTATAAATACCTAGAAGGGACTGATAAAGGTTAGTTTTTGAGGTAAATGTGAACGCATAGCGTGAAATCAGATTTTTTTGCGCTTTTCTTAAAACTACATTTCTCGAATTGATAGAATAAATAATTGAATTTTAACAGAACAAAGTATATTGACTCATTCCGGTATTTTTTTTTATAATAATATAGTCAATTTTACTTTTAAAACATAAACAGCGTCAAAATTTGTAGCAAATCGAAACTAGAAAATAATCTAGTGAAAAATCTGCTTAAGTTCCAATGAAAACATTTTAATTGTTTCATTTCCTAGACCTATTTTAATATTTCTAACAAGAGAAAGCTAAATACGTAGTCTGGCAATATCGCAACAACTCACAGCAATATTATGCAGCTATTTTTCAGCTGGTTCAGCGCTTTAACAGCGTTGTTGTCGGCAACATTGTGTAACATAGTACGCGCCACTCTCTTATGGCTTTCATGGTGTTAGTGCCACTGTTAAGTAGCGATTTTATGTTCACTTTTACTTCAGTTATATCACAATTGTTTCGAAAGAGCACAACACAAAACAAATGAAAACAACAAGAGAGCGTCGCGTTGCCATGTGCGTTACGTCATTCTGACAACGTCTGTGGTGGCGGCATGCTCCCACACTCGCCACAATTATACCCACATACGCATTTGTGTTTTCTTTGCAATTGTATTTGTGATAGCGTGTTATGAGCGCAACAATTCGGCGACATTGCAGACGCGCCCACCTTCTGTCCCTCGATTTTTTGCACTTTGATTTTGGCTGTTTCTTCGCTCTCTTTGCGGCAAATTATAAACAAATGTTGGAAAGAAGCATGTCAGATGAAGGTTGGCATATATAATATCTTGAAAGCAATGTTTTATTTTGAAAATTTTAAAAATTTTAATTTTACTAACTTTAATATTAAATATTCAATATGTCATTTTCTGAACTTAAGTTTTAACATATAATAATAAATATTTAATTTCTAATCTTTATTTGGGAATCTTTAAGCCTTAATTCGCAATCTATAATCTATGATCTATTATATATAATCTATAATCTATAATCTATAATCTATAATCTATAATCTATAATCTATAATCTATAATCTATAATCTATAATCTATAATATATAATCTATAATCTATAATATATAATCTATAATCTGTAATCTCTAATCAATAATCTATAGTCTCTAATCAATAATCTCTAATTTCTAATCCATAATCTATAATTTATAAACTATAATATATAATCTTTAATACATAATCCATAATAATAATATAATATTTTATCTATAATCCATAACCTATAATCTGTAATTTATACACTACAATCTATAAGCTATATATCCATAGTATTTTACCTAAAAATGGGTGAATACGTAAAAGTGTTGGACCCTACACATGTATGTATTATGGTAGGAAACCTCAGGAGATCAACAAGTTCGTATACGCATCGAAATTCCTAAGGTTGTTTTTGTTTTTCGCTGCTGCTGCCAAAATCCACACGCTCGTTCTTCGAGTGATAAATAAATGTATTTAGCCGATGATAGGTGGAATTAGTGGATCAGTCGACCGCCCACGAACTTATATTTGGAAGAGCGCCACGTGATTCGTATACCAAATGTTAAATTTAAAAACAATTTCTGAAGTGTGGCGTGATGCGCGTGGAATATTATATTTGTGCTAAATGTAACAGAATATAAAATTTAACTCTAACTATAGATTATTGATCATTACTTGATTACTTCATGCATAACACATAGTATAAGGTATATACAATATATGATATATGTATGTTATATGTGTTTAAAGCAATATGACCGACAAAAAATACCGATGATTTTTTTGAGAATTAAACAGGTGGTTTATTTAAAGAACGTCTCATAACATATTTTTTTATCTTCGCATATTTTTTATTTTAATATGATTGTTTATAAAAATCTATGTTTGCAAACCTGCAAATATATTTAGTTTATATGTAAACCTTATTCTACTTAAAATTTTAGATGAAAGCCAACCACTGAGTATTACCAAGCAAAAAATAATATTTAGAATTATGTTCAATAAAATCTGACATTTTTCCAACAGAACATGAGAATTCCAGCATAACAAACCGAACCCAGTTTTATTTCAGTTAAATGTCTTTTCAGGTTGCGTATACGACGAGGTGCCCAAAGGACACTTCGTAAAGATTTTTGGAAGTTATTTGTTTAATTTTATTGATTTTGTTAAAAATCATTTATATGATAATCAAGTGATAATTAGTTGAGTTTTTTAGAGCTACCACTAGTATTTTGAAATTTAGAATTTTTTTAATTGGAATAAAACACCGTGACAACAAAGGTAAACACTCAATGATCTTAATTAAATCAATTTCGCTAGTTTATTGATATTAATTTTTGCACACTTTGTTGTTTTAAATTACTGAAATTAAGTATTAAGATCACAAAGAAATAAGAAAAGTTAAGCTCAGGAGCAACCGAACAATTGAAAGTCTCGTAATTTGATCAAACATCAAAGGTCTAGAAAAACTATCAGCTTCCGCTAAAGTGTTATTGAAATGAATTTATTTAAAATGCTGTTTACAATATACCATAACTTAAATACTATTACAATAAACTAGGCAATACAGTAAAAATATAATTTGCGAAAACTTTATTGCTGGTACAAGCATATGAGAGATTGTAATTAAATTACTTGAGTTTTTGAAAATGATTGACACACTTATCTGTCAATGAAAAATACTGAATTTTTCACAACTAAAACTATTATTATTATATTTATTTATGATTTTTTTACTTTTAACATATTCGAAAGTAATTGATTCCATCTTTAAAGTTGATTCAATCTGGGTACAATGTGCAAAATTTTAGAAGCTTACCCCGGAAAAAACGTGTAATGCAAATCTAATATAAGGGGTGATCCATTTCACGTCGAGATCTTAAATTAAAGCATACAAAATACAGCTTGTACAAGAAGTGAAGCTCTTTGCTCTATAGGCGCTCGAAAAGTTCCAAGCAAATTCACCGTTTTTCAGATTTTGCGCCAAATTTTGTTCAGTGATGAGGCCTATTTCTAGCTCAGTGTGTAGATAAGCATGCGAAATTGGCGCATTTGGGACGAAGAGTTTCAAAAGAAACTCAAAAGCTGCCATTTCATCCAGGAAAAAATTGTTTTGGAGTAGTTTGTGGACTGGTAGAATCATTGTTCCACATATCTTCAAAAATGACACCACTCAGAACATAACCATCAATGGCGACGTTATTGCGCCGTGATAACCGACTATTTGATGTTTGGAATTGGAGCTCGAGATCTAGGCGACAACAAGACGGCGCCACTTCCGACATACCGCATCAATCATTGGATTCATTGAGAGAACACTTCGGTGAGCTGTTAATTTCACTTTTCGGGCTAATTGATTGACCACCTACTTCTTGTGATATCACATCGTTAGACTTCTTCCTGGACCGGCTGCGGTAGTAGGCGTTCCTAGCTAACGAACGAGCGGCTGATTAGTTGTCTCCGAACACCTGGAGAGTCAGGACAAACATTTTCGCGCGACGTGTTTCTGTGGGTGGTGCAAGCCGAAAATGCAGCGTTCGTTAGATCAGAGGTTACCGATTAAATTCTGTGTAAGACTCGGTAAATCTGCCAAAAAACTATGTTTAATATGATAAAGCAGGCTTATCCAGATGTTGCTTTAGCAAGAAGTGGTATAATTCGGTGACAAGGTGTGCGCGAAGATTGTCCCAAGAGTGCTCGCTGACGACCAGAAATTGCGGCAAGTGGAAAAGTGCCAAGCAAATTTGAACATGTGTGAAAGTTACAACCAAGTTTTGAATAACGTAATCAAAGGTGGTGAGTCATGGACCTTTGAGAATGATCCCGAAACAAAAAGGCAATTCCGTGATGCTTTCAATGCAAAAAGAGTCTATTTTTCTATTTTGAAAGTTTTTAAAGAATGTTAGCGATTGGTTCAATACATTTGAGACGTAGCCCCAGCCAACACGTGAAAGAGATAACCTTCAAAAACTAAATGCCAAAGAGTGTCATTTCGAATGATAATAAATATTTATGCACCTTTGAATTTTAACTTTCTGTTTTTTCTTTAAAAAAGTAAGAAACCTCAAATTAGATCATCATTTATAGGGATGTAAAATCTTCCTATAAACACAGATGCCTGTCAGGGCCGAAGACAGTTTTGTTTCTCTATTTATCTCATTAGTTTTGGGTATCATTCCCACTAAATTTTAGGAAAATCGAACACAAATACCTTCTAGGCGTATATCTGTCATCTGGTAATTTTGAAGTGCGCAGGGAAACCGAATCAATTAAAAATATTTTAATAGATTGGTACAAACATTTTTCATCTTCGGGTAAAATTTACGGTTTCAAAAATATTGAAAATATTGGAGAAGGGTTTTGGTAGTATACTTTATCGGCGGAAAAGTTAAAGAATCAGTAGGGTGCAGTAAAAATATGATTGGCATCAGGAAGTTAGCGGAGGATCTCAGTATATCTTATGGATCGTCTCAATCATTTAGTTAATGTTTTGGGTATGAAACTGGTTAATGATAGGCCCGTACCTAAAGATATAAATCTTTAACAAAATGTAGCAATATAAATTAAGATTTGTTTTTAAACACTTGAAATGTAAGTTTCTCTTTTCGCTAGTCCGAGTCAAATCTGATCAGATATAATTATGCGTTGCACTACTAATCTTATTCCATTTTTTTACAACTTGTATAATTTTTTTTTGTGTTTCGTAAAATAGTAAATAGACTACAAAGTACAATGTAAGCGCTGCCTCGTTTCCTCTTCCCTATCACAATTTAATATTCAAATTCTCAATTTGCTTCACTTGTTGTTACCGTTACTGTCATTATTGTTGTTTGTGCACTATATTACCGCACTTCCTGCGTCGCCGACGCTCTCATAATCAAACATGCGCGCATAATACAAGTGAATACATAACGACAAGTCAACAAAAACAACAGCAAAAAACATAATAATAAATCAACAGCAGCGGCGAACTTGTTTTTGTGCTTGCACTTGTATATATACGTATGTATGTGTGTGTGTGTGTGCTGAAAATAGACTGGAAAACCCCCGCCAAGGCGTGCCACGCGCCAATCGCACAAAAACAGAGGCTGAAAGCAGAAACAAATTTAAAAACAACAAAAAAACGAAATCATATGCGTTGGCTTGCTGGCATGCCTTGGCGACTTCACTTTTGTTTCATTCAACGCTTGTTCGGGCGTCTGTTGCCACCGCCATGCTTTCAATCACTTCCTGTCACTCGGTGTTGGCAACGCCGGGCGCTCAGCATGCAGCAGCGTTGACGTTACGTGTACGCAAGTCGTAATAATGCAAATTGCTATAACTGTAAAATTCAAGCTCAAGTTCAGCCACGGCCAGCATACAGGAACCACGTACACGACCACCGCAACAACTTTGGTAGCCGCGTCTTTTGTTTTTATTGCTTTCTTTCTAGCGCGTCGTCATTTCTTTCGGTTATGGCCAAGTTGCTCATCAAGTCGGTTTGCCGGCGTTTGTCCGGTTGGGCAGTTGTTGTTGTTGGTTGCAGCGTTGGTTCACTATTTTGTCGCTTTTGGTTAGTTTTCACATGTTGTTCGATGTGTTTTAGATGCAAAAAAAGGGAGGTTATCGGTTGAGTTCGGCTTTATGGGGTGCATAGAGCAAGTTAACCTTTCCAGTATTTGTATTGAATTGTTATACTTTTCTGTACCGCTCTGAAAGGAATACTTACTAGACTTCCCTAAGCAGGTTTATAATTTAGTCATGTTGTCGTTCCATGGGTCCAACAAATATTTTATTGAATAAAACTTTTATAAACAATGGAGTCTCGATAAGTTCGAATATCAGTTACTCGTCTAAAGAAGAGCAAAGCGGCGGAGGTTGATGGTTTGCCGGCCGAGCTATTGAAATACGGCGGCGAAGAAAAGATGAGATGCATGCATCAACTTCTTTGTAGAATATGGTCGGATGAAGGCAATAGTGCTTTGTCCAATCTACAAAAAGTAATACCACAATCTGCTCAACCTTGGAATAAGCCTTCCCGACATCGCGTATAAGGCTTTATCGAGCGTAATGTGTGAAAGATTAAAGCGCACCGTCAACCAACTGATTGGACCATCAACTGACCAGATATGCACCATGCCACTGATCTAGGATAAGATACGTGAAAAGAGGATCGACGCACTCCAATTTTTTGGCGATTTGAAAGCTGCTTTTTAGTGACAGCACGAAAAGAATTTGCCTTTATGAATAGAGAAGGTATAATCTTCTATAAGAGTGTACAGCTGCTGGCGCACGCCGATGATATAGATATCATTGACCTCAATAACCGCGCGTTAGTTCTGCTTTCCCCAAACTGGATAAGGAAGTTAAGCAAATGAGTCTGGTACTGAATGAGAGCAAGACGAAATATCTCCTTCTTTTTCAAAGAAACAGTCGTCGAACTCGTGACTTGACTCCCACGTCACTGTTGACAGTCACAACATTTAAGTCGATGTTATTTCGGACTGAGCAGGCGATTGAGAAGTAAAGCGCACTCTCAACGAACAAAAACCAAAGTTTATAAGTCACTCATCATACTCGTCCTGCTCCTACTACCTCAGTCGATGGAACGATGAGCTGTACGAGATATACGACGACATTATCATAGTTCAGCGAATTAAGAGATGGCGGCCACGATGAGTAGGCCATGTCGTTCGAATGAATGAAAATAATCCAACTCTGACAGTATTCGACGCAGTATCCGCCAGGGGAAGCAGAGGAAGACCTTCAGTCCGTTGGAAAGACTAGGTGGAGAAGGACCTGGCTACACTCTAAATCTCCAATTGGTGCCAGACAGCGAAACTGTTGAAAACTCGGCTATAAGCGCGTAAGCGGTGCCTAAGACAATGACGAAGAATAATGGATGTCTCGATATCTCTTGAACGGGGGTGATACCAACTCATTGAGCCATTTTTTCGTAGACGTAAACCAACTACCATCTCAACCTTTCTTTATACAAACGTTAGTCACTTCATCTGCAGTGAAAACCTAAACAAAATTTTCAGTCCACTAAATTTCCTTTTATATCAATCGCTACCTAAGGAAATTGTGCAGGGAAATTATAGACTTTATTTTGGATAATGTATGCGTGTTAAATTTTTAGTGTGTTAAGTGGACTAACAACCATTCGGTAACCATGTGGGAAAAGTCTACGAACAATAATTGGAAGGAAGAAGTTGAAGGTTTGTAAAATAGCTGAAATAGTAGGCTACTCAAAGATCACATTATGGCCTGCGTGAAATATTGGGTTTGAAAAAGCTGTCCTCGCGATGGTTATCGCTTGTACTTAGTTCTAATAATCAGTTCTTAGGCTTAATAATCAATTACACCTTGAGATTACTTCACAGCAATCTTTGGCGTTAATTAAGCGGAAGTCGATGCATTTTCTGCAACAGTGGAATCATTTAACATCTCGTCGAATCTACTCTGAAGAAGGTGATCTACATCGATCAACTGTAGAAGACAAAACGGTTATGGGTCTCTACTCAGACGAATTATTGAGGCAATTGGGCGCCACGTTGCATATAAAGTCTTCTTCCGCCATGACACTTCCTCCGTCGCAAGTGACAGCCGAATCAGACTACAAACTACTATCGCTTCCACCCAATTCTATAGACTTGGTGTAGTAATTTTTTTTTGGCAATACCAGACTTGCAAAATTGCATCGTCGGAAAAGAAATTATGGTCACATGCGTAGACAATCGCCACGCGCAGGCGTATTTCCATGCCGCCAGAAAATTTATTTTTCAGACAAGTTAGAGAATATTGGTGAATGAATGTCAAAGTCAAATGTATAGAACTGAAAAGAGCCTATAAGAAAACTGCAACGTCAGTGTCCAAACACTTGAATTCTTCTTTTGTAGGCCAAGTATTTTTTGGACCGCACTCATATTATTAGTACGTAACACTACGTAAATTCATGAAACTTTATTGATCCATATATAGGAGTTTAATTTATCCATGACCGGGGATTCCACTATCTAAGCGGGGTCTTCCTGATATCTGTAGTTTAGTCCAACAAAAACAGTTTCGTAAATATGGGCTCCAATTATCTGACAAAAGGGTTTCTTTCTTTCCCAAAGCTCGGCTTGACATGGCTTAAAAGAAAACTCGCCACCAACTTTGCATGTAAATGTCTGAATAACATGATTTTCATGGACGCCGACTTGACTTTGGCTTTGGCGAATTTGGCTATAAGACATTAGTTGCCTGTCACTTGCATTTAAAATGCCACAACCATGTAAAAATGCTACGCAGTAATTTCGTTTATTTGTTATACATACTTGATATGTAATTGCGAATTGTGTAATTATGGCAGTTGCCGGCTATAAATACACAGACACGCATGCGCATGCGTATGTGAAAACATAAAAAATGTTGCGTTACACTTTTCTTCAAGCGTTGAGTTGGTGTGGCAAATGAGTTAACATCATTTTTAACCTAATTCAGTTAAATGAACAACAACAACAATGTCCACGCAAATGCGCAATTGGAACGCGAAGTGTTAAAGAGCGAAATCAGCGAGATTATTACCACCTTCGTTTTAGCTGCTTTCGTTTCTTGCAACAACCACAATATTTATACCCTTAACAGGGTACATTAAGCTTGACACGCAGTTTATTACACTCAAGAGGAAACGTCTGAGGGCTTATAAGGTATCGGAGCTTTGTTGATTATACTAACGAGTATGATTAATACAATATATTCTCTGTCTATCGGACACATGGATTTGACTGAATAGTTTTTGAGTTATCGACCTGAAATTTCGCATACGTTCTTTCTATCCTAAGGAAATAATAACTGGTTGGAATCACGGATATCGGATAGCTATGGCAATGTCATACAAACTAATCAATCGAAATGAAGTCTCTATATGGAAAATTTTTTTATTTGACAAGATATCTTCTCGGAATTCGGCATGAGCTATTGCCTAAGGCAGCGCTACAATTTGAGTATATATTGTTCAGATCGGGATACTATAGCATATAGCTGCCATACATACTGACCGTTGAAAATCAATATAAAGTTATTTTTATACCCTTTTATGCGAAAGGAACTGCACCTGTTAAGGGTACTTATTATAGCTTCGGCGAAGTCTCAGTTAACATGTTTTCTTATTTCTTGTAGCTTTAACCGTTATGATCTTAGCTGTGCATATTGTATGTCTACAAAAATTATGCTTAAAGGTAGATGGTGTGTTTTCGTTTGGCCTTTCATATACCCACATAATTACATAAAAACATACCCATAAAAATATATTATGTATAAAAAAGTTATGTATAAATAAATTTGTTGTATTGGTGGCTGAAAAGTGTTTCCTTTTCAAATCGCTTCGTCGCTTCACCTACAACACACTTTCCCGCAGCGCTCATCTCTCCACCGACACGCATTCGCTGGCAATATCGAAGATTGTGCCTCTTCAGACGCAGACGCTCACGCACATAGATATAAAACATAAATAATACATACATACAAACATGTATATCTTCTACTCGTCTCCATGGCGTTGCGTCGTCTCGCTCCGTTACCTAACTTGTTTATTTTTATCAATTTCGCTTGCCATATCGCCGCTTTTAACTGCAACAAATTTGCATTTTTCATCGCTAAATTTTCTCATTTCTGAAGCACACTACAACACTTTTATGCCCTTTATGTAAGTGCCGCTCTTAACTGTGCCAATTGCTTTGTGCCTTCATCAAGTAAATTTGTACATGCAATGGCATAATGTTAACTGTCGGCGCTCGACAGTCGGTGAAACTGTCTGTGTGTCTTAGCAATTTTCAACATTTTAAAAGTTGTCAATTTGCTGTGAAAATAAATTAGTTTACTTTGTATAATGCATGGCGTGACAATAATTTGGTTACTTTGTAAGCTATACAAGTGCCTAATACATATGGACTGATATGTAATGAGTTGGAAACAATTAGTGGCGTTAGGACTTGGGGGAGTTACGAAGTCCATATAAGTTGACATTTCTTACATAAAGGATAGGTTTACATTGGGAAAAAATACCTTGAAAATATAATTGAATTCCCTGGGTAAATGATATTAAAAAAAATAATTTTGCTATGTTGGGAGAACCTTAATTACTATGCCAAATATGAGCAGGATCTGTCCACCAGTTTGTTTACAGCAGCTGCTTAACTACGAGTGGTTCAAACCCTTCAAAGACGAGGGAGAGATCGTTTCAGATATGCCTAGTTCTGAACGACCTACGAACTCCGCAACTGATGAAAATATTAAAAAAGTGAAAAGTGTTTGAGGTATGACAAGAGAACTCAACTGCTCTGAGAAGTCTGTTCGAATGATTTTTGTGGATATTTTGGGTATAAGACGTGTTCTTATTCGACTCGTCCTGATTAAGCTGAATTTTTTCAAAAAGAGTACCGTAAACAGGTCTCTTTGGACATGCTTGATTGTCCAAGTTCCGATCCCACATTCATGAAGAGCATTATAACTGCCGATGATACATGGGTTTATGAGTTGTACATGTATGAAAGTCAAGAATCATCGGAATGGAGATAAAAAAAATGAGCCAAACCCAAAAATACCACGTCAAAGCCGCTCAATAATCAGGATAATGCTCATTCTTTTTTGTCTATATTTGTAGTTGGTGCATCATAAATATGTTCTGCAAGGTGGGTTGGTAGTGGTCGTTGGAGGAGAAAGGGAGGAACTCTCTATCAATTTTGATTTCAGATTCTGGCAGCGTTTTTTAAGCCGAAGTTGGTGCCTCCTTTAGAAAAGTGAAAGCTCGCTGTAAATCTCTTACTTATGTAATAAATACTCTTACTTATATAATAAATACTCATTCCAAATTTAAAAAAATAAATTCGTAAAAAAGTAATTTCTTTTATCATTAAACCTTTAAGGACAAGTAGAGTTGATCTTCTAGTAAGCTTTACGCCTTCCTACATTTGTTTCCAAAGCTGGAATTAATCTTTGGCGACGACATGGCTAGTTCTGCCGCCAGACTGTCTGTGTAAACGGTCGCTTTCTATATCCTCTCGTCGTTGTTCAGTACAACTCTACAGACCTTCTCTTGGAAATGTAAGAGCTGAGTTTAATAGAAGGATAGATATGAAGTCAAAAAAACTTCGGAGTATACTCACGTCCCCACACCGCAATCCACTACTAGGAACAAAAAAGATTAAAACTTAGTTCATAATTTTAAAATTCTTAATTTATTCTTCAAAATCTATGTCGTCCTCCTCAAAATAATCTTCCTTGGCCACAATATAATTGTTATAACGTTTTTTCCAATCCGCGAAACAGTAGTTAAAGTCAATTTCCGAAAAAGCCTTCAATGCGCGTAGCGGCGATTCACGTTTAATGTTTTCAGTTGACTCAAAACGGTTTCCCCGGAGCGGTCGTTTGAGTTTGCTAAATAGGCAGATGCCACACGGAGCTAAGTCAGGAAAATAAGGTGGTTGTGGTACGATATTGGTTGGAAATTTGGCGAAAAACCCGAGAAGAATCAATGCAGTGTATTGTGGTGCTTAGCCTGCTTTGGCATTATTTTTTGACTTCGGCTCTCCTGTGCTACGATGTTTGGCCGATTGATCGTCTCTTTCCGGGTCGTAAGCATAGATCTAAGACTCTTTGTCTTTAATAATAGGTTTCATGACATCCTCGCTATCGGAAAGTATTATTTCACAGAAGTTAACGTGACGCTGTTTTGCGAAAAAAATTTAGTGATTTTGGAACTATTCGTGCTTTCACTTTTCTTTGGCCGAAATGAATTTTCATTGATTCTTCCGATATTCCAACGACGCTAGAAATATCTCTGACTGCTAATCATCGATTTTCAAACACCAATTCCTTAATTTTGTTGACATATTGATCATCAGTTGATGTTGATGGCCGTCCTGGACATTGTTCGTCGTCAACGCTGTCTGGACCCTATTTGAATAATTTGTGCTAAGCGGATACATTACCTGAAACAATTATCACCGAAGGCCTTTTTCAGTCATCGTAAAAATCGCCGAATGCTCTTTATGTACATACATACTCGTACTTCAGAAAAACAAGCGTGTACTAAACACTAATGATTATTTTGATGGGACAATTGGCATAGATACCACTAACAGTCATACCAGCATAAAAAAAAATTCGGCGAATGGGCTTTCGCGCGAAATTTAACTTAAAGAGTTTTACTATTTGTTGCCCACAATAGTATTTTGGACCCTTTGTTATAGATTGTGGTAGTATTCTTCTCCCTTAAGGTTTTGGTTTTAAATTTGCCATCCCAAAAATCCGAAAGTGAAACACCGTATATAACCTTCATTTCAAAATTTGTATCTAAACCTTTATTGTTTGTTTTGTTTGTTTGTTTAACTTATACGTTTGAGTTTTGCATTGCAATGTTTTTAAACATTTTATCATATTTTTTTATTAATAATTATTAATATAGTAATTATATCATCATCATTTTGTTATAGTTGTATCATGTGTGTGTGTGTTTGCACATAATTGTTTTTATGTTTTTTTTTTGCTTTTAAATATTAAAATAACTTCGTGTCAAGTCGTAAACTAACAGTATTCATATAATAATGACAACAACAGTTTCAATTTATTAATAATATATATATATATTTATAATTATTTGAATTACAACTCAGTAGAAATGTGTGTGTGTGTGTGTGTCAAATGAACATTGCAAATGCAGCGCAGCAAATACAATATAATCTAAGTATATAACATATATATAGTATATAATATACATACACGCTAAGTATGTATATACGCACAAGAGACGTGTATATGTAGAAATTACCGTTTTTTTATGTTTATATAGTATGCTTTTTACATAGACGCAAAGTAAATAACCGTATGCCATGCTGTTGCAGTTGTGTGTGTTAGTAAACATATACTATACATACAAACTGCATTTATATGTATATAAGTCCAAAGTGTGTTTGAGCTTATAAAGTATATAAGCTTATGTCAACTAATTTGTGTAAATAACACTTAGGCTAATGCTATGTTTGCACATTACAGTTATTTGCCAGCGTTAAGTGCAAGTTACTTAAGCGCTGCTTAGCGGCTGCCCTCAAAAGCTAGTTTATTGTTTATTTTTTTGCGCCGACACCGACACCTACACAAAGCTAACTGCAACAGGTAGAGCGCGAAGTGGCTTACATTGTGTTACTTTGTGACCCTTTGCTGCTGCCAGAGATTATTGCGAAGTGCTATTAAGGCTGAGCTGAGACTACATGCGAGCTTGATAAGTGTATTTAATTATTATTAATAAATCATATTTTCATAAACAATTACACAAATGTATTTATTTCATAACAATTAACTGAAATTGAATTAAGCTCTCTAGATAACTGCGCTCAGCGCTCTCTCAATAATTAACTCCTGAACTAGTATGCGCAGCCAATTGCTTCATGATCAGCTGGTTGACAGATAAGATTAAGTGTTGAAATGCGAGTCTTATCAGTTGAAACCAAATATATATACATATATATATAGTTCTTTTAACATGGGGGATCACACCTAATTTTTAAGTAATAAAATTTTACAATTCCCATTATTCATACCCTATAGTCTGATATCAGCGACGGAAAATTGAGTAGATTTTTCGAAAGAAAAAAATATGTGTAAAATTTCCGTTCGATATCTCAACAACTGAGGCACTAGAGCGTATATATAGAGACAGACTTTACGGACGTACAAAAAACTATAACTAAATCAATTAGACTTATCAATGTGATAATTTATAACGAGTATTTTTGTTTAGTTGTGTGCTTTTCTATGAGACAATACTGTGAGTGGGTCTTCTTGATAGCTATTACTTGATGCATACACAGTTTGGTTTGCCATTTCATAGGGCAACAATATACTAGAATAAAAATTCTACGAAAAGATGAGGCGACTAACAGAAGGTTTCATGAAAGAAGCATACTCTTGTAGTACATCCAGAGCTGATCTAGTAACCGATGCCCAGAGCATACTAAAACTATGTAGGGAGCATGCATCAGCTCCTTTGTGGAATATGGTCGGATGAAAGCTTGTTCAACTATTGGAATTTAAGTGCTCTCTGTCCAATTCACAAAAAGGGAGACCCAACAATCTACGTCAATTACCGTAGGATAAGTCTCCTCAACATCGCATATAAGGTTCTATCGAGCTTATTGTGTGAAAAATCAAAGCCATCCGTCAACAAACAGATTGGACCTTTTCATTGTGGCTTCAGGCCTGGAAAATGAACAACTAATGAGATATTCACCATGCGCCAAATCTTGGAAAAGACCCGTAAAAGAGGATCGACACACACCACCTCTGCGTCAATTTTAAAGCTGCTTTTGACAACAGGAGATGCTTTTATGATGTCTGACATTTGAGTAACCCCGCAAAACTAATATGTCCATTTTTAACTGTCGTTAAGCAATACCAAAGGCTCCATTAAGATCGGAAAGGACCCCTCCGAGCCGTTTGATAGCAAACAAGGTTTCCGACAAGGCGAGTCCCAATAGTTCGACTTCTTCAATCAACAAAAGGAAAAACAAAGTTTTAGATTTCAAGATAACATCGCAAATCCTATATTTTGGTGATAATTGGAAGGTTACAGCTGTGTCGCCCTAGTCGGTTTCTTGTAGTCGAAGGAACGACGTAGAGCGATTAAGTTACCGCACTGCACGCACTCGGGTCTTCTCGCTCGTTACAGTTCCCTACTAAGAAAGTCGGCATTGTTTTTTTATACTGAAATTCTTTTCATGGTTGGAATTGCACTTGGTGTTAAAAATTTTGGCAAGTAATCGGCCTCGTTTCGCCCGTGTGAATGCAATGAGTGGTAACAGAAGAAAATTTGAGTGACAAAAGCGTCCGTGTGCGAACCCAATCTTATAGCACCAATTATAAAGTTGTAGAGCATTTAGTGAAAACAATGTCGCTAGAAAACGATTTGGCAACCTTGGTTGTATCAACTTTTGAGAAAACTTGCCATTGATAAAGGTATGACAAGCTATTGCTAAATTTTAAAACAGACCCAAAGGCCAAAGGGAACAAATGAGACTTATTTTTACTAAATTAGATCAAGACATCAGTTTTATATTTGTGTGATGGCGTGGTGGAAGAAAGGTCGAAAGTCATTTTGACACATTTTTCGCCGAAATGGTGCATATGAACCACAGCTAACTTAAAGTTGCTATAAATTGTTGGTATGTGAGCTAATTTCTATCATCCTAAAGTAGTTTAAGAATATATTTGTGGAACTCGCGTCAAATTTTTTCAAGTAGCATTTTGTGTGTTCTATGTATGTAGGTATATGAGTGTATGTATGTATAAATAAAACTGCTTTTTCATAATTCTTATTGCGAACTTAATTAAAGTAATTTTAATTTAGTGATCAGTATGATACCCATTTTCTCAATCTTTATGTAGTAAAGCAAGTATTAGATGATCTGCGCTATCGAATAATATAGCTAACGATTAACATGTGCAAATTCTTACGCTCAGTACTGCATAAAATAAGTGTGTGTTAGGGTAGTCCTACAAAAACATTTTTTTTTCGCTTGGCAATCTGAAAAATTAGTCCTTAAGCACCTCTAAGCATATAAGTATCTCCAAGTGTTGGCTTTTAGTTGTTAAGTGAAGGTGGCACCTTTTTTGCAGAACAGTAAATTCCCTATAAAACTCTGAGTTTTGCAATTTATAATCTTTTTATTTTTTTTTTTTGAGTTATAAAAATCATAAGGAAAATTTGTGCCTTAAATAATGACCGTTAATATCTTCTAAATAGTTTAAGTTAGGAAAAAGTTGTACAAGACTTTATTGTAGAACATTAAATTTCCATCAAAATTTAAGGAACATAATATATATTTTTTTGAATTTTGACGGAGGATGCTCCCTTTAAAATTAAGAGCTCATACTTAGAGGTCAGAATACCAATAAAAAAATATTTTTTTTTTTTCGCACCCTAATGTATGTATGTATGTAAGACCCACTACTTGGATATACCTTCTTAGAAGTATTTAAGAACTTATTTTTCATACTGCCAAGCGAAAAAAAATATTAGGTTTTTACCCACCCTAATGTACATATGTATGTATGTAAGTCACGCTAATTGTAGCTTTTTTGTTGTATTTCTTTCGAAACTTAATTATAGCTATATGCTCATAATTTGCTTCTTGTGTTTCAAGTAGTATATCCATATAACTGTATACCATGCAAAATCTTTGTCAAAATGTAAATAAAGGCTCTCAAATGTAATTTTGTCATTTTCGTTTATCTTTCTACAATTTATTTTATGCAAAAATTTATTTCAGCGTTTTTTTAGTTTTGGTATTTTTATGCTTTTGCTGACTTTGCGCTTTGCTGCTGCCTAGTGTGTTAGCGTTGTTTGATTTAGCTAATTATTTTTTTCATTCTTAATTATTCTTGAATTAATTATTAATTCATTGCGTAATTATCTTTGCTTATACATTAAATTCATTCGCTACTTATTAGTATATTAGTAACACATGCCTTACTGTCTTATTGAGTTCGCGTGCTCTTCATTCTAATAGCTTATTGTTTACACGTTGGCGTATTGTGCGCATGCGCAGTGCAATTTAATTTACTCTTGAGTGTTGCTGTCTCTATTTTCGACTTCTTTCGCTAGTATCTCGGTTTGCTTAACTTATGTACTTACGTACATATATGTGTATAGGTATATAAATTATTTACCCTTGTGTTGCTTTACGCTTTCTTTTGCGCCTATTTTCGCCTTACAATACTTAGTACTCGTTTAATATGTGTAACAACTAACAAAACTAATTCATTCTCGCTGTTTACGCTCGCTTTTCACATTTTTTTTCTGTTTTTAATTTTATTTTTTTTACATTTTTCTCACTTTCGCAATTTTAAAATTTAACAACGCTTTGTTTTTATTATTATTGTATTATTATTTACTCTTTTTTGTTTATTTTCTGCGCTTTATTCGCATTACTTTTAAAGTACATATTAATTCTTGACCATAATATACATATATATATGCATATGCATGGATTTATATATATTTTTAAGTATATATTTATTTGTTTGTATATAATATAGCAATATGTATAACTTGTATGTATGTATTCAATATGTTTTGTATCTAAACTTTGCCCCTGTCTTATATACCAACCCTATAAATTTCAATCGCCTGCCTGCCCTTGCAACCGTGTATGTCATAGTCACTCATCATATCAGCTGTTGACATATATTCACCACAGCTTACAGCACAACACTCAACACAAAGCGTTTTCACCACACTTGTTTTCACCTATTCAGTCCAATTGTTAACACATTATCAATAGTACACGCTATACTCTTTTTTTCGCAGCGCGTTCGTTGCTTAAATCTTTTGTTTCGCTTGCTCTCTCACTCTAACACTATTTTTCGCTCAGTGTTATTCTCAACATCTCTTTCTTTTACAATCTGTTTTCTTTCACAATCATTAAAACAAACCCAGTCTTTCACCTTGAGTATTTCACCTGTCATTTTCTCTCGCTCTCTGTTTGTGTTTCTCAAAAAATTTTAACCTCTACAATAATCAAATATATTCTTCTACAAAATAATGCATGCATTTTGAATAATATATGTCAGTATATTGCGTTATATTCTCTAAATCAAAAGCAACTACAAAGATCGCTCATATCTCCGCTCGCTGCTCACTACTCTTCTTTCACTTCTTCTTATACTGCTTTGGTACTTATTAAGCACTTTCTTATTTTTTTACTCAGTGTTTGCTACTTTCGAACGCAGATTTTTTGCACCTGGCACAAAATCGTAGCACTAACTTCTATTAATTACCGTTCCTTGTATGTATATACCGTTAATATCATTAAAAAAATTCAACTTTTTAATTACTTATATAATTATTTTTTTCTTTTTAATGGTAAATTTCTTTAAAATGATGTATGTATACTACAAACTTTAATTATCTTCAATTTTATTGTTGCTATTTTCTAATATAGTCTACTACTTTGCTTTAATGGAACATTATCATTTCAATACACATTTATCGTAATAAATTTTACTTAAATTCATTTTTAAATCTAATCAAATAAAATCTACATAAATAAATTCTGCATTATATACTTTTGTTTTCACTCGTTGTTTTCTTCATTGACTATAACTAAGTTTTAGTAACTACTAATTTGCTTAATACTGTGTTGTTGTTGGGAACTTAAAAACACATTCCTCACATATTTAACTTCGAACAGCTTGATGAAAATATTATTAATGGTGTTTAGTAATAATAAATTTTGATGAACATTTTTAATCGAAACATTCAAACATATTTTACTAGTTTTAAACTTAGATATATCAATAAATCAGGCCAACAATATTAAAATATAACTATATATATATAACTATAAATCCACAGTGAGACACGCTGATACTTTAAAATCACTCTGAAATTTTGCAAAGAATAAAGCGATCTACTGATCGTAACTAACAAATAAATAATAAAAAGAAACTCTGAGGACCCTGTGTGCTGTCTGATGCATTCTTGAAAAAAGGTGCATACTTTTAGGCCTCAAATAATATTAAAGATCAGTACATGTTCTGTTAGTTGAAAAATCATTTTGTACAAATAAGAAAAGCTAGTTATTGTAAATTTATAATGAATTAGCTTAAATAAGTAATAATTTGTGTGCTTGAGTTTTAGTTTAATTAAACCAAGAGCCCGGCGCGTACGATCATTTAACCTGTATGATGACTTCGATCTAGAGACAGCCCTTTTAACTAAATGATAAGCACATTTCTGTCAGATTTGGGTATAATTTTTTTCCTTTTTCCATTTCTTTAAGCGATTACATGAATTTCTTTGAAGGGTTGTCAAATCTCAATGAACTGGTCGCCTTCGTAATAGAAACTTCCAAGCTCATAAAGGAGCAATGAGAAACTTATAAGCTCATAAATACGAAATGAGGAAATGAGAGTACTCTTTGATATCTAGGCTACTCTGTATTAGATGCAATGAGTCATATCCTTCAATCAAAGTACTTGGTACTTAATTTTTCCACTGTAAGAACAATTAGCATTTATTTTAATGGCCGCAAAATTTTATTTTATAGCTTAAAGACAAAAAATTCAAAAACAAAAATATTTCCTATTTAGTATTATAAGCATATTAGGTTTGGTAAATTCATATTTACTTTTCAAGTTCTGGATTAGAAGACCATATCGTGTTTGGCGGCGACACACACCCGCAAGATGGGGCTAACAAATCTAGAAGAGTGCAGGAAATACCTAGATCAGGGCACCAGGGAAATAATAGATCATCTCTTGTGCACTTACTGGTATCAAAAAAAAAAAATTTAGATGGGTCAATTGAAGCTTTTCGTCTGCAATGACTGGTGGGTAGACTCCAACTACACCATTCACTGAGAGAAATTCGGTCTTGACGGCTTCACTGTGAGTGGCAGTCAGTGTGTGTCTAAAATTAGTTGCGACTACAGTCTGGTCGACATACTGTTCGATGTCGTTGACGTATCCAAGGAAAGGTCTTTTGATGTTCCTAGGAGGCTTCTATGGAAAGAAGTTCATTATGTTCCATGATCGGCAGGATGTGGGCCTCGCTGTGTAAATATTCAACCGATACCTATAATCGTCCGGTGTGCAGTATTTTAATATGTCTGAGGCATCCTCGTTTGCTTATCACTGTCTTATATCTAGGCGACCATATCGGTGCAGCATATTTTATGACCAGCCGTCATTTTGCCTTGCATGTTGCCAACAATGTTTCTTTTTCTTGTCCCCATGAGCTGCCGGCCCCATGAGCTGTATTTTGGCAACTATCATGATTTTGAGGAGTGAAGGAGCTCTGGACATCAAATCTGAAGTCTAAAATCTTAGAGTTTTTGATAGTGGCAATTTTTGAATTGAATTTGAATAAACTTATGGAACAGTTAGTCGTTTATCTCTAAAACACTGTTTCAAGGCGGTATAAAATGAAGTGGGATGAATAATTCGACAGCACATAGTATAATAGTATATATATGTAGGTATTAATAGTTGAATACAATAGTATGACATAGAAATCGAGTCAGGTGAATTTTGAAACAGAATTCATCTAGAAAGCGTTATACAACAAATTCGGTAAATTAGAGAAATATTTTGGAAACAACTTATTCAGAAACCGTTTTCTTTGCTGTTCAGATCTAAAGAGCAGAATTCAGAAAATTAGGAAAACATTTTGGAAACCATCTAACCAGAAACCGTTTTCTTTGTCATTCAGCCATAGAGAGCATTATTATTAATTAGAAAGCATTGTATTATCAGCTCACTTATAATCAGTAAACATTTTCCAACTGAATCACTAAACTTGAAACTTTCAAAGCACCAGAGAAACAATAACATCTTGGTGATCTGTATTTAATTAAAGTAAGTGATTTTTGTTGATAAGAAATAGGAGTGAATTTTAAAAAAGTAACAAAATTATAAATAAAAATAAGTAAAAAAGATTAATCCTATTTTTTTCAGCAATTTAAATTTCCGCTGGGAAATCTTTTAATATTTCAGCTGCTTTCGAGTGAAATACCTCTGATATTTATTGCATTACTTGTAAGATTTAATTCTAATTTTTATCTTAGTATATTTTTAATTATTAGTACTTATTATGTTCACCGTTAATTTTTTCTGTTTATTTTTGGATTTTTTGCTTTTTTTTTTGAAAAACTAACAAGCCAAAATATTTACTCGAGTAAGCTCAGACGTCAATAGGCGGCGGTAGGTGCTTATTTTTCTTGAAATATGGCTTATTTTTTAGGTGAATGTGTGTGTGTGTGTGTAGGAAGTAAGTTTACTAGGTGGTCTATTAGCGGTGTAGTGAGGATATCTTGGATTGCAGAAACAAGTCGGCTGTTTTTCAAACATTGCTTGGTAATACGTTTCTAATATTGTATGGGTTTACTTTTGTATTATTTTTGCAAATATTTTTTATTTATATATATATATATTTATTTTTTTTAATTGTTAGTTGCGTTTTATTTCCTATATTTCAATTTCTATTTTTTTATATATTTTTTTTTAGTATATATTTTATATTTTTTATATGTATATATATAGTTTGTTTTTCTAATTTCTAGTTCCGTTTTATTATATTTATATATAATTTTTTTATTTATTATTTTTTTAAATATTGTATTTATTTTTAGTTGTTAGTTGCGTTTTATTATCTATATTTCAATTTCTATTTTTTTATATTTTTTTAATAGATATTTAATTTTTTTATAACTTCTAGTTGCATTTTATTTTATTTCATATTTCATTTTTTATTACTCACTTTTTTAATACAACTTTCACGCCTCATTTACTTGTATAAATATTTTTGAGATCATTTATATCGTGTGTATATATTTTTTGCAGTTTTTATTTTTTTGTTCAATTTCTATAGAGAATTTTAATTACTTGATTTTTTTGTTTGGCTCGAATTGGGTGGGTTAATTAGTTTTACGTATTTTTTAGTAGAACCGGTTTTACTCAAAGTAAAATTTTATTAAAAAATAATAAGAAATACCGTTAAATATAACTGCTCGGCAACTAAGATGTAAATTCTAACCTTTCGTAAACCAAAAATAATAAAAACAAAAAATGTATTTTTTACTCAATCAAAAGTGCTTTTATTTCTTTCAAATGTATTTCATCTTTTTCTTACATTTTGTGGGCAACAGAAAGCGTTAACTGTTCTATCCTGTTTGTATATATATTTATTTTTTATTTTTTTTTGTTGTGTAATTTTTGTTTTTAGTACAATGCAAACCTTTGTAAATAATAATATTAATAAAACACTATTTTACAAATTTTCTATAAAATAAATAATCAAATATTTTTACAGTAATTAACTTAGAAACTAAAGAAAATGTATAACATGTTTCAATTTGCTGCATTTTTACTCGTTATAATTATGTTTCAATGTTTTTGTTTTGGTTCTTATTAAAAATTGTTTCGCATGCGCACAAATGTGGTAAAACAAAACAGGGAAAAATAACTTTTTATCAAGAAAAACCGAATTCATTTAAAACTTAAGCAAACAAACTTATATATATTTAAATTTAGCGTAAAATTTTTGTTGTATTTTTTTTTTTGTTTTTTTTATATATTTTTTTTTTTTTTGAAAAGGGACTAAAATAAAGATGTAATTATATTTATTGTAATAATATGTATGTATGTATGTATGTCGTAAAAATAGTAAGGTAGGTAGGCATACTACACAACTAAAACTCATATATTTACTACACCGAAAAATGTTTGCTTTAATAATATTAAAAAATATGTTAAACATTAATTTGTTTTGTAAATCGTATTTACAATTTTTTTATTACAAAAAAATATGTAAAGTAAATTAACTACACTACTAATTGTTAGCTAAAAAACAGCTTTGAAATCTTTGCATTTTGCAATCAACGTCATTCACGTCATCATAATTCATAATTATTTTATACCACAATTTGAGAGGTAAGTTTTAAAGCAATATTTGAGGGTTGCGGTTAGTTGAACTGGAGCAAAAGTGTGTTGATATGAAATTGGCTTTAATTTTCGCAGTTTTTAGTTGAGAAATTGAAAGTGTTCAGGACTTTAACAGTAGATATGAATATTTTTGAAATGATTTTCACACTTACATATATTGTATGTACATGTATGTGGGTATAATAGTTTATGGGAAGTATGGTTTCGTAGGTTTTTTATATACAAGAGCATGTGTGTCAGGTTGAGTGTCTGTTAAATTTATATTTTTTTGCTGAAAATTATGTTGATATTATAAAATTTCAAAAATAGTTTTTTTTATAAAATTTGGAAATACACATAAGTGTTTTCAAAGTTGCAAAAATTTTTTTTTTAAATTATTTGAAAATACTTAAAAAAAATAAGGGTTTGTTAAAAATTTAAAATTTTTTTTCACAGTTTACCAGCACTTTATTACTTTAAAATTATACTTTGCTTCATTTTTTAACTTAATTTCCAGTTTATACTTTATTTTGTCTTATTTTTTGCAATATATTTAATATAAGCTACTTTGTATTATTTTATTATTATTTTTATTATTTTTGTTGGGATCAATTTATTTTAATTGCATTTAATTTAATTTATTTTATTTTATTTTCTATTTTTATTTTATTATTTTTTTTTACTTTACCGGATTTTTTTTTCAAATTTATTTTTATTTTATTTTCTTATTTATATTATTTTATTTTAGTTCACTTTTTTTATTTTAGAATTATATTTTGGTTTTAACTTATTTTTTTTTTAATTTTGTTTTTTAGTGTAATTTTTATTTTGTTTCACTTACTTAATTAATTTTAACTTTTTTTAATTGATTTTATTTCAATTTTTTTATTATTTTACTTTTTTTAATTTTATTTTTTATTTAATTTATTTCAATTTATTTTTTTTTATTATTTTATTTTTTTTAATTTTATTTTTTGATTTTATTTTATTTTATTTCAATGATTTTTTTTATTTATTTTTATTTATATTTTTTATAATTTATTCCATTTAATATATTTTTTTTTATTTAATTAGTTTTTCTTTATTTAATTTTTTTGCGTTATTTTACTTTTATTTTGGTTCACTGAAAATTTAAATTTAATTTATTTGTATTTTATTCATTTTAATTTTTAAAAAATCTAATATGTCAAAAAAAGTCATAAAAAAAAGTTGTAAACGCAAAATTGTTTCAGCTCGTAAAATTTTGAATTAATATTTTTAAAATTTAACCGTCAGCTTAAGCCATGCTGCGTATTGTGTGTATACAGGGTGTGTATTATACTTTTAATTGACATTATTTGTACACTCTTTATATTTAAATGAAATTAGCTTAAAAATAGCTGAGAAATGTACTAAAAGTTTTTAAAAACAATTTGGAGACTTTTTCAAAATTAAAAAGAGCTTTCCACAAGAGAGAAATTTCTAAAAATTTCGAAAATTTGTATACCTAAATTTCTTGGCGAATCAAATTTCGTAAAATTTTAAAATGAAATACAAATATAATTACTTTGAGTTTAATTTTATACGAAAAGATTTTGAATAAAGTTAAAAAAAACACACACCCTGTAGCATTAAAAGGACTATCACAATATTGAATACAAAAAAAAATTTTAATAACTCAATTTGTAAAAGATAATTTTAGTCTCAGATTTTTTTTTTTAATTTACAGAGCTTCCATTTTTATTTAAAAAAAAGTTATGTAAAATTTTCGATACACAAATCGTTTCAAATAAAATTTTTTATTAACAGCTTTTATTTTTTTATAACGAATATCAAAAAAAACTTCAACTTGCTATTTCAATTTTAAAATATATCTGCACTGATTTTAGCAAAAAAGCATATAACAATTAACTGCATTTAGCATTATTATTGAACAAAGGCGCTGCTTAGGTACAAACTGTGAATTATGCTTTATTTAATGATTTATTGTTGCCTTAAGGAAAGGTGCACCACTACACACCCTGTATTTTCATTTATTGTATTTTACAGCGTCTACAATCAACTCAGTATAATTATAAACTATGCTTGAGTTTAGTATTAACAAGTCATGTGTCAAACTACTAAATTATTTATTATAAACAATTGTTAAACAGTTATAACAAACAGAAGAAAAAGTTTTCACTAAAAGAGTTTTACTACCGCATATAAATATATGTATATAATTTTATAAAAAACAATTAAAATTTATTTATATGCTCTTATGTTCATACACTCACAAAAACTACATTTCAAACTAATTTGCAATATATTACACACATTTCAGATGTAATATTTTAACATAACGGTTACTACACACTATAAGTCAACTTTAACTCTACGATAATGGTTAAGGGTTGCCAATTATCCCAAGCATTTAACGGAAGCTCAAATTGATAAGGTGGAGGGAGGAAAAGCGATTTTTGAAAAAAAAAATATTTTCTTTAAAAAAAATATTTGCTTGACAAAAAATATTTTCTGTAAAAAAAATATTTTCTGTAAAAAAAATATTTGCTTGACAAAAAATATTTCAAACACAAGCTTGAATTTTTTGTTAAAAAGTAAGCAAGTTTTCCAGCGTCTGACGATTGCACTCATTTTTCTCATTTTTTGTGTGCCTAATTCGTTATAACTGGAACTGCATAATGCACACAAGCAACTTTTGTGGCAACAAATTCTGAAACTGGACACGGTACTAATGAACACTGCAGCAAAATCTGGCTGAAACTCTCATTAGTTGCTACAATTTTATATGCTTTAATTATTTTTGTTCTTGCGCAACTCTCAGTTTAATAGAACTCACTGCTGCGTAGAGTCAGTCTCGATTGAAATACTTTATATTGCGTTGTTAAAGTTGGAACAGAATTAAAACAAGTGTGTCTTTTTTGTTAAAGAACGGCGAAAGTTGTTTTTTCAGTATTATGTACCTATTTAGAAGCAAAATTCATGATTTTCAAGTTTTGAATAAATTTTTTCACATTTTCTAAAATGTTTACCTTTCGTTTTCGAACTTTCAGTTTACTGTTTCACATGTTCATATTTGTAAAAGCTTTCATGACTTTCCGTTTGCTGTTCCACATGTTCATATTTTTCAAAAGGTTTGAAGTCTATAAATTTAGCCAGAGAATAATTAAATCTACTGCATTTTATTGGTAACAATTCTATTTGAAGTTCATAAAGTCTGGTTTTTCATATTGATTGTTGATATTAAGATTGTTTTTCAACGAATTTGAACCCTTGCCACAAAACTTTATTTGAAAATACTACTCAGCGGTCTAACAATTTCTGGCCATAACTTGATTCTTCAATAATCAAAATAGTTTTTTCACCTCTGCCACTGCAGTCTGTTATATCCATTATAACAACCCTAACCGATTTTTGAAATCTAGCAGAACTCAGCTTAGAAAACGAGTGTGTTTTGTATGTGTATAAATTTTACGAACGAAATTGTTTAAAACAACTCATGTGTCTTAGCGTTTGGCCAATATATTATGCATTATTAAAAAAAAACTTGCTATTATAATGTAAGCCATGTAATTTCTAATTATTTTCTTATGTGTGTACTTTTAATTATAAACTTAGGTACACAATTTCCGTATTGTTTTAGGTTGCTTTATGTCATTCAGTTTTTCCTTTTTATTTTCTAACTTTCAAGTCACTAATATTAATATTTACTTTTTTACTTAATTTTAATTTTAAATTGATTTTCATATTTTATGTTTTGTTGAAGCCTTTTGAGTCAGTATTATTGCGCTTTTTAATTTTCTTGCCTCGCAGTGGTAATTATAGTGAGTCATCTACATATGTGTATTTCCAGCTGTGATTGCAGTTAGTAGAAATGTTGTCAGCAACAATGACGAAGTCAGAGCGAACACAGTTCGTGAGCAACAATATGTTGACCCGTTAGTAAATGAAACATAATGGCTCGTTTACACGTAGACTTTAAGTGGCTTAAATCATGAAATTAATTTTCGCCCATTTTGTATTGTAAATTGTTGTTGTAAAAGTAGAAGAGGAAAAAAAGTACATAGATGGTTTAGCTTTTGCTGAGGTTTTTCTTTTGCCTTTTGCTTTTGTTCTAGTTTCTGAGGATAGTGTTTTTACAGCCCTATAATGTATAGAGGGTTTTGAAGCCAATTTATGCGCACAGTTACTAAGTAAGCAGTAAGTAAGTAAGTTCGGAAAAGATACCTTTGTTTCTGCAACATTTTCAAACGCCAGATATGTTGCTGAAGCATGTTAAGGAAACTTAGTAATGAACAAAACTAAAAAAATTAACTGAAGCTAATTTTGTCGAAAAGCTGGAAATGTTGCTGCAATATTTTGAATCGCAACATATGCTGCTGAGATATGTTAAGAAAATTTGGTAATAAAAAAACTAAGCAAATTAACTGAAGCTAATTTTGATGAAAAGTTTCATATGTTGCTGAAACATGTTAAAAAAAGTTAGTAATGAACAAAACAACACAAAAAATAACTGAAGCTAATTTTGACGAAAAGTTGGAAATGTTGCTGCAACATTTTGAATCGCAACATATGCTGCTGACACTTGTTAAGTAAACTTAGCAGTGAATAACATCAGAAAAAATATCTGAAACTAACTTGTATAAAAAATTGCATATGTTGCTACAATATTTATAATCGCAACATATGTTGCTGACGCATGTTAAGTGAACTTAGCAGTGAATAACATTAAAAAATTAGTTTTCTCAGTCTACAATAAAAAGTTTGCTGATACGGACATAAAAAAACTCGAGCACAATATTTATGCTGAGTTTTAGTATTAACAACATATGATGTGGCAACATTTTTAGACATTCTGCAACATTAGAATCGCAATATTTGTTGTTAAGCATTTCTCAATATGTTTTAGTCAGTTAGTTAATTTATTTTTATTTCAAGCAATATTTGTTGCTGCAACAACGAACTAATGATGTTGCTGAAACATATCTGATTACACTTCATGTTGCTAAGCATTTGTCTAATATTTTCAACTTATTTCTTTGGCAATATTAGAAAATGGCTTTTGATTACGTGCAACAAATGTTGCTGCAACATGTTGTTCACATTTCTGCATCATATTGCTGGCAACTTTATACAAATGCCTATATATTTGCAGCGTTTTGCGTGAGAAAAGAATCTAAATTCGCTGCTCAGCTGGCTTTGCGTGCCTATGTATATGTGTGTGGGTGTGTATATATATGTGTATGTGTGTTTTTTGTATATAAGCAATGCTTTTTTTTAATTTTTACCATTCTTTTTTGAATTATTCCTAAGTTTCACATAGTGCTTCTTATTGTTTTGTTGTTGTTTTATTTATTTATAAACTTTTATTTACTTTATTTATAACTTTATGCAACTATTTTATAATTATTTATATTAATTTAGTCTAAATATTTGTAAGCAGTTTGTTTTTTGTCTGACTTTCTTGATTTTCTTTTGCTTTCATTTTAACAATAATTTTAAAATAATGTTTTTGTTGTTGTTGTTCTTAATTTGCAGCACATACATATATATGTTTGTAGTTTCTTTTTTTTGGGTTTTGTATGCGCCGATTGCGTGTATATGTCTGCTTTTGTATATAAATTATTTACTTATCTAGTATACATACATACATATGTTTATTTTCTTTGTGTTTGTTGTAATAGTTGTTGTGTTTTTTGTTGTTCTTTCATTTATTTGTTTAACAAATTTAATGTTTCATTGGCTTTCTTGCCGATTTTCAGTTGCGCCGTTACTATTTACTGTTGTTTTTGTTGTTGTTCTTATACAAACATCCCACACTTTGCAAGAAACGCTCGCGCGACCTCCACGTCCAGCCACCGCTCACTCGGTTCTTCACATTTGCTCTTCTCTTCCCTTCTCGTTGTTTCATAAATTAGTTAGTTGTGTTTTAGCTTTTTTGTTGTTGTTTTTTTGCTTATTTCTTTCCCATTCAGTATTGTGTTAAGCGCTGAAAGTTGTTGGTGTACTTGTGTATATTCAATTTTATAAATATGTTTGGTTTTATGCTTCTTTTGCTTCTCTTTTTTATAGTTTATTCTTTGCACTCTTCTTCTGCTGCAGCTTGTGGGAGTTAGTTGTTGTTGCTTTTTCATACTTTGTCTGTACTTTCTTTGCACAAACTGTAAGCTTAATTAAAAACTGCTTTTAAATAATTTCTATGTACCGTTATCATTTCTATGTTTCTCAATTATAAGCTGTATGCTATTTATGTATATATATATTAAGTTATATATATTTATGTCCATATAACTGTACCGCTGCTACAGGTAGGCAATTGCATGTATGTGTGTGTGTATATGTTTGTATGCGAAACTATGTGTGTGGCATGAGTTTTCTAACGGCTGTTTGCGGTGAGCTGCATAACGGTTCATATTTTAACCATTTCCAGTTCCTTTTCCGCCCTTACGGTTAACGGTTGTTTTGCGTTGCTTATATTAAACATAAATTGTTGCCTGCTTGGTTGCATTTTAGATTGGTGGTTGTGGTTTTTGGAGGTGATATACACATCTATATATACATTTACATTTATGTATATATATATTTAATAATTTTCTTTTTTTTTAAGGGGAGGAGGGTGGTACTTCTTAACATTACACATCTTGGAATTTTGAGAGACGCGCACGCAAGTCCATATTTTCCTGTTTCAACTGTTCCACTTCTTGATGTAATGTCGAATTCTTCAATAAAAACAAGAAACAACAACAACAAATTAGTAAAGCATACAATAAGAAATATTTGTGTGTCACTCACTTCTTTTTCCAGATATCTGGCACGCATCGCAATTTGGTTTTCCTTTTGGCGGCGTGCGTCACGTGATCGCTTGGCGGCAATGTTGTTCTTCCGGCGACGTGCCCAATATTTATCGTCCTTCAGTTCGTCGGGCACAAACTGTTTGCGTGATTTCTTGATCATCGGTTGCGGTTTGAGCTCTTCATCGGAGAATGCTCTGGTGCGCGGATCGAAATCCCGCCCCGACGATGCAAAGGAGAAAGCTGAAATGTCAAATACTTCAAGATTAACAATGCTTCACAAACTGTTCGTGGCAAACTAAATTAAGAGAAATGACAAAACGAAATTTATAGCAAGCAGGATTTAGAGAGGGGGAAGACAATAAATGTTGCTTAGAGCTGGACTTATACACAGGTCTGCAGCTACAATTTTTTTGGAAAAATGCTGTCAACACTAAATATAAAACAATTGGTATACCAAGAGGGTACTAAAAATATTACAAGTAATCTTAATGTGATATAGAAATTCTGAAAATTATTAAACTTAATATATCTCTAAGCTAAGGGCACAATTAACCCGAGGTCGCGGTGCAATCTTCATTTATCAATCTCTAATCTTAATTGGGTAGTCGAAAATGAGCGGTTAATCGAATGGTGGACGACTTATGACTATCTGGATACAGCAAACCGAATATTATTATTAGAATAATGCCCTATCTGGTTAATCCGGTTAGTCGATTAGTCGAATACCAAGAGCTCTACTTCAAAGCCTTAAGTAAAATAGTATACCAATAAGTCAATTTTTATAAACTTGCTCATGACTAACTTGGAGTGGTACTACAGGATACCTATATCTTTCAAATATTGAAATAAATATTGGCCACTGTCTAATTAAATCATTAATCTTGCCTAGAACTAAAGAAAATCGGTTGAAGTTAAGCTCTTTTGCCAAAGGTCTTCTTATTTATTAAAAATGTACATATTCTGCAGGTTGGCCTCATTGTTTCATGATATATCCGATCAATATTCCTTGTATGATAAACATTTTGAACTTATATACACTTATCCAAAACTATATAAGAATCATGCTCACCATTTACTTATGTATAGAAATCTATAAAGATTCTTGCAAATAGTTTTCGGGCAGACAAAAATTAATGAAAAAACGGGTTTTGAAAGAAAAATTTCGCATATCGATATTTTGCTGTAAGTAACCCCATTTAATAAAAAGGCTAAACGCTTTCTTTGAAAAACGTATTACCAATTTTTGGTGCCCACGTTACTTTAAAAACAGATTCTTAAGTTCAAGAATGATTGATATGATTTTGAAGATTAAAGTATACCTATTAAGACAAGAATTTACTATTTTAATAGCTTAAAAATAACAGTTTATACACCGAGCTTTCCCTCAAAGGTTTGAAGCTTTAATAGTTCAATTTCTACACAGAGCTTTCCCTCAAAGTTTTGAAGCTTTAATGACTCGATTTCTACACAGAGCTTTCACTGAAATATGATATCTTTAACGACTCTACAGTGAACGTAAACATATGGAGTTTTGCGGAATTAAATAATAGTAACTATTTTAAAATAACTTTAGCTTAAAATGGAACTTTTTTTAAAGAATTTCAATTTCACAATTTCTTCACTTTCCAGTTAATTATTGAGAACTTCTAATTCTTACTTACTTACTACAATAATAACTATCCCTACCTCTAGTATACAGTTTCAAGACAAAGTATTATTTTTGAAAACTTAGATATATTAGTAAGTAATTATGATATTCATCAATATATGTTTTAGTACGCCTTTTCTATACAACATTGAAAAATATCTCAAGGTAGGATTACTAATGAAATTTCAGGTTATGTTCATGGTAAAACATTAGTGCTAGCATAAAAAGGGAAAGGGTAATCAATCATAAAAAAACAATAAGACAATTTTTCAATAATATTTTGCATTTTGTTACTCACTTGACTCAGCCGGCGATGGTGGATTCAATGTTTCCGGACTTATACAATCCGATGGCGATGGGGAACGTTCACGCTTCGTCGTTATATGGCCGAGACCCAGCCCCAGACCAGCTGCATGGCCCAGCGAATCTGATCGATGCCCCAAACCACTTGAGTGTCCCAAATGGGAGCCGGGCAAGCCATCAGGTATATTGTTCTCCGACAAGAATTCATCCAAATCTGCATACTGTTTGTTGTTTATATACAAATATATTTGTGGCAAGCAAGAAATAAACAAAAGCAAATTATTGACTGTTAATGGAAATTAATTTAAAATTTTATAAAATTTAACAAAAAATAAAAAACATTTTTTTTTAATATTAAAAATAGTTGGTTTTCAATAATATTCGTATTACACACATTTGCCGAGTCGACAAAAGAACACACATATAATTTTGTTTGGAAAAAACGTAAGCGTAACTATTTTAGCAGTTGTGCATTAAGCAGTGATAGAACTAAAAAAAAAATATGCAAAAAAAAAATATTATATTAAACATGTAAGTATGAGGCTAAGTGGTTGCTTCTGGCTATAATTTACTAAACTTATTAAACGAGTTTTGTAAAAATTTTAGAGAGTGAAGTATTTACTCGATTCTCGTTCTTATCATTAGCCGTCCAAATACCTCAAGTGCAATACTTAAGCTGTTTGTATTACATATATTGACTGTTTGTTAGAATCAAAATCTTCAAACGCTTGTCGATATGAGGTGAAAAATAGTTACATTAGAACTTATCCCTAAAACTTTTTGATGCTCCTTTTGTAACATTCCATTTTTCTTGGCAAATGAATTAATAAAAAAGTATAAAAGGTGGCAACTTTTTTCAAAAAAGTTTATCTCGCAGAGATAGATTTCTTTAGTTTGTTATCCATACTTCTTATCAATTAAATTTAATTAAAATTTTAAACAAGTGGCAACTCTTTCAAAAAAAAATATTCATTTTCTAAATTTAATAAGAGAATTGCCATGGTTTGTTACTCAAAATTTTTTCAATTAAATTAAATTAATATTTGAAACTGGTGGCAACTCTTTTTAAAAAACATTCGTGTTCTAAGCCTAATAAGAACATTGCTTTAGTTTGTAACCCATAATTTTTACAATTGAAAATAATTAAAATTTGAAACAGGTGGCAACACTTATGAAATATTTTTCCATTCGAATTTTTGAAACTCTCTAGCTCAACACCAATATTTTTGAAACTATTTTTTTTAAATTCTGTTTATCAAATTTACATAGGTGGCAACTCTCCCTAAATTATATTTTCAGCAGACATTGTATAATTGTATAACTCGATACCAATATTTGACTATTTCTTTCATTTATAATTTTTTATTTAAATTTTTCATTTAGGTGGCAACCACACTTAAATATATTTTAAACTGCAATTTAAACTTTTTTAGATTCATGCCAATATTTGGAATTTTTTTTCTATTATTATTATTTTTCTTAAAATTTACAAACAAGTGGCAACTCTCCCAACATATATTTTAAACTGAACTTTTAGACATCATCCATGCCAATAGTTGATAATTTCATTTTACTATTACTCTTTTACATACAAATTACAAACAGGTGGCAACGTTGTTACTAATTATAATCAATTATAATTAAAAATTAGTTAACTAGATTTTTTAAATTTCTAATAAAATTGAAAATTATGTTATTTGAGAATAACTTATGTAGAGCTTTCACTCAAAGTATCAATACTTATTACTAAGCTTTTAAAAAGCTTTCCTGATTAGCGATTTCAACTAATAGCAGCTTTAGTTGTGCTCAATTTTAAAAATACGATTGTTTTCACAGAATAAAGAGCTTGACTTTAATTGTTGTTTTGAGAGATTTGAACGATCACGCTACTTCACAGTCGCCATTTGTTGAAACTGGATTGTTACGAGATTCGAAGTATTAACTGTAATTCAAGCGCTGGGTTACGAATTTTCCATTACATACGAATCAAAGTCTTATCACTTATAGTGACATGTAAATCCGTTCCATTATCAGCAGCACTAATATCAAATTATAAAACAAAAAGCAACAACAGCCACTTAGCATCAGTAATGTCTCACATTTAACTTGCGCGTGTTTTCGCTTTTTAAAATCTAGTCATCCTTAAGATAATAATTAAGTATTAAACCTCAAGCACTGCATTAAACAAGCTATGAATTTAATGCAATTAAATCGCAGAAATGCACACAAAACATTTTAAATACAGTGCATACATACATAGATACATATATATACCGGTACTTTTCACGCACAAAGAACACTCACGTTGCATTTATGTATGTATGCATGCATGTATGTATTGTAAGTGGGTATGTATGTGTATGTGTATTTGTTCTACTATTTGCATTCATCGCTGAATTATTTTATTTGCTTTATATAAATTCCAATTTATTTACAATGCGAATTGCACTACGAAAGCTTGAAAGCTCATGAATTATGAAAAAGTAACGCTGTGTATTCGCTGTATGTGTGTGTGTAAGACTGGTGAGTTCTCTGAAAGACTTCTATTAAGGTCGTTGATCGCCAACTGACCGTCTTTCAGCAATTTCTTAAGTATTTTTCAAAACATTTTAAATTTTTTTTTGTTAAAAAATATATATTTTTTTTTAAATTAAAATTTTCAATTTTTTTTTTATATTATTTTTTTTTAAATTTTTAAAAATACTTTTTTAGAAAATATTTGAAAAAATTTTGAAGTTTTTTTTTAATATTTAAATTTTTTTAGATATTTCTTTAAATTCTTAAAATCACTTTTTTCCGAAATATTTCAAAACATTTTGAACATCTTTTTAGACGTACTTTAAAATATTTTATAAATTTTTTAAATATTTTTTCAAAAGTTTTTCAATGCCTTGTTTAGTTTTTTTACAAATTATTTGCAAACAATTTTGCACATTTGGTTTGAAATTCTTTGGATGTTAATTTAAATTTTTTCAAAATATTTTGAAAGATTTAAAATTGTTAAAAAATTTTAAAATTTGTTTATTTTTTCGTTTTTATTTTAGAATTTGTACATTTTTTTTTTTGAATTTTTTTTTAAATGTTTTCAAAAATTTTCATAAATTTAAAAAAAAATCTTCATTATTCTTTTCAGAATTTTTGTTTTCGAATGTTTTTCAGAATTTTTTAAAAATATTCTTTTAAACTTTTTTATATTTTTCGAATTTTTTCTAATCTCTTTCCAAAGTTACTTTCAACAATTTTTAAATTTTCTGCGATATGTTTTCGCTTTTATTTTTTAATTTGCTGAAATTATTCTCGAATTTTTTAAATTTGTTTTCAAAAATTTTGCAAAATCATTTTAAAAAAAATTCTTAGTTTTTTCTATTATTTTAAAACTTTAGTTTTCGATCAAAATAGCTTACAAAATATTTTTCGAAATTTTTTTATTTTTTTTTTCAAGTTACTTTCAACAAATTTTCAAATTTTATACGATATATTTTCGCTTTTATTTTTTGAAAATTGTTTTCACAATTATTTCAGAAAAATTTAATATTTTCCAAATTTTTGTTTTCAATTGGTTATTATAATTTTCCAATTTTTGTTTTTTTTATTTCAAAGTTCGTTTAAAATAGTTTTCAAAATATTTTTCGAAAGTTTTATAATTTTTGTTCTAATTTTTGCTTATTCAAATATTTTTAAAATTTTTCTCCATTAATATTTTCAAAATTTTTTTAAAAATTTTTGTATGGTGTTACAAATTGTTCCATACATTTTCCAAATTTTTTACAAAATTTTGTAACATATTTACAATGTTTTTCACATTTTTCTAAATTTTTTTTAATCCTTTTAATTTCTTTTTTGTTTTAATTAATAAAAATTCCTTTTTGTTGTTGCAATTGTCTGTAGGCACATGTGTGTTGTACGAAAATTAGCATTTGAGATGAGACATTCATTTATGTAAATAAGTATGTGTATGTAAATGTAAAGCACGCTTCACTACGCAGCAGAAATGATACTAACTTGTGTTACCTTAAGATCGGCATCGTACGGCAGAGCTTTGTCCCACAAATTCGGTCCGAGGAATGCGGTTTGTGCCTCCACATTCCAGAGATCACCCTCTTCTTTGTATTTGTCATCGCCGCAGATAACTTCTTTGCTATTCGATGAGGATTTGCCTGCAATGCAAAAAGGCAGTTGCCAGTATGAATTATACAGCATGCTATAAATTTTATTCAATACAAATTAATGAAGTATTTTATATGAAAAATGTAATTGGATAGTGTGCAATTTCAGGCCTTAAATAATGTTTATATATATTGTAAATAAATTGTAAAAAATTTCACTTAATCAGTCCAATGACGTCTTCGTATAACAGGTGATTGGCACTTAAGTGTGTGCTTATCGGTCTAATATCATCATAAGCGGCTCAATATAAGTAGTACTTAATGGTACATTTCATTACGACTTCTTGTGCAGACCGTTATTTCTTTAGTGTGTATTAACAGTCTGTGATTATTTGTCTTACCTGCTCGCTGTCAATTGGCTAATAATTTGATGATACTACAAAGTTTTTTGAAATAAGCAGTTTAACAAACAAGTGACTGGTTTTAGTTATGAGGTTTTGACGTCTTAGTCATTATCGTCATTAGTCTGTCAAAACACTTTGCAAATTTTATAAATAGTAAGAGCTTTTGCGTATATTTTCCTTCTGGTATTTACTACAATTATTTTTATGTTTTATTCTAATAAAAGTTGTTCTTATAATACTGTCTCTTTTCGACCAAAACACTTGAAATTAAATAATTTACTCAAAATTTGTTCCAACTTTTCTATAAATGTGACATTCTCCCATGGAAACGATACTAACTTTTTGTCCTGCGTTAAATTCCTACTGTTCTACAAATTTATACCTACTATCCCTATACAAATATCTAACTATTTGTATTATAACTCTTCATGAGTTGAGATCTTCAAGATTTAGTATTTCTACCCAGAAGTATTTAAGCAACTCTGCAAGAAATTTTATATCTACTCGCAAGCCACTTAAATTGCATGTTTTTAAACAAAAAATCAGAAAGTAGAAGTGAAAGTGTATAACAGATCCTTATGGTATTCCATATTCAGAACGCTTACCAATAAAATCTAATATGTGTTAGACTATTTTTCGAACAGACTGAACTTGGATTTGATTCATCGCTTGCTTTTTGCTAGGCTTCCCATAAATTTGAGACGTGCTGTCGATTTAACTGACTTTGGCTGTTGAAAACATGAGTTCATTTCGGTGTGAATATGGGACTATCGTTCGAAAGACGTAGTTCTCTAAATTGGAAATTCAGTCAGTTATATAACCCTATCGAGAGACTCGTTAGTGAAATGAGGAAGGTGAAGAATGCATAGAAAGAAAAACTTGAATTTTCGAATGCCATTTACCGGACCTGATATAGCAGGATCTGACGTACGGCTGATTTTCTAAGAGTTTAGGAGCACGAACTCTGCAAAGGCAGAGATAAGATATGAAGAACTCTGCCATTTATATGAAATAGCATGCATCATCTTTTATCAGGAAAGTCTTGGTATTGATAAATTGCCTATTGATAAGTAAATAACCAAAATATAACTTAAAATATGTTATTTGTATGAATTTTGGAGATGAGTTGTCATCTAGCTAAAAACGTATAATTGGAATTTTAATAGAAAATGTGCGCTGAAAATGAAGGGCTTGGATGCTAAACTCTTATCTTTTATAATATTATATATATTTTATAGAGTTGCCACCTTTTGAAAAAAGTGAAATTTATTTTTTAATGTTTATCTAACGGATACACATTAGACTACTCATTTAAAATTATTTTATGTAAACTTTGCAGCAGAGTTGCCACCTATTCAAATAATTTTAGTTCAGAAAAATATTACAAACAGCAGTCTAGTCAAAAACCGGAAAGCTTACCAATATAGAAATATTCGGCGAGCGTTAAAATTACACATTATTTGCAATAAAGTTGCCACGTAACGAAAAATGCAATAGAGTATGTAGCGTTGCAAAAAAAACATTGAGATATTTAAAGTAATTTGTTTTTCTATTTTGTAATACAAACTAAAAAGTTTTTAAATTTATAACTCAAATAATACTGGATTTTTGAAAATTTTAAATAATATTAATCCTCAACTAAAAAAATGTAAAACTAAAATGAAAAAAATTGTAATACTAAAATATAAAAAATTGTATCTCAAAATAAAAAAAAAACAAATATTTTCAAAAACAGAATTAAAAAAATTATAAAAAATGTAATGCAAAATGAAAAAATTTAATTTCAAATTCCGGATTGAAAAAAAAAACAAAAATTAATTACTAAAACTAGATTGCTACGTAAAAATATATAGTTTTAAATACCGTATTGAAAATTGAAAAATAAAATTTTTAGCCTGAAACTGCATTAAAAAAATCTATCTTAAATACCGGAGAAAAATAAAAATAAAAAAAATTAATATAAAAAAATTAATGAAAAATGAAAAATTATGAAAAAAAAAAAAATAAATAAAAATAAATAAAAAAAAATCGAAACTTTAATTTTCATCCAAAAATCCGCTGCCTTGAGTATAATATTTTTTTATATCGTCGGTTTTCTTTATTATACGAATTATTTTACTTCAAAAACCTTTAACAAATTTTACTTGCTCTTATTATTGCTTAATCCTTTCGGATTTTTAAACGCGGATCTATTTCTACTATATACTAACTGACTAATATGGCACTTCAAATGCCCATCATAATTGCTTAGCCGCTAGATAAAAAAGTAAAATACAATAGCGTTGATTGAAGTAGGTTAATAATTCAATAAAAGATGGCAAATAGCCACTTTAAATTAGCGCTAATGCATAAATCAAGACATTAACTGAAATGCGAATTGGCACTCGGCGAAATAAGGCAAACGCAGGAGTAAAAACAAAAATACAAACGATGCATTTGCAAGCAAAATGCGAAGAAATGTGCAACATATACAAACATGCAGAAATAAACAACAAAAAGTAAATAAAAATTCACATACAACAGTCAAGAGATAGCAGCGCCACGAACAGAGCAAATGAGCATGCGCGGCCATACAAACAATAACAAAGCAGGCGCACGGCGCACACCCGCCCAGCCATGTACAAGCGACGCTGAAAATCAACACTTCACATGTGGGTCCAAAAGTCAGGCGGCAACAGCGCGCTGCAGAAAATCATTTCCGTATTCAAAAGTTACATCGTAAAGTACGACAACAACAATAACAAAAGCAAAAGCAATAACAAAAAATGAAAACAAATTTCGTTTGGCGCGGAGTGGGCTCGCTGTGGGTTGGTAATAAAAGCCAAATGACTGCACATACACGCCATATGCACAGATACATATGTATGTATATAACATGCATATATACATATTTACAAACAACCACACACACACACCCATATGCGCTTGCAGAAAGCAATTGACCAAAACAAGGAAAAGCAGAAAGCATGCAAGCGAAAATGATAAATTGAGCAAATGTGAAATATAATATAATGTATGTATGTATGTATCATGCTTTTATATATGAGTGTGTGTGTGTGGTGGCACACTCAAAGGGGGGGGCCATGCGGCACAATAGGCCATTGTAAAATCTGACTTTGGCTGCCTTTCAGTTGAAAAAACGACGAAACGTTGCCAAGTGGAGTGTTGGAAAAATTACAGCAAGCAACAACAGTGGCATCAACAAAAGAAAACTACGAAATCAAATGGAAAATGAAAGTGAAATTTTTTTCGGATTTTTTCATCGCCTGGTTTTTATCGGTGCCAAGGCATGTGTGTGTGTGAGTGGCTGTGTGCTTTGTTTACTTTGCGCGCCTCGCTACTTTTGAGCTCTCAAGCGGCGTGTGAGCGCGCTCATTTAGTGCGCTTAGCTCGGCGCATGCGTGACCTATAACACTCGCGCCTCTTGAGTGTTTGCTGAAGTAATAAACAGACGAATTTTATGTTAACGCTGTTCCGCAGTTGAGTAAAAGCTTTCGGTTTTTGTTGACCTAAAGCTCAGCGAAAGCTTTTACCGCTTTTTGAGTGTTAAAATTTTCTATTGCCTTTCTTTTGGCTTTCTTGCCCTAATTTTTCTTCGCACTTTATTTTCAGCGCTCAGCATTTTATCTCTGCTTCGTCTGCATTTTTCTCTCAGCCAGCTTATCGATACGAGTTTTGTGTATGGATTATCTGTGATGCGTATCTCTTCGTGTGTGGAGCTAACAGTTTCAGGCGCTTATATTGCATACTTTATATACGTTTATTCACACTTTTCATCCTCATGCTCATTTCTTCAATTGTTGGCGCTTTTTTACGTCCAACTCTACAGCAGCTCTCGGCTAACAACTTTTTTTCTATTTTTTCCTTCTCTGTCTGTTGCTGCAGTTTCAGCTTTAACTTCAACTTCAGCTTTGGTTTCAACTTCAATTGCAACTCCGTATTCACCCTTTCGCCAGCTAAAAATTTCCGCTTTCTTATTCACTCTCACTTTCATTTGACTCCGTTTCGCTTTGATCTTGCTTTTTTTATGTTACCAACTGGTTGTTGTTGCTTTGCAAACTGGCTTTGACTATCTTACGCTTATTACCGTCTTACTATCTCTGCTTTAGGCCCGTCTGTCTGTCTGTCGGTGTATTACCAAATGTTGCGAAATCTTTGCTTGTCATTTGTGGTAAGTGTTACGATTGCAATTGAATAATACTTGCAACTTAGAAATTTGCACTCGCATTCATGCACGTTTGGTCGGCTTCTCTTATATTTCAAGTGGGAATACATACATATTTTTAAGTATGTAAATATTTATGACTTCGTATGGGAAGATTGGTATCTAAGTGCTATTTCCAAAAAATATTTGGGAGTAAACTTCTAAAAGACTAGACTTTTCTTATTCAAATTTTCTTCTCATACCAGCTTTCAGTTCATTTATCCATTGTAGAGTTATCCAGGAAAAGGTTTTAGATTAGAGAAAATAATGGAATAATGGATACGATTAAAAATATCACAAAACTAATAGCTTTGAAGCGCTCTCACATTGAACACCATCTAAGTACTGGGCTATCTTCTAAGTAAGACTCATACTCTGCAGTATTACATGCCTTACGAAATCTAATTTTGGTAAACGAAATTAATGCATCAGATTTTGTTTAAAGGTTTATAATGCATACATTATCGATTCAGTTCTCTATGATACAGATTATAGCGATGCCATTTTTGTAGCGCGTTTGACTTTCGGCTGCAAAAAAGAATTCAGTTTAAGCAGTTATTTCTTCATTGTCGCTAAATTGGACACACGAGGATAAGAAAAAGTCAGTGAGACCCGCATCACAAAATGTTTCTAACTACCAAACGTACATATGTATTTTCCCTTTTACAATATATTTCGGGTTTTGACAACCCTAGTGTTGCAACATGGCAACTCACAACGTTATAGTAACTTTTAGCATTTTTGATACATACTCAGAACATATGGACGCTATTTGTGTTATTTACTGTAACTTAAAATATTCATCTCGCCCAAAAAATAGACTTTAATCGCTAACATTTTTGCACGATTATTTTTACAACTTTCGATGTGACTTTATTAAATTTTTGGGTGATGAAGTACCATCAAGAACAAGTATACATATAATACATAAATCGATGCTGAATTCAATTGAGGTCGTAGATCACTCCAAGACGAATTTCGCGAAGGTTGTCTAAAAAAAGTTGTTGTTCCGGAAACTATTGATGCTGTGCGTAAACTGATCTGGACTGGAAACTGTAAGATCGTAAAGTGACCTATCGTGTAACTGAAATAACTGTTAAATTGGTGGGATCAACACTCATTCATTATTGTCTGAACATTTGATTGGTAAAACAATTTTTTCATTTGTTCATCACTCATAAAAGGATTGTGCCGATCGGTCGAGAGCAATGTTAAAAAAAAGGTAAAGATGCCCCATAACAGGTGACAACGTGACAGGTGATGAATCTGTAGACTGAGGCGTATGTGATTGAAGATAAACAGCAGTCGATTGTATGCGTGTTTCAGATGAGTCGAATCAAACATAAAATTGTGCTTCGCTTGAGCACTTCCAAGCAGATGTTCCCCTGGAACAGCGCAGAATAGTGATGCCAAACTGAGTGATATAGCAATATAGCATCCTTTTCAATAAATCGTGGAAACCAACCACGTAAGTCTGGTAACTTTCCATCTTGACAATGCGAGTTCTCACACATCGACTGAATCAACTGCATTTTTCAGCACTCAAAACATCAATTTGATAACTCATCCTCCGTATAGTCCTGATTTGGCACAGAATAACTTCTTTTTATTCCCGTTCGTAAAAAATTAACTAAATGGTCAATGTTATTCGACACTTGAAAAGGTGGTTGAAGCGTTTATAATATATTGATGCATGAGGTATCTCCATCATTCAGAGTAGAAAAAGCGCTTGTACAATTGGTACAAAGGCAGGCAAAAGTGTATACAACATAATGAAGAATATTTTAAAATACAATAAAGTCATTTTCGATGATGAATATTTATTTTTGTTTTCTACACCCGGAAATACTTATAAAAGGCAGCACTTCTATCTTAACATAAAATTATAGACAATTTATATTAATTCTATAAAAAATCTGTTTAAAAAAAGTTTAGCTGTAAAACCGATTCGACTGAATATTGCATAAAAAAATTCGAAAATAGCCTTGTACAATTTTAAAAGCTATTAGTATCAACTTAAGTTTCAACTAAGTCATCATGTTTATAGAAATATTATAAAGAAAATTCTCATTAAATTCACCAAACGTGAAAGTTTCTTTGGAGCCAAAATGCGCTTGAGTTGCTTTCAAAAGCTCTAATTAAAAATATTTTAAAAAAGCTTCCTCTGAAGTATGCAGAATATGGATTGTTTTTCGAAAGCTCTGCATTAAATATTTAGAAAAAGTGATTTTTTGTGTATTAGAAAATTCAAAACAAGGCTAACTGCAACAGAAAGAAATTTCTATACTATTATACTATTTTTTAAGTTTTGATATTCACGAAAAGTGAAAGCTCTATTTGGAGTAAAGAAAATTTAAGTTGCTTTGGAGCACATTTCAATAAATATTTCAATTAGATTTTCTTTTAGTTTTATTAATGAGCAATTTTGTTTAAAATTTGCTAATGAAATTGCAAAAAAAAAGTTCGCTAAATGAAAAAAATTTTTCATTTTCAAACTTCCGAGTTCCCAAAAGTGAAAGCTTTTAAGTGAAAAAAGCTTAGTTTGCGAACGACTGTACTTTTTTAAATGTTTAGTGCGGAAAAGCTGCTCATTTAGTAATTAAATTATATTTTTTAGAGGTTTCCATTAAAATTAAGGTTTTTTTTAATGACAAAAAAATATTTTTTTTTTGATAAAAAAATTTTATGATTTTTAAAGCTTTGATTAGCATAAAGACGCTGAATTTCATGCCAACGCCTACATAAATTTAGTGTAAAAATTGCTTTTAAGTTTTATATGCAAAATAAGCAAAGTTATAAAAATAATTTATAATATATTCAAAAACTGTACATTTGGACATACACGCTTTTTGGCTGGAATATATGCAAATAACTCATGCCATATAAATATCTCTGTATTTATATATTTCGCTTAATGCTAACATAAAACCTTTCAAACAAGGCAATTAAGGCATTCATTTTAAACTTTCTCACTATTTAAATACAAAAAAATGCAAAAACGAAATACAAAAACAATAGCAATAACAACGAAACAACAAAGGCATAAGCAAAGACAAACACAAACACAATGAAAGCAAAAGCAAAAGCAGTTTGCAGAAAAATTAAAATAACAACAACAACGCAATGCAAACAAACAAAAAACCAAAAAAAAAAAATTACCGTTTGTTTTGCAAATGAAACCCAAAAATGGAGATTTCCTGCCTGAAAACAAAGAAGTAATAAAATATCGTAAATTAAAGAAATTTCACAAAAAAACACGGAAAATATTTTTGATGAAGAAAGAAAAAATAAATAAAAAATTCAAAAAATAGTTGAAGATGAAGAAGAAATTCGGCAAATATGCAAATATGAGCTTCAATGGAAGATGGTGAATGAGAGTTGGCGCAAATTTTTAAACATTTGCGTGTACGTATGTTTGTTGTATAAAGCAAAAACAATAAATAAAGAATAATGCGCACAGATTTACACGCCACACAATATGTATAAAGTAGTAGAAGAAGAGATAATAGTAAACACTAAATGGCAACAATGAGGCGACACAGTTACAAAAGTCAAAGCTCAAAACCAAAAAAAAAAAAAGAATAAATTATAAATAAATGACTTTTCGGCGGACAAATATGCACAAAAGAGACACGGAGACTGCGCAGATTTTTTCATTGTTTTCCTGGTTGGTCGTACCTCCACTATATTTAGTAATTTAACACGCCATTTTGGTAATACAAGCGCCACGAAAAAAACTTAACTATGAATATTAATGTATGTATATATATATGAGAGATGTTTATATATGTGCATATATTTGAGTGCTGATAACTTTTACTTTTATTTTCACTTTCACTGCGCACCTAAGCATGCGAGCAACAGAAAAAAAGTGTCCAAAATATGCGCCAAAGATGCTGAACGAAGGCAACTGAGACAATCAGGAAGGGCCACAGCATGCAGCAAATGGCAACAGCAAGCAGTGAGGCAGCGAAGAAGAAATGCTGGTGAACTGAATTTGTGTAATTTATGGACCCAATTCGGTGTGCATATTTTTAGCACACACTGCGAAAACAACAACAATTTAACCGCAGTTCAGAAAAAAGAAATGGCTGCGCATGTGCAGAAATGCCTGTCTCGTATTTTTCGACAGAAGTAGAAGTTGCGAAAGTGAACTTAAAAGAAACGTCTTCGTTTAATCTTCAACTGTATACTGATGTAGGCTGTATGTAGCATGTACTACAGTTGAAAATCGGACATCGAGACACACTTAAAGTGCTGATGGCAAAACCTGAATCACATTAAGTTAAAGTTTCTGTTTTTTTATGGGGAATCCAAATATGTACCTTTAGTGTGTAAATAAAAATATGGCTTTGTGGGTCAGCTGCTGATCGATTTCGTATTTTTGACGCATGAGATGGAAGTTTCGGAATATGTAAAAAAATAAAATTTATTTATAGTCACGAATGATTCATTTATTTAAAATTAAGTACTGCTGCCTTTTGTTATGTTTTTACAGTAACCAAAATTTATGAACTCTTTGTAATAAGAGTCAACATTCGATCCGAAATCTGTCTGGCTTATATTAAATATATATATATTTTCCCGTAGTTCATATGTGGAATACAGGGCCTCTGAGTTGAGCTTCCCACAAAATATAGGTAAAGACAAAGTGTTTTCATTTTGAAGTCAGTGTCTTATATGTAAGAAAAAAAATTTGAGAGCATTCAATTAAGCCCAAGAAGCCGAAAGACACGGCCATATGGCAAAATTAATATAATATGTTATAATATTATTTCTTAGTTCTTCTAACTTATTTATATGTATGAGCTCTAAAACTGTCAATTTGGTGTTCGTCCAATATACCTCTAGAATCAAGTAGTGAAATGAGTATGGATCATACTTCTACGTCTTTAAAATCGAAAACGTTTAGAAATAATCGAAGAATATGTAACACAGATGATGAACTATCCTAACATCCCATTGAGGAACTATAAGAAACCATTTGTTTTGAGAAAGTAGTTAACGAGCACTGACGATTAAAGTAAAAAAAATAATAATCTGAAATTATAACACCAGAAATTATACTAACAGAAATCGAAAATAAAATTGCCAAGTACTAAAACATAGTATTTACTTTGAAAAGAGAAATATTTAACTCTAAATGCTTTGACTCAAGTTACTCAAGTTCACAAAAAAGAAAATTGTTACAAGAGATCTTTGAGGAAATATTTTCACAAGTGATCTTTTAATGTTTTATGTTGAAAATGTGTATTTAAAGAGTAAGTAAGATCTAGTTCTCTTAAGAGGATCTGCAGCTACAAAACGTAACTAACTTCGTAAAGCATGAGACAACAATATAACAATGCTAGTATAAAGCGTATTTAAAACGATATAATCCTAAAAACGGCGAAAAAAGTCAACTCTGCTATGGGCTACAACGGGAGAAATAATACATGAAGGTTTTGATCTCGAATTAGGCACGCCAAAACTGAATCAATAAATTCTTCGAATAATGAGCAAGATGCCGGTTGGCTCTTTTTAACTCCAATTGGTGTTTTGACTAAGCAATAACAATCTAAAATAAAAACCAAACATATGCCTCGATTACGCTAAAGCTATAGCCCTTCATAAATGCATTTCTTAGAGCATAAACGAGTTTAAAAAGATCTTTATTTGGATTTTGATCGGTCGGTTTGTATGGCAGCAACATGCTAAAGAGATCCGATATGAGCGATTCCGAAGAGCTTCATGTAAATAACACCAATTTACCAATACTTCAGATTGATATTTCAAAAAATAAGAAACTCGTTTGAATACGAATCATGGCTAGATCGACTCAGCTTCTCACGTTAATCACTTATAAATATACTACTATGCGCAAAATTAGTAATACTTTGTTCATAATTTTAAAACTCTTAATTTCTTAAATCTAGGTCATCCCCTTCAAAGTAATCTCCCTTGGCTCCAGTACACTTAAGCCAACGGTTTTTCTAACCCTCGAAACAGTTAAACCTATTTTTGGAATAGCCTTCAATGCGCGGAAGATACCCGTTTAATGCCTTCAATTAACTCAAAACGGTTGCACCGAAGCAGTCGTTTAAGTTTGCTAAGAGCCAGAAGCCACACGGAGCTAAATATAGTGATTGCGGCAAGATATTGGATAAAAACTTGTCGAAAAACTCACAAAATGCAGTATGCGAAGGAGCATTATCGTGGTGCCAAAATCAAGAGTTGTCGGCCCATAGTTCCGGCCTCTTTTTACGAATTGGTTCGGGTAAATAAAGCATAACACTCAAATAGTATTCCTTGCTGACAATTGGCCGTTCGGAAGAAATTCGAAGTGCCCTATACCTTAAATTTTGATCTGCTTCGATGTGGTTTTTTCGGCTTCGGCTCAACTTTGCCACGATATTCGACCAACTGATCGTCTGTTTACAGGTCATAGATCTAAAACTCACCGACAGTAATAATGTATTTCATGACATCCTTGTAGTCGGAAAAAATACTTTATATGTATACTTCAGAGAGACAAGCGTATAATGAACACTGATGATTATTTTGCTATGACTTTTGGCATAGATGGCACAGACGAACCTACCAACCTAGAAAAAAAAATCGACGAATGTGTTTTCGCACGGAATTTAAATTATAAAGCCCTATTATTTTTTATCCATAGATATTTTGCCGTTTTTGCAAACTAAATACTGACGGGTTTCTAACTCGAAACATTGGTTGAAGATTCTATACAACCAAGTATTACTATGTAAAATATGTTTATAATTGGAAAATTTTATATAGATTAGTGTTATAATATATGAATGACTATATGAAAGCTTTTGCTAGGCAATAAGGCAGTTTGATGGTTTTTCTTTCTATATGCATAGTAGTGTCTTCTTCTATTGCCTTTAGACATACCTACAAATTAACTTTTCCCTTCTTTGGACTTGTGCCTAACTTTCATCTCTGTCATCACTTTTCATTTCCGAAGTAGTTGTTCGCCCTTTATTTATAGCTAAAACCTCACACTATTTTAATGCGCTCACCAAAAGCGCCAACCATTTGTTGGCGAATAAATAAATCCTTATAAAGAGATTGCATGAAAGCAAAATTTATTATTATAACATATCTCTGCCATATGAAGGTATATATTTTTTGTAATTTTTAGAAACTTTCGCGCTTTTGACCAAAAACATGCAAATTCAATGCAAATATGATTATCTGCTCATTTCCCGTGTCTTCAATAGGAAGCGGTACATTAAAGCGCCAACAAAAGATTGGACCAAACAACAAAAAGAACAACCAAATTTATGGCTTATACACGCCAACAATAGCAACAAAGCACTTTATCTGCTGGCGTCATCAGCGAGTAGCTTGTGAAAAAGAGTGGACTATGCAAAAAAAGGCCGAGATAGCGGTATTTTTAACCGAATTTCGCATGCAATTAAAAATAATTTGCATAATTTTCGTAAGTTTCGTAAATTTGGTGGTAACTAGCAACAACGCCTGCGCGAAAATGGAAAAAAGAAAGGTTGGCCCAAAATTTCGTTGGCATTTTCACTTTCATTAGAAGCGCTCGAGTGGCACAACCGGTCAAGCGAGCGGTCATTTGGTCAGAAAGTGAACAAAAAACAACAACAACAATTAAATGCTATTTGCTTGTATGTGAAAGAGCAGAAGTTAGCGTCAAGGGAGTGCTGCGCATGCGCGTAGTAGCAGCGCGGCGAGCGCACAATGCCACTGGGACTACGACAACGCATTGTCTGCTGACGTTGCTCGCGTTAGTAGCCGGCGCTAATGATACAATATTGCGTGCGTAGGTATGTATGTGAGTGCTGAGTAAGTGCCCAGAAAGAAAATGTGGTGGCAGAAAGAGGAGAAAAGTCAGAAAGCAATCATACCGAAATTAAAATAAATTGTAATTTAAATCTTTTAAGTTGCCATACGTTGTATATATTAATATATGTATATACATAAAAAAATTTTTGGTGTAAAAAAGGCATACATACATAGATATTTGTAAGTTTGTGTTTGTATGTACTTCTTGCAATTGCTCACTTGTTGCTTTTGTACTCGTATTGGCATACTTACACTAATATGATATGCAAGTTAATACCACCAGTTCATGTTACATGAACATATTGTATTTCTGTCATAAATATGTAACATGACACTTATGACCCATATGGTCCGTATTTAAACATTATATGTACTTTGCTAATACTGTCCGCCTTAGGTGGTCCAAAAATATAAATATATAATTGTAAGATGAATCCTTCCACTTGAAACATATGTTCTACATTTGTCCTATCTCAAGTGGATTGTAGTTATACTTCCTAGAATGTAAGATTAATATTTGTATCTAGACTTAAGCATAATATTGTATATAAGAAAATGTAATAAAGAAAACGAGGCAGTTGCCCGCGGTTGCCCGTAGTGGCCCAAACCAAAACAAACTATTAATTGGCGATCCTGCCAGGAGTATCGTAAAACTCCTGTTGGACCAAAATGTAACAATAATATTCGGCGGTAACCATTTAAGGGGACAAAAAATCCCCGTGTTACCGTTTGAAAAACAATCAAGTATCCTCAATTGAGGAGAAAAGCAAAAACAAAAAAATTTTTGAAAAAACGATAAGTCCAAAAAGAGACTGAGAGAATTTCGAGTGTGTGTTTGTGCCAACTGCCAATCGAACGCGCCACGTATTACGGGCGAACAGCAAACAAACGTACGCAACAGCAGTAGCAGTAAAAGCAGCAACAGAAATAGCAGTAACAAACTTTAAAGGCAGCAACCTGATTAACAACAACAACAACATATTCAACAGCAGCATCAAATTCAACAACAACAAAATAGTTGTAAGTAGCTCTTATATTAATTAATTGCATTAAGTACAAAATGTTTAGTTATGTTGTTTTAGTATTATAAAAATAATAATCATGACACTCACAACTGTCTGTGATTAAAAATAAAAATAAAAAAATTGTATATCAAATATATACAAATTATATCAAATTAAATATTAAAAATTTTAAATGAAGGCTCGACCAGCCAAATAATAAAATATTTTTAAAACCGCGATTCACTACCGCAAGGGGGACCCTCCGGTTTATAATATAAACTCAGTTCTGCGATTCTGAACTCCAGACCCTCCAGAATAAAAGGGTATCTTTTCCCAGAAAAGATCAAAACAAATATTTAAATACAGACAGGCAAAAACATTCAAATATTCTTAATAGGAAGTTATTAGAATAGATTTATACAAAAGAAATTTAACTATATTTTTGTGAGTATTACTATATATCCTGTTTCATGAAACTCACAAATATATAAAAAAAAAAAACGAAAAATAAAGTTAAAGGAAAGAAAAATGTAATTCTTTGGGAACAGAGACTCCTGAAGCGCCTGCCGAAGATTTTACCGGCAATATTTTATTAAAAAAGTAAAAACAAATTTTTTTTTTGGGACAAAAAGGTCCTAAAACGCCAGCTGAAGATTTATACCAGCAGAGTAAACAGAATAATTATGAAAAAATATGGTGGAACGAAAATGTTCTACAACGCCAGCCGAAGTTCATACCGGCAAAATAAAAGAAAAAAATAATGGTAAAAAATATAAAATGAATATAAATATATATGTACATATATCAAAATAAAGAAATAAAAAATTTATATTATTTTGGGACAAAAAGGTCCTAAAACGCCAGCCGAAGTTCAAACCGGCAAAATAAAACAAAAAATAATGGAAAAAATATGAAAAATGTGTTGCAAAATGCACAAGAGAAAATGCTAGAGCATCATAATAAGAAAAGGCTTCAAAAAAGTTATCAAAAAGGAGATATTATATATGAAAAAATTTATGGGGAAAGAAACAAATTAAACCCCAAATACAAAAAACAAGTAGTATTAGAAGATTTAGGAAATACAATTAAAATACAAAACAGAAACATAATAATTCATAAAGATAATATCAAATCTTAAATTAATATGCAAGAAAAAGAAATTTTTGTCTAAATATTGTCACATTTAAAAAGACTTCAATCAAAAAATAATTACAAGTCAAAGATAATATAAAATGTATCTAAGAGTCAAATTTAAATAAATTGTACATATAAATTAAGATGTTAAAATGGTTCTGTTTAAATTGATAAAATATTCTATAGCCTCACGTACTATATCTCTTTGAATCGGGACGCTTCAATTTAGAGGTGGGGGAGTTAATACCACCAGTTCATATTACATGAACATATTGTATTTCTGTCATAAATATGTAACATGACACTTATGACCCATATGGTCCGTATTTAAACATTATATGTACTTTGCTAATACTGTCCGCCTTAGGTGGTCCAAAAATATAAATATATAATTGTAAGATGAATCCTTCCACTTGAAACATATGTTCTACATTTGTCCTATCTCAAGTGGATTGTAGTTATACTTCCTAGAATGTAAGATTAATATTTGTATCTAGACTTAAGCATAATATTGTATATAAGAAAATGTAATAAAGAAAACGAGGCAGTTGCCCGCGGTTGCCCGTAGTGGCCCAAACCAAAACAAACTATTAATTTGCATACAGTCAACGCCATAATTATATGTACAAGCATTTATGCATAATACATGCACACATCTATACAGTTATCCACATGTACATATGTAGTTATATATACATATATATATGTGTGTGTGCACTAGTCAGCTTGCATTTAGTAACTGTATTATTATGCTTTATGTTTCATATTAGTTTACTTTTGATAATTTTCATGCTGTCGGTCTGTTGACTAGCTGCAACAACAACCAGACAGCAATAACAACTACTGATATATGGGATTTTACTGGACCGTAGCAATAATGCGGAATTAAACTTTCACTTATTTAATGCCTTTTTTTCACATTTCAATTTTCTTGTTTTATTTTTTCCTGACTTTTTGGCGCTTTCGGAAAGTGTAGCATGTGGGTGTGTATGTGCGCATGTGCAAATGAAATGTATTACATTTCTTGCTTACGTAATGTGAAAAAGAAAGGAAAAGTGTTCAGTGATGCACATGGTTCTTTCAATGAGCGATTAGGAGGCAATAACTGGTGGATATATGCGAAACTTAGAAGTTCATTTTTATGTGTGCATATGTCACATAATATATTTACTTAAATATACCGACTTACATAGATATGTTTTATGCATATATGATGATTATTATTAATTATCATACTTAATTAAAGAATTAAACTTGCTTAATTTTACTAATTTTTTGATATTAAATTTATTTTATTTTTTTTTATTATCTAGTTCCTAATTTATTTTTTATTTTTAAAATTATTTTTCTTAAATTTTTTTGTTTTTTTTAATTAAATTAAATTATTATATTTTTTGTATTTATTATATACATATATATATATTTTTGTTAATTATTTTAATTGTTTTGCTTTACTATTTTATACAACTTAATTAATTTTTTTTATCAAAATTTATTTTATATTTTTTTAGTTGATTTTTTCTTAATTTATTTTTTATTTTTTATTTCCTGCTCAAATTTTTGTATTTAGTTTTAATTAAATTAAATTATTTTTTTTAATTTCTTAATTCAGTTTTATTTTAATGAAATAGAAAAACATATCTACTTTATTTAACTTTTTTTTTGTTTTATAACTTTCCTTGAAGTTTTATATTTTTAGTTTACTTTTCATTTATTTTTTATTTATTAATTTTAATTATTTTATAATTTTTTGAAACAAAAATATTTATTCCTAATTTTTTTTTTTATTTTTAGAAATTTTTCAGATTTTTATGTTTATTTATAATTTAATTGAATTATATTCCATAAATCAATTTAATTTTAATTATTTAATAAAAATATTTTCATGATTTTAAATTTTCTGTATTTATTTTATTTCTGTTTTTTTATTTTATAATTTTTATTTTAAATTTATTAATTTTATTTATTTTAATTTTTTTAGGAAACCCGAAAATATTTTGGTTTAATTTTTTTTTAATTAATATTTAAATATTAAATTCTTTAACTTATTTTATTTAATTTAAATTTAATATGTTCATACTTTTTTTATTTAATATATTTTTATTGTTTTTATTTAATTACATTTAATTACTACCATTTTTTTTTTAATCAAAGCTCTATTATGTTTTACTTTTTTATTTATAATTCATGTAGTTTAATATAAATATTTGTAGTAATATTTAAAAAAAAATTAATTTTATTTTATTTTCTTTTATTTTATTTTATTTTATTTTAATTTCTTTTACTTTTTTAAGATATATTTGTCTTTAAAAATCTTTATCAACCCAAATGAGCTCCTTTGCACACATCTTTTACATACACGCATATATATATTGATATTGTATATGCCTTTCTTTACCCCACTGCTTACTTTTTACGACGAGTGCGCGTAATTGCCACAAAAAGTGTTACACTTTCTTGCCACACTTTTCCTTAACCATGCCAGTTCGCTTAGTTCATATGTGGCATACCAACACCAATACCAACTGCATGTCATAACAAATGTGATGAATGGAGTGGCATGCAAAGCACATATGTACATATGTCATGTACACAATTGTTTGTATATGGAGTACAGGTATTTATTACACCATTTCACCAGTTGTTTGACTTGTTAAAGCAATGCCTCTTCTTGTTGTTATTGTAAATTTGTGGTTGCATGTACAACAAGCTTTCGCATGCAATATTACATAATCAGCTAGCGGTGAAGAAAAGAGCTGCCATACAGACTTAAATAAATGTGTGCACTTTTTGTAACATATATACATATATGTATATACCTATATATATATACACGTATACATACATAGAAATGGTTTGTGCTGTGACTAGAAAGAATATGAAAATTGACACTGCGCATGCGCAGCAACTGTTGATTGATTTCAATGGCAATTAATATCAATTACAGGTACGTCTTAATTTTTGAATACATTGAAATTTCTTTGAGCTGCACTTGACCTGAGCAAAATTTGATGAAATATATCCTTTCTTTATAAGTTTGTGTATCATACAAATCTGTTTTCAAAATATTTTTTTTTTTTTTTATTTTCATATGTATTGAACTTCGAAATAATTAAAACAGCACCTTAATATTGTTGTATTTTCGAAATTTTAGGAAATATTAAAAGTCTCGAAAATTTCGGAAATTAAAAAGGTTTCGAAAATTTCCGAAATTTCGAAAATTAAAAAGGTTTCAAAAATTTCAGAAATTTCGAAAAACAAAAATTCGAATATAAAAAAAAATTCGAAAACTTCCGAAATTTCAATTTTTTTCTCCTGAAAATTTAATCAAAATATTTTTTTTCTTAAATCGCAATTATACAAAATTTTCGAAATTTCGGAAATTCTGATATTATTAAAAAAAATAAAATTTTGTATTTATGTTTATACAGTTTTGTATATACGTACATATACATATGTACCTTCATATTTATATATGTATGTATGTATGAATGTATGTCTGTAAGTATCTATGTATGTATGTAAACATACCTTCGTTTATAAACTAAGTACACAGTTGTAAGCATGTATTTTGTTGCTCGAAATGCAATTACCGTTCGAAACTCGTTTTCGTGTGGGAAAATATTCGATAAACGCGCAGACGACAACTGTGAAATAAACACAAACACACACAGATACACACACGCACGAGCACAATTATAAATAGCATTTCTTCGGCAATCAGACGGTGTGCGCCGTTTGGGCTTTTATTACAGTTATTACAGCAGTCGCTTCTATTTTTGTTGCATTTATTATTGTTTTGGTAGCGGCAAGGGGGCTGCTAAAAGGGGCCGTTGGAAACTCTCACTTTCATTTCATTGCGATTTCAGGTTTACTCATGTACGCTTGTTGTTGTTGTTGCCGTTAATGCTGTCGCTGGCGCTGTCGTGATTATTATTGCCTTTACTTTTTTATTTCGTCGTTTTCTTTGCTTTATTGTTGCTTTGTTTGCATTTTTACACCGCTGCTTTATCTTTTCCGGGCTTAGCGTGCTTAAATACACACATACAAGTGTGTATTTGTATATGTGTGTTGTTAACTTTCTGTTTACCCGCCAAACTGGCTGACTTGCTTGGCTGGCTGCTTCGCTGATGCGCTGTCTGATTGCTCTTGCCGCTGCTGCAACAGTTTTTTGTTGCTCTCGGTTGCTTGGTGTTGTTGTTGTTGCCGTTGCTGCTGCCGCTGTGATATCAGCGATGCTCGCACTGACATAATATTTGCAATTTTCTTTTCAAGTTTTATTTAATGCTTCTTATTTCATACATTATGTTGCAACTAAGCTTTCTTGTGGCAGCCGCTGCAGCTATGTAATAGCCACACGTACATATTTATGTATGTACATACATACCTGTAAGCGAGTGTGTGTGTTGTTTTCTTGAGTGCATATGGACATATTTATAGTCGTGTACTTTCGTGTGTTGATTGAAGGTGGTAAATTGATTGTTTTATGGCTGTTGAGTTACACTTGGACACAGAAATCTCAAATGAAATGGCGGATGTTTTGATAACACTGCGAACTTTACGAGTATTTAACCGACCAGAGTCCAAATGTGCATCAGACAGATGCTAAACAGATTTTTGTCTGCTTTGGACCTAAAAGTAGGCAATCCCTCACCACTTTTCTGTCAATATGTTTGCAATAATTAAAAAAAATAATAATACTTAATGCTCACACTACTGGAGATCCACTACAAACCAATATAAATTTCATATTTCGACAGGATTTTCTATCTGACAAAATTTGACCTAGACTGGCCCATTTATACTGCGCTTGCAAACCGAACTAATAAAATTAAAAATAAATTCAACTTTTTTCCTTTTTATATTTGTGTGAAGCTTGATCTTCACATGTTAATAAGTGTTTGTTTGAAAGCTGTTTTTCGATGGAATCACGGCATCATTGGAAAGGTAAAGTCATCGAAGACTCGTCTCATTTATAATGATAACATGGGAAAAGTTAAAAAAGTGTTTTAATAACCTGTTTTTATAATAGAGAGAGAGTAAAGGATCTCAAGATCTCTAAGTGTTGAATCAATACATTTTGGTTAATGTTTTGGGTATTAAGAATTTTAACGTTAGACTTGTACCAAAATACCTAAATAGGAAACAAAAGCGAGTTGAGGTCGCAAAATAGATGCTCTACAATGTATCTGCAACGTATCTAGAATCATGGAAAGCATCTTTACTTGAGAGGAAACTGCGGTCTAGAAATATGACGTCATTATAGTTAAACAATCGCGAATGGCGCTCCAAAAATTAGCCAAAACCGAAAAAAAGAAATATACGCTGTAGGCTGAATGAAGTTCATTCCAGCCGAGACATATATGGAAAAGTAGATTTTGAGTGTGATAATAAACTTTTTTATATTAAAATACGAGACAAAAATTTGACAGTCCGGGTCAATTTTGATCAGATGACTAAAGTTCATTTCAGCCGAGACTTGTAACAAATATACGAAAATTGCATTTTGAAAGCAATAATAAAACTTCTGTTTTTTGTATTAAAATACCTAAAAAAGTATTTTTTTTTTGATAGTCTGAGTCAATTTTGATAAGAAGATTGAAGTTTATACCAGCCGTGGCTTGTATCAAATGTACGGAAAAATTTATTTTGAAGGCGATAATAAAATTCTGTGTTAAACTACGTGCAAATATGTTTTTTTTTTCAGTTTTGATCAGATGGTTCACTAGCAGAAACAATACGGTGCCTTATCCAATCGACAGATCTTTGTCAGAAAATGGTAAAATACTTTTTTTTATCTGGAAAGCTTTTTCATCAAATTGCCTTTCCTTTGGTAAGTGTATAATTGATGGAGCTTTAGCCGTCTTCGATTCGCCACTTCCTTGTTCGCTAACTCTGAGATAAACAAAAGTCAATAAGTGACAACAACAACTATGTTAGCGAGGTGAATTCGCTCTATGCGAAAGTATGCGAAAAGCTCACTAAAGCGGTGCAACCAATTTATTTTGTTCCTGTTCTTGTTTTATTTTTCAACTGTAAAAATTACTATACATTTGATTTATAGATTTTAATAACTTAAGAAATGATTTGAAATAAGCTTCCAGCCTATTTGAATAGCTCGTATATAGTGAGTTTGTATTCGATACTCTCTAATGGCTGGTGAATCGAAGACAGCCATTGAATTTATATAGATTTTCGGTTGTAATTTATCAAGCTTATTTTTTGTCCCTTCAGCAATATTTTATTGAATCGATGTTCAAACAAAACGAGCTCTGTTCATATTTTAATACCCTTAGCCAGTAAAAATCGGAAATTGTGTCCGATTTATGGCTTTGTACTAGAATCAGGCCTTCTCTTGTATTGTTTGTTCACACCTCAGGTGAGATTGGAGAATAAGAGTTTTGTATTTTGAAATAATTTCTGGTTAAGGAACTTTCAAAAACCGCCGCTTAGCTCTGCAGACTCATGTGAGAGGAGAACAATAACACTTATTATTTTGAAATAATTTCTAGATTGTCTTTCTGGGATTTTTGTATAGCTTCTAGACTTCAATATTAAAAAAAAATGTTATTATAATCCGAAATTAGTCAACTTTTACCATAAACATAATTTTCCGCACAAGCTTGACCCACATTAGACCAACACACTTTCATAAAATTGGCAACAATATAACATTTCTATCAGCTGATCCACGATTACGAACATAAAATTTCCATTAAACCATTTGTAAATGGCCAAATTTAAAGCAAAAGTGAAAAATGGTAAAAGTAAAGCTGAGAAATTACAAAAAAGTGCGGATAATTACAAAACCATAAGGAAGTGAAACGGTGTAAGTAAATAACCCACTTTTCGCACCTTCACTGCAGGCAGATAAATGCCAGCACACACATATACACATACATGCGCGTAAGTGTTTGTATGCGTGAGTCCAGGTAAACACGCGCGCAGCCGCAAACGGAGCCAAAATAAATCAAAATGTGAGCAGAGAAATATATAAAAGCAAAAACATTTGGCGTCGAGCCGCACTCACACAGCCATACATACACACATGTATGCACTCACACACCATAACAACTTGACGATTTGCCCACTTGACGTCTCGATCGCTTGATGGTTTGATGACTTGATGGCTGATGTCTGTACAAAATTGGTGGCAACCGCATTATTGGCCACTTAAGCGCGCCGCAACGTGCCGCGCCGCCGTCACACAGTAGCCCAGTTTCTTGGCTGCCACAAATGTTATTGTTTATTGTAAACGCGAAAATGCGAAGCGCAAAAGTGGAGTAAAATGCATTTTTGTAAATGCAGACAAATGGGTAAAAGTAATTACGTACATACAGACATACATATATGGACACTGGTATACGCGATTTGTTGCATGTAGGCATGCCACAAATTGAGCGTGGCGTCTCCCACACTTAAACATATTATTTAATTTGAAAAACAAGGAAGTGTTGCACAAACGGCGCCTGAAGAAAGTCAGCAAATATGTAACAGAGCCACAGAAGTCGTGTGTATTTTAGCATAAAAAGAGTTTTGTTTTTTTTATTTGGTATGGTAACTACAAAAAGTCTAAAAGTAATGCAAATTATTATTATTATTCAGTTAAAAATAATTTTCGGTTCCTATTTAACCTCAGACTAATGCCGTCTAATTTCCTTAAGAGTCTGTTCATCACTAATGTCTATATATGTACATATGTATAGTATATCTATTTATAGGTGGGGTGCGATAAAGCCATGCGAGATAACGCCATATGGCTCTATCTCCCATCCAATTGCGAGATAAAGCCATATGGCATTATCACGCTTCGCATTGAGAGATAATGCCATATTTTTTTTTGTCATTTGAATTTAAAGCCATATGGCCTTATTCTCTCATATGAATTTTTATTTTTGGGAATGTTTTAGTTTTAGTATCCCATTTTTAAGAGGTTTTGCGTCAAGCGGAGGGGGCTGGGGGCTTGCTACCCCCCTCATTTGAAAGGTAATGAGGGCTTTTGAATAATAGCACCCGCCTCCTCTAGTATCCACGGGGCTCTAGGCAGCTCCCTGAAAATGGTGTAAATCATAGGTTTTTCCCATATCGAATTCCTACAATTCCTAATTATTATAAAATTAATGTATTTTAACACATACTAGAGTGACTCTATGTTTAGTATTTCAATGAATTAAAGTGGAATCCACTTCTATTTAATAATAAAAACACTGAAAATTAAAATTGGTATATGGCATCGGTAATAATGCATACAAGTAGTTGAAGTACAAGATAACCCCAACCACCATTTATACAAGACAGCCTTAATAATAAAATTGGGTTTTTGATCGCGCGATTGTTTATTCCAAATTTCAGTGATAATTTTCAGCATATTTATCATTGAAACAAGCGCCGCAGGCGAAATTTGAATAAAATCGCGCGATTTTTATTCCAAATTTTCATTTATATTCTTTGTATACATATATTACATTGAACAGCCCGCAGTATATAAGACCTACCATTTTGATTCGTTGGGTTATTACGTCTTTCCTTTTTGTGCTCTTTTTCTTAGTCGTTTGACGTTTCTCATATTCAGTAATTTTGCTTACTTTCAGGAACAGTATCACGTAATGAAAACTGTTATTTATTTATTAAATTTGTACATGAAATTGGCAAAAATTCTATAATTTATCATTAATTCCATTAAATTTTTCACAAAATGTGTGTGTTGTTAAATTGGCGTTAAATTTTTGGGAAAAGCAGTGCAGTACAACACTGCAAAGAAAGAGAGCCTTTTTTGAGCAAATGGAAAGTGTGCGTGTTGTGGGGGGGGGGCTTACTTATATCTAAAAAACAAATTAACATTTAACATTAAAATTTACATTTAAACCAAAGCTTAATTCATTGGCTATCCGTGCTCTATAAATTTTAAAAATCCGTTCACGCATTTAAGAGAAAAAAGAATAAGCAGTGAAAATTAGATACTAAACTAAACCCACCTTATTTTTCTATTGTGAATTGCATTTTAATTGTTATTCATTGCACCTGGATTTTCCCTTTTAACGAATGCTTACACCTTCTCTGAATGCATATAGAACAGAAATATTCCGTAAAAGGGAACATCAAAAAGAGAGATAAACGCCATGCGAGATAACGCCATATGTCCTTATCGCTCTTTGAAATTGGAAAATAAGCCATACAGAAATTTTGACGTGAATATGGCGTTATCTCTCTTGATTGAGTGATAAGGCCATATGGCGTTATCTCCGCATGGCCTTTATCGCACCCACCCTATGTTGTGTGTGCCGTGCTTCCTTCTACTCTTTCTTCGCTATCTGCTTGGTTATAAAATATGGCCTCTTAGTATTCTCTTTTTCCTTCATGGGATGACGCATCCGTTAGTTCATCCTCTTCTAGATCAAAACTCCTTACTCTTTTGGACTTAGATGATTCTTTTTTTTCTTGATTGTTGTTAACTCCTTCTTTATTTACTCTTACTTGCAATACTCGCTTCTTCTTTCTTTCTGTTCAGTGTTTCTTTTCTTCCTTTTCGTCTTAGTTCTCTTGCTTATGGAGCAGCCTTTCTCTCTTGTGCTTAATGTTCGTTCTTCTCTTTATGTTGACTCTTGAGGAGTTTTTTGATCATTCTTATTTTATATAAGATTTGCCTTTATGAGGAATGGGGCGATAAACTCTTCTTGTGTAAGAGATCTTCATCTTGTCTCTTTAATTTTGGTTCCTAAGTGATTTTTTCTTCGCTGAGGTTAAGACGCTTGATCTTTTAGTTAGGATTAGTGAAACATACTATTAGCTTTCTTTTTATGTCTTAAGTTTTGTATAATTTAATTTTATCTTAATGTTGTTATTTTAGTTTTTGTTTAGAGTGGGTGTGCTTCGTGTCTGATACATTTTATTTTTCGTTTTTCTCATCTTCCTTCACTTTTTTTCTGTAGTGTTTAGTCTTTTTATTATTTCTTTAAGAATAAACAAGTTTTAGGGAAAGATTGTTTTTTGTTTGTGTTTCCCCCTTATTTAACTAATCACTCTTTCTTCATATTTAGTGAGTTTTAATTATATTAATTTATATAGTTCATGCATTTCTTTCAAATTATATCATGATTTATATTTTTGCTACTATATAATTTATATTTATTTGATTGCTTATTTATAATTTTATTATTTATTATTCTGTTTTCATTTGCCTATAAATTTTTTGTTTTATAATTTGATTTTAAGTGATTTATATTTTTTTTATTTTTATATAATATTTATTCATTATTTATGATTTTATAATTTAAGTTAATGTTAAGAGTGGGGATTCCTCTTTATTTCTTTTTACTTTCTTTACTTTTTTCTCTATGCTTTTGGGCTTTTAAATAAATTCTTCAACGACGATGAAGAGGATGTAAGACGCCAGCCCACTGTCGGTGGCGACAAAAGCTTGGAGAATAGGGTCTGTTGATAAACTCGTCAGTTACAGATATCCTAAAGGATGACTACTCTTCATGGACTTCGTAACGGAACTCCAACGCATATCGCATATCCGTTATTAAAAAGCGATTTCTTTAATGTTTATGAAAACCTTTTAACACTTCGACTCGGTTTTTCAAGGCAACCAAATATCTACTCTCACTTTTATGTTATATTTTACTGTACGTTTGACTTAACCCTTTGACAAAAATTCTTCAAATTTTAGGTTTACAGTCGATGGGAAACGTTATAATAGACCACACTAAAATTTGAGATTTGATTGAAATTGTTATATTGTATATTGGTTATCAGACACTAATATTGAAAAAAAAATTCCTTTTTGGTTATTACATGGTTATATATTGGTTATTATATCTGACAGTGATGTCCAATTATTTTTGATGATATGTTGTTTTGCATTTTAGGTGGCGATATGAAGAAAAGGTAGTTTACTTATCATTAGATTTGCTAAGCAAACAAAGGTAAAATAAGTACTTATATAAGAAACAAAAACCTATGTAGCCCACTAAAAATAGAGTTGTGAAATACTCAAATTAGAAAAATTCCACAACGGCTTAGCAGGTATTTAGTTAAAATTAGCAAGCAATAAACTACGTGTGCCATGCGTCAACTGAGACGTTGCGTTTAACTGCGCTGATAAGCGACCGAAAGACGCTCTAAATGCTGTGTAAATAACTGCTGATAATGATCTGGCAGAACTAATGACACAACCGAACCAAAAAAATATATTTATAAATAACAAAAACGTTAAATAAAAGTGTACGTGGAAGCTCCACACGGCAGCAAATTAAGCATTCGCCGCGTTTGCGCTTTTAGTGTGCGCTGCGCATGCGCCACCGCCAACCAGCGCGTCGCTTGCATGCTAACAAACTTCTGGCCAGCGGTTTGCATGTTAAAAAACACTTTCACTGATTTCGTATTTCGTTGTGTTGCCTTCGTTGGTTGTAGCTTTGTTATTGTTTTTGTTTTTACTTTTTTGTTGTACATGCTTGCATGTACATACATACATATGCATAGTGTTGTGCGCATGTGCAGTGATTATTATTGTGCTGGTTGTTGTTGTTGTGGTGCTTCTTTTTCTGGTTGGCAATTTGCACGTCGCCGCGTACGTGTTTGTTGCCAGCGCAAGCACACCAGTTGCTGGTTGTTGCTGGTGCGACACATTTCTAAAAGATTATGCAACACTTTATTGCCGCTATAACTGACAGTTTTAGTGTTGTTTTGCTTTGTTGTTTGCTGCTGTTGTTGTTGTTGTTGTTGTTGCTGGTGGCATGGCTCATTACGCGAACTCGGTGCCATAAAAAGACTCCGTGTGTGCTTGTGTGTGTGCGCGTGTTTGATAATTTTATGTGCAGCGGGCGTTAGAGCGTCCATTGTTCGAACGTGTATGTGTGCAAGTGTGGCTATGTGGGGTTGTGGCTGTACATGAATGAGCGCCCACAATGCTTCTGCCGCCAGCGATTCTTGCCGTTAACCCACACACAGTAGCGCGCTGCTTATCGGCGCTACCTTTTGACCGACCGACACTCACGTACCGCCGCGTTCGTTTTGGCCAGCTTTGATTATTGGCGCGCAATTTTTTCTAATCTAAAGTGTGGCTTTATTTTGTTTTACGCTTTTCACGTCAGCTGTGCGCCGTCCCGCCATTTATCCCGCGCTCACATACAACAACAACAACAACAACAGCGCGCACAATATGCCACTAATAGGCACTTGGCGATTGACAAGGCCCGTACGTGCAGTGGCGTGGTGGCGCGTATCAATTGCGCTCGCCGCTCGGGCGAATGTGACACCTTACAAGCTTGTTGGCGTTTTTAGCGCGAATGCGCGTTTGTTGTTATTGCTGCAGCCCATCCGCAGTGTTAACCACGCGGTTACCCACTAACATGTGTACATATGTTTGCTTATATGTAAATAAATGCGTGCGCTCATGCCGTTATTCGTATGTAGCGTTTGTTTATGCAATGTTTTCTTCGTTTTTGGCTTGCTTTTCTTTTTTTCCACCGCTTGACTTGGTTTCAATTTGCAATACAACAAAAATAAAAACAATGCGCGCTTATTCCTTCCGCCGTTGCTTCAGTGGGTTGTACGTGTCTTTTGGTTTATTTGTTTTTTTTTTTATTAATAATTAATTGCAAATAATTCATTAGCTATAATTCTAAATATATGTATATCGAGAGCAGAAATGTATGTTTGTGCCGTATTTATATGCAGAAGACGATGTATTAAGTTTGCCTTGAAGTTTGTAACGCCTAGAAGATCACGGCGGAGATCTTTTTAAGTATATATCGTCACCTAAAATGTAAAATAACGTAACACCACTTTTCATAATTTAAGCGGCGAAGGAAAAGTGATGCACTGGAAACCACTCATGTTGAAATAAATTTTGAGTTTTGGTTATAAATAGGTTATAAAGTGGTTATATATTGGTTATATACTGGTTATATCTGAGTATGTAATATCTGTAATCTATCTGTAATATGATAAAGTGAATCGTAAGCAATAAAATACTCATTTTCGATTTTTCTGATGATGCGTTGTTTTGCATTTTAGGTAATGCCTAAAAATCATATTGGGAGCAGAAAGTTTATCTAAATTTTTTTGGGTTATTTTGTACGATATTTTCACGTTATTTAAGTAAATAATTAAACTTTTTTTGGCCTACCCTAATATATGTACACATGCTACTGTATCTGCCGCTATTTTATTGTATTACTTTTTGAACTTGCAGCCGGGTTAGACTGGCTGGCTGACTGGCAAGGATTGAATATTCTTAATTATATTTACCATAAGTATATACTTATAATATACATATATGTATATATAATACATTATTTGTGTGCTTGTATGTATGTGCTCTTCAGACGTTTTATGCACTTGCTGGGTAAGTTTCTAGAAGCACATGTTCTACATACGCAATAATTTTTAAGAAACCCAAACAAGTTCGACACTCACATTGAAAATAAATTCGCCAAAAAAAATCGTAAACATAAATTAGAATCGACTATGAGTTAGTGTTTAGTGGATGCAATCAAGTCTTTTGATCTTAATCTGCAAAAGCGAAATCAAAGCAGACTTGTTGGAGATTGTTAATTTTTTTTTAATGAAGTTATTATTATTTTATTGATTTTTAAAATGTATACGTGACTAAAGTCGAATAAAATTTAATTGTTTTTTATTAAATATGTATATATTTTTAAATTTAAATTATAATTATTTAATACTAATAATATTATTATTTTTTCTATTTTTGTTTTTATTACTATTATTATTATTATTGTGTATACCAAAATGAAAGCGTTTTAAGCTGCAAAGTAGCCATTTATAATAAAGGTATATTTGTATTTATATTTGCATATACGTAAGTATGTATGTGTATATCGACATTTTCACAAGCGTTTATTATAAACAATGCGCGATAGTGGAGCGTGGCGAATGTACAAATTCGGCAAAATGAGGAGTGGCTGATCGGCAATTAATTCGGTGAACGCGTTCGCTGACGCCGTTGGGCATACAAATGACAATTGTTTGCTTTTTAATCGATTTAAAAATGCTTTGATTTCATTTTGATTCAAAAAAAAAAAATTTTTTGCTGTTTTTGCATACTTAATTCATAATAAGATGGAGATTATTGGCCATTATAGTGCTTTTGAACAAAAGATTTTCAAATTGAAAGCGATAATGGAGCGCAATATTAATGGTTTCCATTTCTATTAAAACAAAAAAAAAACATTAATAAATATGAACCAATTTTGCAAAAAAAAAAAATCTGTTAAATAGAGCAGCACAAATTCTGAGGATTTACTTTCCACCTAGAAATTTTTGTGATTATGAATGTAAGTGTATATATTTGTATGAATATGAATGTAATTTCTAAGTGAGTTTTAGTTTTAATATAGTATTATTTTTAATTGTAATTTACTTATAATTTTAATTTAAATTTTAATTTGGATTGTAGTTATAATTATAAGTCTGATGAAGTTTCAAATTTTATTTTAATTAATTAAAAAAAAATTAATTAAAAAAATTAAAAATTATTTTAACTATCATTTTAATTTACTTCTACTTCTACTTTTAATTTAATTTTAATTTAACGTTAACTTTAATTTCTTTAAGTTTTAGTTTTAATTTTAATCTTAATTTGAATTTTTATTTTACAGTTAATTTTAATTTTGATTTTAATATTAATTTTAATTTCGTTTTTGATTTTAATTTTACTTTTAATTTCATTTTAATTTTTGATTTTAATTCTAATTTTAATTTTGCTTTTAACTATATTTTAATTTAATTTTAAATTTTCTTTAAATTTTGATTTTATTTTTAATTTTGATTTTAATTTTAAATTTAATTTAGCTTTAATGTTAATTTTAATCTTATTTTAATTTTAAAATTAATTTTAATTTTATTTGAATTTAATTTTTATTTAGATTTTAATTTTAATTTTGACTTTAATTTTAATTTATTTTTCATTTAAATTTTAGTTTTAACTTTAATTTTAATTTTAGTTTTAATTTAAATTTAAATTTTAAATTTAATTTAATTTCGATTTAATTTTAATTTTAATTTTTATTATAATTTCAATTTTAAATTTTTAATTTTAATTATATTTTTAATTTAATTTTTAATTTAGTTTTTATCTTAATATTAATTTTATTGTATTTGAAATGCCCGCGCTGCCGTTAACATGTGAAGGGTAGCGCACAGTCCACTACATACATACATAAATATTTTACATAGCATGAAACAAGAAATCAGCAAAATTCGAGTCCGAAAATGAAATTGAAACTGAAACAAAAAATTCGTCAAAAAACTGCCGAAAAAGTGAAAGTTTTTATACGCTCGAAATTTTCAGATGATGTTGCTAAGTAAGCGGCGCGCCGGCGCTGCGCTCGCTTCGACTGCGTTCACGTCAACGCAGCAGCGATTAAACCAGCAAACTATACACACTCAGACGTATAAATTGTATATACATACATACATATGTATCTTCCTAGCATGCTGTGCGCTGCGCTATACTGGCCGTCGCTGCGCATGCGCCGTAACGCGTCACCGCTTAATGAAAGTAAAAACGAATGATTGTTGCTAGCTGTCGCTTAATTCCGCTTGTAGTGCTTGTAGTTTTAAGGTCTTTCACGAATTTTGACTTTATTTACCAGTTTCTTTCTCCGCCGCTTTTTTGTGTGCTGTGTTTTATTAATTGTTGGCGCTGTTGTCTTGCTGCGCCACTGCGCCTGGGAAGCGCTGAAATAATGCGTACAAAGGGCTGCGTGACACGGAAAGCCGAAATCGTAAGCGCTTAAAGTGATATACAACAAATGATAAGCGCGTATCGGTGGCGCTCGCAATGAGAGTGAGATACATATATACATTTGTGTAGAGAATATGTAAAAGTGTAGGTAAAGGGTTTTGCAAAAAATCTAGCCTCGAATGAGTAATTATGCTGTCATTAAAGGTAAAATTTTGCTAAATTATTTTTTATGTTTGCTCTTTTGAAGGGTTTGAAATTAAGGTATATTAAGTAGAAAGTTTAGTTTTATTGATTTTTCTTGTATTTCATGCGATTAAATTGCGGTTGGTATTACTTATTTGGCAAATTCGATGGTAAAGTGAATTTTATTTCAATTCAATATTATTAAAGGTATTGCAAAAAAGTAAATATACTCAATATATAGATATTTTTAAAAACTTGCATGTGATAATTTTTTTTAAATTTTAAAAATTGATTTTTGTTTGCGTTAGAGAATGTATTGGCATTAAATATAAAATTTTATTAACTTTTTGTGAATATATATTTTACTTGCGATAATTATTAACGATTTTTGTTTTTCATAATTTGCTAAAAATTAATTTTTTACAATTTTTTTATTGAAATTAATTTTTTATTAGCAGGTATACAAATATTTTCAATCCCTAGTTTTTTTTTTAAATAAATTGCGTGCGATATTTTTGTGTTTTTCATTTAATTTTTTAGGAAATATTTTATTATTGAGAAAATGTCATGCTATATTTTAGTTTTTTTTTGTTAATTTTTTTTTAATTGCATAGGAACTTTATTTATCTCCTAAATTTAGACATTGTTCAAATTTCATGTACTTTTAAATTTATTGCATGCGATAAATTTTTTTTATTCCGTTTTCAAACCCGCAGAGAATATATTAAGTTTACTACGAAGTTTGTTGCACCCAGAAGGAGAGCCTATAAAGTATCTATATGCTATAAATGATCAGCGTGACAAGCTGAGTCGATTAAGCCTTGCCGGCCTATCTGTATATAAACGAACTCAGATTTTGAGAGATCGATCTGAAACTATGCACACATCATTTCCACAGCAAGGAGGTGCTTTCTTGTCGGAATCGCCGATATTGAGACGCTATAGCATATATCTACCATACAAGCTGAACGCTCAAAATGAAGTCCATGTATGGAAAACAATTTACGACGAGCTATACTCCCCAAAATTTTGCATGAATTATTCCCCAAGGCAACGCCACAATCTCCGAACAAAGCGTTCAGATCGCACCACTATAGCATATAGTTGCCATACAAACTAAACGATTCAAATAAAGCTCTTGTATGGAAAACATTTTTTTGTAGACGATATCATCACGATATTTAGCTCAAATTATAGCAGAAGCCAACAATATATACAAGTGCCGAATAAAATTGTTCAGATCGGTTCATTAAACTATACGGCGGTCATACAAACTAACCGAAAAAAATCAAGTTCTGGTATGGACAATTTTTGTTTTTTTTCTTTTTCTGAAGCGTAATTTAACTCCAAAGAGTTAAAGATTTTCATGTTTTATATTATTATTATGCTAATTATGATTATTTAAGACATTATTTTTTATTAAACTAAATCATAAGCGATTTGTCTAAAGCCCAACCTCACTGCTGTTCTTGCTGAATTTAGTGACACAAAAACTAAATTTTTGTTTGCCAAAAATCCCCGCAAAATATTTAAATACATGTATGCAGGTGCATTTGCGGTCGCTAAGTATATATTTGAATATCAATACAAGCGTTTTATTTGCATACATGCATAGCAAGTGTTACGACTTTTCGATGTACCGGCGACGCAAACCTAACGCATTTGTTTCCTGTTTTGTGCTGGAACCAAACTAGCCCAAGGAACAACAAAAACTAACAAAAAACGTAAAATAAGAAGTATCTAAGAACAAAGCCGCTCAGCTTTGGCAAAATTGAACGAAAAAATCGCATGCAGCACGTGGCACTGTTGTGTTTCGTGCACGAAACCATGTGCTCGTATGTGCAGCTATGTGCTCCTCGCTTGTTCTCTGCGCTTGTTTTTTTGCGCGTGCTAGCCTTAATCCAGCTTTGTGTCACTGCCTTCTTATGCCACAGCTTATTCTTGTCCACGTTTCACCTTTGTTCTGTGCAACCGATTGAATATGCTTAGACTGGTCGTGACATTCGACAAAGTTCAGTGTCATTTCCTAGTTTCATGTTTTCAAAGTCTAGGTTGTTGCATTGAACGCCAAAGGTGTTGGCGGCATTTAAAAGCGGCATAATCGATTTAGTTGCAGAAATACTACTGTATGTCTGAGTTGAAAATATGCTGACAATATATCTCTTTTATTTTTTGACAAGCTTAGCGACTTGGTTATAGAAGCGACTAATCATAAATGCTAGTAATCAAATAATCACAGTCAAAATACTTAAAAAAATTCAGTACACATCCTTATGTGAGTTGAGTGTTCTTTTGCCACTCGCTTATCAAAGAGATAAACATTCAGTAGGGATTTTATGTGAGTTGAGTGTTCTCTTGTCTTTCGCTTATCGCAAAAATTAACTTCTAGAACGATTTTTATGCGAGTTGAGCGTTCTTTTGCTCCTCTCTTACCAAATAATACTCAGAAAAATATTTATGAGAGTTGAGAGTTCTTGTGTCATTCATTTATCCAAAACATAAACTTTAGTATTCATTAGCTGTTCGCTAGTAAAAAAAAAATAAGTTAAACGATTTTTATGTAAGTTGAGCGTTCTTTTGCTACTCGCTTACAAAACAAATTACAAAATAATTTTAAATCTCATAAATTTCTTTTGTCCTCTTTTTGTTTTGTCACGCGCTTATCAAAGAGACAAGCTTTCAGAGTGGATTTTATCTGAATTGAATGTTCTTTTGCCACTCGCTTACCAAAAAATTTAGTTCTCGAAGGATTTTAAAGTGAGTTTGAGCGATTTGTTGCCACTCACTTACAAAGAAAAAGCTGAGTGGTTTTTATCACTCCTTCTTACCAACAATCAAGTTCCTGATCGATTTTTTTATGCTTTGAGTGTTCTATTGCCACTCGCTTATCAAAAGAAAATCTTCAGAACGATTTTATTCAAGTTTCAGCCTCTTTAGTCATTCACTTACAACCAAGAGCCATATTATTTGCCAAGAAATACTATAAAAGGGGCTAGCTGGAATTGGGTTTTATTAAAAGAGTATAAATATATTGTGATTTTGATTCCAAAAGATATTAGTTTCAAAACTCTATGACAAAACCTCGTATTTTTTCTATAAAATCGCTGAAATAAGATATATTACTTAAACATTTATCTAATACTTCTACGAAAAAATTTTAGCGGTGATCAAATAAGTAAAACACATTCTTATAAACCATTTGAGAATCATATCGTAGTTAAGCATAAGGAAAGAAAAATCTCCATTTTTGGGCAATAACTGTTATACTAATGAATATTTTTAGGATATTTTTTCAACCTTAAAACAAATTATTTTTAACCGCAAATTAGCTATCTGTCACGTGCAGTTCTTTACTAACTTCGAGTGGCTATAAATATGAGGCGACCATGAGTATGATCGGTTGAGTGTGAAAAGTAATAAAACAGACGGCAAGTTATGTTCAAAAAAAATGTGAGAAATGGAAAAATATAAAAATGCTAAAAAATTGTACAAAATTTATTATTTCACTTTCGATTTCACAGACGATTTTTTCTCATTTGCAAAGGTACAGCACACAATTGAACTTGTGGAACACTAGAATGCTTGGATGTTACTTCACACCGCAAAGCAGCCATGAGTATAAGTAATATTTATTTGAAATTGATTTCCCACTTTACGAAGACGGTTTTGCCTGGGTTGGAAGCTATAGCTCGCAGTTGAACTTGTGGAACACTAGACGGCTATGATGAACTTATGGAACACTAGAAGTCAATGAAGACATTTCAGACTGAAAAGCAGCCACTAGTAATTATAAATTACTACTTAGCACTAATTTTTGTTATTGATCCATTAAAATTATAAAAATTAAAACTTATAGCGACTCGTTATTGTAATTACCATTGAGATATGAGGCATGTTGCTTCCACAGTTGTTGCACTTGAAATTGCGTCCAGCGGCTATTATCGTCGATATTATTGTTATTGCCATTTGTGTTATTATTGTTGTTGCCAACTCCATTAGACACATTGCCGTTATTATGCGTCAAACCCGCGCCGTTGTTGCTGTTGTTATTGCCGTCGTTTGCGCTGCCGCCATTGCCATTGCTTTGAGCGTTCTGACCGCCGCCGCCCATAATGCCCACCAAGCCATTCAAGCTCAAATTGTTGTTCGGCGTCGCAGGATTATTATTATTATTATTATTGTTGTTGTTGCCAGCATTACCACCAGTAGCATTATTGATCGCAATCAAATTGGCGGTGTTGCCAACATTCGCCAGCACATTGCCATTGCCAATGCCGTTGCCATTGCTGATGTTGTTCATGTTGTTGATGTTGTTTGCCGCCACAGCGACCACCGCCGCCGCGGCATTATTCACATTCGCCACATTCGCTAAATGTTGCAAGCGATGATGCAACAGCTGACTGCTTGGCGGCAAACTGCCAACCAAATTGTTGCCCAGCGTATTGATCGTCTGTTGCAGCTGTGTGTTGGCAACACTTTGCATTGTATTGCGCAGATGCAAATGCACATTGCTGCTCAGGCTATTCACCACGTTCGTATGTACGCTGTTGCTTGTATTGCTGTTGTTGTTGCTCGACGTGTTGTTGCCGTTGCCATTGCCATTGCTTGCGGGATTGGCGGCCACAGCGGCTATGCTGTTGACAAGATTACTTGTGCCCACCAAATTGCTGCCCAGGCTGCTGACAGCGGCGGCGGAGAGTCCAACATTACTGTTGGCGCCACCAACAACACTGCTGCCAACACTGCCGCCGCCCGCGGCTAACAGATGTGGCAGATTGTGTACGACTTGTAGTGGCAATGAGCTGAGCGGCGGCAGCGCCGCTGTATGACTCGGCGACTGCAGATTGCCAAGCAGTTGTTGTTGTTGTTGCTGCTGCTGTTGTTGTTGCTGTTGCTGTGCATGTTGCACATTCTGCAGCAGCTGCAGGTGCGCCTGATGCTGCTGCTGTTGGTGTTGCTGTTGTTGTTGTTGTTGCTGCTGTTGGGCGCTCTGTAGCGCGCTGTGTGTTTGGTGCGCATGCGCATTGCCAATTTGTAGCGCTTGCGTTAGATAATCCATGCTAAGAATGCTTGTAAGTGCGCAAATTCATTCATTCATTCATGTGCAAAGCGACGCGCGCGTGCAACGGCGTGAGTCGGAGTGCGCGTGCGCACGTGCTAAGGTTCTGTTAGCGGCGAAGTTCGCGTTAGCTTGTTCGCATGCGCAGTTGGAAGTGCAGCGCACGCCTGGTTGTTTTTGTTACTGGAACTTTGTTGTTGTTTTGTGGCTTATTTTTTATATTTTTTTATTTGTTGTAATTTTTTTTTATTATTTATTTTTAATTTTAATTTTTTTTATTATTATTATTTTTTTATTTTTTTCTTTCACTCTTTACTTTAGTTTGCGTTATTTGTTGTTGTTTTTCTTTTGATTTTTGCTGTGTATCATGATATATGCTCGCGCTTGCTACCGGCTTCACTTTATTTTTGTTCTTATTTTTAGTTTTTTTTTCTTCTTTTTTCAGTTCTTTGCTTTATTTACTGTTTTTGTTTCCATCCAATTTATTTTCATTTTTTATTAATTTTTTGCTTGATTAACTTTTTATTTTATTTGCACATCACCCGGCCGTTTGCTTAGCTTGCGCTTGTCTGTCTGTCTTGCCGCTTCGTGCTTGCCAATTCTAGTCTGCATAACAATAACAACAAGCATATGCGCCACGCGAACACTTGTTCTGGCTAGCTGCGAGCTATTGTTTGTTGTTGGCGCGTCGTGCTGCTGAGTTTTTGTTGTTTTATTTCTTTTGTATTTTTTTTTAATTTTTTCCGATTTTTTTTTTTAATTTTTTTATGCTTTTATCTTCGCCAAGTGCACCTGAGCTTGTGTCTTTCTATTCTTTCTATTATTCGACTTTATTTGAGCAATTTAACTTTTCTTGCGCAGACACATGTTTTTTAGTTTTGTTTTCAAATATTTGCATTAATTTGTTTCCTTTATTTGTTGTTGTGCTTTATTTGCATGCCATTTAGTTAATGTGCCGTCCAAAAATTTTTATAACTAATTTAAATTTATTCTGTTTATTTTTAGGTTTTTTTCTCTTGCATACAAATTATTTATTTTATTATTTTATTTTTAATTTATTCTCAACTTTTTGGCGTTTCTCACTCACATCACGAACGTGCATTTGTTCAGCTTTTTTCACAAATTTTTTTTTGTTCTAACTGCACTTGTTGTGTATTATTTTTTTTTTCTAATTTTTTTCGACTTTATTTTTTTTTTCGCGCAACAGTCGTGCTTTAGAATGCAAATGAGATCCTCGGACTGCAACTTGCCATGTCTAATTTAAATTTAGAACAATTTGCTTTTATTTTATTTTATTTTATTTTATTTTATTTTACTTTATTTTATTTCGTTTGATTTATTTTGAATTTGTTTTCCTTTCCAACTACTGTCACACTCAATTGTATTTCACTTGCTGAAAATAGTTTATCTCAGCCCTTATTGTTCGCCACTTTCCGCCTTCAACTTGCACTTGGCATTTGCTTGCGTCACTACCTTGGTCTAGGGCAAGTGTTTCGCCGCGTACATTTCAATTAGCTGAGATCGCCTGGTGTTAAGAAAAAATCTGACCTTGAAGGTGTTTCACTAACCGCGCACAGTAAGACGAAAGAACTTTTAGTTATTCGCTTTTCTATTTGTTTTCACTCAAGTCGTCGTGGTGTCAGGCGTAGCGGTGCGGTGTTTAGTGATCTCGCGCCGTGTGTTAGCTTCGCCTATCGACACAATTTGCTTCACTTAGCCACGCTCAATTTGTGTGTTTCTTCTTTTTTTTGTAGTTTTTTCGTGCTTCTATGAATTCTATTCTTTGTTTGTTTACATTGCTTTGTGGTCTCTTTGAAACTAATCGGCCTGTGTGGCATTCGTGACAAGATTGTTTGTTTTGTTAGCGCTAATTTTTGTTCGATTTTACTGTTGTTTTTGTTGTTAATGTGGGTGCTGATTTTAGCGTTGGGTTCAAACGCCAGTTATCACCATATTATTTTCTAATCACACACAGTTGTTTATGTTGCTTTGTTTTGTCGATTTCGTCAATTGAATTAGCGTTGCTTCTAAGCGTTTGTTTTGTACTAAGGCATAGAGATCTTTAGTTTTTTATTTTAAGCCAACATACTTCACATATATGTATGTCAACTTCTCACGTCCACTTCACCTGCTTTTTCGAATGTAGCACTTTAACCGACGCATATCTCGGGGATTAGCGCTAATAACCGTACTTTTTTTTTACAAATCACTACAATTGAGTTGGCGCTTAATTTCCGCAATCGCTGCACGGTCTCAACTGATAAGCGCACACTTAAGGATCATTGTTTAGAGATAAAGACTTTCACGAAATTATGAAATCAAAAGCATTGAAACATAACTGTCACCGTTATCTATACAAAAAGCGGTTGGGAAAAACAGAAGTGAAGATGTTTTACAGCAAATTTCCCGCACTGTCACCAAACTTTCGGCCACTTACAGGCTACACACTAAGTATTAACGTATTACCGCGTTGCGGGCTTTGTGTTCGAGTTCGATATCGCGTACGCGTTCACGCTGTCGCTGCTGCCGTTCGATCTTCCGCAATATGGAGCTGGAACCGGTGCCGCCGGAATACGAATGAAGAGTGAGCGCACGTTTGCGCACCGCAAGCCCACCGAAAACGCGACGCGCAAACAAAGCCAAACACAGCGCACAGGCGTCGACAAAGACAACGCGGCGGCGTTGGTAAAGGTAATGGTAATGCTGTTGCTATTGTTGTATTTTGGTTTGCCGATGGCTGGCTGGTTGTGCTGTTTGTTGGTGTTTTGGCGCAGAGCGCGCTACCGTTTGCTTGCTCACCAGCGCTTGCTTTCCAGCTTTTTTCACTTTCGTTGGCTTTGTTGCTGTGCTGCCTATTGACTGTTTGGCTCTTTGGCTTTGCGCTTTCCTGGCTTTTCGCTCGCAAATCAGTCAGCCATGCAGACAGCAGCTAACACGGCTAGTTAGTCAAGCCGTCAGCCAGCTTGTCTGCTTTGCATTTCTTCTTTCACACATTTTACTCGCTCCACACTGCAAATCACACAGCAACTCGTGGCTCGTTTGAGCTTTAACGCCGCGCCGGAGTGCTGTAGCGTGGTGCGCAACCAGTTTGAGCCAAACGCAAGAGCTGTGCGGTAGTAGCCAGCTTGTAGCCAAAGGTAAGACATCTGCGTCTCATATTTTGTACTTCCACATGACGGACAGCTAGTAGCGCTCGATTGTCATGTAGGTATATTTGAGAGTGAGCTTGAGTACGGTTGTGCGCTTTATTTGGCAAAAGTGCTGATAACTGTGTGGCTATTTGAGTATGGTCCGCTAGTAAGCAAGTAGTTGCAACTGCTTTTTGCATTTCTTCCAAGTCGTTCCTGCACACAAATGTACATACTTTTCTTCTCTAAATGTGCCCATGCACTCGTTGCATCGTGAGTCGCTTCTCATGTGCTCGCTTGAGTACAGCGGCACGTATACGTGATATCTATTTTTGCGCGCTATTCGCCACGCTAAATTGTTGTTGATGTTATTGTAGTTGTTGTCGCTGTATTGTCGCGCGCTGCATGCGGAAGCACATGGCTGGTGTTGATTTCTCACTTGTTCAGGTATTCATTTGGCGTGTGTTTGTATGTGTGTGCGCTGTTGTTATTTTTTGTGTGCTTTTGCATTTGAGTTTTTTTTTTACTTTTATATTTGCTTTGCTTCTGCATTTTCTTTCGCATTTGCTTTTATTTTGCCTTTGCTTTAGCTTTTCCTTTTCACTTTGCTCTTCTCGGCGCCGTTTGCACACATTTTTTTATTTGCATCTCCGCACTCTCACTCTCTATTACGCCGCACTCACTCATTCGCGTGCGCTTAATTGTCAAGTGAGTGAGTTTTCTGCTTTCCGTGAAGCTTTTTGAGCGTTTTTATTGAAACTGATCGTTGTATGCAATTAATGAGAATCAGCTTAACGGCATTTTTTAAGTTGCGCTATTAAAAGTGCGCATATTTTAATTGCCGACTCGTTGGGGCGCATGTCGCGGAGCTTTTTTCTTGAATTCTTTGTTTATTGGCATGCATTTGTGATAAGCAACATGCATGCCCTTTGTTGCTGACACAGATTTGTTTTCTACTTAACTTCTAACCTATCCCAATGGTAATTACAGCTATAAGTTGCATTTTGAGTAATGAGACTGTGTATGGATTTATGCAAGTTTAGATACTATAAAATCACCGATTATATGGCGAATCTTAATTTTCATATAAAAAATATATAATAATTTTGTTGGATTATAAACAAAAGGTGCGATCTTAACACAAATCAAACGAGAACTAGCTCGAAATTTTGCTATCTGAAAGCCAGCTTAGACAGAAGTCACTCTGTTTGAATTTAGAGAAAGACTTATGCCTATAAATTTAGTAAATCTAACGGAGTTGTATATTCGTGATGGTTAGGGAAGCTAACAGGCTTACAGACAGAGCCTTTGAATTCGGTCGTTCGATCTCTTCGATAAAATGCTAAAGCATATAGTACGAGGAAAGAACTAGAACTAGAGAACCTATCCAAAGTCTGTTTGCATTCTGCCCTTGGACTTTTGGATCAGCAATGAGCACAGCAAGCGGTTAACAGGCTGAAAATTTGTGGCTGTAAGACATCTCTGACCGAGAGTAAACATAAGAGGTCAGCCGAACTACTGGCTCCTAGCAAAGTCAATCTCTCCACAATTAAAGGTGTTCTGACTGGCCCCGTCCAAATGGCTTACACACGGTGCAGCTAAATATTAACGCGGACGTCTTCTCTCAACGAACACAGATCAAATTCTATAAGCCACTCATCATTACCGTCCTATTACAAGAATATGACCTAGAGGCATGGACGATGACAACATCTGATAAATCGGCATTACAAGTTTTCGAAAGAAAGCTTCTGCGGAAGATTTATGAGCTGTGTGGGATATACGACATTGACACATAGTACTTCAGCGAATTAAGACGAATTGGTAGATGCGAAACTGATGATCAACCTTTAGTACTTTATGGGTAAGACAAAGCACGAATTTCCTCTGTCCAAGTTCATTCATTTTTGTCCAACCCCACAATCTAACATAACGTACATATGCATTTTGCTGTGAGTGTAATACAGAAATTAATAACTATCAGCGATACTTGATAGAATTGCTATGTCAAGCGGCATTAAAGGAAGTGGAATGCACTAAGTCTATGTGTAAGGAAAACTGAGTGGACAAAAACTAGACTACACTTGGAAAAAATATGTAAAATGTATGCATTGCCTGAGTTAATATATAAATAACATCCTATGACTTCGATTCGCCACTTCTCTACTCATGATGTTAGCGCTTTGCTTTTCATTACAAGATGGTAAGTATATTGTAACAAATCGAAGACAGCTAAGATTCTGTGTAAGATTTCTCACACCTACCAAAAAAATGTAATTCGAAATTTCAGCACTCTCAAGTTAAAGAAAATAATAAAATTTTAAGACAAATTAAGGTCTCCGAATCGAACCTTATTTCGCCTAATGTTGCATTATTTTTATTGTAATTGAAAGAATAATTATTTAAATATTTACCATTTTCTCTTTATAAAGTGTTTCGAAAATTCACTTTCATATGTCTTTACGTGTAAATAATAATGAATGAGTTCTGCGTCGATCATGAAATTAGTTTGATTCTAACATTCGGGTATTTAGTTATCACTCAGCTTACCTGCAAAGAAAGAGAAGGAAATATTTTGATTAGTAATGGTTAAATTTATTATATGCTGAACAGTAATAAGAATGTAAAAATCGTCAGTAAAAATGCAAAACAACGTATCTTAAAAAAAAATTGAGTTTCTATTGCTGACGATTCACAAATTTTCAGCTTATAACCGTTTTATAACCAAAATCAATTTATTTTCAATATGAGTGATTTCTATTATATCGTTAACCCTTCGCTTGTAAACTTATCAAAAGTGGTGTTGCGTTATTTTGCATTTTAGGTGATGATATTTCAAATACGAATAAGTTGTGGGAAGGAAACAAGCCGAATATATTTTAAAATTTAATTTGAAAGTTTACAGTGTCAGTATCATTATAAAATAAATCGATTCTTTGAAGGTATCTAGTTATAAAAATTTTACGGATAAAAGAAGATATAATTTTACTCTGTATTAAAGATATAAAAACTGCAAACCTATTACCCTTTACACTTCTTAGAAAATTTCCAGTAACTAGCAAAAGTCTACCTACAAACACATTTTTTCTAGTTACAAACATAAGAATAAAGAGAGAAGATGACCAAAAATTTTCAAGGGGTTCAAATAAAGTTTAACAATATTTTGAGGAACCCAAAAAAAATTATTAACTAAGGCTGTACGGAATCGATAAGACCCTTCACAGGCGCATTTATTTTTATAGAAAGTGTATAAAAAATCTATGACTTTATTTGATCGGTCAGTTTGTACGACGGCTATGTGCTATAATGGACCGATTTCAAAAATTTCTTCAAGGAATATAGAAAAATCTTAGAAAATAATCTATACGACATTTTGTGAAGATATCTTCTCAAATAAAAAACTTTTTCATGTAAGGATTTGATTTTTATCGAACAGTTTGTATAACGACTATATCCCATAGTGATCCATTATCAGTGGGTTCGCCATATGAGCAGCTTCTCGGGGAGACAGAGAAGTGTGGAAAATTCCAAATCGATTTCCCAAAATTGAGGGACTTCTTGTTTATTGGCGTAGACAACACTTACGCCATTAGAGCCGAAACTAGAGACTAGTCCACTTACATATATACAGTCAGATGTACTTAAGGACGGGATTTGCTTAAAAGGAATATACAAGTATTATGACTTAACAACAACGAAAAAAGAACTGCTAGCAACAACAACAATGCAACATTAAATGACAGCCTCTAAAAAACTTCAAACTCACACAAAAAGCAGGTAAAAAAAAACTATCTGAATAATAACATATATTAACCACAACTTTAACGCCGTTGCTAACTCGACTTGAAGATCACAAGCTATAGATCACAAATGAAATCGAAAGCATTACAGCTACAACAATGCCATAAACGAAAGTATATGACTTTGCAGACTGCCAAAAAACACGGTTACAAAAAGCTGGTAACTGTAAATAAACAAAAGAAACAACACAAAAAGACGTGTACAATATGAGTTAAGCAGCCAAAAAAGCTGCACAAAAATTCAACCGAAAGTTGTAACACCCAAAACAAAAAACCAACAACAATGAAGCTGCGCAGTGACCGCAGCAGACCTGCCCTGCTCCAAACCGCAGCGCCGCAGCACAGCGCAGACGCCGACCAGTTGTGAGCTGCTTGCCAGCCCCCCAAGCCAGCAAAATCAACCGAAATTTGCTACAGCAACAACGCTTGTGCTGTGGGCGCTACCGCAAGTCGCCAACCACGCAAACTCGCCAGCGTTCACTTCCTTATGGCGGATAAAACTCAAATAATACGAAAATGCATATATTTATATTTATTTTTGGCACTTTTGCTTTGACATCTCATTCGCAAGCGATGCTTTTACTTAAGCCAGCCATTTGGCTTCACCTTTCTTTTCGGTATTGAAGCATTTTTTGTTGTATATTGTGAAGTTTTGAATTTCTCTCTTTACTAATTTTGGTTGTGGAGCAATAAAAATGAATCAAAAGATGAAGCCATAAAATACGCTATTTTTGAATATTAAAAAATTTTGACTTATTCCCTTTTCAATTGCTTTTTATAGTTTGGCTCTCTTCTTGTGACCTTCCTCACACTATGTTGTTGTTGTTAGTACGGAATGATCGCACAACTCGTTGGATGCAAGTGGAGCTCAGAGTATAGTCAGCTCAGAGTGCAGTCAGTCATGTCCCCTCACCTGAATTGGGCAGGTCTTTGCCGGTCAAAAGTGCCAAAAAGACAAAGCCTTAACCAGCAAGTAGTCAAAACAAAGAGTGTATGCATGCAGATAAGCAAGAAATGAAACGAAAGTTTCATAAATTTCCGAGATAACAAAAAGCATAAGCGACACGCGCGGGAAATCCAACAAAAATATTAACATACAAATATTTATCGTTATTATACACACATACTCTTATAAATGGCTTTTATTGTTTTTGTTAATTTTTTATAGAGTCAATTTGGTTACAAAGGAACCAGTTAGTGCCTGCAGCCATGTTTAGCAGCTGAACTGCCATCTGAGCCATTCAAATGGCCATAAGTGTCAAGCTGAGGACAATTATTGTATTATCAGCACCAACAAACGGCCAAAGGTGCATCGAAAGTGATCAGTAATCGATCATAATAAAGAAGACAAAAAGAAATGAAGTGAAATATGGAAATTGTTGTTCATGATATCACTGTACAACACGCGGCTGGGTACTGGATCAAGATTTTTTCCCTCAGAAATAGAGACATAAGTTAAACAGTACTTTCTTCTGTTATCGAAGTTATCCTCCAAAATCGAAATATTTCCTGTTTTAATAATTATAGTATACAAATTAGTAAAAACGTAAAAATAAAGGCAAAATCCCACTTGGACAGCTAAAGACGTGGTTGTGATGCCCAGAACTCTTAGGTATAGATCAAAATGACCGTCGCATTTGAACAAAATGCCTAGAGTCTTTTATGGAGCGAGCTCAAGGGCTGTTTAGCAACTCTGTTATCGAAGTAGATTCATACCTCCCTTAAAGAAGCTGCACTTTGGAGAATTGTGCTGCTTAAAATGAACTAGAGTGATCCAGCTGTCTGAAACAAGAGTTGATTGAGAATTCCCCACAGAAAACTGCTTCACCAATCTTCCCTTTTAGCTTGGATCCATCCATTAAAAAGTTTACTGCACCTCTTCTCCAGAGAATCCGGCCCATCCATATATCTCTTGGTGGTATGTATGCGGAGAAGATTCCGCTGGGGGTAGGTGCTGCGACATAGTGGTCCGAGTTATCAGGGATGCAATCGAAGTGAGAGATGATTTTGGAACGTCCCTCTCTGCGGCCCTTAACGTATATAATTACTCGGAATCTGATAGCAAAACTTCGCAGCAATACATCTGCCGGCTAGGTCTGCGGGTGCTTTATGTAGAATGGCATTAAGTGCCGTTTTAACTTAATATATTTACAGTGCAATTTCCAATATTGATCGACAAAGCTATGAATAGCTTGAAAATCATAATGTATGTGGCTAATTTTCAAATATTTAATTTTATTAAATTTAATCTTATTGATTACCCATTGTTACCCTATTCTATAAATAACTAAAAGTGTACACACACACACACCTATATAGGCATGCATATAAAAGTTTACTTGTAATTTTTCTAATAACCGCAAAATTGTCAACGGCGCATCAGCGGCTATAAAAGCTTGCATTGAAACTGAATTTCAATTTGAAAAGTAACTAATCATATTGATGCATTTTAATACATCAACCGAGAGAAGCCTAAACAGAACAGCAGCAAATACCAAATTATGCCATGAAAAAATCGCAAACCAAAACTCTTTAGAATATATGTATGTACCAACATATGCCGAACTAAAAGGCATCGATAGCCTATAGTCCGCTGTTCTATGGCAGAGCCTTTCTTCTGCTAGTGCTCATATGCTGTTCGTATCGCTTTTGAATTTTTTGCCGGCGTTGGTCATTTTGTTAGTTCAGGTGGCTGGCATTTGCTGGTCAATGCATTCGCGCGCTTCTGCCAAAATGCATTTGCAGTGACAGAATAATGAAAAAAAATTAAAAAGAATTTAAAACAAGCACATACAATAACAGAAACGATGACACGTAAGGTTGTAGGCTTATGTTTAGCGAACAAGTATCACTCAGCTTAGGTGGGTAGGAAATTGGAAAAAATGTATATACTATACATTAAAGAGTTTCATCAGGGAGCCACCAGAATATTGTAATGTTTAGTCTTAAAATTTATATATATATATATTTTTTAAACTCAAATAGAATTTAGATGTCGTATATCTTTATTTAACGTAAATATAGTTTTGAGTTTAGCTGTGTCGTGGTTTTAAAAGACTTTTTTATATTATAATATAATAATTTTTTCTGCCCTATATAAAATTTTAAATATATTGAAATCCCATTTATTTAGATTTTTAGTATTTTTTTTTTCAAAAAGTTCATTCGCTTTTTTCATGTTCACATATTGAAAACCAAACAGTCTCGAACTGCAAATTTGGATGTCAAATTGAGTATGAAGAAGTTATATACATATGTACATATGTACAACACTCATATGTTATTCTTAGTGTCTAAGCATTAGTGCTTTATAATTGATATTTTTATTTGCCGTGAAAATGTTAATGAATTGCGAGCGTTGTAAGGGCAATGTTTGAGCTAAGCTCAAGTCACTTATTCTAGTAAAATTCTATTTTCGACTTTTTTTAAATTTTTATATACGATTCTCGATTTTTTAATAAATTTTCAGTTTATATGTTTCGTTAAACTTTTATTTTCAATATTTTTTTTGTTATAACATTTTCCAAAATTGTATATATATTTTTAAATATTTATACAAAAAAATTTAAAACAGTAAATTTATAAAAAATGGCAAATATAGAATAAAAAAAAAAACTTACAACAAAAAGTGGATTAAAAAATTGTGAAAAAAAAATTAAAAAAGATAGTAAATAAAATTTAAAAAATTAAAAAATTAACAAATTTATTATTTTATAAATTTTTTATTATATTTTTTTAAAGTTATATATTTTTTGTTTTTTATTTGTTTTTTTTTTAATTTTACATTTTCCATTTTTAAAAATTTTATGTATATATTTTTATAAATTTTCTTTTTCCATATTTTTTTAAATTTTGTTATTCAATTTTTTTATACAATTTTCATTTTTTGTTTTATTTTAATTTAATATTTTGCATTTTGTTATAAATTTTCAATTTTACATTTTTTATAAATTTTTAATTTTAATCTTTTTTTTTTAATTTAACGTTTACCAGTTTCATAAATTTTATATATATTTTTAAAATTTTTAAATTTTAAATTTGTTTTTAATTTTTTGTATTTTTTTATAAATTTTTTTATTTTTTTTATAACTTCCAGTTTTTATAAATTGTATATAAGTATATTTTCATACATTTTTTATTTTGAGTTTTAAAATTTTTATTATTTTGAAATTTTCTATTTTTTATTTCCAATTTAATATTTTTTGAAATAAAATTTTTAATTTTCACTTTTCTCTCAAATGTTACGCCATAAATCTGATGTACGTAATCTCCTAAAATTCACCTTTCATACACTCACGTTTTCGTTCATCAATTCATTATTGTCATTCATTGACTACCATTCGCTAAATACCGACCTTCCGACCGAACCATCTTTTTATGATTTTTGTTTTTGCATTTTCCATAACTTTACGACATTTTCAAATGAGCAAATCCTGCCGTGACGGATAGTGCATTAAATGTGACGAATTTTCAGAAGCGTTCCGCTTCTTGCTCTATTCGCCTAATCAGTGAACCATTTCATTTAACACAAGCACCTAAGTATAGCACAAATACACATGCATTACTGAATATAGCAAGGCTACTCGGAAGCAGCTAAAAATATTCTAAATAAATATTAATTAGTAGAAGAAACTGTAAATGCAATACGTGGAAATGTAAAGCGAGTCTCTTGACTGTCTACTCATTATTGCTGTTAATTGATTCAGAATGAAGAGCTGATAAGGAAGTAAAATAGTCACATAAGAATGACTTCCGTCAAAGAAGAAAGGTATGGAATAGAATATTACTAAAATCACTTTCAGCAGTTATGTAATTTTTTAAAAGTATTTTATATATGCAAACATTAGGGATATTCATGATTAGTGATTGTGATACTTTCATGTGCGAGCTCGTCCCCCTTAAGTCGCATGTAAGAGATTGAGCAGACTAATGGAGGTTTCTACTTTGTGAGATCAAAACAATTTTACATTTTTTTACAGAGTGAAATACATGCATGTTTCAAGAGTTCGTATAAAAATTTGTCAAAATTATTGAAATTTGTTTCTTTAAAAAAAATTAATTACAAAACACGACCAAAAATCATATTATTTTATCTCATAATTTTCGCATGATTTCTCCTTTGTTCTAGAATCACAGATGTATAGATTTAGAAAATATTTTTGTTTGCGTTTAAGACTTTATTTACGGACGCCAGTATAAAGTTGACCTGCCGCCGCCATTGGTAGGTACTTCCCTACTTCCAATTGACTTGGATGACCAAAACAAAAAAATTGGGAAAACTTCAATAATCTTTTTCGGTACTATGCAAAAGCTTTAACCTATTATACTTTCCGAGAAAATAAATTCTGAAAAAACAGCGAAAACCTGCCAACCAGAAATACTAGAAATCGCCCCGAACTCTGAGAGCCGATCGCACCACTAAAAATGAATGAATGTTAATTCATCTTACAAGATCCAGTCGTCGACTATACAATATTTCTCAATATTAAGATTGAAAATTTACAATTAAATCTGATAAATATGTATATCACATAGTCACTAAGCCTAGTTCAAATTATGACTACATATATTTATGCTAAAATTAGATTTGCCTAGTTATACACATATGCATTGAATACACTTTGCAAAAATAATTGAATGCCAAGGTGTTGCGGTCATTATCACCGCATATGAGCGGAAGAGCTATTATATACAACATATGTATACTGTATTACATATAGTATGTATGTATATGGCTAAGCATACGCCATAAATTCTCAGCTTCAGCTGGCATAAGCTAACATAAGTGTGTCATAAAACCGCTCTGTATAATACTGCGAGCGAAAATTGGATATTTCAGATTCAACATTTAAATGCCGCAGCTAAAGAGCGCCAGCTAGTCAAGTGATATTTGTTTGTTCATGGGTAATTATAGTATATATACATACATATGCGTGTATAGGAGGGTACGTGCAAACGCAAATGCAATATCAAATACGGATCACGTGGGGAAAAAGGTGAGTAACGGCTGATTAATTAAAATGCAACGCTGACAGCCACAGCGGGCGGCAACTGCGACAGCGCAGTCAACGTAAACTACACGAGAATGCAGTTCTAGAGATTGCAATTGAGAGCACAGCACAAATCTAATGATCGCCAGAAGCTGTTCGACGCTCGTCGCTCGCAGAGCAAGCGTGAGAGCGAGTGCATATACATTCAGAGAGCAATTTAAGCATTAAAATTGATATTAGAAGAACGATTCAAGCGCAACGAAAATAATTTTTAGTAAATATTATTATGTTAAGTGCCCCACCCGTATTTACCTGCATTGCCGGGTGCCTGAAAGCGCGCCTTCAAACTGTTCAAATGACTTTGATGCTGCTCGTTGGCCATAACAACGGCCGCCACAGCGTTAGCAACATGTTGCACAGATGCAGCAGCAGCGTTTGCATTGCAGTTGCCCAAATTGTTGCTACCGCCACCGCCACCACCGCCGGCGACCTGTGCCAGCGCTTGCGAATCGGAGGAGTTACCGCCGGCGCCGACAGCACCGTTGCTGGAGCCACCACTGCCACCACCGCTGCCGCCACCATTGCCAAATTGACGATGATAATGTTGCTGGTTTTCATTGTAGAGACGCTGGTAGCACGATAAGGTGGGTATTGTCCAGGAGTTGTTGGTTTTGTAATGAAAATTGCCGGAGCCGAAGATCGAGTGTGGATTGGTGTTGGCGGTGGCATTGGATGCGGCAGCGGCGGCGGCCAAATTTTGTGTGAGTGTTTGGCTAAGTGCGGACAATTGGTTGTGGGCTGCGGCCACTGCGGAATGCTGATGTTGTTGTTGTTGGTGGGAGTGCTGTTGTTGCTGTTGCTGCTGCTGCTGCTGTTGTTGTTGTTGTTGTTGTTGGTGCTGCTGTTGCTGGTGGTGCTGGTGATGCGATTGCTGTGTATGTTGCTGCTGCTGCTGTTGGTGTTGTTGTGTTTGTTGTTGCTGCTGCTGATGCTGATGATGATTATGCTGTTGTTGCTGCTGCTGCGCTTGCTGCTGCTGTTGCTGGTGTGAGTTCTGCTGTTGCTGGTTATGATGCATATGTTGTTGTTGTTGCTGATGATGATGATGTTGCTGCTGCTGCTGTTGATGCTGTTGCGCCTGTTGTTGCTGTTGCTGCTGCTGCTGTTGTTGCTGTTGCGCCTGTTGCTGCTGCATATTGTTCCATTGTGCTGCTGCGCTGCCATTGCCATTGCTATTCACCGATTTCGACGAATCAATGCTGCTAACGCTGCTGCGATTGCCCTCCATCGATGAGCTGGCCATGCTGCTGCCGCCTTCATTGGCGCTGCTATCACTGTTGTTGCTGCTACTCATCGCAGCAGCCGCATTCGAATTCAGTTGCTGAAAATATTGATTCAGCGCGCTGTTCGCATGCTCCTGGAAGAAGCTGTTGCAAGTGCTCGTCTGCGACGTCATGTTGGTTGTGGCTGTTGTGCGCAACCGACGGCGACTGTGAGCTCTAAGTGTGCCTTAAGTTACCAACCGAAAATGTTTCAACCAATACACAAGTTATGGTTGTTATGATTATTATTATTGTTGTTGTTTTTTCTGTAACACGCAGTATTTAAGTGTTGCAAACTATTAGAGCGCCAATAAGACGCGCGCGCATTAGTAATTGTAAACCAGAATTGAGGTTGCGTATACGCCCACGCGGCTCACACATTTTTCACGGTGAATTTGTTGGGCGAAGGTACGCAAATTAATTAATATTTCTTTTTGGTTTTTATTTGCTTTTTAGCGATTTATTTTCACTTTTTGCTTTATGTTTTTTAAGTGCTTTTTAAATTGGTTGTAGTACCACACTGCTCACATCTGGAATCATGTGCTATAATTTTTTTTCTTATATTAGAAAATTGTAGAAATTGACCAACAGTGTTGCCACATAATTAAATTACGCCACAAGCCACGCAATTAGTGTGTTTAATGAAATAATAAGCACTGAAATTTTCATGTGTGTTAGGGTTTTATGAGAATGCTTTGAATTTATGTAGCCTACCCGCAGGCGCTTTTATTTGGAAATTTATGAAGCGGTATGAATTGTGAAGCGATGTTTTTGGTTATGGTTGATGTATATTACACCATTATGCAATATTTTGGGAACAAATTAATGTAAGTATAATTTATTATAATGACTGAATGATTAGGTTTGCACGTAACCGCAACTTTTGAAGAGAAATTACAATTTCGTTTTTAAAATATAGAAAAATAAAAAAAATATTTAGATCAACTTATACCCCAGAAAATGTATCACATTAGGCTTTATAGCGTTGTCTAAATCATTTCTTGACTCACAAGGTTCTTATATTATGGGTTTATGAATCTTTTTTTAGATAAATTTGAGCTTTTATATGTTACATAAAGCTTTTATAATTCTATATTCTAATTTAATTGTTTTAATAAGACTCTCAGACTTAATAAAACAGCGATTTTTCATATAAAATATACTTATAGACTCATAAAAGTCCGCTAATAATAAATTGTATACGAAGCTTTGTCATTTAATAACAAGGAAAAAGCTTCAAAAGCCTTTGACTAAATTTTAAGTGTGATAATCTTATGATAATACTTTCAGTAAAGCCTTTGAACACTTAATACCTGCTGTAGTTTAATTTTGTTATCGCCCTTATAAATATGTGAAAGCTTACAAAGCTTTCGGCAAGCTCAAAAGCTCAGAAAATATTTATTTTAAATCTGCTGCAGCAAAAAATTACATGACAGTCCAGTATAAAAATAATTTCCATACTTCATAAAATGATATGTAGTTATCCACTTTTGTTTGCACCTGATAAAAGTAGAAAGCTTTTAAATAGCTTTAGAAAGATAATAAAAATACTTTCAGTTCAGCCTTTCAACACTAAATTACTGCCGTAGTTTGATTTTATAATCGCCCTTATAAAGAAGTGAAAGCTCACAAAGCTTTAGACAAGCTTCAAGGCTCACAAAATATTTTTTTTTATTTCAGATGCATCAAAATGTGAAACAAAATAGTAATTTCTATAAATCATGAATAATTTGCAGTTAACCTCTTTGGTTTTTACTTAGTAAATGTAGAAAGCTCTTGAATAACTTTAGAAAGGTTATAGGTGCGTTAAAAACTTGTGTCCCTAAATTGAAACAAAAACTGTTAAAACTTGTTAAAATTTATTTTTTTCAGAATTTTTTAAATTGTTTTTTCTATTGCTCTGGCAACGCTGTACATAACAAATAATGTGTAAAATCATCGCAAACAAAACTCACAAGCCTACAAATTTAATTATTTAAATTTTTTCAACTTGGTATCAATTTTTTAAACAACTACAACAAACGCATATAAAGTTCACTGTGAATTTCACAAGCCACCCACAGTGTTCTCTTGAAGAAAACCTACAATCCGAAGTGATCGCGTGCCATTCCATGTGAGATGTTCTAATTGACTTTTCTCCACATTTATAATTATACACTTAAGTCTATAAAAAGTGATGATTTGTTTCGCAAGGTACAAAAACAACGAAAACCACAGAAAACAGTAAATCACGCTACAAATGAATAAAAAATTTTATTGTTTGTAAAGCAATATAAAAATCTGCCTATGCGAGCGTGTATATCTGTTTCAAGCGATCGTCAAGCGAGTAGGCTAAGTAGTATATATCATGCAAAAACAAGAAAAAAAACCGATAAAAAGTGTCGTAGTTGCGGTCACGTTGCAGCTTCGCTCTTTACTGAACTACTAATTGCAAATCATCTTAGTTACTTTTTTTAAATAAAGTGACGCATATTCGATATGAATATTTCGAAAAATATATTTCAGATGAGTTGATGTTGTATGATTTATGCACACCGATACGATACAATGGCTTATATTGGCTTCAGAATGTTTGTGTATATGATTCTATATATGAAAGTATGTATGTGTGTTTGCTTATTTGTATTCTCTTAACGCTGAACATAAAACATAGCATAGCAAAAACTTTTTCCAAATACGATCCATAACTTAAGAGGTGGATGATATGCAAATTAAATAATTGCACTCAATTCTCTATATGAAGTTGTGTCGTTCCAGCGATGAAAATTTAAGTTAAGTTTTGAAGTTGATCTTTAGCTTTACGATTTTGTGTGTGATCGTCGTTTACTCAAAAATAGCAAGTTTTCATTATTATTTTCATTATTTGCTTTTGTTATTATTACAATTTTTGCTTGCTCGAGATTTGAAAATAGTTGTTTTTTCTCACTAAATATTTAGTTTATTTTTATATTTTCAATTGCTGCGCGAATATTATTATCAAAATTTAAAACACTAAATTTTTGTATTTTCGAAAAATAACTTCGAAAGTTAATTTCGAAATTTTAGGCTTAAATTTAATTTTTGTTTTACTTTTATTATATATTTCTTACACTTCTGAGAAAGCAGTGCTTATGATCTTTTAATTTTTTCCGTTTATTTATGAATATTATTTTCGCATACTATTTTCGAAAATTTTATTTTGCTTCTGTTTTGATTATTATCTATTTGTCTCACTATTAAGTATTAAAAAAATATGTTTTCGTTGTATAAATATTGAATTTTTTGCTAAAATATTGGAAACTTAATTTTCGAATATTGTTATCGAAAATTTCGAAAAAATTTGTTTGCACTTTTTAAGCATTTATTTACACTTTTGCATTTTTTCGAACTCAAAATTTTAATCTAAAAAAAATTTCGAACATTGGTTTCGAAAAAATTTGTTTTTACTTTCTAAGTATTTTTTACACTTGTTGTGATGTTTTCGAACTAATTTTAATAATTTTAATTTAAAAAATTTTGAACATTATTTTCAGTTTACTTTTGTTTTTACTATGATTAAATTGTTCACACTTTAGCAATTGAAAGTTTTGACATTGCGTTTCAATTACGAAACAGATGTGACTTTTTGAATGAAATTTATAATGTTTCAAAATATGTTTTAGTATAGATTTTAATAGAAAATAACTTCTTTAATATTTTACTTTTCTTTTTCTTTAAATAATTTTATTTATTCTTATGGAAACAGTGTTTTGAATACTGTTCAAAATTTGATTTAAATACTGCTCACGATGTGTTGTAAACTTTCAAAATCTTGCAATTTTTTCACAGAGCGTTTTAATTACATTTTTATTTTCAATTCCAAAATATGTTTTTCAATTTTCGAAAAAAAAAATTAGTTTCATTTCTGTGAATTTTTGTTAAACTTTCACACTATGAACATAAATTTTCAATATATCAAATATTACTGTGTTTTGATAAACAAAATTTTTTCAGTTTGAATATTTATAGTTTATTTTTCAAATTATTTTCAAAATTTTTCGAATATTATTTTCAAAAATGTTCAACAATTTTTTCGGTATTTTTGCAATATATTTTTAAAATTTTTTTCAATACTTTTTTCAAGCTTTTTCAATTAGTATTAAAATTTTTTATTTGTTTCAAACACATTAATATATATTTTTCCATCTAAACGGCTAATCAAAGCAATTTGTATTTTTTCCGTTTTTCAAGCGTAATCCACAGTTTTGTAAAATTCGCACGAAAATCACACACACTATTTCCACAGATTATAATTTATTCCACACGAAATTCTGGGAATTACTTTTCGAGTACACTACATAATTACATTTCCACTGAATCGCATTGGCGATATTCAGATGTATGCATTTCCTTCTTTTCTAAATGATATATTTGATATTTTACATAAAACGTTTCCACCGCTGACCGGTTGCTTAGTCAAGCCAGCACTTCTATGCAAGTTTCGAAATTTCTTAACAGTGCACAAATGCACACACACACTCGTTTATTTCGAGAACGTCTATTTTCGAGCGTCTCAACACTTGCGGCCGATCATAATTGGCGACGGCACTTGAATATTTGTCAAGCAAAAGTTTCTTGTGTTTTCCGCGATGTAATTTTCCGCTAAACGGCCAAACTACCGTATGTCAATTCGTCAAAGTGAACGCGAAACGACCAAATGCCGGCCTCAGCACTAGCACTGGCTCGTCGTAGTCACCCAGGCGGGCTAGCAGCCTGGCAAAGCAGCAAGCAGCGACCGTCAACGGTAAGCAGCCAACGCAGCCGCCGAACTGGTAGCAGGGCAGCAGGGTAGAACAGAGCGCTGGAGCACTGTAGCACTGGAGCGCCAAAGCAGCGCAGCGCAGTGCAGCTGCAAGCCACCCAATGCGCAGCGCGGCAGCAGCACAGCAGCGGCAGCGATACCAGCTAGCATGCGGCCGTACAACGTGAGCGCCACTTTGCTCCAACAAACAAATAAGAACCGATGAAAAGCAAAAAAAAAATCATTGAGCCCTATAAAAGGGTAGCTAAGTGAGGCGGTGGCGGGGTGATGAGGGCGCTTTTGTAAGTATATTTGTATGGCGTTGTACATTTGTATGAGCGCAGCGGCAAAAGTAAAGCGCTCATTGCATTAGAATGCATAGAAAACAACAGCTAGGCACATATACATAGTAAACATGTGTATAGATGCATGTGTGTCTGTATATTTCTATGACACACTGCACAAATGGAATAATTTACGAAAAGCAACTATAAACGTTAGAAAATAGCTAAGTAGGGTATGGTAGCATATTGAAGCACAGCGTGTGCATAGCAACGCATAGCACAGACATAGTTCGAATGCAATAACAACTCAGCCGTGCAAAGTACAACAAATAATATGCAAAAGAGGCTGTCCATAATCAGTTCGAAAGCGTGCCTTATGCAGTTAGGGGTTGTTTCCAACACATACGAGTACATTAATGTATTTATGTGCTTGTGTTGTGTTTTTGCATAGTGCGTTTGGCTTTGGATTTGTCGTGTTGCAGGCGATATCACTGGCCACTCGTTGTGCTCATGCGCACACAAATCACTTAAAATACTGAAACACGCAGCAACTGGTGTGATTGTAGCGGTCACGAAGATTTCATTAAGCGAAAATTAATTGAAATAAACTACATACAGTTTGTAAACAATTTCGAAAACAAAAAAATTTAACATTATCTATGAAGATTAAACAAATGCAATTTAATTTAAGCCTACTCAAACTCTAGCCTCACCCTGAACCGAGTTCTTAATGGGAAATACATATTGTATAGTCAGTTTGGTGTAAAATTGTATATATTCAGTCTGATTTACTTGCAGTATAAGCAAAATAATGCGCCACTTGTAAGCAAAGCTCAAAATATATATTTTAAATAATTTACTTTGGAGTAGTGGGTAGTTGAATGCCGGACTGTTCTTTCAGTAACTAATCTCTAAGTAACGATTGGAATTTATGTTTGCTCTGCCCAATCCACAAAAAGGGAGATCCCACAATCTGAGCCAACTCTTATCGAGCGTTGTGTGTGAAAGACTGAAGCCCACCGTCAACAAACTGATTGGACCTTGTCAGTGTGGCTTTAGGCCTGAAAAACTACAACTGACCAGACATTCACCATTCGCCAAATCTTTGAAAAGACCCGTGCAAAGAGGATCGACACACACCACCTCTTCCTCGATTTTAAAACAGCTTTTGAAAGTACGAAAAGGTGCTGCCTTTATGCCGCGATGTATGAATTTGGTGTTCCCGCAAAAATAATACGACGTTGAGCAATAACAAAAGTTATTGGATCTGCGATCCGTTAAGATCGGGAAGGACCTCGCCGAGCCGTTCGATACCAAACGAGGTTGCAGACAAGGCGATTCCCTAACGTGAGGCTTCTTCAATCTGCTGCTGAAAGAAATAATTCCAGCTGCAGAACTAAACAGAGAAGGTACATATTCTATAAGAGTCTACAATTGCTGACGTACGTCGATGGCGTCGAAATCATAAGACATAACAACCGCGGCTTTCTGTTTTCTCCAGGTTGAACAAAGATAGTGAACGAGAGCAAAACGAAAATCAAAACATCGAAGAAGTAGATAATCTTGGAACCAGCATTAACATTAACAACAACGTCAGCCCCGAAATCGAAGGCAGAATAACTCTTGCCAAAATTTAATTAAGTAAAAATGAAAAAAGTTCTCATAATTCGGAAAGCCGTTTCATTGTATTATCGGAAACTAAGAAAACAACCAGAGAAATTGCAAAATTAACCGGTGCTAGTAAAACATTTCATTTCAGTCGAAAAAAAGTAATATGTTGGCATCTTCGTGCAACTCTCGTGGTCGAACAAGGATATTGAGTGACTATGATGCTCATCATATGAAACGGTTAATCCGTAAAAACTTCAAATTAACCCTTAAGGAGGCCATTCAAGTCACTAACAAGCGAAGCAGTGAATAGACGGCCTGAAGAGCTTTGAAAAATATTATGTTAATCACTTCTCTTAAGCAAAAAAACCTGTTTTGTCAAAAAAAAAAAAAAATTATGCTGCACGAGTTCAGTTCTACCGGGAACGCAAAAATAGGTCAGATGAGGATTGGAAATGGGTTATATGGACTGATGAAATGAGAATCAAACATTACCTTTCTGAGGGTAAAGTAAAGTCATATTTTTCTTATCGGCGCAACAAGCAGATCCAACAAAATAAACGGCAGCGGTGGTATCAATAATTTAACACTTTTAAATCCAATTGAGAATTCGTAGACTATTGTGGAGCGAACTCTGTGCTAGCACGATTATCTCCCAAAAAACTTGAATGAACTTTGGGAGCGTGACAAGATAGCCAGGACAAATATTTCTTGTAAATTGTTCGAAATAAGCTGAAGTCTCCACCAAATAATTTCATAATGATGAAACCAATGTTTAAACAGAAGATTTCTCGGGAACATTCAGAACCAAATTATCAAAAGTTGGTAGCCAAATGGTATAATTTTGGGTAGTCGAAAAAGTCTTTTCGTATTTTGTCAATAGATGTTATTGCAATCGTATATCTCCAGTGCTACTAATCACATTGTGTCATATCATATAATGTTGGAAAAGTGAGTCTTTAAGCTTTATTTAAAAAATTGAATTCCAGGAAGTTGAAAAAAATTACAGCTGTTCAAAAATGAGTGAAAATAATGAAGAAATTCGCTACATTTAGAATTTTTGTAAAAAAAAGAAGGAAGTATGTCATGCAAACCACCAATGAAATTTATGATGTTTACGAAGACGATGCTGTATCAGTTCGTGTAGCATAACAATTGTTCGATCGCTTACGTTCGGGAAATTTCGAAATTTCGATTTACAGTGATGAAATAATGTCTCTTGCGGAAAAATGGCAAAAAGTGGTCGACCAAAATGGTACATATTTTTTTTATTTTTTTGTTAGTTACTATAAATATAAAAAAATGTAAAAAAAAGTAAAGTTTGATTAGAAATACGAAAAGAGTTTTTCGACTACCCAAAATATAAGCAAAAATCTGCACCTAATCCTTTCATATAGATTAAATCAAAGGTTCAACGTAAGATTTCCTGGGAATGCAGATCCAGATTATCAAAAGCTGGTTGCCAAATGGTATCATAAACAAACAATATATAGAAAATATTATATTTATGTCAGTCTAATATAGAACTGACTGGCAATATGAGTAAAATTATCTAATTAAACAACAAACACAATGTCTATAATGTAATACTCTTGTAAATAAACTACAAAATTCCCACGAAAAGTTTACTTTCATTATGTTCCCAACATCTAATGCAATAAGGGAAAGTGACGCCTTTGAAAAATAAAACAGTAATATCAGACTAAAAATAAAAGTGGATCGTTATTTTTAACTATTCCCACCAGTTATGTGTGAGAAAGCCGCTTAGAACACAAACATAGATCCACGAGCATATAAATCTATGACGTATGACGCCACATTAGAAGTACATTTGCACAAATAAAAGCAATAAACAAGTAAGAATTACAAAAATATAAAAATAGCCGTAATCGACTACGCGCTGCAAAAGAATTCGAGTAGCGTTAACGTGCGATCGGCTTTGGAGCTTGCAACGTGAATAAATTGGCAGCATAAAAAATTGTTTTCTTTCAAACTCATTTACAAACTCATCAAAAAAGCAGGGAAAATTCCGCAAAAAACAAACGCACGAAAGCGCCGAGCGTACATACTTAACGGCATTCTTTCCGCGATTCTCACATTTCAAACGTGAGCTAAAACGACCAACAGAGCCGGATACGTGTCTACCACATGTGAGATGGAAATAGCCGAATAAGACTCGAGCGCCGATGACGACAATGTGGATTTTCGATTTTTTATCAAAGCAAAATACAAGAACAAAAACAAAAACAAAAATATAAAATACAAAACCGAAACTGCAGTGGCGGCTAATTGACAACACAACAACAACAACAAAATGTGCGAATAAATAACATGACATTACAGAATGCAACAAGCCAGCATAAAGCCAAACAAATAACAATAATAAACGCACACCAATAAACGTCAGCGCCAACGGCACAGCCGCGCGTCGAGCGCTTTGTGGAAGAGAGACAACGTCACACACACGACTCACCTACGCGCTTCGGCACTGCAATGCAATGACAATGAGCTAATGCTGGTGCTCGCGTTGGCAGCACATTGACGTCGTTGTAGCGTAAAAGCACGCAGCAGCGCAGTCGGCGCAGCAAGTCACGTGGATTTCGCTGTGACCTAAAGCCCATTGTCTGGGAGCGCCAGTCGTTCTAAGCACGTGTAACCGACACACTCAGCACACCTCCTCCACGGCACAAACCACAGTCACACATATACAAACACACATACAAACATACTATATATGAACATTCGTGCTCGCACTATCGGTTACTCAGCCAGAACGTCGACGCTTCGGGCTGTGCGGGCGGCGGTGTTGCCTGTGACGCAGCGGTGAGAACAAATGTGGCTGCAGCAGTGAGCAGAGTGTGGCAGTAACGGCAATTAAAGCAATCACAACGGCAACTGTAAATGTGTTTAAATGGTGGTGAATATACGCAGGGGCTATTAGATATGCAAACAAATGCACGGCAGTTGACGATCGGTAGTGTAAATAACTACTAGCTGACGTATTTGGCCATAGAAAAGAGCGCCTAGAAGTGTTTTCGAAATTACTTTAATGCAATTCATTGCTCTGAGCTGCGTAGAGAAGAGAGACGGGTTGTTGATCGATTGCTACTGGAGACTTTTGTATGAGTGCCCGATAGTCGTATGTCATCGTGATGTTGCCCGAATACTTATTTTAAAATATAGTTTATAATAGTGTTCTTTTCGTTTTCTTCACTTTTTTGTGAGAGGAAAACTATATAAGTCCACTAGAGCAAATCAAATATTGATGATGGTGCAAATTATTCACTATACTAAATGAAGTACTTCCCAAAATGTTGAGAAAATATTAACTTCGCTTCCTCCGAAGCCATAAAATCTTTCAAAAAACAAAAAAAAAAAAAACGGTTTTCATATAAGAATTTAATTTTGATCGAGCAGTTTAGATGACACCTATAAACTAGAATGATCCGATCTGAACAATTTGTTCGAAGATTGTAGTGTTCTCTTGGATAATAACTATTTTTAAATCCCGTCATAAAATATTGTCAATTAAAATTTTTCCATGCAAGGAAGAATCTGATGGGTCATCTGCATCTCTGCTAAATGTATGCTAGAGTTCTTCGATATATCGATGAATTCTTGCGGAGCTAAAAGACGTATGCAAAGTTTTAGATAAATATCTCAAGACCTGAGGGAGTAGTTCTCGTATAAACAGACGACGCACAAAAGGTCATGGTTAAGTCTAGTCAACTAGTCTTAGTCTATCTTTGAACACCTCCCATTATGAAATCATAGTAGTCTGAGAATAGTTTACGTTCTTAGAAGACAGGTTTCGCCTTTTTCGATGTGATCTCAAGTGGCACACATATAGGTGTTTTCAATAAGAGCACTAAAAAAGTTCTTTTAAATTAAACAAAACTGGTTTGGGATATCGATAAAATTATTTATATCTGTCGATGGAATTCAATTTCTTTTGCATGGCCATCACGGGAATGCTTCCAAAAGTCTAAATGCTGAACCCAATTTTTGACAGGTTTCAAGCATAAATCGGCCGATTCTGCCGCAATTTCATGTTCGATATTCGGACGAAGTTCATCAACCGTCGCTGGCTGGTTGGCATAGACCAAAGACTTGCCGTAGTTCTATAGGAAATAGCCGAGGTGGCCAATTCGTGAGATAACAAGTTCACCGAACTTGGATTTCAATAAATCGATTTTGACATTCGCTGTGTGACTTGTGGCGCCGTCCTGTTGGAACCACATATTGTCCAAGTCCATATCATCCAATTCGGGTCAAAAATATTCGGTTATCATTGAGCGGAAGCGATTCCCATTCACAATAACGTACCGGTCTTAATCGTCACGGAAGAAGTACGGCCCAATGACGCCGCGTTGGCCCATAAGCCGCACCAAATCGTAATTTCTTCGGGATGCAATGGTAACTCATGGAGTACGTGTGAATTGCTGCCTCACCAATAACGCATATTTTGCTTATAGACGAAGCCATTCAGCCTGCGATGAGCATCATCGCTGAAAATGATTTTTCGATGAAAATTTAGATCATTTTCGAGTTGTTGCTCAGCCCAATTCATGAACATACGACGATTCTGGTGATCGAGCAAGTTCAGTTCTTGTCTCAATTTGATCTTCTAAGGGTGTAGGCCAAGATCTTTAAGTCGCAACGACGTCACAGAGATGCCCAACGCTTGGGAACAAAGTTTGAGAGACCGATTTGGCTCTCAATCAATTGATGCGCTAGCGGCTTCGACTCATTCTTGGATCGTATATTTTTCCGTGATGAAATGTCAAACATTGCTGAAGAGAAATTGTCAAAAGAGCGAGTTTGTTGTCTCTTCCAGACTACTTTGTAGCATCCCCATTAAAAAATTCGTTATTTCTAGAACCCTTCAGTATACATATGTACATCTTAGATTTCGCTTGCATTACCTCTTTGGTATCAGAAGAATTAAACCCGATTTTTTAGAAAACTTAAACTTTTCAAATAATTAAGTCCACCCCGATTCCAAAAAATGGAAAGAGGTACACAATTATGTGTGTTTTTGACTTTTTCGTTTTGTAATTATTCTTCTGGGAATTCAAAAGACTTGAGCTTCACATTCGTAGAAGATGTTTCTTAGGTTGGGTTAGGATAGCTTAATCTGATAGGCGAATACGCATAGACCAATTTCGGTTGTTTGCGATACCAGATGAAATTTAGCTACTAGGTTTAGAGGAATAGTCATCCTTTAGGATGCCTGTGCTTGACACGAATTTTAACGGAGCCGTAAATTAAGAATATAAGACTTCAAAAGGTCGTACACTAAGCTAACATAACCATAATTTTTGCTTAAGTGAAAGCACTGTGGATAAGGCACCACAAGTCCCAAAGCGTTTGATTATGGTTTGAATATCTAGAGTGCTACCAGAAACATATAGTCAGCTGATTTCAAATGAAATTGAGCTATATATTGAAATTTGGTGCCTCTTTAAGATAAAACGCAATAACAAATTTATTTTATTTCAGTGAAAAAGATCCGTTTGAGACTTAGCAACACCTCAGCAGCTTAATTAGTTCCCATAAAATTTACGCTGCTCCACATTGGTCAGTTATATTTTGATTAAGTGGAGATTACTTGCAAAAACATTAGGTAATATTTGTGCTACATAAATATATATACATGTATGTATGTATGTATGTATGTATGTATGTATGTATATAGACGAATGTACGCATATTTCTGTTTATGAGTGCTTGAGCAAACACCCAACCTACGACAATGCAGGCGTGTAATTTGTTCGCTTCCAGGTGGATATGGATTACATTCTGCAATATTTTTATTAATTAAACCAAAGAAACTCATCAAGTTGATTTCCAATTCCGACTTTATCGAAGATATCAAATGCAGCTAATTACAATATAGTACACGTAGTGGGTGCACACACAAACCTACAACCACAGAGTTAGGCACTTACATGTGTGCACACCTTTCCTGAAGCGTTGGCGCAGCGGTATTAAATTTCCAATTCGTTTTATGTTGTTGCGACTTTTTCCTGCACCTTTTTTTGTTGTCATTTAATTGTTTTTTTATATTCATGTTTACTTGTGTCTTCACGTTTTTCCGCAACTGATAGGAAATATGAATCGGCGCAATTGTTTGTTTCGAAGCAAAAGTGATTTTTATGTATATATATACTTGTATATATGTATAGCATATATATATAAACTTGTATATATATATATATATAAATATGTATACATCATATTATATTTTACATCGGACATGATTTGAAACTTGACACAATTATATGTTTGTATGTGTGTCTACTGCGTCTCCAATTTAATGTTGTGTCTATTTTTATGCCAATATTCCGCCAAAATAGAAATTTTTCACAGCCTCTCGTCTTACAAAAATCATAATAAAACTATATAAACCTTTTTTTCTATTTTTCTAAAATTTCTAATTTATTATTAGTTTATATATATCTACGTCTGCGCATAAGCTCACGTGACCATACAACTAAACGTGACAGCCAATTCCCATTACTATTAAATACAAAGTATTATTTTGATTTTTAGTCTATAATTGCCGCAATGATTTGGAGTTAAGTGATGATACAAGTGTTTGGTTTTACCGCGTGATTTCGTCAGGTGTCGTGGCAATATTTACATTTGGTGGGGATTTACTGCTGCTAGTTGGCAGTCATAGCAGATGGGTGTGTTAATTAATCTTATATTTTTTTAGACATAACAATTAGTATCAAAGGGTTTCAAAAGAAATATGAAGCTTGGAAATGGAAATTTGTAAAAATTTGAGGTTTTGTTTGTGGTTTCTAAGAAAACTTGAGAATACGTTATAAGGGTATGAGATTTTTTTAATAAAAATACATCTCTTTTTTAATTTTTTTTAATGTTCTAATTTTTCCACAACTCGCTTTCTAACCAACTCTTTCAGTAAAAATAGTGTATTTATTGATTTTGAGACAAAAGTGCTAACAGCAAGCTTCAGTTATAAGAATTGACAGATGAATTGATCAAAGCTCAATAAAAAATACAATGCCTTCCAAGGTGCCTCCATAAAATACTAAGATCACACAATGTAAATAGAGTTTACATACATCGAACATTATTGAAAGCTTAGCAAATAATGAAGAAATGATCTAAGAACAGACATTTTCTAAACAAATACATATTCCCAAGAAACCATTAATTATTCAAATTAAATTTCTTATTAACTAAGGAAACTAAGGAAAGTCTGAGTAGTTCGGTGTAAATATTTAAAAATAAACACGATGCTAGAATGTAAATATATGCATTTTCCCACATTTTTTATGCCGCCAAAGTAACATCGGAAAATTCCATTAACATTTCAGCTTTCGGCCAAAAACCTACCACAACTGTGAGGCTGAGAAAAAAATATCGCTTGCTGAATAAGCTTACATGCAAAACTGTTTAAACCCACTTGTACCTGTGCCAGCAGAAGCTTTAGCTCGCTTGCCAGCGCTACTTTTCGACGCCCGCACGCAGCCCCCTAACTGTGAGTCACATTCGCTGTACACGCGACAAGCCGCTAACCAGCGAACCAGCCAATCAACAAGCCCGCTAATCGACCCTGCTGACATGCGAATATTTCAGTGTGCACACAACGGTACAGTCGGTACAGGTGTTTGTCGCAGCACACAAACGAAATGCTTTTTCTGGTTATTAATTAGACGAAAAGCTTATCAGTGCTGGTTGTTTGAAGGCGCATGCGCACGTTTTAGTACGTCATCTATGCATGTAAGGTATGTAGAAATTCGGTACTATTGAAAACTTCAACTTATAGGAAATTGATGTAAAATGGCAGTAGCGACTGAAGGGAAAGCTAAATTGTTCCATATCGACACCAATAAATGATATTATATAAGTAATGAAATGACAACATAAGCAACATCTCTGCGAAAGTCGGACTCACACTTTCTTCAGTTATTTCATTAAAAACAAGAAAAAACCTTAGGACTGGTTCATGTATATACAGACGGACAGACGAATGAGCTGACTAAATCAGCTTAGCTCCTGAGCATGGCAATTTATATATAGTATATACTTGTACTTTAGAATATCTTCCAAGGGTAAGGTTGAGCTCAAACTACTCCCGGGGGCAGATAGTGGACGGCCTAGACTAAAATGCGAATAGCAATACGCAGCCCCCGACCTAGAGCTGCTTGACTCAAACACCTCTTACGCCCATTGAACCTCCCGCGAAGAGCCGAGAAGATGCCGTCTTTAAATAAGCGTCCACAACCTCCACTGCGGTTGCACCGAGGGAGAACTTACCAACGAGAGGGAGGTAACAAAGCGACGAGGGAACAATACAGCGACCAGCACCAAGTGTACACAGACGACGACGAAAAACCCTGGGCAAGCGCCCAACAGAATTGGGGTAAGTAAGATTCTGATTATGGTGTACTGGAAACTCGAAACGGATCAGTTTGACAAAGGCCGAGAGAGGGTTGTATTCTGTCACCTCAGTCGGAAAGAGTGACATATTACCGAAATTGTTGCCAGACTATTACTGTTCTCACCTCCGTTTCTTTAAAATACTGGCAAATTTTAAGGTTCGTTCAATGCCCGTCGCCATAATTTTTTTTGCCGTACCGGCTCAGTTGAGTCGTGATTCTGATTCGTGACCGAATTTGGCTCCTAAGATTAGCTCCCATAAGGACTTGTGTCGACCTTCGTGTGGCCACCCGGCTTGTAATCACAGGGTTCGTAAAGGGCAACTGCTACAGCGTGCAGAGATAGCGGCTTGAAGCACTAGAAAGAAAAACAAAATAAAGGTGACCAAGACGAGGAATATGGGGCCGTCTTCCACAGAAGCAGTAGGATACCTAGATCCGCTAAACTCACCATGACTCCAAAACAAACAAAAAAAACTGGAGAAAAGGCAGCCTCAAGGGAAACTCCAGCCACACAAGCACCTCCGGTAAGACAAGGAGAAGGGTACCGAAATAAGAATACATTACCCAAATGAGAAGAGCAGAACAGGAATCCTTGTAAAAAAGCGAGGGTATCGTTCCAAAAAAATAAAGACAACAAACTTAATATACACTCTTTAAGCCGTTTAGGGTATAAGCCATGATCTCATGAAGATCGGAAAACGATCTACACAGATCACTAGGTTTAAGGAATCAAAAGCCGTCACTCGTGAATAAAAACAAATCTAGAAAATATCTGAAAACAACAGCTTAAAAGAGTATTTTCATTTTATATTTCCTCAGACCATTCACGCCTACGAACTATTTTCAAAACAAGCACGAGTTATCATAAAGTAAAATATATCATCACCATAAACTCGTCATCATTCTTAATTGGTGAACACTAATGTGACCAATAATTGGTGTACGAAATCGAATGGAACTACACTACTTTGAAAGAAACAATAACAAAATCGAACGAAATCGCCGATTGATATATGCAGAGGCACCCACCCACAAACGCGCAAACTACCAATAATTTAGTCGCGGGTAATGGTGAGGAGAGGGATGGAACGCCAGCACTGAAATGCAAGCAGTGGTTGCGCGTGTAAATTGCACACAAGCACAACAACACGAAATACAAAACTCCAACCAACAGCCAGAGTCAAGATAGCCAAGAACTGAGGAGCACACACTCTGAGCGCAAAAACAGCGCTGCCAGCGTCACTGCCAACAGCACTGCATTGTAGTCAACGTCGACAGCAGGCGACGGCACACATTCCAGCACATTTGTTATTGCCGTGCGGCAAAGCTGTTATCACGTTTCGACAACACGTGCTTTTCCCCAACCAAAGTGTTTGATTACGAAAGGAGAGACTCGCACTCAAACCCCAAAATGAACCCAACTGAGCTGAACAAATTCATTGAATAGACGTGCAGGCAAACATACATACAGTCATGCATGTATACATACATACCTATGTGTATTGTTATATACATACATATGTATATCTATACTATTCTTAGACATACATACATACATACATATATAGAGACTAGCAAACGAGCGTCTGCAGTACACAGTACGCCGAAAGCACAAATGTATGCCGACTGCAAAGCACCGCTGCGCCCTCGCATCTACATCTTTATACAAGTTGTATATCTGTATGTATGTATACATATATGTTTGTGTGTGCTTGTATGCAATGAATGCGAAAATCTCAATGCGTTCAAATTGGCGAGTGCAAGTGACGGCTCTGCGAGCACGAGTGCGATTGGCAGGGGATGTGCGCTTGCGGCGGCGAGCGGTGCCCGACAATAACAATAATAAGTATGCAATAGCAGAAATAATTGTAAGTATGTGTGTTGATATTGATATTGCTAAGAATAATAGTGTTTAATAATAAAGCGAAACAAGTGGAAATGAGCTAATTGCAAGACAAAGTCGATAGACAGCCATATAAATACCTATAAATACATACATACATACATACATATGTGCATAAAACTGTGTGCCTATAACACAAATGCATGTACATGTATGTATGTATGTTTGTGCATTTGCATGTGGCAGAACAATACCGCTGTCACTTTTTCGCTTTTTCAAGTAGAAAATCAAAACAAATAGTAGCCAATCTCTATTCAAATATGCGCATATCCCTATGTAAATAAGTAAATAGCTAAGTGCTTGTATGGGTTTGTTGTTAAAAAGCGCACATTTTATAATGAAATTAATAAAATAATTTATAGGAAAGTGCAAATTCGAATGGAAAGGCAATTCAAATGTAGAACACGTGTTTCAGGGCGATAACTCAATGAAAATGACTAAGCGTAATCGATCCGCTTATCAGAAAAAAATACTGACACTTTTGTTTAATGGTAACAATTCGTTGTACTCGAGCCAAAATAAGTGGTTATGATAGCCACTATCAATACAAGAAAGTCGTTTCCATGAAATTTTTTTTGACGAGGTTTTAAGTTTACTAAATAAAAAATTAATAATATATTTAATAAACGACGATTCATTTTGAAAATTTTTAGATTCCCTTTAAACCGTAGGTGATTTTCAGCAGGACCTCATAAAAAAGTGGACTTGCGGTGAGTAAGATTTTTCTGCTTAAAATTATTTCAAATCCAAAAGTCAAAAAATTGCATTATTACTGCAGAAGAATACAGGATTTGGTCGACGCATTATTTAAAATTTTGCTTTTTGGCAGAATGGCTCCTTCCCCAAAAGAAAGTATCTTTTTGTGAAAAAATTAATTTTGAGAAAATTTTGAAATTTGAAATTAATTTTGAAAAAATTTTCAATGATTTTTTGAAAAAATTTTGAAATTATTTTGAAAAATTTTTTAAATAAATTTTTGATATTAATTTTGTAAAAATGTTTAAATAAATTTTAAAAGTAATTTTTTGTGAAAAATTTAATTTTCAGAAAATTTTTTAACTATTAATTATAAAAGTATTTTTTTGTGAAAAATTTAATTTTGAGAAAATTTTTTAATTAATTTTGAAAATTTAAATTAATTTTAAAATATTTTTAAGTCAATTTTGAAAAAAATTTTAAATTAATTTTGAAATATTTTTAAGTTAATTTTGAAAAAAAAAAGTTAAATTAATTTTAAAAATATAATAAAAAATTACTTATCAGTGCATTTCAAAAATCGAAATTATTATCAAAACCCATAACCGAAGCAGATTATTACGAGTATCTGACAAGTGTATCTCATAAAGTTCTGTGAAAACTGAAAGTCAATCAGTCCACCGGTTTTGAAGACATTTTCCTCATCTACTCTGAAAATAGCGCTTCGTCAAAAAAGTGTTAAAAATTGTAGAAGTTGATTAAGAATAAAATCCGTATTATTTCCATCCAGGCATAACGTTCAAAAGGCGTATGTGTATAAATTTGACAATTTTCGGGTCATAAATTTTTAAATTATATCATTTTGAGTGAAGCATTTCATCCTATGTCACAAAAAAACCATAGCAAAAATCTCTAAAGAATGCTTGCTGGGAAGCAGTTTTCGTCGAATGAAGATTTGATTGCCGATTTTTCCTTGTGAGGTCTACCCTCTTATCTTAAAACGAATAAACCTTTCAATTAGTAACTAGCTTTAGTAGCACATGCTCCTAGTTTGCATACTGTTTTATCATTTTTATTATTTATATATGTATGTAAATTTTATAATTTATATTTTTATTCATAACTAATTAGTCAAAGTTAATCCAAGCTAAGAGGCTATCATCTAACTAAACGGCTTTTCTAATTATTATAAGCATTAAATCGTTAAATCATTTTATTAATGGATGAGAACATTAGCTGAGGGTCTTAGTCCGGTGGAAATGAACAATAATATTTACAAAGCTAATCGCATCATTTGTATGGTTACACAATTACCCCTGATTCTGCTTCTGTTTCTGCTTCTGTTTCAAAGCTAGGGATGCTATTTTGTGGGATGGTAACATATAGAACTTTGGAGAATTATTTTAATTCAGTTGAAAGAAACTTTTTCATTTCTGAAAAACTCATGGTATTTAGCTTTATAACGGTGAAACATACTCGAGAGGTACTCGGTAAAACAATACGATTGTATTTAATAGCGTGGAAATATTTATAATGTTCTGAACAAAATGTTTGAGGAGATAAAAACAATCAAAAAATTGCACTATTTTGTATTAATTTTTAAGACAAACCTTCATGGCTCGGTCGAACAAATTTCGTAAGAAAATTTTAAGATGCAGTCTAGTTATAGATTATTTGCTTTACAGAACCGATATCGATTATAGAAAATCATAAAAAACGCATTTCGGTTAACTTGCGAGTGAGCTTCACCTCTTTAACTATCTTTAAACAAGTTTACCTGTTATAAATCACTTTTAACCTAAATTCACATAATTTATATTTATTACAAAAAAATATTTGCAATCAGATTCGATAAAAAAATATTAAAAAGTTTTGCAACTCAGTAAATATTGCAGTAAGAATTCGAAAACTAAACGAATCATGCGAATTCCTTGTCATGCAAGCGGTAGGCCAACACTCATTCATTGATATATTAGTTAAGTGTGTATGTACATACCCATGTATATTTGCATTTTAACACAAGCGTATCAATGCAATAAGATTTGAAAGAGATTCAGTTTGAGTTTAAGTCATCAAAAGACTGGTTACATATGTGGTGGAAATGTAACTAGTTTTGGACTAGTTGTCTTTTTTGTTGAATATGGAATAAAAGTAGCAAATGAAATATTTTATATAATTTTTACTGTTAAACTTTACTATAACGAGGTTAACTTCATAAATCCAAACTATTTTTCAAGGAAGCATTTTTTAAGTGGTTTCTTTCCACTGTGTGAAGAGTCCCAATAATTCGCCTGTGTATTAAAATATGGTCTCATAACTCTTAACTACATTTGAGTTTCTATTCTACTACCATATTACCATAGTTAACCAGTAGTTTGCTTCACAGGACCAGTGTGGTACTCAATATGTACTAGTTCAAGCTAGTTTCGAATAAATCAAATTTACTGTACATTCACCCATTCAATAGCATAAATGTGCAAATCTTTATTATTTGTTGTTGTAAATATGTATCATCGTATATACATATGTATGTATGTCGTTCTATCTCAGATTTGAGTAGTGCGACGAAAATAAATTTACACGAGAAATGCAAAACTACGTCAGGGCAGCAACGGCACACCTCTGCGACATGTGACCGAAGAGGCGGATAAAAGCAACAGCAACAAAAACAACGATATATTATTAGGCTTAGCACAACTATTCGCAAATTGGCAATAGAACAACAACAGCAGCTAGCTGAAAGCGGAAAACGACTAGCGACCAGCCACAGCGGCAGGCGGCCGGAGCGGCGTAGCATCAAAGCCGCATTGACGTAGTTGGAATAGGGGAAAGTTTAATTTGGGAGATCGAAATAAATTCATTGCTTTGTTTGTGTGTGTCTGTGTGTGCAGGTGATGACCATTAGCGAAAGTCTGACGGATCGTTGCTCATCGGCTACTCAGAATATATTTTCCATTTATTAAAGAAAATTAGTCGGAAATATACAGTGAATTTTTATTTCAAAACTAAATTAAAGTTGTATAATTAGTGGCAATTATTTATAAATATATGTATTATTTTTATAAAATTTTCTCATGTTGTTGCCACGCCCTCTTGCTACTTGATTTGTTTGTTTGCGGTCTCCCATTAAATTATTATCTGCGTGCAGCTTTGGTTTGCTTTATTTATTTTTATAAAATTTATTTATAGGTGAGTATACACAGTTAGTTCGCTCGCAGCTTTTATTCCCGCCATTACTAACACTAACAGTGGAGAGCTTTCGCATGAGCTTTACCACACCAAACGGTTTGGAATATATTTACATAGTAGTTGCGTTAGTTCACGACAGAGTGTGTTGTGCCAGCTGCTGTTATAACGGTCAGAAAAAAAATGTGTGCACTGAGCTTTTCGAGGTGAAAGTGTTGTCAATGTTGATGAATTTTGCCCAGTTGGGGGAATTACATATCGCACTTGACAATTTGAACTTTATTTACTTATAACGGTCTCTGTTGATGGAAGATCTGTAGAAATAAACATCTATACATACATACATATGTATGTACAAACAACTATATGACACAGAAAGACCCTATTGATTTACTGGATGCATTACTGTAAATTTCCATAGAAACAACATAAGGTTTTGAGATTTTTTTCGTAGTTTTTACGCGGCTGAAATATATGTAATAGTGATATTGCTTAGTGTAGAAGAAAGTTAAAAGGAGGTTATACAGTAGCAGGCGACAATATAGAAACTGTTAGCTAAAGACGTAAATTTTTTTAAGACAAGAAAAACCTTAAATTCGATTATATACAAGAAGTATGACAGTTAAAAGCTATTATGATCCAAACTGAAAATATTGTATCGCTACCTTGGAAAAGAATCCATGCTATCGGACAACTTTGCCCAATGTTTCGATGAAAGATATGCCCAATGTTCCGTAAGTATATAATGCTTGAAATTGGAAGAGCATAACCATACTTTTAACTTTTTTGAGTTTTATTGTTCGGCTCGACCAAAAAACACGTTTCGACTTGGTAAGGTTAAAAATTATTGCAGAAAAATTGTTCTATTTCCGAAAACCAAGTAGTTATTATATTGGCTTAGTAAATTTTTTCACAAAAAAGCTTTAAGAAGGTAAGGTCATAGTCGGAAAGACTCATGATAATTCTTTGTTCGATTTTGAAACGAATTTAATTGGTTTCAGTAATATTTTGTCGAACAAAATAACAGTTATCAGAAAATAATTATTGGTGTAAGTAGACGAAGAACGAGTGGACTGAGTTTCCTGCTTTAGAAACTATTATCTATTGAACTATCTAGTACTTAGCGAATACTTTATAAAGTTAGTCAGTTTGTGATGAAAGAACCAAATTAGCCTAAGTTCCTTCTGTATGATCCATTAACTTTTGATTTACTATAACATTTATCAGATCTACAAAATTTATTTAAAGATCATGTACGTTACAAATCAAACCACCCAAAGTGTTCACTTTAGCATTCTGCTACACTAAATCTATTCTAATGCAATTTCCGACAATACCCAGAAAAAACTTATTAATCCATGTATTGGTTAATATGAACAGCCATTATGACTGCTAATTTCTACCACAAGCCTCAATGTGATAAGAGTATCAATGGCAATTAATATTTTATTACCGGAAACTAATGCACAAGAGCAATAACTGTTATAACTTAGTTCAACTATTAAGAATTTCCACATAATTTATGTTATTGTAGTTATTGTGTCTGCTGACAAAAGTTCATACCTACAAAAAGAAGTATTTTTCCAAAGAATACAATGCATTATACCATTTTATTATATCGGAGAAGAACCGATAAGATATGAGTATTTAAAGAGAAATTTATCAACTTCAATTTGATTGGCCGATAATATTGTTTGATTGATTAAAGTGTAAACACACGCCAAGCAAACAAAAAAAAACATAAAAAAGTGGCAAAGATTGAGATGTTTAACATTCCAGCGACTAAGCATGATGAAGACATGGACTTGCTTAATAAATTTATTGTGAGATATAATGATATATTATGTATGTATGTATATGTAGTTATATACATATGTTATATGCATGTATACATGAGCATGATAACTACCGTTAACAATAACAACCTTTGTTAAAAACACCTTGCAGACATTGGACTTTCACTGGCGGAAAGAATAATGAGAAACTCATAAAAGCTGATAGCATTCACGAAGTGATGTGAAATTGTATGGGTTTTGGGGGTACTGAGAGCGATAAAGTAAAGTGTGTGCCAGTGAGAACTAAAATTTGGCGAATAAGAACGCCGGTGATATAGAATTATTATGAGAGGGATTTCTAAGTGGATGAACAATGCTGGTGTCATGTAGTGCCTTTACGAATACTTGGAGTCTTAGAATTGTTCCATAACTTTTACTATCACGGAGAAGTTAAGAAAATTATAAACAAAATTCGCTCTCCTTTCGAAATTTAAGAGTAGACTGAATATTCGAAGCTATTATGTACATTACATAGGCCATTGACAGATGATAATATTTTTTTTGGAACATGAAAAGGTAGTGATTGAAACGTGACAAGTTCGAATGACTATTTTAGAGATCTTAAGTATATAATAGCTTCGGCTTGTTCATGACTTTCTGTTTGATATCGAGGACAAAAAATGTAATAATTTACGGACTTTTTCGACTAACTAGAGCATAGTTGCTAGTATTTTAAAAAATTTATTCATTGTTTTCAGACCAGTATTCCTACTAACTCAACCTGTGACGAAATTATGTAATGAATATACGAGAACTCGGTTTTCCAGGAACCTCCTAAATACCTGAAGACCTATTCAGCATCTTCGCAACAAAAATAACAGAAAAAGTGGTCAAGAGGAGTAATGACCATACGTGCCTTAGAAGGATGAATTTTATAAAGTTGGGAAGTCTTGGCAAGCAGGGCGGCAGTGGAGACTCAATCCCGCAGAATGGGGCTGACAGAACGAGAATACTGCAGGAAATGTCTAGAGCAAGGCACCAAGGAAACAATGGAGCACCTATTGTGCACTTGTCCCGCATTGGCATGACTAGGCAGTATGCATCAGTGGTCCCCACGTTATGATACACTGGAGGAGGTATCGATAGTGAGGCCACAGAGTCCGTTAAAATTCGGGTGGAGCGCAGGAATTCTAAAGGATGACTACTCCTCTTAGACTTAGCAACTAGACTCCAACTGGTATCGCAAAGGACAAAACTAGTATATGCGTGGTTAACCTGACCTCACCTATATAAAGCTGGACTTCAGTTTAATCAGTAAATAAGGGTATTATAGCTTCAGCTTTTTTACTCTGAAAGGCATACGTTAACGTTAGAAAGCGTGGAGGTCTCAAGCAATATACAGTATCCAGCACCAACTGGTTGAAAGCTCTATATTTTTGGATCGGTTACATGGGAAGTTTGCTAAACTATGTTCAAACAATTCGATTCCAAGCAATGCTAGACTCATTCGCAGAAGCAGAAGATGGATGGCAGGACATGAACTCATTGAATTTATATACATAAGTGTGATTATATGCCAAGTAATTTGGTGCGAAAATTGAAATACAAACTTCAAAGCTCTTAGTATAGTCTTCAAACTAACTTAGAAATTCAATCCATTGCTGCTTTAAGACAAAAAATATATTCTTCAAGTAACTGCGGATATTCGTTAGGCACTTCGATCCTCTAAACAATCCACAAATAGTCTACTAAAGACCTAACCCAACATTCTTCTGAAAAAAAATTCATTCGATATGCTTGTAAAACACATTTTATAAGAGAGAAGCAGCAGCAAAAAATTCCTTTAATTCCCATTACTGTAATTATTTACTTCGTTCACATTTATTTAAATTCTATCAGTCATCAAACAACTCGCGAATATGGCGTTGTGTCTAATTTCATTGAGAAAGCAGCCCTTTTATTATTTTCCATCGCTCATTCCGGCTGCCAACGGTGAATTGGACCGCTTAGCGTTTCAGCGCAAATTGTGCGTTAGCGCTACTTCACCGGCTTGCGTAGCGCACAAACACACACACATATACATATTTACACATAGAAGCGCGCCCCAGCCACGAGCAGATATTTCATTCAGTAGCGCAGCGTCAGACAATTTTTCAGCCTTTTGACGATTTCATGTTTGATATTTAGAATGAATTAAATGCGTGACGCAGGCAACAACACACACGCACACTCACACACATTGTTGTATAAATAATTGCGGAGGAGAACAACTAAAATAATAGGCGCACATTCTATGGCTATGGCGTGTGTTGCGAATGAAGGCAACAAAACTTGCTAATGCTCAGACGCACAAGACCACGCGAAAAATTAGCTTTGCTGACTAAGAGTTTGGGTGAAAAAAAAAACAGAAAAATTACAAAAGAAAAAAAAACTAAAATTATAAGAATGACTGCATGAGGCTTCGTAGTTGGGGGTATGTTTGAGAAATTTATACACATACATACATACATACAAACATATACGAGTATTTGCATGTGTTGCCAGCGCTCTGTGAAGTTTAAGTTAAGCATAAGGGGAGTTAGTTATGTGATCGAGTCGATTTAGCCAAGTGCGTCTGTTTGTCTATATATGTATACAGGAACTTATCGATCATCTTTTTGAGATATCGACCTGAAATTTCGCTCATGTACCTTTTGCCCATTTGTCGGAACCGCCGATATCGGACCACTATAGCATATACATAGTTGCCATACAAACTGAGCGATCGGAATCAAATACTTGCATGAAAAAGTTTTTTCATCTGACGAGGTATTTTCATGTCTTGTATATTTTTTTGACAGTTTGGCCGGTCGGAAAAAAATTGGGGTGCAACACATCTCGATAATCGAAAAAAACTGTCAGCAAAACCCTGATTTTTGACCTGCTTTGACGTTAATTTTTCAGCATCGGCTCACGTTTGTCACGATATCCGGCCGATTGATCGTCTGTTTCTAGGTCACAGGCATAGACCTCAGAATCATCGCTTGAAATAATAGGTTTCATGACTAGCATTGACTCACCTACGTTAATGCGACGCTGTTTTTCGAAAAAATCGAGCGATTTTGGAACCAATTGAGCTTTCACTTTTCTAAGGTCCAAATGATCTTTCAAAATCAGTAAGTAAGTCAAAGAGTATGCTCTTTTACTGTTCGACAAGCAATTATCACCAACGTTTTTTTCAATATTCTGATCATTTCGCCACCAGAAATTTGATTCCGTACACAAAATTTAATGGAAATTTTTTGTTAAATATTTTGACTTATCCTAAAAATCGCCGAATGCACTTCAAGTACTTCACTGAGACATGCGTACTATAAATTAAACACGAATGATTATTTTGATGTCAGATGTCACTGAAAGTCATACCAACTTAGAAAATAAAATATTTACACGAATGAGTTTCGCGCGAAATTTAAATTAAAAAACTCTTATAATTTTTGCCCACAGTATCTATTTTAAAATTCCAATTTTCCAATCAACTAAAATATTTTCTTCTCAAATATATTGTCATACAAAAATGCTATTACTTAAGTCACTGACATGAGTATGCGCACACCAATTTGCTTCTTTATTAAAAAAGTTCAAGTTCTCAAAGAATCGATAATTAAATTTCCCTGTTTCATTTTGTTATTTTTAGTTTTTCCAATTTACGAAAATTTCCAATTATAATAAGTTTTGTTTTTAAGCATTTGCCTCAAAAACTATCCAAGTCAACTACATACATACAAGTATGTCCACAACAATGCTAGAGTGACTCACATTAGTATGCAAGCACTAGTTTTTCCTTCAATAAAGCACTTAAAATTTTTCAAAAAAACGTCGAAAATAGAATATAGTTTTTTTTTTGTTTTGTGGGCTTTTTAAGTTACCAAATATTTACCATTTTCTCAGAATCAATTATTCCGAATAGTTCTTTATCATTTAACAGTTTTCCAAGTCAACTATATGCTCAATGGAGCTGCAGTGACTCATGTGAGTAAGCCCACAATTTTATCATCTTTAATAACAAAAATTAGAAACTTTATTATTTTTCACAGAAACTTTTAAGAAACGAAAATCTTTAATTTTTTTGCGACGCCCTAGATATACATATTAAATATATTAATAGTTGGCATATGGTTAGTTAATCGCTTAGGCCAAAGTTATTTGTAAATTTTTTGAACTGCAAATTGCGTACAATGGAGCATTGAAATAATCTCAAGTGTTTGCATTTCAATTGCGAAAGTAATGGAATTTTCGAAAGTTGCTGCCATATATTTACTGTGACTTGTAACAACAAATTGAGGCTAAAATTGAAACAAAATTGTTAAAACTAAAGGCACATATTTTGATATTATTTGCTAAAATGTAATTGAAATACAAATTTTTAAAACTAAAAATACGTATTTTGAAAATATGTACGTATTTAGAAATTACTAAAACAGAAAAAATCAAAAAAAAAATTGTTATCTCGATACTTGGAAAGGTAAAAGAATTGAAATATCTTTTTCAAAGTTAGAAAATTTTTAGACGAAGCATTTGTGTGCGCATAACATAATAATATTAGTAGCTCAATTTTCCAAAACTTTTCAAAACTACTTTTGAATTTTGAATTTTTCAAAACTTTTGAAAAGTACTTTTATATGAAGTAAAATCTTAAGTGCTGAGCTATTAGTAATTTAAAATATTAATACAGTAAAAAAAAATTACGGAAACCAGTTTTTAAATATTTCATAAATTTCTGCAACTTTTGGAACATGATTTTTTATCGAGTTTCTCAATTAAGTTCTAAGTTAATAATAATATTATTATAACGGTTATGGAAAATTTGAAGTACAGTTTTTTGAATTTTTTACACAAATTCGAAAATTTTGAAAACTCATATTTTTTATTGAGTTCCTTAATGTAGTTACATCAAAAACAAGTTTAAGTCACTTCAAATGAATAAAACACTAAAAAATATTTCATGGATTTCATTTTTGAATATTTATTAATTTTTGAAACTTTTCAAAACTCATAGTTTTTATTATCGAGTTCCTAAAAATATTTGTAGGTCATTTAAATTACTAAAACAGTCAAAAAAATTTTGACATCTAGTTTTTGAATTTTTTATGCGTTTTTGAAACATTTGAAAACTCTTACTTTTTTTATTGAATTTCTTAATATATTAATATCAAAAACAAGTTATAAGTCACTTCGAGTTATTAAAACACTCTACAAAATATTTCATGGAATGCAATTTTTGAATTTTTTACAGAGCTAAAAAATACATACAGTCTAAAAAAGTTTTTAGTGCTTTTAAATTATTAAAAAATTCAATCTACAAAATGTTTCAACATATTTTTTGATTAAATTTTTGTAAATTTTAGAATCTTTGAATATATTTTCTTTATCGATTCAGTAACAATAAAAACTAAATTTTTAGTCCTTCTAAGTAATTAATATAATCAATCCAAAAAATCTTTGAATATATTTTTAATTTTTTTTAATTTTTTTATATATTTTTGAAATTTTTTAATATTTATAACGAGCTCAAAAA